>NC_137773.1:82825868-83490064 GCF_963455305.1 Plecotus auritus
GCTGGCAGGCTCGGAGCCCATGAGCCAGTGGTCACCAAGGACCGGGGCCCTGGAGGTGGGAATGATGGCCATCCCAGTTCTCGGGCCAAAGTGGAGATGCTAAGGCGCTGCATTGGCTCAGCCATGCCCAGGCGCTGCCCACAGGTGTCAGATCCAAGGCGTCGCAAGCCCCGAGATGCCCGGCTGGACAAGCAATCAGAGGGGCCGCAGGAGCATGGTGAGGAGGCAGCAGGGTCAGACCATGCCTCAGATCTGGACAGCGTCGAGTGGCGCGCCATCCAGGAGGGCGCCAACTCCATTGTCACCTGGTTGCACCAGGCCGCAGCAGCAGCCACTCAGGAGGCCTCATCTGAGTCTGACTCTATCTTGTCCTTTGCATCAGGGCTGTCAGTGGGCTCCACCCTACAGCCCTCTCTACACAGGAAAGGGCGGCAGACACGAGCAAAGGGACAAGCAAGCAGTGCCACCCGGCCAGAGAAACGGGATGTGACCCTGGCCCAGCGCAGTAGCAGCTCCTGCTTGCCCATTGGCCCAGAGAAGCTGCGCGGTGCTCAGAAGACCACACCTGGGATGCCAGCCATGCTTCGAGGAAGAACAGTGATCTACATGCCCAGCGCGGCCACCCGATCTCAGCCCAAAGGCACCCCTGGCCCCCACACCACACCAAGGAAGATGGGACCCCTGAGCCCCACACAGCCAGCAGCTCCCACCAAAGCCCTGGGCCCTGGGCAGCAGCGGTCTCGAAGCCTGCACAGGCCTGGCAAGATCTCAGAGCTTGCAGCCCTGAGCCCCCTCCAGAGGAGTGCCACGCCACCAGCCCGCCTCACTAAGACCCCCTCATCCAGCTCCTCCCAGACCTCCCCTGCCTCCCAGCCCCTGCCCAGGAGGTCGCTCCCGGCTGCCCATGTTTCGGGGCCCCTACCCAGCCCTGGGGCCTCACTGGTGTCCAAGACACCCATGCGGGCCCTGCTGGCCAAGCAGCACAAGACACAGAAGTCACCTGTGCGGATCCCCTTCATGCAGAAGCCCACCAAGCGGGTGCCACCATCCCTGGCCAGGGCAGCCCCAGAGCCAGGCTCCAGGGGTCGGGTGGGACCCAAGGGGTGCCCAAGTGCCCGAGGGGGCCGCCTGGGCCTGGTGCGCATGGCCTCAGCCCAGTCCAGTGGCAGCGAGTCCTCCAACCGCTCAGGTTTCCAGCGGCAGCTGACCTTTATCAAGGAATCACCAGGTCTGCTACACCGACGTCGTTTGGAACTGTCCACAGCCAAAGCCACCCCCTCCACCTCCCAGGGTGGCTCACCCCGCCGTAGCGGGCCTGCGCTGCCCACTGTCTTTCTCTGCTCCTCCCGCTGCAAGGAACTGCGGGCATCCTCCCCGCAGGCCCTGATTCCCCAGCAGTCCCCCACAGCTCGGTCAGGCCCTGGTAAGCGGCCACCAAGGCGCACTAGTTCAGAGAGCCCATCCCGTCTGCCCATCCGCAAGCAGGCCATCCAGCCTGAGGCAGTCAAGCGCTATGCCTCTCTGCCCCATATCAGCACGGCCCAAAAGCCAGAGGGTGCTGCCCCTAGTCCCACAAGTGACCCTGCACGCCGCAGCAGCGATGGAGAGGCCCGGCCCCTACCCAGGGTGGCCTCACTGTGCACCACTTGGCGTCGCATCCGGGATGAGGATGTGCCACATATCCTGCGGAGCACATTGCCCTCTACCGCCCTGCCGCTCATGGGCACCTCATCAGAGGAGTGCCCAGGCAGTCCCCTGCAGCGCAAGACCAGTGATGCTGTGGTCCAGACAGAGGATTTTGTTGCCACCAAGACCAACTCCAGCACATCTCCAAGCTTGGAGAGCAGGGGGCCTCCCCAGGCCCTGGCCAGCGGACATACGTCCCTTCTCAGCAGCGATGTGGATAAGCCTGGTCCTGCCAAGGCACCCACCTCAGGCCCCTTCACCCACGATAGCCTAGGAGTGGCTGGGGGGGGCTTTGCTGCCAACCGGCATGGCTCCCCCAGTCGCTCAGCCCGAGTCCCCCCCTTCAACTATGTGCCCAGCCCCATGGTAGTGGCCACCACCACTGACTCAGCTGTGGAGAAAGCCCCTGTGCCCGCTGACCTCCTAGAATAGTTGCCTGGACTGGTTTTCTGGAACATCCTCTCTGGCCAAGAACTATCTAGTTGTCCTGAGGGTGGTCCCAGGAACTGCCTACTCACCTGAGTCCCCGCCCTCAGAGCCCCACCCTAGCCCATGTCGGCCTCACATCTCATGCTTGCTTTTGTGCTGTGGGGACTAGAGAAGGAATTGGGCTGCATGCTGGACCTCAAGTCCCAGCCTTGCCCACATGCAGAGACCACCCTCCTGACCCCCAGCCCAATTGCGCTTAAGCCTCAGCAGGACACTCATCTCTGGGGAACCAAGGGAGATTACAGCATCCACCTGAGGTGGGGGATGAGGCTTCAGGGTGGTGCCATCCAGCACAGGCCCGAGGCATCCATCAGAGGACAAAGCTCATTATTACAGGGACAGCTGGGTAATTTTTAATGATGACTGCTGAACTGAGGGAGGGGTATAGCTGAGCCTGACAGTGAGACAGGCCCCTCCATTTTAGGTGCCAAGCTAGAGGCTAATGGATAGGGGGGCACTGTCAGAACAGCCTGGAAGGAGCAAGGAGAGAAGGGCAAAGGAAGATAGCTGGGTGATGCGGGGCCACCCTATAATCCCACTCCTAGCTGGGGTGGGTGCTGGTTTTGGCCAAAGGAGGAAAAGGGGGACTAGAGAGGTAGGTGGAGGGAGTCAGGAACAACTGGCGGGTGAGGTGAGGGAAGGAGGATGAGAGTCAGCCAAATATGGTTCACCTTGGTGACACACAAAGCCCAGGACCTATAGGACGGCACAACTGCAGGGACTGGGGTGAAGCTGACGCCTGGCCTCGGAGGAGCTACAGGGCCTAGAGCCCCAGTACTGTGGCCAGACTAGCTGGATGTGTAGAGGCCATGGCTGCTGGGGTGCTCAAGTGTTAGTGTCAGTGAGGCAGAGATGGAGGGGCACAAGGAGCCTGGTGGGCCTCTGTAGCCCCTGCCAGTGTGTACGTATGTGGGGGAAACTGCTGTGGCCCCTGCCAGTGTGTACGTATGTGGGGGAAACTGCTGTGGCCCCTGCCAGTGTGTACGTATGTGGGGGAAACTGCTGTGGCCCCTGCCAGTGTGTACGTATGCGGGGGAAACTGCTGAGGTCCGTGCTCGGCTTCCTGCAGATACAGCCAATGACCTCATTCCTGGGGAAGCTTGGCTTTGAGAAGTAGCTGCTCTCAGGCTCATAGATATGCCATAGTGCAGATGAGAGCTGCCCCAGAGGGGCTGGGGAGCAGATGCTGTTTGAGGAGACCGGCAACATGATGACTAGATTTTAGGTCCCTTCGCTGGGAGGTTGGGTGGAAGTGCAGAAGGAGCTCCTGTCCCTGCCCATGGGCACCACTGTCCCTCCCTATCCCCTGTCCATGGAAAGAGCTGAGCCAAGAGCAGAAGTGTTTACTGGACCGTCCTCAGTTCCCCCAGTGGGGCTCTTGGGGGCCACACTGATCCAACTCTCACAGACACACAGACACCGTGTTACTTCTGCTAACATATCTGTGTTATGTTGCATTATAAGCCCTGGAACACCCTGTCCACCAGGACAATTGCCAGGGCTCTGCCTCAGAAGGCCACAGGCAGGATGCAGGAATGGCTGGATGCGCCAAGTACTCCTTTTATGACCAAACTTCTAGGACGAGCTGGCACACAGAGGACCATGGCAATGAGGGCTGGGTAGTGCATTGCATGAGCCCATAGCTAACCCCTTAGGACACACTGGGGCGGGGGTGGTATTTCAGATGCATCTGAGAAACCAGGACTCCTTGTCTCCATCCTTAACCTGAAGTGGCAGGACTGGGTGGTCTCAACTCCTTTTTAAGCAGGGGCTGTGAGATGTCTGCTCTCACACTTACCATGGGCCAGCTACCTCCCAAAATGGCCTGGTGGGAGAAGCTGTGCAGACTCAGACACAGCTTGCCCAGCCATAGGGAATCTGAAGTGATGGGTACTGGGGGTGGGAGCACCCATGCACTGTGAGACCCTGGGTGGTGCTCTCAACATTCTGTCTCAGTTTTCCCACATGGGCCAAGAGGAGAACTCCCAGAGCTACCTCTAGAGCCAGAGTGGCTGCTGTGACTTGGTGAGAGGCCCAGACCTCCCTGGCTGCCCCCTCCACCTGCCCCTTGTCTTCAGAAGGGGACAGCTTTCACCTCAGCCAGCACACCAGGAGTCATGCCCCATCTATGTCCAGCAGCTACATTTGCCTTCTCTGTTCCCGTGATAGAGGCATAGCCACACCTCACAACTGCGCAGGGCAGGACAGTGGGAGCCTGGGCCCTGAGAAGAGTGGTGGTCACTGGACAATTGATTCTAGGCCTGAGCTGGAGGACTGAAGTCTTAGGACCCAAAGGATATCTCCCATGAAGCCTTGATCCCCTCAGGGCTGCTCGGCCACCAGACAATGCTGAGGGGACCCTGTTTGCCTTCAGAGCACCCTCAGCCCAAGACCTTGAGCAACCACCACCAGCTGGATACTGAATTGGGGACAACATGCCTGCAGGTACAGCATTACCTCACTCCCTCTGCCCCAGTCTGTCACCTGGCCAGTGGCCATAGTGTCCCAGCCAGAGCCTAGTTGTTTTGGTCCATCTATTTCTGTGCCCCTCCAGTCTATGCCCTGGGTCCCTGCAGTGTTACAAGATGTGTAAATACATATAGCCCAGTTTCCCCTCTCCCACCCCAGTCAACCTAAAGCCATCGTCTGGTGGAAGGAAGGCACAGAACCAGGCATCTTATGTGCACCTTTAATAAATGGAGCTGTTGAATCTTGCTCTACACAGCTATTTTCAAGTGGGTGAGGACTGGGTGGGTGGGGCTGGAGTACTTTGTGGGTTTTCCATCCAGACTGCCCGCTCTGGGTCCATGTGCTAGAGGCAGATCAGGCTGTGGGATTTGAGCAAGGAGAGCACTAAGGACAGGCGGAGAAGGTAGCTGGAGTGTCTCACCGTGATCCTGGCATGGGGGGGGGGCAGGGCTCTGGAGCCCCTAGACTCACTCAGGTGACCCAACCTGAAGGCCAGGGACATGCAGGGAGGGGTGACCTCCCAGCCCAGGGCAGCAGGACACTGAGACATTAGCAGGTAGGCCAGGGGGGTGATGGACAGTGTAGCCTCAGTGTCCACTACCCTAACTGGAGCCATGCCAGCATGTTCTGAATGCCTGTGCCCCCAAGGGTTTCAGGGATCTTTCAGGTTTAAGCAGGCACCCCTTCTTCCAGAAGAAAGAGATGCTGGGTCACCTGTGTCAAGAACTTGCCTTGTGTGTCCAGGTGCTTCCCTAAGCTCATGGGGAAACCTGGAAAAGAGTGGCTCACAGAGGTACTGTCTAGAAGGCTGGTGGCAGTGGGGATTTCCTCTGAGGGACTTGTTGGGGACACCCATGACGGCCTGGTCAGCCAGGATGGAGGTGGTTGGATGAGGGCTCCAGGCAAGTAACTGACCAGCTTGTCCTATCTTGGGAGCCCAGGCCAGCATCCCATCTGATAGATCCCACAGCCAACAGGTTAGTCCTGCACCCCAACCATGAACTGGTCGCACAAGTGCTACCCTAGGGGAAAGCCCATGCCTTAGATTGAGATGCTCCATGCCATTGGAGGCCCCATCTCAGAGCTGGGCCCTACTGGGCAATCTCTCCTCACATGGCCACAGCCACCAAAGTGAGAGAGGACAGAACCCCCATTGTCTTCTGGAACCTCTGGGGGCCCCACAGTTCATATAGAGACAGGCTCAGTTTAATGGGTGATCTGTGAAGCAGGGTTACCAAAGGAAGAGAAGGGAAGATGGATTCTGAGGCTCCAAACCAAGTCGAGGCTGAAGGCAATCAGGCTCCAGAAGAGAAGCCTGGGGGTGAGTGGCATCCACAAAGCCTGTCCTGACCTCGATAACGGGCCTGTGCCCTGCTGAGGCAGGTGTGCCCCTCACTCTCCACTGTTCCTGCTGCAACCACACACCGGGCAGGCTCTGTCCCCTGGGGTCTCCGGGTACCAAGGCAGGCTTAGCCATGAAACAGAGAGCCCAGAATCTGCTTCTGGGACCCAAGAGCCCATGTCTGAGATGTGACAGCAGGCCATGGGGTGCACTATCCAGGGACTGCATGCTCAGGCGAGCCCAAGGTCAGGTCAGCCTGAGAAGGTGGTTGAGGCCCCTGACAGTGCCACCTGCTTCACTTGGACGACGTCCTGCTCCAGCTCTTGGCCAGCTTGCCAAAGGTCCTCACACCTTTGTCTTAGCTCATCACCTGCTTGTCTCAGCCGCTGGTTGGTGGCCACATAGGCCCGGCTCTGCTGGTAGAGCTGCTCCCGTTGGGCCTCAGGGTTCTCAGCCCTCCAGGAGGAGCCTGGGGAGTCTGGGGACAGAACACAGACCACTGCTCAGAGAGGGGGCTGAGAGAAGCCTCCATTTACCACCCCTCTGGCAAATTTACCACCCCTTCTGGTCACGGAAGAGGCCCTGCCTGGGGGTGGGTACCACTCCTGTAAAAGGCACTGACCCCGCAATGGAACCGCCGAGCAGGCTAGCCCTCATTCCTGTTCTTAAAGCCTCAGATGCAACCTCCTGCTCCCCGAAAAACTATCCCATGGCCCTGTAATCTTGAAAAATTACACTTACAGTCAGGAGGCTGCAAAGACAGGAGGGTGTGGACACAAGTCTCCAGGTGATTCCACTTCCTAACAGTGTGCCCAGCCGAAGGAGGTGGGGTGGAGTGGGGTTGAGGGAGCAGGGCAGAAAAAGCACAGCTTCAGGGTCACCCAGAGACATATCCAGGTCCTCTCTGCTCTGCCTGGGCCTGTTTGAATGGGAACAATGCCACCTGCCATGCTTGGTGGCTGTCTGCTGTCACACCCCTGCAGGCCAAATGTCTAGCACAGACCCTGCAAACTCTGGTATTTATTAATCACTTTCCCCCATCTGCTTCAGTAATAAGGTGGGAAACGCCAGACAGCGCACATAAAGATTAAGTGTGGTCCTAGATAAAAACACGGTCCTGCAGGGGAAGCACCTCTCCCTTGAGCGGCCACAGCACTGCTTGTGCCTCAGTTTCCCCACCTTCGGACCTGTCCATGATTCTTTTTTTTTTTAAATTTACCTTTATTGTTGAAAATATTACAGATGTCCCCTTTTATGCCAATAATTCTTAAGCTGGGGCTCAAGAAATCTCAGATGACCCAGGCTGGAGATAAATCTGGCTTATGTTCCTAGGACTGCCCATTCAACAGAACATTCCTGGTGATGGAAAAGTCCTCCATCTGAGCTGCCCAATATAGCAGCAGCCACAAATACCTCTTGGGCACTTGAAATGTGGCTACATGGAACAATGAACTGAAATTTTTTAACTATTATTTAATTTTTAAAAATGTTTCCCATAGCGTTTCTCACTTCATATTGCCCACGAGACACATGTTTACTGTCTTGGTCCTAATGGCCTGAGGGAAGGCACTGTCATCTCTTTTGTTCACCTGTTCACCTCAACGCTTAGAACAAAACCTGGCACATAAGTTCTTATTTTTGTTTAATCCTCATCCGATGATATTTTTTAAAAAGAAATTTAGCTCCTTTTTTTTTTTTTTTTTAAATATATTGTTATTGATTTCAGAGCGAGGAAGGGAGAGGAAAGAGAGACAGAAACATCAGTGATGAGAGACAATCAATGATTGGCTCCCTCCTGCATGCCCCACCCTGGGGATTGAGCACGCAACCCGGGTATATGCCTTGACCGGGAATCGAACTGGTGACCTCTTGGTTCCTGGGTCAATGCTCAACCGCTGAGCCACACCTGGCTGGTCCAAGGATATTTTTTACATTGATTTTTTAGAGAGAGTGGAAGGGAGGTGAGGGGGAGAGAGAGAGAAACATTGATGTGAGAGAGACACATCGATTGGTTTCCTCCTGCAAGCGCCCCGACTGGGGCTGGGGAATGAACTTGCAACCAAGGTACATGCCCTTAACTGGGAATTGAACCCAAGACCCTTTGGTGCACGGGCCGAAGCTCTAACCACCGAGTACACTGGCCAGGGCCATAATAGGTTCTTAATGAAGGTTTGTTGAATGAATAGGCAAACTTCATGGACCAGTTCACAATTCACCCAATAACGGTAGGCCAAAGCCATTAGTCACTGACCTGTTATCATCTTCTCCACAAGGGACTGAGCAACTTTTCCCACAAATACATAGTTTTGGCTTTGGCCTCAGTCAGTCTGTCCTGACTACTCAACTCTGCCATTATGTCCTGAAAGTAGCCAGGTTCAGACATCCACAAACAGGCATGGCTGTGCACCAACCCAACTTTACTGACACAAATCTGAACTTCATACCCTTAACACTTATCACAAAATAATCTCTCCCCCTACCCCCTAAGAATTAAAAAGCGTAAACGCCATTCTTAGCTTCCTGGCCTTACCAGAACAGGCAGTGGGCAGGATTTGGCTGCGGACCCAGGTCTGAGACGCCCTTCTGAAGACGCGCCCCACTTTAAAATGAGAAGAGGGCTCAGAGAGGGTAAGGATCATGCCACAATCTCTGCTCTAAATTTCACTGTTTCGCCCTAGCCTGTTTGGCTCAGTGGGTAGAGCATCGGCCTGCGGACTGAAGAGCCCAGCCCTGGGCTCGATTTGGTCAAGGGCACATGCCCAGGTTGCTGGTTCGATCCCCAGTTGGGGGTGTGCAGGAGGCAGCCGATCGGAGGTTCTCTCTCATCACTGATATTTCTCTCTCTCCCTCTCCCTTCCTCTCTGAAATCAATAGAAATATATTTTTAAAACATAAAAATAAATTCCACGGTTTCAACGGACCTCCTACACCCACCCACCGCGCATCTTGTTGCTGGGGTCTTGGGGCGGTCTCTCCCCTGCAGGCCTGCGGGTCCTGGGCTCCCCCTACCTTCCGGGGCCAGGGCGGTGAAGACTGGGTCCTCGGCGGGCGCCCCCCGCACATCCTCCAGTATCTGCTCCGTCGTAGGGGGCGCCGGGCGAGTGGGCAGCACCACGCGCTTCTTGGCCTTGGAGCCCATCCCTGCAGGCGAGAGAACCGAGCGTCACCAGGGCGTCCACCTCGCGGCCTTTGCCTAGGGCTGTTCCAACCGTCCAGCGAATACCTACACACTCGTCCTGCCTCACCCCTCCTGGATCGCCCCGCCTCTCCTGGATCGCCTCACCTCTCCTGGATCGCCCCGCCTCTCTGGATCGCCCCGCCTCTCCTGGATCGCCCCGCCCCTTCAGTGTCCAGCTCCACCTCTGCCTCAGTTTCCCTGCTGAAACAGTACCTACCTCTCCTCACCTAGGCACGCACCCAGAGCTGCAAGCGGCTCAGAGCAGATAGTTCTGCTTCCGGTCGGAGTGTGGCCCCGCCCTCCAAGTCCTGAGGCGAACTTCCGGCCTTCTCCTCCGGCCCTCCGCTCGTCATGAGGTCACTCCCCCTCTTAAAGAGGCCGCGCCCGCGAGCGACCTGGTGTGATCCAAAAGGAGCTGTAGCTGGACCAAAATTAGAAAACACGGGACCTCAATCTCTCCGGGCTGAGACTCAAGGGGTGGATGTAGGGTTCAATCCCGGCTTCCCTCCTTGCATAACAAAGCGTGAGGCCGTTTTCTGCAAAAGGGGGACACAACCCCCAACCCGCGTGGCTGTCCTGGGAACAAAGTTCCTATCCACACAAGGAGGCCCTGCGCACAGAGGCGTTCAGTGAATGCTAGCTGTGCCAATTACCAGCGAGGTGGCCAGGGACGCAGGACATACGCCAGCAACTCGCCTGCTGGATCTGGGTCCAGGTCTCCCCTCTGATCTCTAAAACCCTTTCCTCACCCTATGGGTGGTGCTGGACTGGCTAGAATAGGGCGATTTTTGTGTGTATTTTTTTAACAGCTTTATTGAATGTAAATTACATAGCATAAAGTCCACTTGTTTAAAGTATACAATTCTGTGGTTTGTGAATATATATATATGTGTATATCTGTGTGTGTGTGTGTGTGTGTGTGCAACCATCACAACAGTCTAATTCTAGAACATTTGCATCACCCCCAAAAGAACCCTATTAGCAGTCACTCCCTTCCACCCCCCACTAATCCATTTCCTGTCTCGGTGGATTTGCCTGTTCCGGATATCCTATATAATAAAAGGCTAATATGCAAATCGACCGAATGGCAGAATGTCTGGTCGCTATGACATGCACTGGGAACAGACGCTCAATGCAGGAGTTGCCCCCTGGTGGTCAGTGCGCTCCCACAGGGGTGCATTACTCAGCCAGAAGCCAGGCTGGCTCACAGCTGAGGAGCACAGAGCCTCTCCTGCCTTCATGACATCCCCTGAGGGGTCCGAGACTGTGAGAGGGCACAGGCCGGGCCGAGGGACTCCCTCCCCTCCCCCAGTGCACAAATGTCATGCACCGGGCCTCTAGTTTCACATAAATGGAATCACAGACTATGTGGCTTTGAGTGTCTGGCTTCTCTTACTGTTGAGCATCATGGTTCCAAAGTCCATCCATGTTGTAGTGAGTGTCAGTGCTTCAATCATTTTCAGGGTTGAGTAATATTCCAGGGTGTGAAGAGACCATGTGTTTATCTGTTCATCTGCTGATGGACACTTGGGTTGTTTCCATCTTTTGGCCGTTGTGATCCCTGCTGCTGTGAACATGCTTACACAGGTTTTTGTGTGGACTTCTGCTTTCAGTTTTCCTGACTATATACCTGCAAGCAGAATTGCTGGTTCATTTAGTAACTGGGTTTAATGTCTGTGAAACTGCCCAACAGCTGCCCCAAGATGGTGCATTTTGGGTGCTTACTGTGTGCCAGGCAGGAAAACTGCCTCTTGTGATCCTTGCATTTGGTGAGAGATGTGCTATTGGTACCTCTCACTGCCCAGCTGCAAAGCCCTCAACAGAGCCTTCTTCCCTTCAAGACTTAAAGTTGGGCAACCTGAGCCCAGTAGCAGAGCAAATTCCCAGGTTGTCAGTGCCACAAAAGGGGGTGGTTTCTAGGGCCAATGAGCTCCTACAAGAGGTGAGGCCTGCCCCTTGGAGCCTGAGTGAAGCCTCAGAGTCAAGGGCACTTCCCCTCTTCACTTCCTCATGGAAGCCCCTCCCCGCTCTGAAAATTGGGACAAATGTGTCCCCACCCTATTGGTGTGTGTGAGGATAGAGGAGAGGCATTTAATAGCTTACTCTGTACCCCTTTTCTCACCCCCACACCTCAAGATTCTCTTTCTGTTCCAGAGAGGTGGGAGACCCACTTTACAAATGGGGAAGTCGAGGCCGTAGGGGGATGAGAGCAATGTACCTCCAGCCCATAATTCCCTCAGCTTCCCGATGACCTTCCAGAAATGGAGTATAATTATTGGAAGCTCATAGACCCTCTTCTGCTAGTTGTGTCAACCAGATGGAAGGGGCAATGTGGGCTGGTTCCTAGAAGCTTGGCATTCAAAGCATGTGGGTATCACTAGGAACCCCCACCCATTCCCACCCCCATAGCTGGGGTCTCTGGGTCCCAAACTGACCCTCTTTTCTTTATGGTTGCTGGGTCCCCCAGGGGCTGATGGCCAGGGAAGGTGATCTTCAAACAGGGCACAGGGGACACCCAACCATGGATGGGGGTGGGGGGCCTGGCTGAGCCCCAAAGGAGACCAGACACTTGGCACCTCCTATTAAGCCTTTATTGCAAACTCTGAGGTCAGACATGGTCCCTGAGACTCTGGATAGTGTCACTGGCTCTCCCTCCCCCTCCCCCCAGATTCTGGGGCAGAGAAGGGATGTTGGTCACCATTGTGGCCTGGCCTCTGCCCCATCCCACCCCACCTCCATCCCAAACATACACACACACTGATCTGGAACAAGGGAGCAGGGCAGTAGTCCCCACCAGAGGCCTAAGCCAAGGTGGGATGTCTCTGGGGTCCAGCCAGCAGTTGGTAATGGGAGTGGCTTCCGGCACTGGGTGGGGGGCTACACAGGGGAGCAGGCAGCCCATGGAGAGGATACTACAGAGGAGGGTGTCCCCAAAGGCCATGATCAGCCGGGCTGTGGCCTCTGTGGCAGTGGTGAGTTGTTCCAGTGGGCTGGGGGTGACCTTTGTGGGGGACAGGCCCTGAGCAGGAGCCCCCATGCTCATCCAGTATGTATGGTGGGCAGCAGGTGATGCAGTTGAGCAA
Organism: Plecotus auritus; assembly: GCF_963455305.1. Classification (NCBI taxonomy): domain Eukaryota; kingdom Metazoa; phylum Chordata; class Mammalia; order Chiroptera; family Vespertilionidae; genus Plecotus; species Plecotus auritus. Next base: position 82,838,116 of record NC_137773.1, read on the forward strand.
GGAACTGCCACAGCAGGTGTAGCAGAAGTGGCAGCTGAAGCACACATGCAGGGTGGTATGACTGTGACTGGGCACCCAGACCCAGCAGTCATTGCCTTCTGGGTGCAATTGAAGTACTGCGACGAGCCGTGGGAGAGGCAGAGGTGGCCCAGGATGTAGGCAGGATTGTGGCATTCTGCATGGGGCATATGGACATGGAGGTGAGGCTGAGGCATACAGCCCTGGCCCACCTACCCATCCTGGGCCGCACACGCACACTGCCAGCAAGTGGGCCATGCCTCACTGGGCACTCACCCTGGCACAGCCCCTCTGTGTCCCGCTGCACACACGCGCTGCTGGTCACCTGGGGGCCTGGAGGCCGCACTGTCATATCCTCAGCTGTCCCATAGAGCAGCAGTGTGTAGCGGTACAGTGTCCCTGGGCAGGGGTCATGGTGAACATGGGGATAAGAGGAAGAAACTATTGGTGGCCTAATCCTGCCATTTTGGACCCTACTCCCCAGTCATCCCCACCCCACCCTGGAGCTACAGACTCAGATGGTGCCCCGGCCCCCAGCAGCCATTGTGGGATGATAACTGATGTCTATTTCTACTATGCAAGATCACTGGGAGCCCCACTGCAGTGGGGTAATTCAGGCAGGCCTTAGAGTTTCCAGCCTGTGCCTGCCTCTCACCCGTGTTGAAATAGTAGCCCTTGTTCTCCAGGCCCAGGGTCCACAAGCCCTGTGGGTCCTCATCCCAGAAGTGGGTGGACATAAAGATCCAGTTGTTATAGCCTTGACCGCTGATGTCAAAGGGTCTGGGGCAGACAGGTGGGGGTGGGGTAAAAGGGTGATGACTACAGTCATGAAGGGGCCACTGAGCCACAGCAAGTGTCTGACTGCAATGCCAAGTGCTGCCTGCAGAAATGGCCCTCACAGGACTGGTCACCCCTGCGTAGGCCACGCCTGACTCCATAGTGCACTTGCCCCTCCCTGTGTGGACCCATAAGGCAAGTCCCCCGACTCTGACCTGATGGCCACAAGTGTGGAGCGGGTGCCCATGGGGCTGGTGAGCGAGATCTCCAGGTCCCCCCGGCGGCTGTAGGACAGTGACAGCTGCACCTGCACATGCTCCAGTGAGCGGATGTAGTTGGCACGGCCAGCACAGGCCGACACTTTCTTTCTCATGTGCATCAGCGCCAGGATGGGGCTACGGGTGGCATGGGGCATCAGGGCTCCTCCTGCTGGCCTGCTGGGGGGATGGGCGGCCAGCAGGCAGGGTCTGGGCTCAGATCATGGGACCCACCTCTAGGATTTACTGAGGCCTCAGGGCCTGTCTCCCAAGTGTCTGCCTGAGTGTTAATGACAGGTGTGGGAGAGGGCTGGAGATGTGACAGGTGTTGGGGGAAGAATGGGGAGTTGACAGGTAATGCACAGTGGCTGGGACCGAGGAGAGTGCTCACGTGGGGTTGTGGAGGACTCGAATGGCACATTTCTTCTGGGGCTGTGTGGGCAGCCACGTGCGAGCCAAGTCTACCAGCAGCCCAGCATCCAGCAACCCATAGCCATAGTGGTGGCTCACTGTGTGGAGGGGGGCCATCACTCACTCTGTGGGCATGGTGTCCCCACCCCCACCTGGCCATGCAGTACCTTGACGCCCCACGCCATTGGTCCTCCAGTCCTCAGCCTGAAGATGTGCCTGCCTGGATGCACGAACCACCAAGTGCTGCATGTCCCTCCATGTCAAGAATGGGCTGGGGGAGATGAGGGAATAAGCTGAGGCCACAACTGGGGGGCCAGGGTGGTAGTAGGGTCCCCACTGTCACCTACTTGGCCTCCAGAGCCAGAGCGATTATGCCTGCAGCCAGTGGGGCAGAGGCCGAGGTGCCTGTATGCTTGTCGGTGCACTGGTGGTGCAGGTCCGTGGTGACCTGGTGGCAGAGATGGGGATTCGGGGGCCTGGTGCACATGAAAACCCAGCCCTTGTTCACATGGAACCAGGGACTCAAGAAGGCACTGCAGAGCATTACACCAGACAAGGGGCCTGAGCACTGCCCAGGTCCACACCCCAGAAACACAGGCCAGGGTGTGTGAAGGGGCAACAGTGGGATAGGGCCTGGGATCCATGTCTATGTTCCAGCACTGCAGGAGCAATCCCTGAGAGGAAGGAAGATAAGGGAACAGAAGGGAAGATGAGGGGACAGGAAAGAATGTGGGGGAACAGGAGGGAAGATGAGGGGACAGGAAAGAATGTGGGGGAATAAGAGGGAAGATGGGGACACAGGAGGGAAGTGGAGACACAGGAAGGAAGGTTGGGGAACAGGAGAGAAGGTGAGAGATTGGAGGGAAGGCAGGGATGGGGGTGGGGGGGCCGGAGGGAAGTTGGGAGGATAGGAGGGAAGACATGGGGACTGGAGGGAAGGTGGGGAGATAAGAGGGAAGTTGGGGGGACCAGGCTGGGCCAGACAGAGTGAGCATGGTGAAGGGGTCCACTCACAATTTGGGGGTCAGTGACAACGCCACTGCTGTAGGTGGTGGTGAGAGTAGAGGCGCAGGCTTCACTGTACCAAGGCACATGACCCTGCTGGGTGGTACTGCCCACAGAGAGAGTGTGGATGCTGTTGGTGTAGCCATCACAGTTGCAGTTGTCATAGTGCAGGCCACCATTGCCAGACGCCCAGATGAAGAGTGTGCCTAGCCCACCTCGGCCCTGCAGATGGGGACAGGACAGGGTATAGGGGTGTCAGCCTTCCATGCAGGCACAGGCCCTCCAAAACCCTAGATCCTGCTCACCTTGGTGACGCCACGCCTGAAAGCTTCTCGGGTGAGGATGCCTGGACCATCCACCGTTCGGCCATCGTCCTCAGGGCCCCAGCTGGCACTGTAGATGTGGATGTGCTGCGGCTGCAGGCTCAGTGACTGGGCCTCAATGACATCAGTAATGGTGCCATCCAGCATGCGCACGCCTGCACAGGCAGCTGTCGGTCCTCTGCAGACAGCCCTGCCAGCACCCTCACCCATCCAGGCCAGCTCCAAACACCCTAGCCAGCCCCTCTCTCTGCTCCTGGGGAGTGGAGGCATCTGTGCAGGCTCAGCTCTCCACACCCTGAGTCTAAGCAACAAAGGCGAAGGCACCAAGAAGTTTCCTCCCCTGGTTGATCTGCCAAATCTCCCTGGTGTTACCAGCCACCCAGTGTCACCTCATCCAGCCCCTATCCTTGGCGCATCGGAGTACCTCCAATTCGGGCATTGTAGGCGACGCCTGTACCACAGAGCCTGTTGTTAGCTATGGCTGCCACTTCCCCAGCACAGCGGGTCCCGTGCCTGGTGTCAGGGCAGAGAAGAGTGCCCGTCACAGCTCACCTGGCCCTCACAGGGCACAAGGGCCACCCACAGACCCCTGTAGCATGCCAGGCTCACCGGTTCTCATCACTGGGAGTGTATCGTGGTTGGGGGTCTGGGTCATAGTCGTTGAAGTCATAGCTGGCCAAGGGATCCTAGGGGTAAGGTGGGGATGTGAGGGGGTTGGAGCAGGCCATGGGACCAGGGGAAGAGGGGGCAGCCCCTGCCCCAGTTCAACTCAGGCTCACATAGTTGGCCCAGAGGTCTGGGTGGTCCTTCTCAATGCCATCGTCCAGGACAGAGACAACAATGCCCTGGCCTGACAGCCCCTGGTTCCAGACTTGCAGGATGTTTAGATCCGGCTGCATCTTGTTGTTCTATGCCAGGTGGGGGCTAGAGTTAGCAGGGCTCTGGCCTGGCCTGGCCCGACCACCTAGCCCAGCCCGCTCACCATGTACCACTGCTTGGAGAACCAGGGGTCTGTGGGTGCCACTAAGGAGCGCTTCACACGCCACTGCAGAGTCTGCTGCTTAAACCACTGCACCTGAGGGGAACATGCAGCAAGGAAGGGGGCTGGATCAATAAGCCTAGCCCGCCCTCCTCCCAGCTATCCTGCACTTTATTATTTTTAAAATATATTTTTATTGATTTCAGAGAGGAAGGGAGATGTAGAGAAAGATAGAAACATCAATGATGAGAGAGAATCATTGATCGGCTGCCTCCTGCATGGCCCTCCACTGGGGACCGATGACCGGGAATTGAACTGTGACTTCCTGGTTCATAGGTTGATGCTCAACCCCTAAGCCACACCAGGCTGGGCTATCCTGCACTTTAGAGGGCCATGTTCCACAAACGAAGACCTGCTCCTCTGAGCCCTTTCCGCCAACTCTTGGTCAAAGGGCCCAAGCCTGTGTCCAGGGTCTGCATAGGCCTCTTCCCAGGGTCCAACAAGGGGCAACTGTCTGTGAGGCTGTGTTTTTAGTGGAATGTGTGTCTGGGTTGTCTACTGCTTGTGGTGTGGGATGAACCTGGACCCTGTTCTTTCTGGGGCTGCTCTTCTGGATCCCCATGTGTCTGGGGCTCTGCCCTCAGAGGGTGCCAAGACACTTGGAGCACCCATCCCCAGGGCCCACAGATAATTGGTTACTGCCTGAGGTGGCATGGAGTCCTGGGGTCCCAACTCTGCCCCTTCCCCCATCCCTGTTCTAAATCCCTCTGCCCAAGACCTGCCCATCTACCCTCTGCAGTGGCCACTGCTCTCTACCACCTCCTGGTCCTCTAACAGACCCCTCCACTCTTATTCTATAACTCATTCTCAACACATAGCAGACTTACTCTTTGTTGAAACCCTCTCAGGGCTTCCCACCACTCACTCCAGGGCCCACAGGGCCCTGCCTTTCTGGCCCTCACAAGCCTCCCTCTGCTGCTGTCACAGTGGCTGCTTCACTTAGGGCCTTTGCACATGTTGTTCTGCCTGACTGGGCTGCTCATTCTCAGATCTTTGCTCTTCCTCCTTCCTTGTTGATCTCCCCACCCCTTTCCCCCAAAACCAACACATGTCCCTCTACTCCCATTTCAGCATCTCCCCATTTGCTCTGCTCCATTCTTGGGAACTGTCCCATGCATCTGATCCATCGGCAAGCCCTAGCTTCTCTCTTGCAAACCACATCTCCAACTGGCCAGTTCTCTTTGTTGCCAATGCTCCAGGCAAGTTTTGAACAGTTGGGCCTCTTGTCTCCTTATGGATCAGCCCCCCAGCCCAGTTCATACCCATTTGTGGCTCCCAAGGCCTTGCCAGACTCAGCCTCAAATCCTCCGCTTGGCATCTAATATCTTTTCCTCGTCATCTAGAGACGGGGTTCTGGTCCCAATTCAGCCAGTCTCTTTGGGTCACTTCAGGAAGCATTCTTCCTCTTTGGAACTGCTTCTTTCATCACAAAATGGGCCAATTCCCCACCCTACTTCCCATGAGCTAGAAAGTTAACTGCCTCTCTTTATGGGGTACTTGGGAATCTTAATCATTCAGGTCAAAATAGAGGAGGTAAGGGCGGTGGTTGATAAGAAATGTTGACCTGGAATGTGCATCACGCACATGCATGATCTATTGCGCTCCACAGATCTTCCCTATCTGGGTCCCCACTGTATAGACTGGAGGGCCAGGTGAAAGAAAACCAAGACTCAGAGAGAGCAGGTGAGTTGCCAAAGATCACAGCCATTCATAACAATCACAAGAATAACAGGAGGTGTCTAAGACCCTGAGGGGGCAGCCTCAAGGCCAGGCTCACCTTGGGGTCTTTCTTCAGGCGCAGGCGGTGGCCCCAGTGTGGGGTCAGGGACTGCTGGACCACACCTCTGTGCCGCAGGTGGAAGTACTGCCCATCAGGGAAGATCTGAGAATGTGGGGGAGCAGCCTCATAGCTAGGATCCGGCTTCCCTGATGCCCTGCAGGATGCACTTGTTTGCATCCTCCCCCAACCAGATGCCCTGGTGTGAGCTTCATGTGCCCTCTGGGGGTCCTCGAATCTGAAGCAGGGGTTGGTTGGGAGTTCTTCATATCTAGGGGACCTGAGAGACACCTTCCCATTTGTCATCTGTCGGGGCCTAGTGTCTTGGGTTGTCCAGTCCCGCCCCCTCCAGTCCATCCGGGTCCCACCCACCAGCCCCAGGTTGACGAAACCGAATCTGCGTGCCAGGCGCTCAGCCTCCCGGTAACCCTCAGACACCCGCACGGCCCAGCTGCTGACATAGATGGGGGCCCGGGCCGAGACCAACCCCACAGACGCGGGGCAAACGAGGGCCAAGACCAGGGGCAAGGCCAGGCGCAGCCAGAGAGCAGTCCGGGTGGGCCGCATGGCGGCGGGGGCGGGGGTAGGGCCAGGCCTCCAGAAGCCCCTCCCCCCAGCCAAACCGCCGCGTTGGCCCAAGCACCCGCCCCGCCCCCGGCACCATAGCAACCCTTGAAAGGCTTCAACTCCCAGGGGTCTTTGCGTCTTCCCTTTGGAGGCACGAAGTCCCGACAGAAATGGGAGGGTGGACACACGCAGACCCAAACCCTCTGGAACCTCAGTCTCCCTATTTGTACAGTGACCCAATTCTTCTGACCCAGAGGAGTTCACTATTGTTCTGATTGACCCCGCCCTGTTATTTAGCCGCACCCCTTCCTACACACCCCTCAATAGAATCAGCCCTCCCTCCTCTCCCGTCCAACCAGGATTGCTCTTTACAGTGAGCTTCACTTCCTCAATTTAGCTCCGCCCCATACCCGCCCTTCAGATTCCTTCCCGCAGTCTTTATAATATGCCCCGCCCCTCCTCTGTTCTTGCTAATGAATTCCTTACCGTTTCTCCAATCAACTCTGGTCTTTCTCAGGCCCCTCCCACCAACTCTGTCTACCACAGCACGCTTCTCTCCTCCCCCAGCTCCACTTACACCACCGCTCAGCCAATAATCCCCGGCCAAGACCCGCCCCTCCAATCAGCTACGTCCGGCTCCCCCTCGACCAATCGGCGCCCTAGGCCTCTGCGCCCCGCCCCCTTCCTTCATGTGGCGCTTGCGGCCGCCACCGCCCGCCAGAGGGCAATGAGGCGGGGGAGACGGGGCAGGCCCCACCTCCTTTGCCCGCCCTGCCCTCCCATTGGCCGGTGCGTCGGGCAGGGGGCGGGGACCAAACTGGAGGCAAGGACCAGCCCGCGAGCAGAACGGTGCGACTCTCTTCAGAAAAAGGCGGCGCGTGCCTGGCGGGACCGGTGCGCAGCGCCGAGATCGAGCTCGGGCTGCCAACCCCGGTCCCGCCGTTGCCATGGACGGCCTGCGCCAGCGCTTCGAGCGTCTTCTGGAACAGAGGAACTTGGCCACCGAGGCACTAAGGGCGCTCGAAGCCAAGACCGGTGTCGACAAGCGGTACTTGGCAGCAGGTGAGCCGTCTGAGGGCGCTCGGAGCTGTCGCCCCATTTCACCGACCTGCATACTGAGGCTCTGGGGCACTTGGGCCTTAGTCTGCCCCACATCCGGCCTGCCCCAGCTGCTGGGTTCGGTCCTTATGGAGGGGCGCGCCCACTGTCCAGTGGGGAGGCTGAGATCCTGGCTGGGGAGGGGTCCTTGGGCTGCGACCTCGGGTGAATCCGCAGCCCCTCCCCTGCCCTCGCCGTGCCATCTTGGGCGAAGGTCACCCCTTTTCTGGGCCCCTGCAGCACCCCCACTCTGGTCCGCGTGTCTGGAGGCCGTCCTTTGCCCCGTCCCTTGGAGCTCTGGGTGCCCGCCAGGCCAAAGTCCGGTTCTTCCAGTTGCCCTGCAGGCCCCAAGGGTAGGAGAGGGGAGGAGGGGGCAGATAGGCGCCAGTGCCCTGAGTGTCTCTTCACCTCCTTCCCAGATGAACCCCAACCTGAAAGCAAATGTAGAGATCTTGTTTTTTTAGAGGGGATACTCCCTGCCAAGAGGGAGGGTCATTCCCACCTACTCTCCCATTGTTTCCCCTCTTGGTGTGCCCTCTCCTCTCACCTGGCCTACTGTGCATGAATAGTTGAGTTGGAGTTGGATTATTTGACAGCTGTGGTGGGGTTAGAGAAAGATTGGATAGAAAACCAGGGAGAAGGAGCTCCAGCCACCCCTGACTGTAACTACCATTCTAGTCCTTCCACTTTTTTTCCTCCTCAATAACCTGGGGTGACCCCTGCCACTCTCAGAAACTGTCTAGTTAGTAAATGGTTAAATGCTTTCCTTCCCTCTTTTGTGGTGTTCAGGTGCACCCACTCTGCCACTTCTTCTAGGAAGACCTCCTGGAATGAATCACAAGGATGCTGGTGGGGGCAGGAGCATGTTCTGTGTGCAGACAGTGCCAGGTGTTTTGAGCACCTTCTATGTGCAGATGCTGGGAGTCCACTTAACTCCCATTTTCCCACCAGCCAGAGATCCCCATGCCAGGGAGCCCTGAGGGTCTGAAATTTGTCCCCCAGGTTCCCATTGCCCAACTATGTCTGCTTAGCCAGGGACCTGCCCATTTGAGCAAGCCTGGCTTTCCACATCTCTGTACCAGTGATTGGGGAATTTAGGTCATAGAGAACTGGGGAGGGGCCCACTGGGAAGAGGCCACTAGGGAGGCTGATAGTTAAAGGAAGGAAGCTAAGGCCCAAAAAGGCAAGGGCTATGTGGGAGGATGCCCCTGCCACCTGCCCTGTGTGGAGTATTCACCTCTCCTCACCCCCTGGGCCCCATCTGTTGTTGATCTCAGGCCATGCCCCTGCCCCCCGCAACCCATGTACAAGATCATCCTCCTATTGCTGAGGCTGCAGGAATAGGGATTGAGGGGAGGGGTGCCCTGGGAGAGCCACTGCTCTCTGACTAGCAGTTTCTGAGGAAGAGGTGACATTCCCCCACCCCCTTGCCCAGATGTGGGAACCCTTGGGTTCCACATGCCCCAGATGGCCAAATACCCTATCCCAGGTAACAGGAGGAAAGCCAGAGGAGCCAGCTGGGGAGGACTTGCTCCACTTCTGACACCAGGCCTGGGATAAAGACTAATGCAGGTGGAGGGAAGTGTATGGGTGACTGCCCTTTGGTCCAGAAGGTAGCCTCTGTGAAGGACGTGGGAAGCTGTCAATGCTCCTCAGTGACCCTGGGCAAGCCCCTTTCCCCGACAGCTTTTGTTTAGGTCTTGTCATTGCATGAGACAGAACAGAGAAGCACACAAGTAGCACTTAGATATGAGAGTTACAATAATGGTTTTCAGAGTGGCTAATGCTCCTGGCTCCCCATATTCCCACACTGTTCTGAGCCTCTTTGCTGGGAGTGTTTTTTGTGACCAGAAGTCCCTCAGTAATGTATGGAGAGGGTAAGTCTGACTAGTGTATTTAGCTAATCCACAATAACCCTAGGAGGCAGGGTCGCTATACCCCATTGACCGATGGTGAAACTGAGTCTTCAAGAAGAGAGAGACTTTCTCAGTGTCACATGGCAAGTGAGTGGAAGAACAGAGGGCTCTCCAAGATCAGAGAGGCTCTGTACTGCCCTTTGCTGTCTAAGACAAGGGGGGTCTCAAATGGGACCATACTGCCCCTGTTAGGACACTAGGCAGTGTCTGGGACAACTGTGGTGTCATGGTGGCCTGTTCCTGGCAGAGTGGGTGGATCCAGCCCCACAAAGAGGATGACCTGGCCCAGATGTCAGCCCAGACTAAGAAACCCCACACTAAGATGACATTTTTAAAATATATTTTTATTGCCCTAACCGGTTTGGCTCAGTGGATAGAACGTCGGCCTGCGGACTGAAGGGTCCCAGGTTCGATTCCAGTCAAGGGCATGTACCTTGGTTGCGGGCACATCCCCAGTAGGGCGTGTGCAGGAGGCAGCTGATTGATGTTTCTCTCTCATCGATGTTTCTAACTCTCTCTCCCTCTCCCTTCCTCTCTGTAAAAAATCAATAAAATATATAAAAAAAAATAAAAAATAAAATATATTTTTATTGATTTTAAAGAGAGCAGGAGAGGGAGATATAGAATCATTGATCAGCTGCCTCCTGCATGCCCCCCACCAGGGATCGAGCCTGCAACCCAGGCCTCCAACTGGCAACCTCTTGGTGCATGGGTCGATGATCAACCACTGAGCCACACTGACCAGGCCTAAGATGAAATTTTGAATTGCCTCTGCCTTTGTCTGCTCACCAGTAATCATGTTTTAATGATAGAATGGCCTCAGTTTTAGTTTTTTCTCCTATTACTTATATTCAAATGATGGACTTATGTGCCCAACCCCTCTTATAGGGCCCAGGGTGAAGTGGTTATAATTGCAGATGATTCCTTATTCAGCAAGTGTTTATTGGGTGGCTACTCTGTATCCACCAGGGCCAAGGACCCTGCCTGCCTTTGGGGAGCTCACAGTACAATAGGGAGATAGATATGTTAACTAATTACAGACACAAGACTAAGTGTTCAGAGCCATTGTGGGAGTCGTCCAGGTGCTGTGTGGAGACTAGCATACCCTGGAGGCATCACCAAGGCTTGAGGGAGGAATGACAACTCTGTTGGGTACATCTGCCAGGCCAAGAGGAGGCTGGGAGCCTGCGGACTGGGTGTGGAGTGAGTCAGACCCCCACCCATGCCCTCTTTTCTGTAGGAGCCACCACTCTGCTAAGCCTGTATCTTCTGTTCGGTTACGGGGCACCTCTACTGTGCAATCTCATCGGCTTTGTGTACCCCGCATATGCTTCGTGAGTGCCCCCGGGCTGTCCAGGTGGGGAGCATGAGGGGCTCCAGGCAGCCCCTGATCGTGTCACACCTCCCCCCAGGATAAAAGCTATCGAGAGTCCAAGCAAGGAAGACGACACTGTGTGGCTCACCTACTGGGTGGTGTACAGCCTATTCGGGCTTGCCGAGTTCTTCAGCGATCTACTCCTGTCCTGGTTCCCTTTCTACTACGTGGGAAAGGTACGCACCACTGGAACACACACAGGATGGCATCTCCTGGGAGCAGGCAGGCAACCAGAGACGGGGTTTGAGGGGCCTGCCCTGCTGCCTCCTCAGCCCCTTCCCTGTGGAAACAGGCCCAACCAGGGGAGTATCTGACAGGGGCAGCCCAAGCCCATCCAAAAGGATGTCTGAAGTGGGTGGCCAGACGAATCCTAAGGGGTGTCTGTTCGGGGTGGCCTACGTCCACATAGCCCAGTGTCTGACGGAAGAGGTCCAACCCCTCCTCCCGGGGCACAGATCCAAGCCGAGCGTAACTGCCATCTATGCCCGCAGTGCGCCTTCCTGTTGTTCTGCATGATTCCCGGGCCGTGGAATGGGGCTCACATGCTGTATCGTCGAATCATACGCCCGCTGTTTCTAAAGCATCACGAGGCCGTGGACAACATCATGAGAGACCTCAGCGGGCGAGCCCTGGACATGGCAGCAGGAATAACCCGGGACGGTGTGTGCTTTTAGGGCATGGGGGAGTTAGTTTGTCCCAGTTTGGGTCTGTCTGTCTATCTTCCAGCCTATCCACCCCTGCTTACCTTCACTCCTGCCTCCCCTCCTCCTGACTCTGACTGGTCTCCATCTAGCATCTTGGCTGTTGGCATCAGGCGCTCTGGCTTCCCCTCTCACTGTCTGCCTTTCTCTCCTATGCTTTCGGAAACCAGTCCTTCAGACCCTGGCCCGAAGCCGGGCTCTCATCACCCCAGCAGCTATGGTGGTGGGCCCCCCGCTGCTACTGGAGCCAACCATAGGTAACCCCCACCCCTAGGAAGTAAGTTTTATATGTGTATGCATGCATATGTGCAGGTGTGAGTGCATACATGGATGTGTGTGTGTGTGTGTGTGTGTGTGTGTGTGTGTGTGTATGACAGTGGGTTGGTTTGTGCATTGTGTGAGTTCATTTATGTGTGTGATTGTGTGCATGTGTACCTGCATATGTGTGAATATGTGCAGATGACTATCCTTGCCAAGGATGGCCATTGACCCTACCCTGGTCCCCAGCAGCCTCCATCCCACTCTCTAGCAGCTGAGCACAGCCCCAGAACCTGAGAGCTCGGCCAGACCTACCTTACCCCCATGGCCCTCTCTCTGCAGCCAAAGTAAACGTGTCTCAGCTCCAGAAGGACAAGTGAAGTCCCCACCCAGCCCCCGTGCAGATATGCTGGCCGGCCAGCTAAAAGACACCATGTCCTCTACGGATTCCTCAACTGATTCCTCAGAACAGACCCCCACTGTTCCCTTAGCCCCAAGCAAGCCAGCCTCTGGAAACGCCTCACGTACCACCTTGGGTCCGTCCCATTCTCAATCCTGGGCCGCAGGCTCTGCCAATGGCTCCAAGCTGCCTGGCAAATCCCAGGTCCAGTCGTTCTCAAAAGCATCTAGGTCAAGAGCCAATTCTTCCAACCAGCCCCAGGCCTCTGGCCAGCAGCACCCTCAACCATCCATCACTTCCTTGGGCCCCTCCCAGCCAGCCCAGCAGTCCTCTGGCTCTGGTTCAGGCTCTGTGCAGCATCCCAGCACCTCCTCCATCCAGGCCCCCCCTACTGTGCCATCCCCCAGTGGTACCACCATCCTCATGCAGCCCCACAACAACCCCAATAGACCAGGGGAGTCCACCCCCAAGGCCTCTAAGTCCAACAAACATCAGAAGTCCTCAACGCTGCCATCCCCCAGTGGTACCACCATCCCCATGCAGCCCCACAACAACCCCAATAGACCAGGGGAGTTCACCCCCAAGGCCTCTAAGTCCAACAAACATCAGAAGTCCTCAACGCTGCCATCCCCCAGTGGTACCACCATCCCCATGCAGCCCCACAACAACCCCAATAGACCAGGAGAGTCAGCCCCCAAGGCCTCTAAGTCCAACAAACATCAGAAGAAGTCCCCAACGCAGCCCCCAACCAGTACCTCAGTGCACGAGCTGCAGCCCCCAACCAGTACCTCAGTGCCCGAGCTAACTGTCTCCTACCTTTCTGAGTCCCCTCTGGAGTACACCTCAGAGTCCACCACTGAAGTCACCTGCAGCTGGCCCCACCACCACTCCTGGCTCCAGTACCTACAGCACTGCTGGCGCCTGAAACACCTATCCTGCTAGGAGAGGGCTCAATAAAGTACATCTGGCAGAGCTTTCTTTTGCCATCTGTCCTGAGTGTGTGTGGGGGGCGGGAGGGGGGAGGGGAGGAACCAGGTGTTCTTTGCAGAGATCCTCCCATCTAATCAGGAGAGGTTGCTGTGCACCCCACTTTAGAAATAAGAAACTGAGGCCCAGAATTATGGTCTTGCCAAGTGGCTGAGATGAATCAGAGGTGAGAATTCGAGTACAAGTCCTTTTTCTGGAAGGGGACCTCAGGAAGCTTCAGTAGGGAGTGGGTAGAGGAAGGAGCCAAAGAAGTGGGTGTGGCCAAGCCTGGAACCTGTGTCCAGTGCACACCTGAGACCCTCTGTTCAGGTGCTGAGGGAGCCAAGGGCTATCCACTGGGGGAGCAGTGGCCATTCATTTCAGCCAGCATCCCTCTGCAGGCAGCAAAAGGCCTTGGGGCTGGTAGTTGACAGACTGGCATTCATGGAAATGGAGAGAGCGGAGTTGGGTGAACACTAATGAGGTCTCCTTCAACCTGCACTTGGGTTTCCTTTGTGAGGCCAGCATGACCCTGCTCATGAAATCAGGAATGGACACAGATGCAAAAAAGCCCAAAGAATGAATAGCAAATCCAATCCAATAGTATATAAAATATGTATAGAATGCCCCCTGTACAGGTACAGATCCCTGGAGGCAGATCCTGAACTGGAAGCTGGGGCACAGGGTGGGAGTGGGATTGGAGCTGGACCAGGAGGTGGTCTCAGTGGAAGCAGGGGTGCCTGAAGCCTGAACTGCACCTGCAATGAGCTGCACCTTGAGCCTGGGGGCCAGGTTTTGTACCCTGAGGAAGGGGCTGTAACACAAAGGCATCTGCTTTCACAGCTGGGGAGGACCTGGGCCCCACAGAATCCATCAGGCCACCCATCTCACCACTCAGCTCCTGCCACCCAAGCTCTGCTTCACCATGATCCTAGGGGCCACAACTTCTGATGCAAATACAAGAGAAGGGTTAGCAGGATGAACCACAAACCCTGACAATACAGGTGCTTCTGAGGCTGTAATTCAGTGGTTCTCAACTGGGGGCAATTTTTTTCTCAAAGGTGCTGGGCAATGTCTGGAGACACTCAGTTTCTTTTTTCTTTCTTTTTTTTTTGGCAGTTAGTCTCTATTATTCTTTCAATTTAAAAAAAAAAAGTATTCAGTATGTGGCAGAGGAGGGCACCACACTAAATGCTGGGTATTCACTAGTGAGTAAAATGAACATCTTTTTTTTTTTTTTTAATATATTTTATTGATATTTTTACAGAGAGGAAGGGAGAGGGATAGAGAGCTAGAAACATTTTCGAGAGAGAAACATCGATCAGCTGCCTCCTGCACACCTCCCACTGGGGATGTGCCTGCAACCAAGGTACATGCCCTTGACCAGAATCGAACCCGGGACCCTTCAGTCTGCAGGCCGACGCTCTATCCACTGAGCCAAACCGGTTTGGGCTAAAATGAACATCTTTGCCATTTAAATTGAGGATAGGGAGACAGAAAATGGGAAGAGGGTACCCAAGAAATATGAAGAGAAAAGGAAGCAGTGACAAAAAAGGAGAGAGGCCTGAGGTGGTGAGTGAGCTGACACCTGAAAAATGAGGAAGGGCAGGCCTGAAAAAGGCAAGGGCAGGGGACAGTCACAGGCTGTGGAACCTGACCTTGGGGGACCTCGCTCAGGTGAGGGACTAAATGAGGAGGGCCCTGGAGATCCTTCCAGAACGGAGAGGCGCCTGGGGGTCTGTGCCTTCACACTCTCCCTCACTGCTTTCAGGTTTTGACTCAAATGTCTTCTTCGCAGCGAGGCCTTCCCTGATTGCTCTATATAAAATCTACATGACTCGCCACGTCTCCATCTCAACATGACGTGTTTTACTTACTTCTCTTGCCTCTCGCCTGCCTCCCCCGTTAGACCGTGAGCGCCACAGCGACTGAGATTTTTGTCTGTTCCGTGCTGTGTTCCGCCTGGAACATACTAGCAGGTCATTGAACATTTGCTAAACTAATTAATAGCACTAGGAAGGCTTAGCAGAAAAGGCAGCCACGGTCGAGTTCCCCTCTGACCCGCCGAACAGGCCCCACCATCCTCCGACCAGGGATGAAAGCGACTCCCAGGCCTACGCTTGGCCGACTCTGCTCAACCTCAGTCCAGCCTTACGCGGCCTCAGGTCCACACGAGTCTCAGGGCTCCTCTACTGGCCAGCCATTTCCCACAGATCCCACCACCTCCCGCCCACCCCCAACCTCCTGCCGCAGCTACCACCCGCCGTCCGGACCGCCGCAGTGGCGTCGGCTCTGCGCACGCTCCGCGGGGTGGGTACTCGTCGTAAGGCGAAGACCTCTGGGCGTTGGCGCAGGACCGTCCCCGACCGAGACACTCAGTTTTTGCCCAAACACATCAGCCAAGTCTTGCAATCCTTTGACATGCCATGCCCCTCACTCCTTAGCCAGCCTTGCAGTTCCCAGCTGGTGGTGACTCTAAGACAGTTTTCCCAAAAAAGGAGGCAGCCTTCTGCAGCCACCAACACCACTGCCCGTGTCCTCATCCTTGAGAACTCTTAACAAAGGAGGAGGAAGTGCTGAGTGTTACTCGAATAGTGAGCGCGTGTGGTATTCCAACCCCTCCTCTGGGAGCCAGGGTTACAGTACTGACACAGAGAGTTAAAAATTTCCCACTCCTGGGAGTTTGGGAAGAAAACAATTGGCTTGATACATGTATAACACGTCAGAGGGAGGCCTGTGGATCAGTTGGTTGGAGCATCATCCTGTGCCTCTAAGGGTCGTGGGTTCGATTCCTGATCAGGGCACATACCCAAATTTCGGGTTTGATCCCCAGTCAGGGCGCATATGAGAGACAACCAACCCATGTTTCTCTCTCACAATGATGACATTTCTCTCTCTCTCTCTCCCTTGCCCTTAAATCGATAAAACAAACAAACAAAAAGATTTAATTAAAAAAACAACATGTCAGAGAGTGAGGTGAATGGCATGGGGAAAATGGAAAATGCAGCCGAGGTTGAGAGGAACAGGGCTGCAGAGAAAGGCCTGTCTATGAGTAAAGAAATGAAGAAGGTGAGGGCATGAATCTGTGAGAATTGGGACAGGGGTGGTCCAGGCAGAGAGAAGAGCCTGTACAAAGGCAGAGCCTGGCAGAGTGTAGGAAGAACAGGGAGGCCTGTGTGGCTGGAGCTGAGTGAATGAGGGGGAGAGAGGAGGTGAGCCAGGGGGGGTGGGGTGGACCATGCAGGTATCTGGAAGGCGTGGGGAGGACTTCGGCTTTTCCTTGGGTAAGGTTTGTCAAGAGGGAGGAAGGGACTGATCAAAGGTCTGCTAATAGGCCTACATGGGTGTTGGGGACAGGGATCTCAGAACCTGCTTATCGCTGTTTGAAGAATGTGGCGTGGCTGTGGGGGTGGGGCAGTGCTGGGCTCGCTCTGCACCTGGCATCCCCCCCCCGACCGGGCTGTCCCCAGGGGGTGGTGAAACAGGTGCTCAGAGGCTCCCTGGCCCCCTGCCCTGGACAGTTCACCAGGGAGAGTGAGGATACACACCTGTCTACCCAGGTGGAAACAGTGACCTTTAGCCCCTCAGACTTGTTTTATTTTATATTATTTTATTTTGTAATATATTTTTATTGATTTTTTTTTTATTGATTTCAGAGAGGAAGGGAGAGAGACAGAAACATCCATGATAAGAGAGAATCATTGATTGGCTGCCTCCTGCATGCCCCCTACTGGGGATTGAGCCCATAACCCAGACATGTACCCTGACTGGGAATCAAACCTGTGACCTCCTGGTTCATAGGTCGATGTTCAACCACTGAGCCACGCTGGCCGGGCATATTGCTTGTTTTATTTTTAAACCTACAGAAAAGTGTAACCAGTGACTCAGAGCTACTAAGGTAACAGGGCCAGCCCCTCCCAGTCACTCCCCACCCCCAATGGTATCTCTGTCCTTTCCTATCTGACTCAGCGCTGTGTCTGAGACTCACCACTACTGTGGGAATTATCAGTACTTTGCTCTTTTTCATTGGTGGATAGCATTTCATTCTGTGGGTAGGCCAGAATTTATTTGCCCCATTCCACTGTTGATGGGCATTTGAGTAGTTTCCCATTTTGGGTTATTAAGACTAAAGCTGCTAGGAACATTCTAGAACTGACCTTTGGTGAGTGCATCTCTCATTTCTCAGAGATTGAAGAGTATAGGGTAAGCCTGTGAGTCTTCTGGGGTGACCATAACAAATTACCACACACTGGGTAGGGGGAGGAAGGGGGCTTGAAACAACAAAGATTTAGTCTCTCACATTATGGAGGCCAGAAGTCAGTGTTACAGGGCTACGTTCCCTCCTGCGATTCCAGGGAGGGTCTTTCCTGACTGTTCCAGCTTCTGAGGACTCTAACCTCCCTTGGCTTGTGGCCTCATCACCCCAGTCTCTGCCTCCATTGTCACATGACCCTCTTCTCTGTCTCTCCTCTGCATGTCTCTTATGAGGATACTTGTCATTGGATTTAGTGCCCACCCAGGTAATCCAGAATGATCTTATCTTGAGACGCTTAATTATATCTGCCAAGATCCCTTTTCCAAATAAGGTCCCATTCACAGATTCTGGGGATTGGGACTTGGACATATCTAACTTGCTACTGTTATTTTTGTTCATCTATAGCAGACATGGCCAAACTGTTTTCCAAAGTGGTTCTGCCAACCACATCTAAGCCTGTGGGCTATCAAACAGTCCAGGGCTTTCTGCGGCTCTTTAAGCGGACATGTGTCCTCCCACGGGTCAGCCGTCTGGTACAGGGTCAGTGAGAGAAGGGCAGATGACGGAGTGGTGCCCTCTGCAGAGAATTAGAAAGGAATAACATGACAGACCCCCAGAGCTGGCGTTCAGAAATATTGTTGAAAAGAATCTTTTGTGAGCCTAATGAAATAATTACAATTACTGTCATTTTACTAATATGGATGCAAGTTTCAAACATGCCTGTTTTAATTCATCTTTTAATAAACATCACCATCTGTGGGAAGTCAATTTGGAGAATAACCAGTTCTGGACAAGCAAGGATGTGCCACCTGTGCTTCCTTCAAGAGGAGGCTCCTGCCTATACCCATCTGCAGTCACTTCGGGCAGTGTGTGCGTCTAACCTAGATGGGCACTGAGTGTCCCTGCAGGGACACAGTAACTGATGAAAAAGGCTGGGGACTGTAGAGAGGAAAAAAACACAACGATTCACTCTGTTTCTGACATTCTATGTAACCACCTGGAGTTATTAGCGTTTCGATGTAAAACGGCAACACAGCGTAATATTTTGCTTGGCAAGTACAAACGGTAGTTCCTTCCTGAACCACCATGCTATTGAATTTGAACATCTTTAGAATTGCAATGCTTTCTTCTCTCTTTAAATGGTTAGACTGCTTTAAAACTAAAGAGCAAATCAAAACAATGTGATGTTTACGGGGGAGTGTTACAAGATCATTATCAGAGGAGCTGTGAAGGAGCTGGGGAAGTCACTGCTCGGTGGCCACAGGCCATCCTGCCTGCCGGAGGAGACCCTGCCTGCCGGAGGAGACTCTGTGCTCGCCCTTCCTAGGAGCAAGTGCCTCTCGTCAGCCAGTCCGATGATTTGGGATTAGGAGCTCTTGGGCTAAGGCCTGAGACGCTTATTCCCAGACATATCCCCATACTGCATGGAGGCAGTGGGGACAACCTCAGGCTAATGGTGGGAAGAATGGAGTTGTAAGTGGGAACTGGTGTAAGGCTGGTGGGTGGGGAGAGGCATTCCTGAGGAAGGCAAGTGCAGATGAGAGAAGTGGGTGTCGAGGTACATAAGCATAGGGCCCTTCAGGACTGCAGGTAACCAGTTCCTTGACTACCTTTCCCCCATCCTGCCACCAGTGGGCGCCCAGGCCCCACACCTCCCTCCAGAACTGCACCCCACTTTGCCCACGAGAGTTGGGGCTCTGAGGTTTCTCCAGCTTCAGCACTCATTGCAGATGACAGAGCCAGGCCTGAGATGGTCTAAGCACTGCTGGGCCCCTGGCATACAGTAGGCACTCAATAAATACCCGTTGGAGGAATGCATGAGTGAACTGAGGGGCTAGGGAAGAAATTCAGAAGAGTGTGATTCCCATGATCAGAGCCAGGAAGGGCTGAAAGGGTACTCACAGATGGGGAAAGTAAGGCCAGGAGAGGGGAACAGTCTGGCCTCAGGTCATCTGCAAAGTCAGGGGCTGAGCCCATCCAGCTCTGTACATTATGTGCCCCTTGCCCACTGCCAGTATCCATGCTACTGGGAAAAACACAACCATGATGGTACAGAAGAGCAGATTGTCCCAAAATGACAGTGTGGGCCACCCCATCCAGAAAAGGGAGGCAGAAGATGGCTCCCCCACCCAGAGTGGGGAGGGTTTGCTGAGCCACCCCCCCACACACACACCCTCAGTTCTCACATGACTCGTGTCTGCCCTCTTGCTCCAGAAGAATAAATGAAGAGAATCTATCTATGACAACACAGGAAGATGAGGATAGCCTGAGGGCAGGGGCTCTGACTGCTTCCTTTGCTGGGGAGGCCTGGGATGAATGTGTGGCCCCCAAGGAGGCATGGAGAAGAGGCTTGGGACCTATAAAAGCCATGTTTACCCCGTACTCACCCCCCTCCTCATATATTCCCTGTCCTCACCTCCCACAAAGTGTCAGACATTCTGAGGGGAGGTGGGGAATGGACCAGGTGGAGGAGATGCGGTTTGTGAGATCACATGTGTACACGCTGTGAGAGCACAGTTGTGGATCTGACTACCAGTGCATCCTCACATTTCTGTGGCCAAGTGTGCCCTTGTTTTAAAAAATTGCTTGTAAAAATTAAATAGAAATATAAAAGGGGTAAACAGCAGTGTGGACTGCAAGAAACCCTTCTAGAATTGCTGAGGCTGTCAAAATTATCTTTGAATAGTCATGAGGCTGTAAAGTAAACCATAGGGAATATAGTTAATAATATTATAACTATGTATGATGCTAATTGGGTACTGGAAATATCAAAGGGAGCACTATGTAAGTATATGATTGTCTAACCACTAAGCTGTACACCTGAAATCAATACAAAATTGAAAGAGAAAAGATGCTTTCTGAGCCTCCTGGTAGTCAGCACAAAAGGGGAAATGAGTATGTTACTGTGCCTAGTTAGGCATGTTTCCTAGTGGGTATGTCTGTTTGTGGCACTGTCTCTGTAGTTACCATGAAGATCAAAGGGTAAGTGGCAGCAAGAAGAGAGAGCACAGAGTTTCAGGGAGTTAAACAGTGATGAGCTTCCTGGTAGCCAGGGCAAGAGGGGAAACTGATACATTACAATGTCTCCTTAGGCATGTCTTCCTATGGGCCCTGCTTGCTTGTGAGAGTGTCTCTAAGCAAGTGAGTGTGAGGCAAGGGGAATAAAGTAGACACAAAGTTTTTGAGTAAAAGATAGCTATGAGTTTCCTGGCAGTCAGGGTGAGAGAAGAAATCAGAGTTAAAGAAGCAGTTCAGTGTTTTCTCATCAGCACCTGCCTACTGTGAGAGTGGATCTGACCGACTGTACACAAAGGTGTATAAGTGTGTATGAGGGAGAGGTACAGAGGTACATAGCTGTGGTGGGAGATAGTTCTGAGTTCCTTGGAAGCCAGGCAAGAGAGGAAAGAGGTTGAGTTTGAGCCTGGTCAGGCACATCTTTCTTGCTGTGTGTGGTGCGGCCTTGTCTGGGGGCTCAGACAGGGCAGTGTCTGGCAGCCAGGCGTACACGGCTGTCCTCGGCGGGGCTCCAGGGCCGGGCATAGCCAGCATGGGGCAGCAGCAGCCGGTCCTGAGTGCCATCGGGGCTGACAAGGCGCTGGGCAGCCAGCAGGTACTCTCGATGGAGGGCCATTGGTGGGCAGGGGCAGCGGCCAGGTGCCCACACATACTCGAGGGACTGCAGTGGCGAGCGGTTCTTGTAGACAAGCTGTACACGCACCTCATAGCGGGTCTCCTGGGCCTGGTGGAGGTGGCCCAGCACTCGAGCCCGGAACACTGTGGGCAGGGTGGTGCTGAGGCCAATTGGATGGTCTAATCTGGATACCCATTCATGCACCCCGTTGCCATATGAGGAAACTTGGGGTCAGGTAGGACATGGGGGGCCCCTAGGGACTGTGGAGAGAGTACTGGGGTCAAGAACAGGTCAGGATCAATGAGGACTTAGAGGTCAAATTAGAGCAAAGGGCCAAATCAAGAAGTCAAATTAGGGCCAGAAGGGGTCAAGTTGGAGTCAGATCAAGGACTCAAGAGTAAAGTCAAAACAGGGTCAGATGTCCACAGGAAAGTAGCCAAGTTTAGGTCAATTAGGGGCCAGGTGAGGGTTGGGGAAAAGGGTCTCTCACCAAAGTCACTGCCGCAATAGTGGAGCAGCCGGTGGGCACGACCACGGGTGTCGGGACAGGGTGGGCAGGGATCTGTGAGATAGTGCAGTTAGAGCACAGGCCCCACCTCCCTGCTTGCCCCCATGGTGGCTATTCCCTGCTCACCTGGGGTGGGGTTTGGGGTCCGTGTGGGGAAAGCAGGCAGGGCTTCCTGGGGCTCAAGGGACTGGGGCTCCACCTCCAGAGGCTGCGGCTGCCTCAGGGACCAGCCCAGGGCCTGGGCCTGCTCCTGGAAGGGGCCATAGCGCTCCCTGGGGAGCCAGAACTCGAACTCAATGCCGGGATTGGGCTCCTGCAGGAGGACCTAGGGAGAAGGTCACATACTAGGGAGCTGAAATCAGAACTGATGGCCCAGCCTCCACCCTCTGGCCTTTCTCCTCTGATTCTCTACCTTCGACTCCCTCCCCTGATTCTCTACCACACCCTGGCCCCTCTGACTCTCTCTAATCCAATCTCATCCCTCTGACTCTCTGTTCCTAGCTTCCCTACTCTCACTCTCTATCCTGAACCCCCCTCTCTGTCCCCAGCCTCCCCTAGGTCCTTTAATTCCTACCAAGACCACGTGCCCAGCCGCCCCCTGGAGGCCCGGCACGCACCTGCAGGACCAAGTCTTGGGACGTGGGTCCGGTCGCGCGCAGCGTCTCCTCTGGCCCTGCCGCGCGGGTGTAGACCACGCGGGTGCCCGCCGCCTCATATGTCCCTGACGGGCTGACCTCCCCGTTGCCGTTGAGCACATAGCGCCCGTCGCCCCCAATCAGCGCTGCAAGGGAAGGGTCAGCCTAGGCTCCCCGGAACCCGACCCTCCACCTCCCGACCCTGCGTCCCCCTCCTCCGGCCTCAGTCTCCCGGCTTCATCGAGGCGGCCAGGAGGGCGCCTCCCCCCTCGGAATCTCTGAGGTACCCAGGTGGTTTTGGCTCCGATGGACGGCGTAGATGTGTCTGGCGCCCTCAGGGATCAGAGTCACGTTCCAGTATCCTGCGAAGGCTCCTGGGAGGGAAGGAAGGATGTTGCGGTGCGGGTGGCGGTTTTTTTTTTTTTTGTTTTTTTTTTAAAATATATTTTATTGATTTTTTTTTTTTTTTTTTTTTTTTTTTTTTTTTTACAGAGAGGAAGGGAGAGGGATAGAGAGTTAGAAATATCGATGAGACAGAAACATCGATCAGCTGCCTCCTGCACACCCCCTATTGGGGATGTGGCCGCAACCAAGGTACATGCCCTTGACCGGAATCGAACCCGGGACCCTTCAGTCCGCAGGCCGATGCTCTATCCACTGAGCCAAACCGGTTAGGGCTGGGTGGCGGTTTTTTTTGAGGGATGCTTTGAGGATTAAATGAGATACTGAGGCTAAGGAGATTAGCCTTGGTACTGGTACCCACAAAACGGTCCGTAAACGTTTGGAGTTAAGATTATTATCGCTTAAATGAAGCAGCGAAAGAGAACTACATCTGTTCTGGGGAGGGCGGGACAATCTGACAGTGACCAATCATAATGATGAACGAGAGGGGGCTGTGCCGCAGACTGCCCAATCAGCACGGGAATTCACTGCGGTGTCTGCGGCTTCTTAAAGGGTCAGCTCTGGGAGAGTAGAGAGGACGGGGCGAGAGGTCACCAGTGTCACGGAACACGCGCTGCACAAAGAGGCACGAGTCGTTGGTGCCGCCGCAGCGACCACAGTGGTCCTCGCGGGCGTCCGAGCCCATCAAACCGTCACAGCCGGCATTCTAAAGGGATGGGGAGGACACTTGTCATAGAGAGGCCCCTGCCCCAGCCCGGGCCTTGGCCTGGGATAGGAGGGCGGATTCTGAGAACTAGGAGGCGGGGCCTAGAGACGAGGGTTGGGGTCCTGAAATAAAAGAGATGGGACCTGGGAATAAAAGGATGGGCCCAGAAGGAGGGATCTGGGTGGGGCCTAAGGAGAGGTGGGAGGCCTGTGGAAGAGGTCGGGGTAATGGAACAAAGACTTGAGAGTGAAAGGGCGGACTCTGGAGAGAAGCTTGGAGTGAAGTTTATGGAGGGGCGTGGCCCGGTGGGAGGGGAGGGGCTAGGATAGGGAGGGACCTAAAACTAAATGAATTCGGTCTGGGGTGGTCTGGGCTGGGCGGGTCATGGCAGTCCTTACAAGGCAGCGGCCAGCCACGCAGAGTCCCTGGCTACCCCAGCTGCAGGGAGTACCGTCCAGGACGCGGCCAAAGCTGTGGTAGAAGGCATGCCCCACGGCCAGGCAGTTGAGGTCGCACTGATTAGGCGCTGGGGGTGGAAGGACAGAGTGGACCAGGGGTCTTCTATCCCAGTTACAGCCCCCTTCCCGCTAGCCTCCCAAAGAGAGCCATCCCCTTAGGCAGATGAGGCCCAGAGACTCAGCCAAAACTGCACATGGAGGTTGAAGCAGAGCCAGGATTGGGCTTAAGCATTTTGCCTCCAGCTTTCTGACTCTCCTAGGCAAATATCCTGGGCCTGCATGCATGCATTCATTCATTCCACAAATACTCAAATAACCATTTCCAGACATGATTCTAGGGGCTCAGCGTTGAGCAGAGCTGCACCCAGCAGGTGCCCAATAAAAAGTGTTTGTTCAGTGCTGACTGGATCACACGTAGCATGTGTCTTTAGGACCCCCCCAGGACTCAGTTTCCCCCTCTGCTTGGCAGCAGGGCACAATGAGCAGTCCACTCACTCCATCTCATAGATCTGATTCCTGCTCCTCCCATCTCCCTCAGCTTGGCTGGCTGACCCAGCCTGGAACAGAGCCCCAGCTGGCCCTGGTGGTCTAATTCTTAGGGCAAAGGGAAAAAAACACGATGAGGTTTACAAATGGAACTTTCTTCATTCTAGGCTTTTCTTACCTGTGTCTGCCCTCTCCGTGGCATCTGAAGCTGTGTCTCCCTTAAACATGGAGGCATGCTGCCCCCGGCACACAGTTATATAACTCACTATTTTCAGCTAAATACTGGCAACATTTCCTGCTGTCAGATAAGTTTGAGAACTGTTGGCCTCTGGATTCAGCCCTGAGTAAATCCTCAGTCTGGTGTTCAGCCCCGTGCAGAATAGACCCGGCCTCCCCCTGCCTCTGCTTTACATCTCACACATGCTTTTTTCCCTTCCCTTCACCAACTCCTACATATCCTTCAAAGTCCAAGTGCTAATGCCTACTTCTCCTTACAACCCTCCAAGTCCCCCTTCCTTCTTAGCAGCCCCTTCTCCCTGCCAGCTCTGAGTTGTTTCCTCTGGACCAACAGGAGGACAGGCTACTCACCACCATAGAAGGGCACCCATTGGTAAGTCTTCTGGGGGCCCAGGACAGGGTGGCCATTGTAGAGGGCACACTGGAGGTCTCGGAAGGGCATGGATCCTGGGGGACAGTCCTGGGGACAGAGATGGGTGGGTCAGAGGCTGGGACAGACTCAGGGGAGTCCAGAAAATCGGGCAGGGTGGCAAACATATTTGGGGGCATGAGTGGGGAAGCAGCAGGGCTTCAGGGAAGACTCGAGGGTCTTGGAGGTGGACAGAACTTACTGGCAACTGGCAGAGGCGGTACTCATGGGTGTCCCCCCAGCACAGCTCTTCACTGGGGAACCTATGAGGAGCAGGGTGGCCCGAGTGTGGTCAGGTTTCCCAGCAACCTCCTTCCGAGAGCCCGCCTGCTCACCCCTCACCCTCCCACACCAACCCTACCCACATTCCAGGTGCATTTGTAGGATTAAAAGGCACAGCATGTGTGGGCAGGTCAAGGGTGTGGTCAGGGGCTGGGCCTGGCTGGGAGGAGGGAAGGGTCAGGAACCCCCTTGCACCCGCTCAGCCGAGCCCCAGCATCGTGCTCACTGCTCACCGGATACAGCGCCGACTTCGCACAGAGAGCCCCTGCCCACAGGAGCTGGAACAGTGGCTCCAGGAACCCCATGGTGTCCACTCTCCTGGACCCTACTTGGAGAGAGAAGCATGGTCAGCATGGAGGAGAGGTTGGCAACCCCCACATGGCTACTGGATCTCCATGCCCAATGACCCTTGGGCTCATGTCCCCCCTTACCTGAGCACTGCCTCCCAAACCACAGTTCAGGAGGGTCCACAGCACGAGCAGGATGTTCCAGAGGGGGTGGGGTCTGGGGAAGCAGAGAGAGTCTTTGCAGTGTAGGTGTGAGCAGGCCAGGGTTGATCCCCAGCTCTGCCCTGACTATGTGATTTGGGGCAGTAACTTAACCTCTCTGAGCCTCCCCTTCTTAAATCTGAAAAATGTATTCATAATACAGCCCCCCTCACAGGAAAATTTTGAGAGGTCCTTCGGATCAGGTAAGAAAAAAGGGAGGCACAGAGTCTGGAATGTAGATGAAGAGTTCAAATTATTATTATTATTATTATTATTATTGGTTGTTTATTGTCTTATGATGCACACAGTAGGTGCTTAATCAGTGTCTGATGACAGAACAAATCATTCCAGGATAAGTGCACAAGTGTCTCCATGGTCAGGGCTCCTCACTGCTCTCTCCACCATCATTGCTTCTACCTTCCTGTACGGCCAGGGGCCAGCCACTCCGCTTCCCCAGGTCTCAGTTTCCCCATCTATGCACTGGGAACCAGCTGGGGTCAGTCTAGGATTCTGAGACCTTGCAGAGGGAGCAGCCCCTGAGGGCTGGGTCAGGGATCAGGTCCCTTCAAGGCTCCATCCAATCCCAAACCCTCGGCAGCAGGTGTCTCCATGTTGGGGAGGGGCAGAAAGGGATAATCTGACCCTGGACCGGCCAGCACCTCACAGCCTCATGAGCAGAGGGTGTGGGATGGAGTGCCAGGGTGGTCTGGAAAGGGAAAAGGGCCCCTGATGAGGATGATGCAGAAAATAGGGAGTCAGCTGGGGTGGGGGGACTGGGCTGGCAACTTTGCCTACCCAGGCCTCAGTTTTCCCATCTGTCAGGAGAAACAGAAAGCCACTTGCCATCCACACCCTCCGCGTGACCATGACATTGGCAGAGAAAGGAAGAGGGAAGTGGCCACCTGGTGAGTCCTTACACGGAGCACAGCCAGGGAGCCCAGCAGTCAGCAGTGCCCAAAGAACACGCAGGACAAACTGGAACCCTCCAGCCCCGAGCTCCTGGGCACTGGGTGGGGGAAGGCTGGACCTCATTGGACCTATGGCCCCTCTTGAGCCTCAGTTTCCCTGTATCTCAGGCCCTCCTGGCTATGACATTTGGGGCACTAAGGGTCTGGTGCTGAGGTGGCTCCAGGTGCTGAAAGCCTGAGAGACCACCAGGTAGGTCCCCTCTCTGACCAGAGCTATCCCTGCCAGTTGCATCTCAGCCCTTTTCTGAACCCAGGGCCCTGGCTGGCCCAGGAAGCAGGAAGTTTGGAGGGGAGAGCAAAGATAGGGGAGGGGGGTTGGTCTTCTGAACCCCTTCCTGGCTCAGCACTGAAGTGGGGATCTAGGCGATGGAAAATAAGGAGCCTCCTCCCCAAAGAGTAGGACACTTACACCCAGTTTTGGCTGAACTCCTGACTGAGGGTGTGATCTCAGGGCAAGCCACGCCTCTGGGCCTCAGTTTCCCCAGGAAGAAGTGGGGATGAGCTTTCTCTCACCCTGAGGATTGGTGCCTCACCGTCCCCCGACCCCCTTCCTCCACGAGACCCAGGAGGCACGGACCCGGATAGCGGGGTGGGCGGGAATAGGAAGAGGGGCTTACCGGCGACGTAGAGCGCTGGCGGTGCGTCCCGGCTCTCCCGACCGCTCCAGGATGAGCGGAAGCGGCGAGGCCCTCGGAGGGGACCGGGGGGACCCCAGGGCTGCCACTTCCACCCGGCCTCCCAGGGCGCGCCCAGCCCGAGGTCCAGAGGGGCGGCGGCCCCGTGCGCCCTCACGAGGCCGTGGAGCGCTTCCGCGCGGATCTGCGGCAGAGGACTGCCCAGCACGGGCCCGGGCACCCCAGAACTCTGGTCTGGTGTCTGAGAGTCCATGTCCCGGTGACCTTGTGAAGCCCAGGGCGGGAGAGTCGCGAGGATACTGGCCGTCCTTACCCCCACCCCGGGACTGCTATTCCGGGCGCCGCGCTCAGGGCCGGGGAATGTGCGCGAACCGAGGTCGCCCTGCCCCGGTTCCGAGAGTCCAGGTCCCTGCCTCCTCTCCACCGACGCGCAAATCGCGTCCCCGCGACGGTTCCCTACGCCGTTCTCTGGCTCTTCAAGGTCAGCCTACTCAGGAACCCGCCCGCTGGAGTTCCGATCCTGGGGTTCCCGCTCCACGTCCTGGCCACCCCAAGTGCAGGGCCCCCAGCGCACTGAGAAGCTCAGCCCCAGGGGTTGGGCGTGAGGGGCGGAGAGCCCACTCCCGGCAGGCGCATTTCCGGGCGCTGCTGTCACCAGAGGACGAACCCCACCCCGCCTCCCGCCCTCCCTGCCAGGCCCCCGGACTGTGAGCGACGGCTTTGGAGCCAGACCCGGGTCCAGAGTTCCCAATTCTGCATGGCCGTGCCCTCACCCTCTCCGACCTCAATTTTCCCATTCGGGCAAGGGGGTCACCGTGAGCCTTTCAGCTATAATTCAGCTCTTTGCGCGGCTCAGGGTTATTCTAGGGCTCCCACCACCGCACCCTTTCCAGCGTGCCGCCTTCCCCGCCCACAGGCACGCAGCAGGCGTCCTCTGCTCGCCCCTCCCCCAGCTCCTCACTGTCACCCACGGTGCTCCGTGGTAGGTAGGTTGAGGAAATGGGGCACCAAGGGGGCAATGGGTGGACTGCTCCTCTGCCCCCAGGCTCCGACCAGACTTAGCTTGAGGGCCTTCTCTTCCTGGAAGCCCACCATGGGTCTCCCAGCCCTGACCACAGGGAGAGAGGGGTTGCGTGTCTACACTCCAGCCTGGAGCAGCTCAAAACAGAGCCACCCAATGCCATTTACTTCTTCAACGTTTACTGAGAACCTACTATGTGCCAACACACTGGTGAACCACCCAGCCAGTCAGGCTAGTGAGGGAAGCAGCCCCTGGGTAGGTATAATCTTACCTTGTGACCAGGTGCTCCGAGGAAACAGCCCAGGCCCACTGCAGATGTGGGGGACGTCAGGAAGGCCCTCATTGAGGAGGTGAATGCCACAGGAGGTGGGGGGAAGGGCAGCCCAGGCGGAGGGCACTTCAAGTGCAAAGGCCTGGAGTCTGGACTAAGAGAATAAAGTTAGGAGGTGGAGTGGGTGGAGCAAGTGGCCTGAGTGGGGGAAGGGATGAGGTCAGGGGCAGGAAAGGAGCTTTGGGAGGTGGGAGAGTGTTCTAGCTTTGGAAAATCTACCCCTGGCTGCCATGGGGGAAAGTGGTTGGGCAGGAAAGTGGTGAGAGGCAGCAGTGGTCCTTCTGGGCAGGGGCTGAGCCAGGGTGTCGGTGGAGGTGAGAGCAGTGGGTGGCTCCCAGCTGTTTGGCGTCTGCAGGAGTTGCTGATGGATCCCCTGGGGGATGTGTGGGGAAGGTTTGAGGCAGAAACTTGGCCTGAGTGGCTGGTGAAGGGAGGTGCCCATGTACTGAGGGGGGCAGGCTGAGGGGGGAGAATGAGTCCAGTGGTCACTTCTGAATGGCTCTACAGTGAGATGTCTGTGAGTCACCAGGAAGAGGCTGGGAATCCAGGGGTCATGTTGTCTGGGTGGAGGTGAACAAGTGGGTGTCCTCAGCACATGAGGGTGTTTAGTGTCATGGATGAGGTCACAGGGACAGAGAGGGGCAGGGGGTGGAGAACAGGTGGGTTTGGGGTCCCAGAGGTCACACAGGGTTTCTGGGAGAAAAAAGGTACAGCCTTTGTGGGCAAGATGAAGATGTGGACCAGTGGACCAATGGACCAACGAATTGGCATCGTTGCAGGCAGTTGTGACCTTGATGAAGTTAAGTGTGGTTGGACAAGGCTGAAGAGAGGATGGCAGGAGAGGGAGGGGACAGTAAAAGCAGGCACTTCCTTCTGAGCACTGATTATGTATCACACTATGCACTGGGGCCTGAGAGTCATCAGAAATAAATCAGGCCTGGTAGTGAGGCTCAGTGTTTGAGTGTCAACCTATGATCCAGGAGATCATGGTTCGATTCCTAATCAGGGCACATGCCCAGGTTTCGGGCTCCATCCCCAATGGGAGGCATGCAGGAGGCAGCTGATTGCTGATTCTCTCTCATCATTGGTGTTTCTGTCTCTCCCTTCCTCTCTGAAATCAATAAAAATATATTAATCAACAATAAAGTTAAATTTTAAAAAAGAGCCCTAGCTGGTTTGGCTCAGTGGATAGAGCATCAGCCTGTGGGCTAAAGGGTCCCAGGTTCGATTCCAATCAAGGGCACATGATTGGGTTGTGGGCTTGATCCCCAGTAGGGGATGTGCAGGAGGTGGCCAATCAATGATTCTCTCTCATCATTGATGTTTTTATCTCTCTTTCCCTCTCCCTCTCTGAAATCAAAGATATATTAGAAAGAAAGAAAGAAAGAAAGGAAGGAAGGAAGGAAGGAAGGAAGGAAGGAAGAAAGAAAGAAAGAAAGAAAGAAAGAAAGAAAGAAAGAAAGAAAGGCTTGGTCCAGGGACTCCACAAAGTGGACAATTGTATCCCCCTCAGAGATGCCTCATTACCCAAGCCTCATGGTGCTATGGTGCTATGCAGGGTGTATACAGCAGGCATAGCACCCTGCAAAAAGTGCATACAACAGGCATTATGTCCTGCATGGAGCAATACAGCAGGCATTATGCTCTGTAGGGAATGTATGCAGCAAGTGCTGTATCATACAACAGACACACTTTGCTGTTCAGGGAATGTATACAGTAGGTACTGCGCCTTATAGGGAGGGCATATAGTAGACATTGAACCTTCCACGGAGTGCCTACAAGAGTCACTGTATCCTGAAGAGAGTGCATGTAGAAATCACTGCACCATGCACAGAAGGTACTTTTTTAAAAATATGTTTTTATTTATTTCAGAGAGGAAGGGAGAGAGTGATGGAAACATCAATGATGAGAGAGAATCGTTGATCCGCTGCATACTGCATGCCCCACACTGGGGATGGAGCCCACAACCTGGGCATATGCCCTGACCGGGAATCGAACCGTGACCTCCTGGTTCATAGATCAATGCTCAACCACTGAGCTACACTGGCTGGGCTACAGAAGATACTTTCTACAGGGCACATCTGCAGCAGGCATTGTATTCTATCTACAACAAGTGTATGTAGCAGGCACTGAGTCCTGTAGAATGTGCATACAGCAGGCACTGCAGCCTGCATGGGAACCCTAGCGCTTGTGGAATGACCGGACGGAGATGGAATGAAGTTGTGGAGTCCTGGGCCCATCCTCAGTTGGCATCTCAGTCCCCCAACCTGTGCCCAGGCCTGAACCCTGGCCCAGGTTCAGCTGAATCCCCCCTATCCTGAGCTTCAGCCCAGACCCCATCCCAGAGGCAGGGCCAGGAGAGGCATGTGGGTCATGACAGATGTGGATCAGCTGGACTCGGGCTCCCTCTGTGGTCTGTTGTCTTATGGCCTTGGGCCTTAGGAAATGCCTATGAGCAGATCCGATGGTCTCCTCCTGACCCTTCCTCCAACTCCCGGTGCCACCTGTGATCCCTGAGGCCTGGCCATGTGGTCCCAGGACCCTTCAGCCCCCTGAGTTGACTAGGTGGGATGGTTCCTGCCATCCCTGCCCTAGAACCCGCAGTCTCTGGAGCTGCTTAGATGTCTTTGGGCATTAGTATGGGTAGAGCAGGACCCAGGACCCATCACGGCCGAGGTCACCCATGTGAGCTGGGATTGCCACCCAGAAAGAGTCACCCTAACTAGGAACATGAGAGGCAGGAAACAGAAAGAGCCAGATTTCTGAGATGGATCGAGCCGTACCTGAAGCTATCAACGCAGCTTTTTTTTTCTTTCTCACTTTAGCAACTTTGGGTGTTGGTGACTTCTGATTAAGAGGTACCCACTAAGGAGAAGCAGCATCCTTTCCTTCACCCTCATTCCAGACAGGTCCTACTCCTCATGCCACTGACCCAGTGACTGAGCACTTCACCTACTGAGAGTCACCGTTGCCTTGGGGGCTCTCATATGTGATATGACACTCCTCACCCCTACTCTATGGGTCAGGACACTGAGGTACAGAGGGGTCAAGTCACACTCAATGGGACTCAGAGGTCCTGGGACGACTCCACACCCACACACACCTGAAGGGGTGCCCTCAGCTCCTGTTGGGTTGGGGGTGTGGGGGAATTTGCCTGAAGTGGAGATGCTCCAGGCAGGACCTGGAGGATGAAGGGGAACTGGATGGAAGAGGGTGTGAGGGAGAGGGTGTTTTCAGCAGAGGAACAGCATATGCAAAGGTCAGGTGGCCAAGGAGCAGGGCGAGGCCCAGGCCCAGGGGAGGTCTGTGTGGCTGGAGCACATTAAGTAAGGGGGCCTGCTTCAAGGCCAGAGAGGGGCAGGGGCCTCACATGGTTTGGGGGCTGGGGAGCATGGAACAGTGATTCAGAAATGGCAAGTCGTTTAAGGTATACTGTTAGGTGGAAAAATACACAATGTGATGACATTTTTATAAAAGAAGAAGCATGCATGTTAATATAAACTCAGACAGGAAATTGAAGGATAAACCCCTAGGGCTGGCTATGACAATCTTGGGCCAGGGGTTATAGCTGATCTTGAGTCACTGCCTTATAGGTTTTGCTTGAATTTCTTAGAATGATCTCCTAATTTTTGTGGGTTTTTTAAAAATAAATTTTTAATTTTTGAATCATTTCAGATTTACAGAAAGTTTCAAAGACCCTGAAAAATCTACGCTCTGCCAGCAGTAGCTGAAGCCCTGGCCTGGCCATCCACACCCTGAATCCCTACACCCCAGGCCATAGCTTCACTCCCCCTCCATTCTGTTTTCTTGCCAACTTGAGATAACTCCCCAGACTCAGCAGATTTCCCTGGAGAACTGCAGGAAGCTTCGCTCAAAATACTTGCTGCAGGTGAGGGGGCAGCTGCTGAGACAGCAGCCAAACTCCCAGAGGTCTACCTTGGGATGCTCGAGGGGCTTGGGCATGGGTCAGCCTGGGCACAGTTCTCTTCTCCTAGAAGGTGCCAAGGTGGGCACGCCCAGGCAGACATGACTCACCCTGGCTCCGGGCACTTCTCTGGTCTCCTGGCCTTTGAACTTCAGTGGGCTTCCTCATGTCTGCACTCGTGAGCTTAGCCTCTGGGGACAGGGCCTCGTGAGCAGAGTCAGCAGGAGGGAACCCTGCCTCTGTGCTTCAGAAACCCCATGACTGCGGCAGGGCACTGCCTTGAGACTGGCCCAGCACTGTGAGTGGGGGAACTTGGCTTCTACTGGTCCAGGATTAGACCTTATCCTTGCCTCTCCCAGCCTCCAAGCATCCATTGTTGTCAGCTCTTTCTAGAAACACCACCCTCTCTGGTCATCCAGAGTCATCCCCAGCTCAGGGTCATCCCCATCTCAGGGTACTTAATCCATCTGCAAAGTCCCCTCTGCCACCTTGGCACCTTCTGGGAGAAGAGGATTGTGCCCAGGCTGACCCCATGCCCTGCCCCTCAAGTCTCCCCAGGTAGACCTCTGGGAGTCTGGCTGCCTCTGGAGACAGCAGCTGCCTCAGCAGCTGCCCCCTCACCTGCAGCAGGTATTTTGAGCAAAGCTTCCTGCAGTTCTCCAGGGAAATCTGCTGAGTCTGGGGAGTCATCTCAGGTTGGCAAGAAAACAGAATGGAGGGGGAGTGAAGCTGTGACCTGGGGTGTAGGGATTTAGGGTGTGGGTGGCCAGGCCGAGGCTCCAGCTCGTGATCACCCAGCTTTAGGAACCCTGGGCAGGGGTCAACATGGGAGGCCAGGCAGCCCCTTTTGCAAAACTGTGATCCTGTGATCAATAGCCAAACTGTGCCTCAGTTTGCCCATCTCCAAAATGGGAGTTTTAGTAAGTCCCCTAAGGTTGTGTTTTTTGAGGGTAGGGTGGGAAATCTAATATGTTTTTCCTCTTTTTATTGTGGCAAAATACACATAACATTACCATTTTAACCATTTTTAAGTGCAACTATAACCACCACCCATCTTCAGAACTTGCTTATCTTCTCAAACTGACACTTTGTCCCTATTAAATATTAACTTCTTCACCTCCCTCTCCCCGAGCCTGTCACCGACCATCTACCTTCTGTCTCTGTGAATTTGACTCCTCCAGGAACCTCATATGAGTGGAATCAACAGTATTTGTCCTTCTGTGTCTGATTTTTTTTTTATTGAGCATAATGTCCTCAAAGTTCATCTATGTTGTAGCAGGTGTCAGAGTTTCCTTCCTTTTTAAGTTTGAATAATATTCCAGTGTGTGAAGGAATCACAAGTTATCCATTTATCCAGCACTGGACATTTGAGTTGTTCCCTTCTTTTAGCTGTTGTGAATCATGCTGCTGTGAACAAGTGTGTTTCATTTTATTCTAGACTAGAGGCCCAGTGCACCGATTCGTGCACTGGTGGGGTCCCTCGGCTGGCCTGTGGCTCTCCCACATCCTTGAGGGGTCCCAGATTGTGAGAGGGCGCAGGCCAGGCCGAGGGACCCCACTGATGCACGATCAGGGTGGAGGAGGGACCGTAGGAGGGCTTCAAGGCATGTCCAGCCCCACTTGCCCAGTCCCAATTGGCCAGACCCCAACAGCAAGGTAACCTACTGGTTGGAGCGTCTGCCCCCTGGTGGTCAGTGTGCATCATAGCTATGGGTCGAACAGTTGACCGGTCACTTAGGCTTTTATATATATAGTTTTTTTTCATTCTAGAATCCTAGAGGAGATAGGTACCTGCTTATGGGGATGCAGGCTGGGAAGGGGAGATCTCACCAGCCCCATGGTGGAGGCTTAGCCAGGAAGACCTGGTGAACAGCCAAGACTTAGGGGAGACTGGTGTCTGTGCAGAGGGGCCAGCTGACAGGCAGGCTGTGTGTGTGGCACCGGGCCAGGAAATTCAGATTCTTTTCACCACCAGGGAGCTTCTGGGGGTTCAGTGGTGTTAGCCACCTGCTTTATCATGTGGGCTCTGCCTTCCTTCCCAGGATGGTTTAGGGGGGCAGGGACTTTGGACCCACTGACCTTCTGGCAGGGTTTGGCCACAACCCAGCGCCTCTGGCTTGCACGTGCCTTCCATGCAAGCCTCAGTTTCTTCCTCTGTAACATGAGGCTAAGAATAGCATCTACCTCCAGGACAAGCCACTGCCAAGAAGGGGTCCTGGCTTACTCACATTCACCTACAGAACCCTCCCCTAGGTTTAAGTCTGATGATCTCCTGGCAGTTTTTTCATGAGGGCTGGGTGGGTCTGTCTTGAGCACAGGTTTCCTACACTATTTAACATACCTGAATTAGCACATGGATGGAGGTGTGCTATTGAAAAGGAACCAGCTGCCTGCCCTCATGGATTCCAGGGTGACAGTGACATGACTGTTCAGACTCAAGCTCCCTCCCACCCCCAGCTGCCCATCTTCTGTCACACTGTACCTGGTTCTCATTAGCAGGGACCTTGGTTCCCAAGTCACAACCAGCTGACCCCCTTCACTGTCCTGAATCCCTTTGGCCCTGGTGCTGAAGCTGCCCCCACAAAAGTCCCTGAATCTTGCTCCCTCAAATGCTCTGGGGCCCCCATTTGAAGTGCCATGTGACCATGTGACAACTCAGAAGGTGTTTCCTGTCCCTGGTGGCATGGCTGGGCCAGATTCCAAAATCTGGTCTCTGGAAAATTCCTAGGTCTGATTCCAGCCGCATGAAGCCCTGATAACCCCTCCCCATTCATTGTGTTATGTAACATTCGGGGATTAATACTGAGGCAGCCGGAGGCAGCAGCCCAAATTCAAACCCAGCACTGTCCCTTCCTGGCTGGGTAAGCACCCTAACCTCCCTGGGCCTCAGTGTGCTTACCTGTAAAATGGAGACAGGCCAGTTCCCATGTCCCAGGATCGGGTTAACAGTGAAATGGGAGAAGGCAAGAAAAGTGCCTAGAACTGAAGTTGGGCCACAGCTCAGAGATGCCCCCACAGTATTCAGGGGGGCCCCGAGCCTGCCCACTTGTCCTCCCATCTGACTTCCTCTCTTTGGCAGGAATCATAAATCCCAGTCCACCCATCGGTCCCTAAATCCCGTCCCTTGTCACTGTCAAGTGTCCTTTATATATGACACTTCCCAAACCAGAGCCTTTCCCCCTTCTGGGTCCCTGCCCCAGGCCTCACTCCCCTCCCCACCATCCTCAGCCCCAGAGATTCTGGGCTTCTTTCTCAGCCTCTGAATCCTGCTGTGCCCCCCCCCCCCCCAGTGCCCAGGTAATCAAGCCCCAAGTGTCACCTGCAGAAAAGACCTAGTCACAGGCATTCGGAAGGACCAGACTCACTTCTCCAGCGCACTTTGAGGAGAGCCAACCAAGCCCCAACCCGACCCACCTTTCCCTGGGAGGCCTCCGAGAGAATAAGACAATCCCTCTGGACTCAGTTTCCCCTTCAGCGAAACTGCGTGTTGACAGTTTGCCGTTGGCGGGAGGCGCAGGATTGAAAGAGCCAGGCTGAGTGCACCCGGGCAGCAGGCGAGCGCCGCTCTTGTCACTGGAACTCCCGCCAGCCGGCATCCCCGCTCGCCCACGCGCCCCCCACGCACCTGCCCTCTTGCGCTCCGCACCAGCCCTCTTCAGGCAACAAGACGCGCTCCCCCCTCTTCCCCCCGCCCCGCGCAGCGCGGTTCCCAGAGCAGCTGCGCGGCGCTGCACTGCCAGGTGGTCCGGCTGGGAGGCGGCACAGTGCCCACACCCTGCTCCCTGCTCCCTGCTCCCTGCTCCCTGCTCCCTGCAGGCCCCCGCGCGGGATGGAGCCCCGGCCGCGGCGACGGCGCAGTTGCCGCCAGCTGGTCTCTGCTTTCCTGCGCGACCCGGGCTCGGGGCGCGTCTACAAGCGCGGGAAGCTGATCGGCAAGGTGGGAACCCGGAACCCGGACTTCGCAGAGAGCGGTCCAGGCTGGGCCAGGCGGGAGTCGGAGAGGGGAGGGGGGACGGGGCGGAGCAGGCTGTGCACGCTCGATCCTGAGTGTAGAGGGGGTGGTGTGTGCCCAGCTTGTTTGCCGGTTGCACGCCAGGCTTCGTCTCTGTACGCGTTGTGGCCGCGCGAGTTCAGAGTCTGGCGTTGGTCTGGGCGCCTGATCTGTGGTGAACCGTCTGTAGGGCGTGCGTTGTGTGGCGGGATCCAGTATTTGGCGGGCTATGCTGTGTCCCTGAGTTGTGGGTATGCTACCACCGAGGATGTGACACCTTGTCCTGTTGTTTCCAGGTGTGTGTGTGTGTGTGTGTGTGTGTGTGTGTGTGTGTGTGTCTGAATGGGTTATACATCTCTCTGCTTTCTGTGCCTGGTATGGATGTGTCTGCCTGAGTGGATGTATCCCTGTGTTTGTTTGTTCCCAGGTGTTGCATTGAGCGTCCGGGTATGAGGGTGTGAGTTGTGTGTCTGTGTCTCAGGTGTGTGTGTGTGTGTGTGTGTGTAGCGGCCTCGCCACCTATTCACTGAGCTTGTGAATCCCTCCCTGAAGGGTGCCTTCAGCCGCTGCTATAAGCTGACTGACATGTCCACCAGCACTGTGTTTGCTCTCAAGGTGGTGCCACGTGGGGGGCCCGGGGGCCCGAGTCTGCGCCCCTTTGGGAAGGTATGGCCCCCCATCAGTGCCCAGGGTCCCCATGACCCCCGTGGGTTCCCCGAGAGTCCCTGCCCTGGAGGTGCGGGTGGATGCCTGTTGGTATGAATACTGCGTGCAGGGTGTGTACACAGGACTGTGCCTGCAGGTGGAGCGAGAGATCGCCCTGCACAGCCGCCTCCGACACCGCAACATCGTGGCCTTCCACGGACACTTTGCTGACCGTGACCACGTGTACATGGTGTTGGAGTACTGCAGCCGAAAGGTGCCCTGGGGCGGGGCAGCGAGGGAGCCTCCATGCCTCCATGTCTGCTGTGCTTATCTCATCCACCCCTGTATTCCATCTGCACTTACCTGTGCCCACACCAGGCCTAACTGCGCATTCTAGGCTCGCTTGACTCTCTGAGGCTCACCTGTGTTCATTTGTGCCCAGTGTATTCTGTGGTCACCAGGCTCATCTCATACTCATGGTGGTACCTGGGCCCGCCTGAGCATACCTGCGCTCACCTGGGGCCCTTCTGCCCTTAGCCACGCCCCATGCCCCCTGTTGAACTTAGTGGTGCCTTCATAGACTTCTTGCACTCACTTCGCCCACTTAAGTATACCTGAGCTCATCTCTGTCTCCTTGGTGCGGCTGCGGGTCACCTGCAGTCCTTGGCCCACGTGCTGGAGGTGCGGCAGACGCTGACGGAGCCTGAGGTACGCTACTACCTGCGGGGCCTGGTTAGCGGCCTCCGCTACCTGCACCAGCAACGTATTGTGCACCGAGACCTAAAGCTCAGTGAG
The DNA here is from genome assembly GCF_963455305.1 of Plecotus auritus. Lineage (NCBI taxonomy): Eukaryota > Metazoa > Chordata > Mammalia > Chiroptera > Vespertilionidae > Plecotus > Plecotus auritus. The sequence continues at coordinate 82,875,812 of NC_137773.1, forward strand.
TGTGGGGAGGGGAGCTGTGGGAGCCGTAGGGGCCATGGGAGCTGGGACTTGACTCCTCCTCTTATGTCCATGCCTCTCCTTCCCACTGGCAGGTAACTTTTTTTTGAACAAGAATATGGAGGTGAAGATCGGGGACCTGGGGCTGGCTGCCAGGGTGGGGCCAGGGGGCCGATGCCACAGGTGAGGGTGGAGGTTTGAAGCAGTCTCTCAGGGTGGGCACAGGTGAACTTGGTCTGGCAGACTTCCTGAGCCCCCCTTATCCCCTCCCAGAGTGCTCTGTGGGACCCCAAACTTCCTAGCCCCAGAGGTTGTCTCCAGGAATGGGCACTCCTGCCAGTCAGACATCTGGGCTTTGGGCTGCATCATGTAAGTGGGGTCCTAGGAGCCTGGGCCTGGGGTGGGGCAGGAGCATCCAGATACTGCCAGGTATGGGCGGGTGAGAACATGCAAGGGGGTAAGGATTGGTATAAGGAAGTACACAGGAAGTTGAGTGGGGGGCAGCAGGTATGAGCATATACATGACAGATGTGAACAGATATGTGCAGATATGTGGCAGGTGGGAGGAGCACACACCAGCCATCATTTGAGCATGCAGGTGTGATTGGGGATATGGGAGGATGTATGTGCAAGGGAGGTTTGACTGTTCAAAGATGTATTGAGCCCAGCTGGCATGGCTCAGTGGTTGAACATTGATCTATGAACCATGTTCAATTCCCGGTCAGGGCACATGCCCAGGTTGTGGGCTCAGTCCCCAGTATGGGGCGTGCAGCAGGCAGCTGATCAATGATTCTCTCTCATTATTGATGTTTCTATCTCTCTCTCCCTCTCCCTTCCTCTCTGAAATCAATAAAAATATATTTTTTAAGAAGATGTGTTGCCCTAACCGGTTTGGCTCAGTGGATAGAGCGTCGGCCTGCAGACTCAAGGGTCCCAGGTTTGATTCCGGTCAAGGGCATGTACCTTGGTTGCGGGCACATCCCCAGTGGGGGGTGTGCAGGAGGCGGCTGATCGATGTTTCTCTCTCATCGATGTTTCTGACTCTCTATCCTTCTCCCTTCCTCTCTGTAAAACATCAATAAAATATATTTTTAAAAAATTAAAAAAATAAAAAGATGTGTTGACAAGTGTGTGCAGGTGCTAGGTGCACAGGCATATCAGGGCCTATATACAGGGATGAAGTACATGCAGGAGTGGAGCAGGTGTGAGCATGCATAAAAGAAAATTGGACAGGTGCATTTAGGTATGTACAGGTATAAGCTTGTATCTACAGATGCCAGTATCTACCAAGCAGACAGGAATGGCCAAGTGGGAGGGGATGCAGGGCATGGATGGGAATGTGGATGGATGGGAAGCATGTATAGAGTAGGGAAAGGTGGGTAGGTATGGCCAGGTGTACACAGGTAGGTGTGAGCCAACTCTGACCCAGCCCAGGACAGATGCCAGCAGGCACCCAGGCTCCTGCCTCCCTCCCTCGCTCAGGTACATGGTGCTGACTGGCGACCCACCCTTCATGGCGGCTTCCCTGTCAGAGATGTATAAAAATATCCGAGAAGGCCGTTACCCCGAGCCTGCCCACTTGTCACCCAATGCCTGTCGCCTCATTGCCCGCCTGCTGGCGCCCAACCCGGCCGAGCGGCCCAGTCTGGACCACCTACTGCAGGACAACTTCTTCACGCAGGTGTGTGATGTTCAGCAGGTGATGCCACCTGGATGCCTGGGTCCTTCTCTGGGGTGTCTCAGCCAAGGTCCAGGGAGGGTCAGGACCCCAGGTGGCCCAGGTACTCAGGAGCCAGACAATCTGAGTGGGGTGCCGACGCCTATCACCCCACTCTGAAGGGTTTCACTCCGGACCGGCTGCCACCCCACTCCTGCCACAGCCCGCCCATTTTTGCTGTTCCTCAGCCTCTGGGCAGGCTTTTCCGAAAGGTGGGCCAGCTGCTAATGAGCCAGTGCCAGCTACCCTGTGAGTACCATGCCTGCCCACCACTCACCTGCTACCTGCCCAATAGCTGTTCTGCACCTCACACACCTGCCATGCTTCCAACCTGCTCTGCAGCTCACCCATGGGAGGAGGATATGGATGGCAAGTGTCTCCCCCTGCGTGGGGCCAGGCTCTGCAACCCTCCAAATTCTGTGCCTCCCTCAGGCCCCTACACTCCCAACGAGGCTTCATGTCCAGGAGAAGATGGTCCCGATGCTGACTTCATGGAGTGGGGCAGTGAGGTGAGGGCTAAGGCTGGGGGGCACAAGGAGGGTACCCTCACAGCGGGATTGAGCAGAGAGAGAAGTAAGGGATCTTTAAATTGGGGAGGGATGCTGGAGTCCTTTACTCACCTCAGGCTTCTCCCCAGGGGCTGGGGCACCCCTCACCTCTGCTCCCTCCCCAGGCCTCCCTGTTGGAGAGAGGGGCTCTCTGACCTGAGGTCCCTGTCCACCTGTTCACCCAAGGGACCCTCCAGAGTGACCCAGCTGGTGAGCAGACTATCCTAGGTGGGGGCTGTGGGTGGGGAGTGAGGGTCTAGAGGCAGGAGACAAAGACAGTGCCTTGCCAGGGCCATGGCCCCTCTCCTTGCCTCAACTTTCCCATCTATGAAATGGGAATGATGTCTGGAATCCTTCTGGGTTTAAAGTAAGATTTTCCCAGATGAGAGAGTTTTGGGCCAGGCTAGTTGAAGGTGCCCCTCATGATGGGGACCCAGGCCTGCCTGTCCCCTCTCTCCTTCTCTCCCTGACCTCACATACATCTCCCCAGGGTCTGAGGGGAGCCCAAGACAGGAGGTGGAGGCGGCCATTAGAAACCTACAGCTCTGCCTGAACCCTGGACCTCCAGGTAGGAGCACAGCTTAGGCCACCGGGGTCACCCTGTCTCTTAATCTCTTGAGTAAAAGTACCCTGTCCCCATCCAGGCCCCCTTTGGGGGTATTTCTGGGGTTCCATGGTGGGAGAGCTTTAAGGGAGGTTTCTGGACACAGTGACTTCAGGCAAGTCACTTAACCTTCTGTGCCTCAGTTTCCTTACCTTGTAAGGAGGCTGATGATAGCATGATGTAGGCTATCCTTGTGTGAGAAGTCTAGAACTTTCTGAGACCTCTTTATATGTACTTTATGATGACTGTTTATTTTGAGTCATGTGCTGTGGAGGGCTCTGGAGGACTTCCTCGTTTTTTCAGGGTCTGAGTCTCTAATTTGTAATTGAGTCCTGCTTGGGAGCCAGAGAGGAGACCGAGAGAAATGGAGGGAGGAAATGAGACATCACACCTTCACCAACCCTGAACCCGTGTCCCAGCTGCGCCCTGAGATGGAACCCTGTCCCATACCCCAGAGTCCCAGATCCCCAAGCCCTCCTTCTCCACAACCCACGTGTCCTGCACCCCCCCCCCCCCCCGGAGCAGGACCCTGCTCTGCCTGGAGAGGGAGCCCAAGCCTTTCCTTTTTGGTGGGATCCATTTCACTTCTTTGTTCAGCTTTCCCTGATTGTGTAACAAAGAAGAACCCCAAACTTTAAGCTTGTCTTTTACCAACTGGAGCCAACTTAATATATATATATATATATATATATATATATATATATATATATATATATATATATATATATTTCAAAGAAGAGGAGAGAGAGAATCATCAATGATGAGAATCATCAATTGGCTGCCTCCTGCATGCCCCCTACTGGGGATCGAGCCCGAAACCTGGGCACGTGCTCTGACTGCGAATTGAACCGTGACCTCCTGGTTCACAGGTTGACCCTCAACCACTGAGCCACGCTGGCCAAGCTGGAGCCAACTTTAATGTCAATATTTTAAATGAACAGTAAAAGAGAATTCGAGGTAACTTTTCAGAGACGCTACCAAGATGGCACGGAATTTTGTCTGTCCTTGGCGACTGGATGTCCCATTTTTCCCCTAATGACTCTTTCCTCTCCCAGGATCCAATACAGGGTTCCACATGGCACTGAGCAATTTTTATTTTTAATACAAATATTTTTAACAAATAAAGTAAAGCCTTACGGCATTTGGGGCATTAGAGGCATTTCGGAATTACTCATTTCCAGAGGCAGTGAGTGATTCCCCACGTCCCAGTCCTCCCCCAACAAGGCAAGAGTTGGTTTTTTATTTTTTGGACGTTTCTCAACATCTCCAGGGTGTCTGCAGTCCCTCCACCCAGACCCCACCAGGACCTCCCACTCAGTTCACCTTGTCTTTGTGCTCAGTCACGCAGGATCCCGCGAGAGAGCAGTGGCCCATCCTCTGGGCCCCCAAGTGGGTGGATTATTCCAGCAAGTACGGCTTCGGCTACCAGCTGTTGGACGGGAGCAGTGGTGTCTTGTTTCGGGATGGTACCCACATGGCCCTGCGTCCCCCAGGGGGGTAAGCCATGGGGCTCCAGTCCCCTTGGGGGGCCAGGTTCTCCCCCTGCCTTTCTGCATCCATTCCTCAAATATGTAAGTACATACTGTGTACACCTACAGGTACTCACTGCCTGCTAGGGAAGAACGACGATAAACAAATGAATAAGTTGATTTCAGGTAGCACTTTTCTGAAGGAAATGACTGGGTGAGGTGACAGATTGGGGGGGTGGCTCATGACAGCATGCTTGTGGAGGGGCTTTCTGAGGAAGTGACATTCAGGTAAGACAGATGGTGAAAAGAGCCTTTGGGACCAGCATTTGAGGTATAGGGAACAGCATACCCCCAAGATGCGACCCAGCACAGTGGGTGCCAGGAACAGTGGGGACTCCAAAGTGAGTGAGGGGGAGACAGGGAGGATGCGAAGTCAGCGGCCTTGAAGGCCACTGTTGGGGTTGGGGCAGGAAGGAGGGACCTGCCTCACACTTTTAACAAGATCTCTGGCAGGAGGGACGCAGGGACCAGCAGGGAGGTGGTGGACTAGTCAGCTGGCAACGGCAGTGACTTGGGCTGGGGTGGTGGCAGCGCCGAGATGCGAGGGAGCTGCAATCTCCATGGAGTTGGCAGGCAGGGAGGATGGAGCAGCCACTGGGCGAGATGGGAAGATGGCAGGAGGGTGGGTGTGGGGGCCAATCAGGATCTCAGTGGACAGGCTGAGTCCGTGGCTCCAGAGTCTGGGGTTTAGAAGGGGGCTGGGGCCGGGGCTGGACCCACAGAGACGGATGGTCCGTGTAGCACTGGGTTTCAAAGCCACCATCCAAGGGGGTGTGGCTGGGTGGGAATGTGTCCCCGGACAGAGGCCGTGACAGCTGACACCACCCTGTGCCCCACCCTCAGCCAGGTCAGCTACATGCCTGACCGAGGGAAGCTGGAAATGTTTGCCCTGAGGGATGTGCCCAGCCCGCTGGGTGCTAAGCTGGCCGTCCTGCGACTCTTTGCTGGCTACATGCAGCAGCGGCTTCGAGAGGTGAGGGCTGGGGGGCCAGTGGGCTGGTGGAGTCAGTGGGACTGGCAGGTGGAGAGGCCTAAGACCCTTGTGTTTGGGTCTGTCCTCAGGAAGAGGGCCTGCCTCTGCCCACCCAGTCTGCCAGCCCAGGCCTCTGCCTGCTGCGCTTTCTTGCATCCCAGCAGGCCCTGCTGCTGCTCTTCAGTGATGGGACAGTGCAGGTGAGCGTGGGCCCCTGGGGGTCAGCAGGTTGGGGCAGCCCTGGCCCCTGGACCACGCTGGCTGTTCCAATGTACACTGTTTGGGGCTCCAGGAAACAGCTGGCTCCTGGCAGGGGGAGCCAAGTATGGACTCCTAAGTACAAAAACTGCAAAATTGAAAATAAAATGTGTTAAAAAAGAAAAGAAGATGAGTTTAAGTAATGGCAAAATGTAATTTGGGTCATCTTCATGGGTGGTTACATTTAGCAGCTGTCAAATGTCATTCCCATCCTGGCCGGCTGGTTCAGTTGGTCTGAGAGTCGTCCTGTGCACCCGTTTCCATCCCCCATTCTAGCCTGTACGGGAGGCAACCAATTGATGTTTGTCTCTCACATCTATGTTTCTGTCTCTCTTTAAAGAAAAGGGGAAAACATATTCTTGGGTGAGGATTTTTTAAAAAGTCATTTTCTTGGAAATAAGTTTTTAAAACTATTTTTTTTTTATTGATTTCAGAGAGGAAGGGAGAGAATGAGAGAGAAACATCAGTGATGAAAGAGAATCATCAATCTGTTGCCTCCTGCATGCCCCTGACTGGGGATTGAACCCACAACCGGGGCATGTGCCCTGACCAGAATCGAACCATGACCTTCCTGGTCCATAGGTTGACCCTATGCTCAACCACTGAGCTACACTGGCTGAGCGGAAAATCATTTTTAAGTTGAGATTTTCCTGAGCAGTCCTGGCCATTTGCTGTTCCACTTACCCATGCATTCATTAGTTGATCCTTATATGACCAGGGATTGAACCTGCAACCTCGGTGCATCAGGACAATGATCTAACCAAGTGAGCTACTTGTTCAGGGCTCATTGTTATTATTTTAAAATAATTTTTTAGATTTACAGTAGTAAAAACAACTCTAGCTGTCCAGACTAGAGTGTGGGTAATGCCCTGAGCTGGGCTGGGCCTCAGGTAGCAAGAATTGTCTTCATGGCTCTGCAGAACACTTGGGGAAGCTGGTAGTTGAGGGACTGGAGCTCCCCAGGTCACAGGATTAAGAATGGAGGTCTCCCTGGGTGACCGAGGGCAGGGAAGTCCTATCCAAACCTCAGTTTCCTCTTCGTACATAAAACTCTGGGCTCCCAACTCTGTGCGTTCCTGGGAGTGGGGCAGCCACTGAGACCCAGGTCAGGGGGCTTTCAGTCTCCTATTCACGTTTTCTTCTCTCTGGTGGGGGAGGGCACACCTGGGGCAGCCCCAGGGGAACCCTTCTCTCCTTGACCTCGGCTCCTTACTTTGGCAGGTCAGCTGCAGTGGAGACCAGGTTCAACTGGTGCTGAATGGGGGGCCCGAAGAGTTGCTGCTCATGGTCTGGGAACGGGGCCAGCTTGCTGCCTCTTACACGCTGGGGATCCTGCAGAGCCACGGCTGTCCCCCTGCTGCTCGCCAGCACCTGCATCACGCTCTCTGCATGCTGCAGAGCATCTAGCACCCCCAAGGGTCAGAGTGGGCCTCTGCATGTTGATGCCAGGGACCCAGGTTCCATTTTTGTTTCTGTTCCTCCAGAGGGGATGTCCTTGGGGACAGCTGGGGGAGCTGGCAGGTGCATGGGAGGTGGGGAGTCTTTGCCTCATGGTATGACTGTGCAACCCAGACTTTTGTTCAGCTTTGTTCTTTTTTTCATTAAAGAAAACTTGCTCTGGCTGATGTGGTTCGGTGGTTGAGCATTGACCCATGAATCAGGAGGTCAGGGTTCAATTCCCTATCACATGCCCGGGTTGCTGACTCGATCCCCAGTAGGGGGCAGTGCAGGAGGCAGCCAATCAATGATTCTCTCTCAGCATGTTTCTCTCCCTTCCTCTCTCCGAAATCAATAAAAATATATTAAAAAGAAAATAAAACTGGACCCTGTAGCCTGCTGTCTGACTCTCTTTGGGGGAGTTTGAGGAGCCTCAGCGAGGCAGCACTCAGACCCAGCGTGATCTGAGCCCACTGTGCGTTGTGGCAGACAGGTGGGCCAGAATTTCACCAACACGGAAGGTAGGATCTGAGAGGCGTTCTAAAATGACCAAAAATCGCCCTAGTCAGTTTGGCTCAGTGGATAGAGTGTTGGCCTGCGGATGGAAGGGTCCCACGTTCGATTCTGGTCAAGGGCACGTGCCTTGGTTGCGGGCTCGATCCCCAGTGTGGGGCATGCAGGAGGCAGCTGATCAATGATTCTCTCTCATCATTGATGTTTCTATCTCTCTCTCCCTCTCCATTCCTCTCTGAAATCAATAAAAATATATTTAAAAAAATAAAATAAAATGACCAAAAATCTAAAACATAGGACATTTGCTTCATGGACAGGCAGTGAGAAAATGGATGTTGGGGACTAGAAAGATGGTGGCCCATGCTAGGCAGGGGCACAATGCTTGGCACAGCTGTCACCTGCGCTAACGTAGGTTGGGGGAATGTGCTTCCTGGAGAGGGTCCTTTTTTTTTTTCTCTCTATCCATTGACATACATTTATGTTCCTGTAGAATTAAACCATCGGTGCATTCTGGCTTTCCCCCCGACCATGTGCCTGGATGTATTTCTACATTTGTATGTAAAGATTCACCTTATTCCTTTTAATAGAAGGAGGGGATGAAGAATATCTGATATTTAGGGACTGGGGAGGAAATGGAGGGAACTGGTGGGATCGGTCAGGGGAGGTCAAATGCCTTGGTGTGGCCAGACGTGGGAAGAGGAATTGTTCTGCTTAAAAGAGGGGGTAGAAACTGGAGGATTCCCTGGAGAACCTGGGATGAACTGGGTGTGGCTGGGAGAGGAGCTAGCAGAAGGGAGAGGCAATGCCGGCGGGACATCATGACCTTTTTCTTTTTTTATATTACTATTAACGTGACAATCACATAGCACGCCGTTCATTATTTTAATGTATACAACTTGGCGACAATGAGTGCATTCACAATGCGGTGGGACCACCACCTCTAATTCCAAAACATTTTTATTACTCGGAACACCCCTCCCCCTTCCCCAACCCCTGACAAGCACTAATCCACTCTCTGTCTCGGGCGTCTCACATGAGTGGAATCCACACACTCTGGCCTTTTGTGTCTGGCTTCTCTCAGTGGGCATATGTGTTCAGGCCCATCCACGTTGGAGCGAGTGTTGGTGCTTCACTCTGTCCGGCTGAGTGATATTCCAGTGTGTTTTACTTATTTGTTCATCTGTTGATGGCGTCATGTTACAAAGGACAGAGACCACCCTCCTAATTGTTTTGAGCTACATAAAGGATTGGCTTTTGACACTGAAATGTTCAGAAGAAGGGATGGTTGCAGGCAAGGCTGGATCGTGGGCTCAGATGAGTACGGCCTTACCCCTGCCTCTCTCTTCCTGTCCCTCACTTTTTCTCCATCTCTTGCTCTACTGTCCTTTGTTTTGGCTCTTGCAGCATAGTGACAAAGATGACCTCTGGCACAGGCTGCCATGCTCTCCAGCAAACCCAGGGGACAAGCAACCACCCCCACACTTTCTCCATGCTGAAACTTATTGGCCAGGCCTTGGTCACATGTCCTCCGCCAAGACTCCTGGACCTAGAGTAGGGTGTGGCAGGGGGAGTGGATGCCAACATCCCATCATCATCTTGGTTTTCTGTGGTGTGTTTTTTTTTTCTTCTTCTTTTTTTTTAAAGATTGTTTTGTGGTATTAAACACTATTTGTCCTTTTCTTCCTTCTTTTTTAAAAATATGTTTTATTGATTTTTTACAGAGAGGATGGGAGAGGAATAGAGAGTTAGAAACATCGATGAGAGAAACATCAATGAGCTGCCTCCTGCACACCCCCTACCGGGGATGCGCCCAGCAACCAAGGTACATGCCCTTGACCGGAATCGAACCTGGGACCCTTCAGTCCGCAGGCCGACGCTCCATCCACTGAGCCAAATCGGTTAGAGCTGTGGTGTGTTTCTAATCAACAGATGGTCTTTTGTGTGAAAATGCCACGGTGGGCAGCCTCCAAGATGGCCCTGTCCCCTGGTGTTCCCTCCCTTGTGTAGTCCCCTCCACACTGAATTGGGCCAGCCTGTGGAACCACTAGGATTTCAGCAGTAATGGTCTGTGACTTCCGAGACTAACTGGGTCATACAAGATGTGAGGCTTCCGCCCCACTCGCTCTTGGACCACTTACTCTGGGGGGAGCCTGTTGCCATGCTGTGAGGACACTCCAGGAACTCCGTGGAGGGGCCCACGTGGAGAGGCGCGGAGCCTGTCACCAACAGCAACACGAGGGAGCCATCTTGGAAGTGACTGCTCCAGGCCCTGTCATGCCATCAGATGAGGCAGCCCTGGCTGACATCTTGACTGCAACTTCATGAAAGACCCTGAGCCAGAACCACTGAGCCAAATTACTTCTGAATTCCTGACCCACAAAAGTTATGAAAATAAAATGTGTTTCTTGTTGTTTCAAGTCGTTTTGTTTTGGGATGACTTGTTACCCAGCTATGATGTACTAATACGCTTGCCCAAACATGCAGATGACCCAGCCCCATTTCTGCCCAGAACATTGGTTTCAGGGGAGAAAACGACAAAACATCGTCAGCAATTTAACTGCCTATCTTGCAAAATGACCTACCTAGAGTGTTTGTTCCCATCTGTTTGTGGGCGTAGGAACAGCAACAATCTGTGAGAATCGCCCACAACGATGGTCTATAAACCAACCACAGAATATATTAATTTTGAAACCTCCCAGGCCGACTCATTTCTAGGTACAAGAACGTCAAGGGATGGCAAAATGCCCACGACGCCCTCTTCAGAGAGGGGAACTGTGCACCTCCAAATAAAGCTGTTAGTTTTGGGGGCTTACAAAGGTTGGAGCCTCAAGAAATGGCAATGAATCCCAACTCCAGAACCTTTTTTTTTTGTAAGGAAACCAGGGAAGGCACTTTTAACTCTGAAGAATGAGGAACAACTTGCCTTAATTTAATTCTACCTTTACCCCCGCCCTCCATCTGAAGCTTCGGCTGAACCCTGCCTCTGGACCACCTCCTCATTGGTCTGTGGGAACATGTGACACCGATGCCTCCTCTAATCACCAACAAGCAAGGCGAGGCCAAGGCGGCAGCATCCTGGGCGGCTTTTTGGCTGCTGCCATAGCAACCTGGTGTGATGTCACAAAGCCTCACAGGGCCAGGTCCTGCCTGTGGGCATCTGCTTCGCCATCTGCTCTAAGCCTCGGAACTCCCTGGGAGCTGAGGGCTTTCCGCTCTTGGTTAAACAGATGCGGAACCTGAGGCACGTGGGTTGCCTCAATATATAAACTGCTGGGAGAAAAGGCAGGTGTAGGTATGTCAACTTGCCCCCCCTGCCCCCCGAGGAGTTTTTAAAATCCTGAGACTCTGAGGAATTACGCCAAAAGAAAAAAGTCCAAAGATTCCGTTTATGTAACGTGTTTGAAATGACAACAGATGAGTGGTTGCCAGGGGATTAGAGATAGGAGGGGCTGAGGTTGTAACAGGGCAGCTGGAGGGGTCCTTGTGGTGGTCCTTATACAGGAACCTACTCAGTTGATACAACTGTAGACAACACACACACACACACACACACACACACACACACACACAGAGGAGAGCAAGTAAAACTGGGAAATCATAAATCTGGATAAAGCACGTGATGGGATCCATGTCAACATCCTGGTGGAGATATTGATTTCATTTTGCAAAATGCAGCCTTATTGGGGGAGACTGAGCAAAGTGTACAGAGGAATCTCTGTATTATTCCTTACAACTGCAGGGGAATCCACAATGATCTCAATAAAAATTTCAATGAAAAAATTCTGTTTAGCCTGGTCAGTGTGGCTCAGTTGGTTGAGCGTTGTCCCATGCACCAAGAGATCGCCGTTTGGATCCTGGTCAGGAGGCGGCTGATCAATGTTTCTCATCTATGTTTCTCCCTCTCTCTCTCTCTCTCTCTCTCTCTCTCTCTCTCACTTCCTCTCTCTGAAATCAATAAAAACCATATATTTTTTTTAAATTCTGTTTGCTGGTTCCTCAATAAAGCTAAGTGTAAATTACCATATGACCTAGCAATTCCACTCCTAGGTATATACCTAAGAGAATTTACAATAAGTGTTTAAAAACAATTGTGGCCCTGGCTGGTTTGGCTCAGTGGATAGAGCATCGGCCTGTGGACTGAAAGGTCCCAGGTTTGATTCCGTTCAAGGGCACATGCCTGGGTTGCAGGTTTGATCCCCAGTGGGGGTTGTGCAGGAGGCAGCCAATCGATGATTCTCTCTCATCATTGATGTTTCTCTCTCTCCCTCTCCCTTCCTCTCTGAAATCAATAAAAATCCTATATAATAAAGAGGGAATATGCTAATTGACCATCACTCTATCACAAAGATGGCTGTACCCACAAGTGAGGCCAAGTTCCCATAAGGAGCCTTAATGAGCAATCAGCAGGGACCGCCCCCATGAGGCTTGACAGGGGACCTCAGGCCCCATCCCTCAACTGCAGGGCTTGTCAGGGGACCTCAGGTCGAGCCCCCTGCCCCGGTGCCAGGTCAGGGGACCTGAGGCCATGCCTCCCGCCTGGCGGGGCTTGACGGGGGACCTCAAGGTGCACTTCCTGTCCTGGTGCTGGGCTAGGGGACCTCAGGCTGCTCCCCCTGCCCCAGAGCCAGGCCGGAGGACCTCAGGCTGTGCCCCCCACCAAGTAGGGCTTGACAGGGGACTTCAGGCCCCGCCCCCCCATCCAGCAGGGCTTGACGGGGGACCTGAGGCTGTGCCCCCCTGCCAGTGGGGCTTGATGGGGGACCTCAGGCCATGCCCCCCATCCAGCGGTGCTTGACGGGGGACCTCAAGGCACGCCCCCTGCCTTGGTATGGGCTGGGGGAACCTCAGGCCATGCCCCCCATCCTGGTGCTGGGCCAGGGGACCTGAGGCTACGCCCCTTGCCCAGTGGGGCTTGACAAGGGTGGGACTGGCCAGGTCTGGATATAGCCCAATGGGGGGAGGCCGGCCGGGTCTGGGATTCAAGCAATTTTGAGGTGCATGTGGGTGGGCGGGGACTTGACTCTGGGTTCCGTGGTGCGCCCCAGACTCTGACAGGAGGAAGGTTTTCATATACATTTTACTAATTTTCTTTCATCTCTGACACTTCTATTATAGAGAAAGGGCAAATAGCAATATTAAATTATTTCCTCTAATTAACCCCCTTTTAATGTGCACGAATTTCGTGCACTGGGCCACTAGTATATATTTTAAAAAACACAAACAATTGTGTGCTCCAGCATTCAGAGTAGCCCTATTCAAATAGCCCAAAGTGGAAACAACCTAAATCTCTAACAATGGATGAACCGATAAGTAAAATGTGCTCCACCTGCCCAGTAGATTATCATTCAGCCATGCAAATGATGAAGCACTGACATTCCCTACAACTTGGATTGTCTTTGAGAAACATTACACTCAGTGAGAGAAGCCAGACACAAAAGGCCACATAGTGTGTGGTTTCATATATGTGAAATGTCCACGGGCTAGAGAAGGGAAATGGATGTGACTGCTAATGGGGACAGGGTTTCTTTTTGGGGTGGTGGAATGTTCTGGAATGAGATAGAAGTGATGGCTGCATAATGTGAACCTACATAATGCCACTGAATTACACTTTAAGAAGATTAAAGTGGTAGATTTTACCTTATGTGAATTTTACCACAATTAAAAAAAAATCCGGCTGCCCACATCTCACCCCAGACTGATTAGGGCAGAATCACGAGCTCCGGCTTCAGGTGTTTCTAAAGTCCCTCATTTGTCTGAGGGACCACTGGGTTAGAGCACCCAGACAAGAACACAGGAACCAGATGCCAAGGGGCACATGTTTAGATGGAATGTGAAACAAACCAGCTGTAAATAATAGCACAATATAACCAAGGCCATATAAATGCCGACCAGATTCTTGCTATTAAGAAATTAATGTTGCCCTGCCTGGTGTGGCTCAGTTGGTTGGAGCGTTGTCCCATATATACCAAAAGGTGGCAGGTTCCATTCCAGGTCAGGGCACATACCTAGGTTGTGGATTCAAGCCCCAGTTGGGGTGGGTATGGGAGGCAACCGATTGATATTTCTCTCTCTCTCCTAAAATCAATAAAAAATATCCTCAGGTGCCCTAACCGGTTTGGCTCAGTGGATAGAGCGTTGGCCTGCAGACTCAAGGGTCCCAGGTTCGATTCTGGTCCAAGGGCATGTACCTTGGTTGCGGGCACATCCCCAGTAGGAGGTGTGCAGGAGGCAGCTGATTAATGTTTCTATCTCATCGATGTTTCTAACTATCCCTCTCCCTTCCTCTCTGTAAAAAATCAATAAAATATATTTAAAAAAAATATCCTCAGGTGATAATTTTTTAAAAAAGAAAGTAATGTTGTAAATCAAATCACTATGCTGTACACCTAAATTCATAAAGTGCGGAATGTCGATTATATTTCAATAAAACCGGGGAAAAAGAAATTAGCGTTAAGCGTTTTAAGTCTCATCACGACACTGTGGCTATGGGATTTACTAAGAGTCTCTGTAGAGAAATGCAGTTGCTGCTGCGGAGCAATGGAGGGTGGGTGGGGGAGCAGACGGAGGTGAACAGCTGAGACTTGTTGACACAAAGGATGCCTAATGCCCCAGCTGTTCAGGGCTCCACTGCTGTGAGCAGGTTGTCATGTGCAGCCGCTGCCACAAGGTGGCAACAGAATACCGGCTAGTTTGGTGGTCCATGCTGGCCGTTTGTGGGGCCCTCTTAGAGAGAGCGTGGGGAGGGTGCGTAGGGACAAATGTACTTGGGGCTTTTGGCTTCTTTCGAGGCTGCTGCCCCAGATAAAACCCACTTATGTGTGTGGTAATGATCCAGACGCTCAATCCATATCAATCCATGAACCAGAATGATTTCTGGTCCATGTTAGCAACCTCCCCTCCCCTGTCCCCCATGATCCATTAGCTTTGTCCTCCTCTACCTGCCAGGGCAGGATTCAGGAAGCACAGAGGGGAGCTCAAGCTTATACTTCTCCCTGCAAATCAGTGGATTACTGGATAACTCTCTCCCCTCCCTCCACTCCTCATAACAACCAGATTTAGCAAAAATACCGGACACTCTGTTCAATCTGAATTTTGGATAAATAACACATCTCTGTTAGGTAGAAGGATGTCCCATCAATATTTGAGATAAACTTATCCTAAAAAAAGAAAGATTCATTTATCTAAAATTCAAATTAATTGGGTGTCTTGTGTCCTCTAAGATGAACTGCTTCAGCTCTGCCACTGGGAGTTCTCTGTTAGTGGCTCCTGTGCCCTTGGAATGGACATTCCTCATCCTTGGGACAGGGCAGCATGTTAGCTCTGGGCAGGCCATAGAATCAGCCCTTTCTCCAAGAAGTTGGACAACTTTTAACATAGCTGCGTGCCATTTCATACGGTTACTGTAACAAATGACCACAAATGAATAGTGGCTTGAATTAAAACAATGCAAATTTATTCTGTGACAGTGCTGGAGGTCAGAAATCCTAAACCCAGGTGTGGGCAGGGCTGACCCTTCTGGAGGCTCCAGAAGAATCATTTTCGGCCTTTTCCAGCTTCTAAAGGCACCGAATCGCTGGCTTGTGGCCCTTCCTCCATCCTCACAGCCAGCAGTGCAGCCTCTGCCATCTCTGACTCTGACCCTCCTGCCTTCCTCCTATGCGGACCCTGTGATGACACTGGGCCTCCTGGGGAATCTGGGCTCATCCCCATCTCAGGGTCCTTGACTTAATCCCATCGCCAAAGTCCCTTTACCATGTGAGGCAACATGTCCACAGGTCCCATGATCAGGACTGAGGAAGTTTTGGGGTCAGCCCATGAGTTGTCCCTCCTCTGTGGCCTTCGTGGCTTTGGGACCACTGTGGTCAGGGCTCCACACACCCACACTCCTTCAACCACCTTAGGGCATGGCAGCTGTCCTGCTTTCCTGGCTCTAAAAATATTTCAAGATCTGCAGAGCAAACAGCTTCCCTAGATGTTTCCCTTTTTTGTTTGGGGCTATGTCAGTTTACATTAAACCCCAATAAAATACAAAATTCAATGTCTCAGTGGCACAAGCCACCTCTCATGCTCAGTCACCTCATGTGGCTGGCGGCTACTATGTTGGACAGTGTGGATCTAGAACCTTCTCATCATTGCACACAGTTCTAGAGGGATGTTGCCCAACACGGGAGCTACCAGCCACATGTGGCTATTTACATTTAAATTCTGTTGGCCTCTAACGTCCAGTGTGAGCCAGTGTGGCTTTCTTTTCTTAAAGGGGAGGATCCAGGGGTGAGGTGGGCTGTGCCGCCAAGTCCATGAACCAACAGAAACAAGTGACAAGGGAGTGAGAGCTTGCACCCAGGACACTAGCCTTGGGCGTCCCTACATGTGCTGAGGTATGGAGAAGCTATATGCATAGGGTACTTGTTTTTGCTGCAAAAAAAAATGCTTCCCAGCTCCCTGACCAGGAATGTGGTCCCCGTAGGTGGTTATGAGTTTGAGTTAATCCAACTCCCAGTGGCTTAAACAAAGAAGGAGGGCTTATTGGTGCTCATAACTGAGAGGGTGGGATGGGCTGCCTTCAGACAGGACTGAGTCCAGGGCCTCAAACAGCAAGCTCCAGAATCTACCTCTGGCCACCTCTTGGCTCTCCCTGAGGGCCTCAGCAGCTCTGGCTTTCCTCTGATGAGCTTCATAAGCTCCCAGCAGGGAGTAAGCACAACCCTCACATGCCTCTGAAAGTCCTGGGACAGCATATCCCCAGACCACCAGGCACGACAGCACCACCCCCTGGTGTGGGACTCCACTCCCATTTACCGTTGTATCTTTCAAAAACCCCTTGAGAGAGCTCTAGCCAGACTAGATTTGGGCCTAAGCCCTGGGCTTGACCCTCCTGTGGCCAGTCATCCAAATACCTCATCATTCTCCACCCCCTGCCGAGCTCCTGTGCATCCTGAGCAGTTTTTTTTTTTAATGTTTTTTTTCTTTTATTTATTTATTTATTTATTTATTTACGCTCTATCCACTGAGCCAAACCAGTCAGGGCGCTGAGCAGTTTTTAAAAATATATATATATATATATTTTATTGATTTCAGAGGGGAAGGAAGAGGGAGAGAGAGATAGAAACATCAATGATGAGAAGGAATCATTGATTGGCTGCTTCCTGCACGTCCCCCATAGGGATGGAGCCTGAAACCCGGGCATGTGCCCTTGATGTGATTTGAATTGGGGACCCTTCAGTCCGCAGGCCGACACTCTATCCCAGCCGTGGGCAAACTACGGCACGCGGGCCGGATCCGGCCCGTTCGGCTGTTCTATCCGGCCCCGCAGAGCCGAAAGAGCGGAGGGTTCTCTTGCTCTCCCCTCCGCTCCTTTACTTTGAATTTATATTAGTTCACACAAACACTCCATCCATGCTTTTGTTCCGGCTCTCCGGTCCAGTTTAAGAACCCATTGTGGCCCTCAGTTTGCCCACCCCTGCTGAGCCAAAACTCCTGAGCAGTTTTGACGTGCCTCTTCTCTATCCAAATTAGAGCTGATTCACCCAGGACCCCAGGCCCTTCCCCGCCCCCGCCATTGTGCCCACTCCCTTTGGGACCCTGATTTGAGCTCCAGCCTCCACTTCCTTCCCAAGAACTCACTAATATCCCATCCCCCCAGGCCCCTAACCCTAACCCCCAGGGCCCTTTCTCTTTGTGATCCCCACAGCCTCACCTCCCTGCCACCTCCACCCCCTCCTGCAGTCTGGCTGTGGCCTGACCTCACCCTAGATCACCTGGGGCCCCTGCAGCCATGTCCAACTTCACCACTGAACTGTGAGCTGGGCCAGGTTAAGCATTGCCTGCCCACCTGTGTTGGTCTCCCATGACTGTCAGAGCAAATTACCACAAAGTGGGCAGCTTAAGACAATTGGCATTTTTTCTCACAAGGTACCGGAGGCCAGAAGCCCCAAATCAAGATGTGGCAGGGCCGTGCTCCCTCCCAAGGCTCCAGGGGAGGGTCCTTCCTGCCTCTTCTGGCTTCTGGGGGATCTAGGCTTCCCTTGGCCTGTGACCTCATCACCCCAGTCTCTGCCTTGTCGTCATCCTCACAGTGTCCGAGTTAGAAATCTCCCTCTGCATGTCTGTCTCTCCTTTTCTGCCCCTTATAAGGATACTCGTCATTGGATTTAGGGCCACCCCAATCCAGAATGACCTCATCTCAAGAACCTTAATTATATATCTACAAGGACCCTTTTTCCAAATAAGGTCCCAGTCACAGGTTCTGGGGGATAAATCTTTTTTTTTTTTTTTTTTTAATATATATATTTTTATTGATTTCAGAGAGGAAGGGAGAGGGAAAGATAGAAACATCAATGATGAGAAAGAACCACTGATCAGTTGCCTCCCGCACGCCTCCCGCTGGGGGTCAGGCCTACAACCTGCCTGGGTATGTGCCCTTGACCGGAATCAAACCTGGGACCTTTCAGTCCATAGGCTGACGCTCTGAGCCAAACCAGCTAGGGCTGGGGGATAAATCATTACGGCCATGATTCAGCTCACTTGACGCCCCTGAGCCTCACCGAAGTTGGGAGTGTGGATGTGGGATCACCTTGTTTTACAGAGGGAGAAATTCCACAGGGCTGGGCTGGGCCCCCACGTGTGTGGCTTTTCGTGATACCCAACCCATGCCCTGACGCCCTGAACAGGATGCAGCCCTCCAGGTGATTCCACGCAGCCAGAGGGTCTGATGTGACTGACACTCACTGGGTTCACTGTCCTTGGGGTTCCCCCTCCTGACCTGTGTCCCAAGCCCCTTGTCTCCTCTTGGGAGCCCTCCAGTGGGCTTTCCTAGTGGGCTGTCCCCCAGACCTCTCATTGCCCACTCCTCAGGCCAGCAGCCAGTGGAGACCTTCTGCAGCAAGAGCCCCTCCCTGTCACCAAGTTCCACACCCCACCCTTCCTTCACTCCAGAGCTTCCTTCCTTCCTTTGGAACTTTGGTGGTGCCCAACTACTGATGGTCCACCCCTGACCACCCCAGTCCTCGCCTCCATGCCAACTGGCCCCAGAACTGTGTCTGGTGGCCCAATGGACCAGGTCCCAACTAGACCTAAGGTGAGTAGGGGACACCTGTGGCTCATCACTCATATCCTTTTGGGATGGGAGGTATTAGGACCCAGGAGACAGATTCCCAGACCTCATTATCCCCATCTGCACAGTGAGAGGTGGATCCTGTCTAGTGGGGACTGGGGCCCCCACACACACCACAGAGCTGGGAAGGTGCCCCAAGGAGGCAGCCTCCCACTGCCACTTCCACAGTGGCCATAACTGACCCCATGGTTGGCCAGCCCCAGGGATGTGGAGTACCCAAGTCTCAGGAAAGGGGGGCTTGGCAGGACCAACAGATCTCATGTTCTCATCTGGAATAGGGCACAGAGCCTGGCTTGCAGTAGAACCTGGAATGGGGGTACCCCAAATTCCTTTATCTGGAAGATGGAAGGTGAGGAGCTGGGTCTGAGGGTCCCTCCCACAACCCAACCTCTCCATGCCCACCAGCCCCACACCACGCCAAGGGCTCGCACGTCATAAAAAGACTTTATTAAGAAGGCTTTGGAGTCAAAAAATAAAACTCTTGATACAATTTTCTGAACCCTTAAGTCAGCTCAGCAAATATATAATCAGTAATTTAGCTGCGTAAGATTAAAGGTCCGTTACTTTAAAATAAAATATATTTTAGTTCTTAAAATTTATTCCATAAAGTACATACATATTTCCCTATAAATTTGCTACATATACACAAGAGGTAAAAAGTAAAAGTAAAAAAAAAAAAAAAACAATTAAAAAAATTTAAAAATGGACAACATAAACCACAGCAGAAAAGGATTAATAATTAAAAATAAAAAAGTTAGAAATTTCTGGTTGGGATGCCCCTGTGCCCCTCCCCCCTCCCCCCTCCGGCCTTCCTGGGGCTGACCTACAAAAGGGTGACCAGTTAGCCCCAAAAAGGGAGTGAAAAGGTAGTAAAAATGTCACCATCCTCCTGGTGGAACTTTCTGCAGAGGCTGCCACCCCGTAAAAACAACACTGTCAAATCAGAAATCCACTTCGTAGAAAAGAAGGACAACTGATTGCTGTAAAAATTTTTTCTTTAAAAAGATCACCCTGGGGGTGTAGGTGTGTGTGTGTCTCAAATAAAAAGTGCAACAGACCTTTTCTCTCTGGTTTATTTTAACCTGTCAACTCAATACTGTTATTTGTTAAGAACTGAGGTGCCACTGGGCTGCCGGGTCACTGTCTCCATGCCTGGGACCGGAGTTAAAGCTCATCTGTAAACACTGGCCACACTAACCCCTGCCCCCTCCCCCGGCCTGCCCCTCCATCCCCTGCCCTCCTCTCTTTCCTCCCCCAACCCGGCCCGGAGCACATGCCCACTCCAGGGGCCTAAGGATGGCCCCGTGGCCGCGGGAGCGACTCGTTAGGAAAAGATATGAATGGCCTGGGTGGCGGGTGTACGGCAGGCGGGGCACTCGGGCTCGCTCTTGCCGCAGATGCGCACAGCGCAGTCCATGCAGAAGAGGTTGTGGCCGCAGGGCACTAGCGCAGCCATCACCTCGCCTTCCGCACACACCACGCACTCCCGCACCAGGGCCGGGCCAGGGGTGGCGGAGGCCACCGGCACCCCGGGCCCGGAGGTCGCTGCGGCTGAGGGCTTGCGGCTGATTTCGGAGGCGCTGGAGTCCAAGGGGGAACAGGAGGAGGCTGAGGAGCTGCTGGGCAGCGAGGTGGCCGTGGAGAAGCTGCTGCTACTTGAGAAAGATGACAGGGAGCCCTGTGGGGGTCGCCAGGGCAGGGCACCCACTGGGTCGGGGGGGCCACGGCGGGCCAGTGGGAGCTCTAGGCCCAGGCCACCAGGTTCAGGCAGCGTGGGGGAGTGTCGCGGGGTACCAGCCCCGCTGCTGCGACGGACACCAGGGGCCGGTGGCGCAGGGGCCCCGTTGACGAAGGGCGGCACAGGTGCAGCACGCTCGAAGGGGGCCCAGATGGTGGCTGCTGTGGGCACTGTCAAGTCCAGCGCCAGGAAGTCGAAGCCGAAGTCACAGTCCTCGGGGGCAGGGGGCCCAGTCGGGGCTCCAGGGCCATCACCGCCGAAGGTGAAGCCCCCGTTGCCTGAGCCGCCATAGGGGCTGGCGGGGCCTGTGTCCGGCACTGGCGGTCCTCCGCGGCTGCTGGGGTAGAAGGCCTCGGGGCCCCCCGGGGCACCCAGGGTACTGTCCCCACGGAGGCTGGCGGTAGGCAAGGTGGGCCGGCGCCCAGGGTTGGGGGCCTTGGCCCAGAGGCCTGCAGCGGCTCCGAGCAGGTCCAGGCAGACGTCAGTGCCGTTGGCGTGGAAGTCACTGTCCGGGCCGGCGTCGGTGAAAGCGCCGGTGCGCAGTGTGATGTGCGCCTCAATCTCCTCGCGGGCCCGGTCCACGTTCTCTGGCATGCCCGTGACTGCGAACACTGGCTCCTTGTCCCGCCCCGGCGTCACGATGTATGTGTGCGTCCTCTGCTGGATGCGCTTGATGGTGGCGCCTTTGGGCCCCACTACCAGCCCCACCACGCGGTAGGGCACGCGCACCTGGATGGTGGTCTGTCCCGGCAGGTTGGGCGGGCCCTGCGCAGTGCCAGGCAGCCCACCAGCCTTGCTGCGGGTAGCACGGATCACGGAGAAGTGCTCCGCCGCAGACAGGATCTCACGTTTGGCCATCTCCACGTCCTCCTGGCGGCCAGTTACGATGAAGACAGGCTCCTCCCCACGCACCGGCGTCTTGATGTATGTGTTGGTCTTGGCCCGCAGAGCCTTGATTTTGCACCCTGGGTTGGGGGGGAGGGGAACATGGTGAGGACTGGGACCCCTCCCCAGGTCAGTCTGTCTGGGGCAGCAGCTGTAGGGGCCAGGCCAGCTGGGAGCCTCCATTTCTGGGCTGTACCCCTGTGGCATTTTGTAATCTCAGACATACCGCGTCCTACCCTTTGACCTGGGACCTTAGGTTCTCCTCTGGTCATGCGAGGGACACCAGGGGCCCCGGCGCAGGGGCCCCGTTGATGAAGGCCAGCACAGGTGCAACATGGTGGGGGTGTCCCTGAGGTTGGCAAAAAAGCAAGAAGGCAAGGACTCTGTTGTGGGTTGGATAGTATCCCCTAAAATTCATGTCCATCCAGAACATCGGAATGGGCTCTTACTTGGAAACAGGGCATCTACAAGTGTAACTAGTTAGGATGAGGTCACAATAGGGTAGAGTGGGCCCTGAATGCAAGTGGGACACACAGAGTCAGCCATGTGACGAGGCAGGAGTGCAGTGATGTGGCTACAAGCCAAGGGACACCAAGCACTGCTGGGAGAGAGCGCATGGGACAGAGTGTCCCCTAGAGCCTCTGGAGGGCGCACACCCCTGCCAACACCTTGATTTCAGATTTCCAGCCTCCGGAACGGAGAGAATTTCTATTGTTGCAAAGCTATTCAGTTGATTATGTCAGCCCTAGGATATGAATGCAGATCCTCTGGCATCAACCCCCTATTTGACAGGTGTGGAAACCGAGGCTCAAATTGTGTAAGCTGCCTACAATTTTCTTCTGACCAGGTGACCTTCCAGCCCCATGTAGACTCCTAGGCCTGCACTCAGGACACCTTCAAAGGTCCTGATGGCCCTGGTCTCTGAGGGATGCTCAGGGTCACTTGGGAACATGACACTGTGGCTTCATCCTGCCAGGGCTGGGGGTCCCACCCTGTGGAGGGGCAGGGGCAGTTGTTCAGGGTCTCTGATAGTGATGCCTGCCCAGGTCCCTGAGACCCACCCCGCCAAGGCCTTCTGAGATATCTTGAGTTCAGGCCAAGGAATCTGGAAGGACCCCCCCCCCCCCTCAGGGGAGGCTAGAGTGACACAATGATATTGTATCAATACAGAGGCGGCATTGAGAGGAGTAACAGTGTTGCTAACTTCACAACATTGAGAGACACAAAATTAGCAGAATCATGCCCTGGCCCGTGTTTCTAAGTGGTTAGAGCAGTCGACCAACACACCAAACAGTCACGGTCGATTCCCAACAAGGGCACGTACCTGAGTTGTAGGTTTGATCCCACAAATGGGAAGCAACCAATTGATGTTTCTCTCTCACATTGATGTCTCTCTCTCTCCTCCCCTCTCTTCCACTCTCTCTGGAGTTAGATGGAAAAAGTATCCTTGGGTGAGGATTAACAAAAAACAAAAACAAAAACAAAAGAAAAAAGAAAAAAAATGTTAGCAGGATCAGCATGTCTGCCCAGAAAGAAAACAAGGAGATTGTGTCAGAGGTGGTAGGGGGCATCCAGGGGCAGCCTTACCCTAATCTCAAGTAGCTCCCCAGCCAGGGCTTTGACCAAAAGCAGGGCAGGTGAATTGGGGTCAGAAATCTCCGAGGGAGGGGCTGCCTTCCTACCACCTCTATGCCCCACCTCCTGGGTCCTTAGTCACCCCCCCCCCCACCACCAAAGCTGTGTCTCAATGGCATTCTCTTTGGCCCCCCAAACCCACCCTGACCTGTGGCTGCTCCAAACCTGCCCTGATAGTCCCCTCCCTACCTGGAAAACTCCCTCTGCCCTGGCCATGCTGTCCCCCACACAAAAGTGTCCTCACCATCCTCACCCCCATCCTGGCCCTTCTTTGCATCACATTACAGCCTGGCACTCCCTCCTCCCGGAAGCCCAACGTAACTGGGCCAGGCCCCTGCACACACTTCCAGTTTCTCCTGACACCATGTCTGACTTTCTGAACTTCCTGAAGCCAGGGGACTATGCTCTAAGGCAGTGGTTCTCAACCTTTCTAATGCCGCCACCCTTTAATACAGTTCCTCATGTTGTGGTGACCCCCAACCATAAAATTATTTTCGTTGCTACTTCATAACTGTAATTTTGCTACTGTTATGAATTGTAATGTAAATATCTGTGTTTTCCGATGGTCTTAGGCTCTACAGCAGTGGTTCTCAACCTGTGGGTTGCCTTCACAGGTTGAGAACCGCTAGCAGGGTCGCCTAAGACCATCAGAAAACACAGATATTTACATTATGATTCATAACAGTAGCAAAATTAGTTATGAAGTAGCAACGAAAATAATTTTATGGTTGGGGGTCACCACAACATGAGGAACTGTATTAAAGGGTCGCGGCATTAGAAAGGTTGAGAACCACTGCTCTAAGGGCTAGTAAACTGGGGATTGCCCTGGGCCCCTGAGGGTACCTTCATGTACCTCAATTTCCTCATCCATAAAAGGAGGGCTGAAACACCTAGCCTCACAGATTTGGGGCTGGACCCAAAGGGCCATGGTCCCAGGCAGATGCCCTGCCCCCGAAATGTTTGTTTCTAGCAAAGCCACGAGAGGAGAGGGAATCTGAGGCCTGCAGAAAGGGGGGGATTTGCCAAAGGAGATGCAAACAACTGATGACCCTCCCACCCCCCAACCACTGATCTTTTGTAGAGATGAACAAGTGGGCCTTGAACCCAAGCACAAGGCTGGAGCAATGAGCCGCTAAGGTGGGTGAGGGCAGGGAGGGACCATGTAGCTTCCCCTTGGGTGCCCCTGAGTGGAGCCCTTAATGGCCAAGAGGAGTCTAATTTACTGACTGCACTTCAGCTGTGACACCTGTTGGCCCCCAAACCCAACTCATGTCAAGACCATGAGAGGGGGCAGAGCTTGGGAGAGTGGGATTGTCCAGTTGAGGAAATTGGGGATCCACAGTGATCTGGGACACACCCCCTATCCCAGTGAGGATGATAGAGTGCAGTAAGAGCAGGTGGTGAGCCCTAGCTGGTTTGGCTCGGTGGATAGAGCATTGGCCTGCGGACTGAAGGGTCCCAGGTTTGGTTCCGGTCGGGGGCGTGTGCCTCAGTTGCGGGCTTGATCCCTGGCCCTGGTGGCAGTGCCTGCAGGAGACAACCAATTGAGGTGTCTCTCTCATCATTGATGTTTCTGCCTTTCTCTCTATATATCACTTCCTCTCTGAAATCAATAAAAATATGTTAAAAAAAAAACAACACAAAAAAACAGGTGGTGAGCCCTGGCTGGTGTTGCTCAATGGTTAGAGTGTCAGCCTGCACACTGAAGGGTCGCAAGTTCGATCCCTGGCCCTGGCCTGCAGGAGGCAAATAATCTATGTATCTCTCTCAAACTGATGTCTCTCTCTCTCTCTCTCTCTCCCTCCCCCCACCCCCCCAAAAAAGCAATGGAAGAAATATTCTCCTCAGGTGAGAATTAACAACAAAAAAGAGTGGGTGGTGACAGGGGACTGAGTCCCATGCCTGGGGAACTCTGGGGGCCACCACTGATAGGTGGGCATAGACTGAAGTGAAGGCTCCTGGGCACTGCCCTCAGGATGCCAACTCAGAAAATGGGGTGTGCTTTGGAATGTGGAGATAGCCCTCGGGGCTGACACTGTCCTGCCTCAGGCACTAGCAACCCTCCCCTCAAAGTGGGAAGGCTGAGAGTCTCCAGGAGAGCCTAGTAGACGAGGGAAGCCCTTTGCCTCCCATCACTCACATGACCCCCTTATGGGGTCCTGGCCATAACCATGTGCTGGCACTCAGAGAACCAGGTCCCACAGGTGACCACAGGCTACACCTGTCAACAAAGCCTCAAGGTTATGAGGGGAAGGATGACACGGGCAGAGGAGCACTCCACCAGAGGAACAGCAGGGGCCGAGCTCTGGAAGCAGGACAGGGCTAGGACAAGTTCCCACAATCAGGCAAGGCCAAAGAGGAATGCAGTCCTGGGTGGGCCACTTCACAGCAGGGTGGTCTGGGGAGGAAGTTGGCTTGTCTGTGACACAGGGACACGGGAAGCTCCCCATGACAGGACTGGTCTATAATTGCCAACACAAGGAGCCCCCAACCCAAGCATGGACACCTCTTTATTTCTATGCCACACAGTAGATAGACAGGAACACCGAGGCATGGTCCCCAACACCCCTGCAGTGTCCTGGCTGCCAAAAAGGACACCTGATGCATGCAGGGTTGGGGCCAGAGAACAGACAATGGGAGACAATTCCAAGCCACCATCCACAGCCTGACCTCAGAGATGGAAGAGACCCGAGGCCCTGCCTTCATCATCGTCCACAAACCCAACATGACCACGCCCAGCCCTGGTGAAGACATGGGCACAGACTCGCCCTGAGTATAGGACATGGATGGCAAGAAGCGGAGGGGGGCATGGGCCCAAGGTCACCCCCATGGCCAGTGCACCAGCCTCCCAGGAAGCAGGGTAGGCAGAGCCAATGAGACCAGGGCTCAAATCCCAGCCCTGCCTCGTCTCTCACAGCCACTTCCTCCTGTGCCTTCTGGGGGAGGGGTGGCCCTGAATCTAGGGATTGACAGGAAAGGATGAGTAATTGAGGGCAGGCTGTGCCCCCTGCACTGGGGAGAGCCTGAGCAGTAAGAAGGGGCAGGCTTGGCATCCAGGGACCCACAGGGTGGAGAGTTGGGTGGGTGATGGGAGGAGGGGAAGGAGTGGGGCTGGGGCAGTCTTTCAGGGTGTGCTTGAGAACTGGGTGGGAGAGGATGGGAGCCACAGATGGTTCTGGAGCTGGGGCAATGTCACCTGTCCTGGTATTCAGGCTCCCTCCCTGGTACCCTTTACCCCAGTTGTGGGGTGGTTACTGAGTGCCAGACTGGGGTTAGAACCAGTGCCTGAAGAATCCACACAAAAACCCTGAGGGAGGTGCTTCCCCACCCCACCCCCCATTACAGAGAAGGGCTCTCATTTGCTCAGGGTCACAGGGCCTCCTCAGTCTACAGGATTCACTGTATTGCCTAGTCCAGTGGTCGGCAAACTGTGGCTCGCGAGCCGCGGTTTGCCGCTCTGTTGAGAGTTTGCCGACCACTGACCTAGACTCTCGATTCCAATAATTACAGGCTGTTGTTGTTCCTTGTGATTAAGCCCCTATCCCAGGGGTCGGCAAACTCATTAGTCAACAGAGCGGCAAGTGGCGGCTCGTGAGCCGCAGTTTGCCAACCACTGGCCTAGTCTTCTTTGTTGTCCACAACCACCAAGTATACAGGCTGGCACCCAACAACCGGGTGCCAAATGCACACCCGGGAGGTTGGGTGGAGCCTGAGGCTACAGGTTCGAGTGCCCTCTGCCTGACTCCCATCACCACCTGTAAGATGTAAGATGAGGCCTCTCTGAAAGGACCCTCAGGTGTCAGGACCGCATATTCACACAAAACACACCCTCATGCTACATTGCACAAAAGATGAGCCTAGTGATTCTGGGCAAATGGCCCCCAGGCATCGGTATCCACACTTGCCCACCTGCAGGCTTCTGGACACTCAATATGTAACTATCTGTTACATGTCCCAGTGCAGTTATGGGGGATAGGAGTGAGGAAGTGGGGGCCTATATAGGAAGGGTGGTGAAGCAGAACTGTCTGGCATGGGTCTAGCCTGAAGGCAGCTGGCAGGGTTCAGAAAGTAACCTGTCTTCCTCCCTCACTCTCACTCCTGATGGTGGGTCTCAGCACCACGTCTGGCAGTCCTTGTGTCCACATGTGGAAAGGACAAATGAATGACCAGAGGGCTTGCTGGCCGAGCCACCCCACCCACTGGAACTAGCAGAGGACCGTGTCTAGAGCATCCCTGAGTTCCTCTGCTTGTGGTGGTGGTGAGGGTGACAGGCCCCCTTATAATTCAGATCACCACCCTTCTCTCGCTCCTGTTCCTGAGGTCCCAGAAGCTGGAACACCCCCCTCCCAGCCTGAGTGTCCTTTGGCCCTACCTAAAGCCCCGCCCAGGCCCCACCCCAAGTTCTAGAACCTGGCTGACCACAGGAGGCCAGCAGGGAGGGGGGAGGTGTGGGCAGGAAAGCAGGAGAAAGTTGAGGCTGGTGGGCAGGCAGCTAACAGGGTGGGTGGGTATGTGGGCACTGCCCACCACCCTCCGCCCACCCCGCAGCTCCAGGGCCAATGAGCGGCGGCCAGCCTGATGTCACCCTGCAAATCTGAGTCTGGCTCTCTAACAAAGAGAACAATGGGGCGGCCACAGGGAAGCTCGGCAATGCCACTGAGGGGACCCCTACATCCAGGGCCTGTTTCCCACCTGCCTGCTAGGCTATGGCCATGGGCTGGAGCCCCTTTTACAACTGGTCCTTCCACATACCCCCAAATTCCCGACTCACACTGAGAGCAGGGTGGGACCCTGTCTCATCCAGTCCTGCTCCCATCCCCCAGCAGGGTCCCCAGGCTGGCAAGTCGTGACGTACCCTTTGTGCGGCCAAACTTCTCTCATCACCCTAACTGAGCACCCCACAACCCGAGCTGGCCCGCCCCATGCCTGTTTTGAGTGTGGAGCGCCCACCACCTAGCCGGGGCCCTGGTCCCCAGGATAGCACAGCCCAGGGCTCCGCAGCAGCGCTGCATCTAGGGGTCCTTCCGGGCTGGAGGCGCCCAGACAAAGGCAGCGGTGGGGCCGGAGCGTGGTGGGGAGGAGCGCGAGCTGCGCCCAAGTTTCTCTCGCGGGCCGAAGGCAGGACAAAGGCACAGGCACAGGCGGCCACTGAGGCCAAAGCCCACGCGGGGCGTGGCCTGTGTCTGGCTTGTGGCCGCGGGCTGGGCTGGGGCGGCCCTGTCCCCGGAGCAGCAGCGCAGAGACCCCCGGGACTGCGCCCCCGACGGCGGCCACTCACCCTGGCGACCCACGATCTCGGCGACGTGCTCGGAGCTGGGTACCGGCACGCACTCGGTCATGTTCACGCTCTTCTTGCGGCTGCCAATCACGCTCATCTGCTCGGCCAGCAGCGTCGGGGGGCCCAGCGCAGCGGGGTGGGCCGTGAAGCTCGCGAACACATCGGGCGGCGACGGCCGGGGCGGCGGGGGGCTTACGTCGGGCTCCAGAAGCGGCAGCGGGCCCGGGGTCACGGCCACCACGGGCGCGCCCGCCTCAGGCCCGTCGGGGGGCGTAGGCTCCACTGCGGCCCCACCGTCCGCGCCCCGTGCCGCCGCCGCCACGCCATCCCCGCTGCCCGCAGCTGCCCCCTCCTCATCCTGGTCGCCCGCGCCCCCCAGCCCCAGCACCGAGAGCTGGTTCAGCGCTAGGCGCAACGCGGCGGCCGCGTCGTCGGGCTCGGGTGGCGGCCGGGGCGCAGGAGCGGCCTCCTCGGCGGCCTCGGGTGCGGGCGGCGGCTGAGCACCTGGGCTGGGGTCCCCGCTGGCCGCCGCCCCAGGCCCGTTGCCGCCCGCGCCCCCGCTGCCGTCGGGCTGGCCGATGGAGCCGGACATGGCGCTAGCGCTCAGGCCCGCGCCCCTGCCTCTGGGCCGCCGGCCGCCCGCGCCGCCGCCGCCCGCGCCGCCGCCCTCCGCCTCTGAGAGCTCGGCCGCCGGCCGCCGGCATCCAGCGGCGGGGCGGGAGCGGCGGGGGCGCGGCGGCGCGGGGCTGCTCGGGGCCGCGGGAGGCGCGGCGGCGGCGCGACTCTGCTCGCTCTAGGCGGCGGCAGCGGCGGCAGGGATCTCGGCGGCGGCGGCGGCGGCGGCGGCGGCGGCGCGGACGCTCCTTCCCTCCCGCCGCCCTCCCTCCAGCCGCCCTCCCCGCCCCGGCCCCGCCCCCGTGACGCGCGTGCAGCCAACAATGGGGCTCCGGGCAGGGCGCACGCGCGGGGCGGGGCGGGGTGCGGTCACATGGGCGCCGGCCACCCTTGCCTGGGGCGCTCGGGCGGGACCTGCGCGCCTGCAGGTGCGGGCGCTGCCGAAGGTAGGTGCCCGCGGCGCCCTGTTGCCGGAGAGCGCCCGCCTTCCTTTGCCAGAGGACTCGCTGTGCCCCAAGGCACTTTACCCCTATCCACGCCCCAGGGCTGGGGTCTCTACCCCCAAGACTCCTCGAGACCTGGCCTGCCTTTGGACTCCGGTCCCCAGTTCCTGCACGGCTCCCGTGGGCCCCTGGGGAGGTCAAGGGCACCCACATCCCTCAGACGGAGTGTGCTGGAGCCCGAGATTGCGCCACGTGGGCGGTGCTTCCCGGTTTGGGCTGGTTTCCACTGGCCAGAGCCTTCGGAGGTGAAGATCTTCCCTCTTCTGGGGTGCCTGGCGCCCTGTCCTGCCCTGTGGGCTCCCCGAGTAGCCCAGCGTGCCCAGTTCCAAAGCTATCCTGTCCCCGCGGCCCTTCCTTCAGCCTTTTTCCTTTGGAGTTTAAGGAGCCCTCCGGTTTTCCCGTGCGGTTTCTCATGATAAATGGGCAAGGAGCAGAATGGACTCCGTGGAGTCGCCCGCCCACGTCTTCAAGGGGACCCCTCCTAAGTCCCTGGTTGGCTGTGGAACTTAAGGACTATTGCATGAGCTTTTCAGGTGGGAGAGGGGGTGAACTGGTCCTTTTTGCCATGCACTGGCCCCTACCCTAGTGCCCACCGCCATCCTCACCGATTTTAGGTCTGCCCTCCACCATGTAGTTCCTCAGCCAAAGCTGTCCACTGTTGAATCGTCCACCTCCAGTCACTTCTCTCCACCTGCGTCCCTGGCAGGTACCCCTCCCCCAATTAAAGCCCTCACTCGGCCCTGGCCATTGTGGCTCAGTTGGAGCATCATCCAGTGCACCAAAGGGTTGCAGGTTGTCAGGGCACATACCAGGATTTTGGGTTTGATCCTTGGTTGGAATGTGAGGGAAGACAATATTGGTTTCTCTCTCTCTCCCAAATAAAAAAACACACACATATCCTTGGGTGAGGATTAAAAAAAACAAAACCCCTCACTCCCCTGTCTTGGTCCCTGTGCCAGACCCTTCCCCACCCTCACCCCCAGGCCACATCCAGCCCAAGTTCCTCAGGCTGGTACCAGATCTGAGCTGGCTCTGCTGTGAATGCATGTTGAATGAGTGATTGGAGGAAGTTGGAGATCTAATCCTAGGGCTCAAATTGTTCCCTCAGACCCAGAGGCTATGAATGGTGTCCAGGTTCCAAGGTGGGGTAGAGATGAGGGAGGTTGAGTGAGGGTGTGTCTTCTGTGGTGGGCAAGTGGCCTCCAAAGACATTCATCCTCTTTGCAGGTGGGATTAAGTCAAGGCCCCTGAGATGGGGTGATCTTAGATTTCCCCGGGGGGGAACCCACTGTCATCACACCCTCAGAAGAGGGAAGACAGGAGGGTCAGAGTCAAACATGGAAGATGCCGAGTTACTGGCTGTTAAAATGAAGGGGCTACATACAGGCCAGAGATGTAACGCCTCTGGAAGCTGGAAAAGGCAGGAAACAATCCTCCATTAGTGCCTTTGGAAGGACCAGCCCTGCACACTTGGGTTTAGCCCAGGGGTGGGCAAACTTTTTGACTCGAGGGCCACAATGGGTTCTTAAACTGGACCGGAGGGCCGGAACAAAAGCATGGATTGAGTGTTTGTATAAACTAATATAAATTCAAAGTAAAGGAGTGGAGGGGAGAGAAAGAGAACCGGATAGAACAGCCGGATCCGGCCCGTGGGCCATAGTTTGCCCACGGCTGGTTTAGCCCCATGAAGCCCATGTCAGACTCCTGACCCCAGAATGAATATGTGTGAATTAAGTCACAAAGTTTATGGTGATTTGTTCCAGCAGCCACAGAAGGCTCAAAGTGAGGAACCATCCCAGGCAGGCTGATCTGGGTGTGGATGTAGGGTGGTTCAGAAAGCTCTTGACTGCCTTGGGCTGGAAGAAGCCAGGCATATTATGGTAGAGACATGGGGATGGCTCAGGTCCGTGATGCAGATGCCCTAAACTGTTGGCTCAGAAACCCTGGCACCCTTGTCTCTGGGAGTCTCGCTGGGAAGAAGAATGAATTCAGGTGAGACCCTCAAGCTTGGAAAGTGTCAGGAAGGGGTCTATGATGTGACTGGGCATTCCATTCTCACGCAGAACCACCCAGGCTCTTGTCCTTTTTGAGGCTGCTCAGGGCCTCTCAGTGGCCAGAGGCTGGCACAATCAGCTGCATGGGTGTTGGAGTCATGAAGACCCAAGTTCTCAGGCAGGCCCAACTCCTTTCCAAATGGTGCCCCTAGGCAAGTTGCTAACTTGAGCCTCAAGTTTTCCTTCTGGAAGCTGGAACCAGTTCCGGTGGGTGGGCAGGGCTGTCTGCAGAGTAAAGAGGATGCATGTGGGGGGACACTCAGAGGAGGGATGGGAGACAGAAAGATGAACAGAGATTCCATGTGGGGGTGAGGAGGGGGTCCAGGCCATTAAGCCTGGCTAGCTGTGGGATGGGGAACAGAGGACCTGGGGGGGCGGGCAGGTGGATCAGGGTTCTCCCAGCTCTTGTACCAGCCTTGTGACCCTGACAGGGGCTGAAGGTCCAATTCAGGTCCCCAAGGCCAGACTCAGCCATGTCCCTGTGTGCCCAGCCCTGAAGAACCCCCCCCCCACCACCCCAACACATACCCACTGGGAGCTCCACGTGCTCCAAGGGAGTCTTGGGGACTTCAACCAGTAGGTGCAGGAGTCCCAAATCTTCCAGAAGCCTCCACATCTGGCTTTATGCTAACAGTGCTGGGACTGTCAGAAGGCCTGCACCTTCGGAGTCTATGGGGAAATCGGCCATCCTCTGGGACAGGCCAGCCCCTCCTGATTCCGTTATTGCCCAGCCCAGAACTGATCCACAGGATGCAGGCCTGGCAGGCCCAGACGAGACCCGTATTGCTCAGAAACAAACACCACGCTTCAGATTGAACCCAGGCTCCAAACATGCCCTAGATGGCTTTATTCAGTCCTCTGTCACCCACAGTAACCTCCCTGCAGCCCCTCTACTCAGACCTGAGGGACAGAGCCGGACTCATGGCCCAGGGACCTCAGGCCCAACAGGCACTGGGACCTGTACAGGGCAGCCTTCTTGGTCCTCAGGATTTGCGTTTCAACTTGACTTGGAAGGATGTGGTCAGTTTGACTGCACCAGCATCCTTGGAAGATCAAGATGGCAGCAACCGCTCACAGCTCTGAGGGGCTCCCATGTCACCCCTCACCCCTGACCCACATGCCCATACCTAGACTGCCCCGGGTGTCTGGCCAAATGACTCAGCAATCAGGATCCTTGCCCAGTCACAAGCTGCTGGTTAGGGCAGAGTGGGTACAAGGTGGCACCCCTCTCCCAAGGCACTGGGGATGTAGGGGATGTGTGACGTGACAAGATTCTGATGATCTTCGCCCCCAGTGCTTCTCGGAGACCACTATTCTGGGCATAGCACTTAGAAATGCTTGGCCATGAAACACACCTCTTGATAGGAACACACAGGAGCCTGGGCCCCAGTGGCAGCTCCAGCCAGGCCACATGACAGCCCACAGCCCAGAGTGTTGGCTATTAACTGTACCTGTTATACAAGGAAAAACTGAGGCACGTAGGTCAGCCCTACTGTGCTCCTGGCTGTGAGCAGTCCTCAGATGCTGGTGGCTGACCCTTAGGCAGGGCCCGGCAGGCCAGACAGTGAGGTTTCCAGATGAAGTCCAGATTTCACATCCATGTCCAGAAAACACAAAAGGTAAAGAAGTTACAGGACGTTCAGCCTCGTTTGTATCACCGATTTATTGAAGGAAAACGTCTGGGCTGTGCCGCTTTCTTTCAGACACACTCTTGAGTGTCACGGCTTTGCTCAGCTGGATGGGCACTCGGGGAACCTGCAACCCTTTCTGGGAGGGCTGAGTCTGGCCCAGAGGATTGTCCCTCACACTCAAGATCGGGAGGTAAGCCTGTTTCAAGAACGCTTTTCTGAGCTCAGGATGGCGACAATGAGTCCAGAGGCCCAGTTGCATCCAGGAGCCATAACCCTGCAGGCAGGGCCCAGGAGCGACCAGCACTTTCAGAAGTCTGGCCCTTCAAAGAAGAGCAAACGGGATTTGCAGGGCAGGGGACCATCCTCCAGCCATGACCCCAGGTGTCCTAGTGGCCGGGGGAGTGGGCATGCCTGGGAAGGGAGGGCCACCTTCCTCCTAAGCCTGGTCCCATTAGGGCAAGGGCTGAGTCTGTAGGTGCCCCCCACAGGCATGGCTCGGGCAGGGCCTCTGGAAGGAAAGGGAGGGCCAGGCCACCCTGGGCTCCTTCCTCCAGGGAGACAGGTGCTCTCCTAGCACAGCCGATACCCAGCGTGGAACAGGTCCCAAGAACTCTTGGACTGTCTCTCCCCCCTGTGGTCACTACCCAAGCACATGCTGTAGCCTGGGGTCCACCTACAACTGCTCTACATGTGCTCCATTTCCTGGTCTTGATCAGGCTCCTCCTCCTCATCCTCTTCATCTTCCACCTCCTCTTCCGCACCTGGCTTGTCCAGCGGCGCCTCACCATCCCGGGCCAGCTCCTCCACATGGGCCAGCATGTCAGCCATCAGCGCCTCTTCCAGCCGTTTGCGAACCTGCTGTACCAGTTCCTCCTGCTTCCTGGAGACACATGGAGTGCTGACAGGGAATGTCCCTATCTCTGGGAAGACCAGGGTACGAGGCCAGGAGGATGGGATGCATAGATATACATGGGCTTCTGATTTTTTGGGGCCCGAGGATCCTCCAGCCCTGGCCTGTGGCTCACACTCCCTTCTTGAGCAAGTAGCTCTGACTCAGCCTTCCAGATGGTAGACCCCAGGGGCTCTGAGTGCTCAGACACTCTATTCCTATTCCACTGGCCTCCTCACTCCCTCTTGCCACCACCCTGTCTCCCCACCTCCTGGCAGGCACTACCCCAATCAGTTCTGGTCATTCTGGTCTGCCTGATGGCTCTCCTCCTCCCAGAATGGGTGGTCACCTGTCTGCTTGGCTCCTCTGGTGTAGTGCACATGCGTAAGCTCTTTCGCTATCACTTGAGTGGGGTTTGCAAAGGGGAAAAAAGACCACTGAGTGCCCAGTCCACTGCCTAGCCAGTGTCACCTGTCTTGTGGATGAGTTTGCAGGTAGAGAATTCTAGGTGGGAATGGCTTTCCGTCTTTTTTTTTTTTTTTAATGTATTTTTATTGACTTCAGAGAGGAAGGGTGAGGAAGAGAGATAGAGACATCAATGATGAAGGGGAATCATTGATTGGCTGCCTCCTGCACACCCCTTACTGGGGACTGAGCTCACAGCCCGGGCAAGTGCCCTTGACTGGAATCTAACCCGGGACCCTTGAGTCCGCAGGCCGACGCTCTATACACTGAGCCAAACCGGCTAGGGCTGGCTTTCCGTCTCTTGGCAAAGAAAGCGGCTGTAGCTTCGTCTGCTTGCCCATCTGCCTCCCCTCCCTGTGGCTTTTAAGATCCATCCTGTCTCAAGTTCTACATTTTCACTATAACATCTAACGTTTGTGTCTGTTGCCAGGTTGGCCCTGTCCCTGTCCTGTGTGGGGAGCGTCCTTTCTCTCCTTACCACTCTGTCTTCTCTGCACAGCTGGCTACTCACCTCTCCAGACAGGACCAAATCCACTGCCTAACCCAGTGGTTGGCAAACCGAGGCTCCCGAGCCGCACGCGACTTGCGAGCCGCGTTTTGCTGCTCTGTTGACTACTTAGTTTGCCGACCACTGTCATAACTACCCTTTACCTCTTTGCACACAATATGCCACAATTGCCTAATCCTCACAGCTTCCAACTACACGATAACATTTAGTCTAGTCCAGTGGTCGGCAAACTCATTAGTCAACAGAGCGGCAAACCGCGGCTCGTGAGCCACGGTTTGCCGACCACTGGCCTAACCCATGACTTAAATTTTTCATTTTACTGACTTCTAATTGTAGTTCTGCTTAGCTTTAAAAATCCTTCCAGCCGAAACCGGTTTGGCTCAGTGGATAGAGCATCAGCCTGCGGACTGAAGGGTCCCGGGTTTGATTCCAGTCAAGGGCATGTACCTTGGTTGCGGGCACATCCCCAGTAGGAGTGCAGGAGGCAGCTGATCGATGTTTCTCTCTCATCGATGTTTCTCTCTATCCCTCTCCCTTCCTCTCTGTAAAATATCAATAAAATATATTTTTAAAAAAATATAAATCCTTCCAGTCTTTTTGGAGTTATGTTCTTTTTTTATACTTTCAATTCCTTCTCTTGCCCTTTCTGTTGGGCAGACTCTCTGGCATGGGGGACTTGGGGGTGGTGGTGTGGTATCTCAGTTCCATGTCCTCACCTTACATGGAGCACAGGGGCTTCTCACATCCACGAAGCTTTGAAGCCCCAATTCCCGAGACAGGAAGCCCACAAACCCACAACCCAGCACATATACCAATCAGGCCATGCCTACTCTGGTTTCCAGTCCCTTCTTTGTTTGGGGGTAGAGGGGTCCCTAACTTTAACTTCTCTTGACCTCACGAAACTTTTTGTTGTTGTTAATCCTCACATGGGGTATTTTTCCATTGATTTTTAGGAAGAGTAGAAGAGAGAGGGAAAGATAGAAAATCTGGTTACTCCTACACACGCCCCCACCAGGGCTCAGGACGGGGAGGAGCCTGCAACCAAGGTATGTGCCTTTGACTGGAATCAAACCCAGGACCCTTTGGTCCACAGGCCAACACTCTATCCACTGAGCCAAAATGGCTAGGGCAGACCTCACAAAACATTTTAAGTTTTGCACTGACATTTAAACTGCACTGAAATTTTAGGTTTTAAAGGATGTGTATTTATCCTTTCAGCACTTTTACGTTTCCTGCCCAGTGCCAGTTCAAACCACCTCCTTACCAGGTCTTCCCAAAAGATTCCAGCAAATGGATGCCTCTCACTCCGAGTCCACCTGCACCTGGGCACTACCAACTCAGGCCCAGCACTAAAGCCCTAGGATGTGTTTATCTTCACCTCTCAGTACTTCCTGTTCCTGTCATGTGCCCACTTCCTGCCACTCTCTAGAGCCTCCTCCTCTGTGCCACAGCTAGTATCCCACCCCTCAGCAGGACCCTCAAAGGCCTCATACCCCTGAAGGCTCAAAGACACACCGGCCAGGAGCCACAGAGGGTGAGGTGGGAGAGCAGCTACCTGATGTCCTCATCAGTCACCATGAAAGCCTTGCAGAGGGGCTGGGCTGTGTTGAGCCATACTCCAGGGTTCTTCTCCACGGCAGCTGAGAGCTGGCCAGTGATGGGCATGGTGCTGGTGTGCAAGGCGCTGGCTATGGCAGAGAGCAGGGTCTCATCTGTGCAGCCGGGTCCCACTCCTGCAGGGGCGCAGGAGGTACAGTCACCACCAGGCACTGGTCTTTGTCCCTCAACCTCAGATGTTGTTCCCAAACTCCCCTTATGAGCAGGCAGTTGCTCTCAGAAAAGGAACTCTACATGCTCAGGGATGGTTGGTTGTTTATGGTGGAGCAAAATCACACCCCCAATTTTTCCAGGACCCTCCAGGAAGATGCATCTTGCTGGTCCAGTGCCTCCCCTCAACCTCTCGGCCCCCCGCCCCCCACAGATGTGTTCTGCTCTGTGTAGCTGTTTCCAGGACCAGATATCAGGCGTCTGCCCCTCTGATCCAAAGCTGGAGGTTGGAGGGTCCCTTCCTTTCTCCTGCAGGCCTGGCCCCCTTCCTAACTTCCCCTTACCCGTCCTGGGGTCTGGGTTTACCTTGCAGACCCTTAGGGAGGTCCATGGTCTTCACAAGCTCTTCAGCAATATCAAAGGCATTCAGGCCACTCAGCTTCTTCTCCCAGAAGAGCTACCGCCGGACAGATAGATGTGAGGCCAATAACACAGCAAGGCACCCCCATGCACAGGTGAACCATAGCAGTCCGGATGATGGCTAAAGCCCATCCACATGTAGTGCAGTGGTTGGTCTCAGCATGACCTCTAACCACTACCCTGGCTGGGCTGCTGACATCCCAGCTTGAGAAATGAGGGTGCCATGGCCCCAACGGGATCCACACCCAGGCCATCTTCCCAGAGCAGAGAAACGCCAACTCCAGTTTTTGGCAGGACAAAGACCCAGGATGTTAGATGTGTGGTGATGTTCCCAAAAGACTGTCCCACACCCCCCACTATACAGTGTGTGGATGTTTGTAAATATGTATGAAAACACTGGCTAGCCCTGGCTGGTTTGGCTTGGTGGATGGAGCGTCGGCCTGCGGACTGAAGGGTCCCGGGTTTGATTCCAGTCAAGGGCACATGCCTGGGTTGCGGGCTCGATCCCCAGTATGGGGTGTGCAGGAGGCAGCCAATCAATGATTCTCTCTCAACATTGATGTTTCTATCTCTCTCTCCCTCTCCCTTTCTCTCTGAAATCAATTAAAAAAAAAATATATATATATATATATATATATATTAAAACAACAACAAAAAAAACATTGGCCAGTCCAGTTGGCGTAGCTCAATGGTTGAGGGTCAACCTATGAACCAGGAGGTCACGATTCAATTCCCAGTCAGGGCATATGCCTGGGTTGTGGACTTGATCCCCAATGTGGGGCATGCAGAAAGCAGCCAATCAATGATTTTTCCTCATCATTGAGTTTCTATCTCTCTCTCCCTCTCCCTTCCTCTCTGAAATCAATAAAAATATTTAAAAAAATAAAACATTGGCCCTAACCGGTTTGGCTCAGTGGATAGAGCGTCGACCTGCGGACTGAGGGGTCCCAGGTTCGATTCCGGTCAAGGGCATGTACCTTTGTTGCGGGCACATCCCCAGTAGGGGGTGTGCAGTAGTCAGCTGATCGGTGTTTCTCTCTCATCGATGTTTCTAACTCTCTGTCCCTCTCCCTTCCTCTCTGTAAAAAAATCAATAAAATATATATACATTAAAAAAAAAAACATTAGCCAGAAAAAGTCCCAAGTGCCCCAGCAGCCCTCTGCATAGTGGGTGGGGTCAGGGTGGGGCTTTGCTTCCCACAGAACTAGGTTCTGGGTTGACTGTTCCTGACTGCACTTGGGCTAAGTGACCCAACAAATGTAGGCTCTGAAGTGTGGACTGAGTGTCTTCTCTGAGGAAAACACCAAATGCCGGTGCCTGGAGGACTTGGGGGCCCTAAAATGGGAGGCTGAGGAGGCTTTCATGGAGGATCTGGTAGTGGCATCTGGGGCTGAGGTCGAGGCTGGGGTGGAGTCAGGGTCAAGGCCGCAGAGCTCGCAGAAGCAAGGCCAAAGACAAGGAGTAGACCCAGTCACCAAGCTGGGCCACATGGTCAAGTACACGAAGATCAAGTCCCTGTAGGAGATCTGTCTCTTCTCCTGCTCATCAAGGAATCTGAGATCATTGAATTTTTCCTGGGGGTACCCTTCAAGGACAAGGTTTTGAAGATCATGCCCGTGTAAAAGCAGACACCCACTGGCCAGAAGACCCAGTTCAAGGCATTTGTCACCATTGGGGACTACAATAGACCTGATGGTCTGGGTGTTAGTGTTCAAAGGAAGTAGCCACTGCCATCCGTGGGGCATCACTCTGGCCAAGCTCTCAAATTATCCCTGTGGTGAAACTACTGGGGGAACAAGATCAGCAAGCCCCACACTGTCCCTTGAAAGATGACTAGCTACTGTAGTTCCATGCTGGTGTGCCTCATTCCTGTCCCCAGGGGCACTGGCATAGTCTCAGCTCCTATTCCCAAGAAGCTGCTGCTGATGGCCAGGATCCACGACTGCTACACCTTGGCCAGGGGCTGCCATGTCACCCTGGGCAACTTCGCCAAAGCCACCTTTGATGCTATCTCTAAGACCTACAGTTATCTCACCCCTGACCTTTGGAAAGAGACTGTGTTCACCAAGTCTCCCTATCACTGACAATCTTGTAAAGACCCACACCAGAGTTTCTGTGCAGAGGACCCAAGCTCCAACTGTGGCCACCACATAATTTTACGCAAGAAAAATAAATTGAGCCCAGCTGGTGTGGCTCAACATCTGAGCGTTGACCCATGAACCAAGAGATCACTGGTTCAATTTCAGGTCAGGGCACACACTTGTCCTGTCCTTGCCTCCCCAGTAGGGGGCATGCAGGAAGCACTGATCAATGTTTCTATCTCTCTATCCCTCTTCCTTTCTCTCTCTCTAAAATTAATTAAAACAGCCCTAGCTGGTTTGGCTCAGTGAATAGAGCGTCGGCCTATAGACTGAAGGGTCCTAGGTTCGATTCCGGTCAAGGGCACATGCTTGGGTTGTGGGCTCAATCCCTAGTAGGGGGTGTGCAGGAGGCAGCCAATAGGTGATTCTCTCTCATCATTGATGTTTCTATCTCCCTTTCCCTCTCCCTCCCTGAGATCAATAAAAATATACTTTAAAAATTAAAATCAAATAAAACATATTTCAGAAAGAAAAATAAATTGATACCCTGGCTGGGTAGCTCAGTTGATTAGAGCATTGTCCTGATAAGTCAAGGTTGTGAGTTAGATCCCTGGTGAGGGCACATAAAAGAATCAATCAATGAATGCATAAATTAAGTGGAACAAATCAATGTTTCTCTCTCTAGAA
Source organism: Plecotus auritus (assembly GCF_963455305.1). Taxonomy (NCBI): domain Eukaryota; kingdom Metazoa; phylum Chordata; class Mammalia; order Chiroptera; family Vespertilionidae; genus Plecotus; species Plecotus auritus. The sequence continues at coordinate 82,915,658 of NC_137773.1, forward strand.
ATCAATCAATAAATAAAAAAGAAAAGAAAAAGAAACTGAATTAAGCCTGTTATTTTTTTAAAAAAGAGAGGACCCAGCTTGGAGGGAACAGAAGATTCAGGGCTGGGCCTGACCTGGCCAGGGTGTGTGTAGGGTATGTGCTCACCTGCCGGGGCTGCTCCACAGCCTTCTGGGGGTCACTCTTCACCTTGTTGCTGGGATGGTTGGTGATCTTGGTCACTGGCTGCTTGAAGATGGATGCTGTCTGCCTGACAGGGAGGGCCGTGTTCAGATCAGGTTTGCCCTGTGGAGACAGGAACACTGCCACTCAGACTCTTCAGAAGCCTGACTCTTGTGTTCTCCCAGTCACTAGCACACCCAGTGGCACCCAGAGACCTGGAGGAGATGCCAAGTCCAGTCCCTGCCTATTTGCTGCCCTCGGTGGGGCTCAGGACACACATTGGCCCTGTTCTTGCCTCCTGTGCCTCATTCTCTGTGAAGTACTAGCCTGGGACAGGTTCAAAGTCCCACTGAACGTGTGTCCATCAGAGACTGGGGACACACACAGTGTCACTGGGTACCCATGTGGACTGTCAGCTATTGAAGACACTGTTCAAGGAAAGAAAGTGCAACAAGCACCAGAAGCAGCCAGAGACCTCTCAAGGGACAGAATCACTATTCCTTATTTCTCCTTTTCTGTGGCCTCCAAATTTCCCTTAGTAAATAGTTACTTTAACACCAGACGTAAACTCCATTACAGTATCAGCTCTCTTTTCACCACCACAGTGGGTCTGAAATGGTGAATCCACCCCCCCCACACTCCATTGTGATTGGGTGGAGCAGAGCAGGGTGGCTCACCTTGACCTGGTTGGAGGAGTCATAGCGCACCCGTTGCCGGCTCTTGTTCATCTTGCTCATCAGCATCTTGCCTGTCCGGAAGTCGAAGGCCCCCAGGTCCATGGAGCCGCCCAGGTACCGTGCCAGCTGTGGCTTGCTGCGGAACTTCTTCCCACTCGGGCTGCGGCCAGAGAGGAGTCAGTGGCTGCAGGATGTGCTGGGCCACCCCACACCCCCAACTCCAGGCCCAGAGCAGAGATGAACACCTGGATCTACAGAGTGATGGGGCCTAGCCTTGAGAGCCTGACTGCCATTTTCAGAACATTCCAGAAACAGAAATAGGCCATGTTCTTGAGAACAGACCCAATGATAGCAGGTATTTGAGGGACATGACCTAATAGCTATCTCCTTCTAGTGGTTATGGCGTTGGAGACTAGGGGCTCCTGGGGGCCAGTAAAATCTCATGTTAAGATTCGGGACCAGGACCCCAAACAACTGCTCAGGCATGACCTGTTGGGAAAGCTGGAAAGCAGGAGCTGTGATGACCTGGCGGTGAAGATTTGCATCCTGCTCAGCTCTGAGGACACAACACCCACACACAGGGCCACTGTGCAGCAAAGTCAACATAACTATGCTGGACAGGACCAGCACAGGACCCAGCATGCAGTAACAGTACTGCCAGGAAGACTTGTGCAGCCACTTTGGAAATAGTCTGGCAGCTCTTCAAAGGATCAAACAGCAATCCCACCCCTAGGTAGCTCCCTGAGGAGTGAAAACATACATCCACGAAAAAATTTAACCCAAATATTCACAGCAGCAGGATTCATAATAGGCATAAGTAGAAACAACCTAGATGCCACCAGCTAATGAATAAACACAACATGACCCCATCCACACACTGGTATATTATTACTCAGCCACGAAATGCAGAGAAGCACTGACACTCCACGATGTGGATGAACCTTCGAAGACATGATGCTCAGTGAGAGAAGCCAGACACAAAAAGGCCACACAGTGTGTGATTTCATTGATATGAAATGCCCAGAAAAGCAAATCCACAAGTATAAGGAGATTTGTAGGTGCCAGGGGTTGAAGAGTAGGAAGGAGGGGTAACTGCTGATGGGCATGGGGAAACCTCTGAGATAAGCCCCTAATTTGAGCAAGCGCATACCTGCCCCCTCCAGTCCTGTTCCACATGTCCAGGCACATAGCAAACCAGGGACAATGGAGGGCAGGATGGGTCCTGTTACAGCCAGAAGGAAACCTATGGCACACTCAGCTCAGGCAGCCCTGGGACCCCCTACTGGGTAAGGTTATTGCAGGAACTTGTGCTTCTTTCCTTGGCCTGGCCACATCAGCTAGGACAGGGTGCTTTAACAGAGTCCCCTACTGCCTAAGGCTGCTAAGGACTCTTCAGGAAGATCCACTTTTATATTATGCTCTGTGTTGGCAGATATGAACACCCAGCCCATGTGCCCAGGGCAATGGAAAGGCAAAGAGGGAAGGAACCCACTCAAAATACTCGCCAACATTTCTTTGCCTCCAGTCACTTCCACCCGTTGCTGTTGTCTTTAAACATGAATGAGAACAGGGAGATCAAAACACAGAGCCCAGCTGGTGTGGCTCTGTGGTTGAGCATCCACCTATGAACCAGGTCATGGTTTGATTCCCTGTCAGGGCACATGCCCAGGTTGCAGACTCGATCCCCAGTTGGGGGCATGCAAGAGGCAGCCAATCGATGATTCTCTCTCATCAGTGATGTTTCTCTCTCTCTCTCCCTTCCTCTCTGAAATCAAGAAAAAAATATTTTTAAAACAAAACACAACGCACAGGTTAGCAGTTGCTCAGGGCTGGGGATAGGGGAATAGGGCATTGGGGTTCTTTTGGGGGTGATGAAAATGTCCTAAAATTGACTGTGGTGATGGCTGTATCTTTGAATATATCAAAACTGTACACTTTAAATGGGTGACTTGTGTGGTATGTATACCCTATCTCAATAAAACTGTTTAAAACAAGTGCCAGGGGCTCAGAGAGGGAATGGGGAGCCATGCTAATGGGTAGAGGGCTTTGATTTAGGATAATGAGATAGTTCTGGAACTAGAATGGTGATGGTTGCAAAATGTTTTGAATTGTACTAAAAATTGCCAAATTGTAAGCTTTTGGAAGTATGGAATGTGAGATTATATCTCAATTTTCAAAACAGGTTTTGCAGATCTGTACTGACAGATTGAGACATCCCTGATATTTAGTGAGAAAACAAATGAGCACCATAGCCTTCTCTGGAGGTAGGCCTACCTGGAAGCCCAGCTGGTTGTGGGGATGGGAACCTGTGCCCAGTGTGGAGCCTAGGGGTCTGAAGCGATGCAAAAAGACAGACACTTGCCTCAGACCTGGTCTTTCCCTATACCTTTGCTTCTCATCAGTAGATGAGTCTTCTGCTCTGGTTTTCCTAAGTCTACTACTTTTAAATGAGATCTTTTGGAAAAATCCTCTCAAAAAATTATTCCTTAGGTCAGGGAATTAACTTCCCTCAAGTCCTCAGTTTCCTGCCTGGATAGAAAATGTCAAGCAGGGACTGTTTTCACAAAGAAAACACGGGGCACTCCATAACCCCCAGTCTCAGCAGACTTTGGGAGTGAAGTTCGGACAAATCATCAAGATGGAGGGTTGGGTGGATGAGCCCCCAGGGGATGGTCCATAGGGTCACTCCCTCTCTCTCTCTCTCTCTTTTTTAACATATATTTTTATTGATTTTTTACAGAGAGGAAAGGAGAGGGATAGAGAGTTAGAAACATCGACGAGAGAGAAACATCGGTCAGCTGCCTCCTGTACACCCCCCACTGGGGACGTGCCCGCAACCAAGGTACATGCCCTTGACCGGAATCGAACCTGGGACCCTTCAGTCTGCAGGCCAACGCTCTATCCACTGAGCCAAACCGGTCAGGGCTCACTCCCTCTCTTGCAATGCAATTCTTCAAAGGAGACACTTACTCACTACCTACCACTTTTTGAAGGAGGAAGACAAGAATTCAAGGCCTGCATGTCGTAGGGGCAGGGCTAGAACTCAGGGCCAGTCTAATCTGACTCCTCAGCCCCCCAACTGCATTAAGACAATCAGGAAAATCTACCCATGCTTTTGCCCAGTTGCTTGGTTAGGAAAGGTCTCCAGAGAGTGGTGAGGAGACCAGAAACTCACATTCCAGGAAAGCACCATGGTTCCACATCACATCCCCCCTGGATCTCCCACCAATGGGAGAAAGGAGGACAACTGGTGGGTCATTCAGGCCAGAGACCTGACAATGAAGCTGGACTCCGTACCCCACTCCTCTCCCATCTCAGGTCCTCACCTCTTCAGTGCAGCCATGGAAAACCTGAAGTTGCATCTGTCCAGCCCGTTTTGGAGCTTTTCCCCACCTCCAGACCCCTATGTTCTGGGTTGGGGCCTCACTCAGCTGAAGCTCTGACATGCTCCCAGGCAGGAGGGCATGAGAGGGTGCTCTAAATCATGCTGGCCTTGGTTCAGCTCCAGGGCTGCAGACTGCTCTCTGCTACCACAGGCCTCTGCACAGGCTCCTGGTGTTCCCACTGCCTGGACTGCTCTTCCTCCCAGCTTCACTGTTAGGGCTCAGCTAGATGTCACCTTCTCAGATAGGCCCTCCCTGACCTGCCCCAGCCTCTGCCAGGCACCCCTACCACCAGCCCTCACAGATCCCTGCACTTCTCAGCATGTCACCACCTGAAACCCAGGAGTAACAGGGTGAGGGCTGGTACCTCAGCTGTCACCTAGAAGAGGGCCAGGGTCTTACTCCCAGCTGAATGGCCAGGACCCAGCAGTGCCAGCCACCTAGCAGATGCTGCAGAGATGTTAAATTAACAAAGGACTAGAAACAGAGAGACCTGCCTCGGCCCTTGGATTTAAAAGCAAGCAAGCACACAAGCATGCTTGGAATTAAATGAGGCACATGGTCCTACTCTGAAGCCTCCCCACTGACCCAGGACAGAACTAAAAGTATTTAGGTTTTCTAAACAGCCTGTGAGGGAGTGATCTCACAGTAAATGATAGCAAAGGAGAATGCACATGTGTCCCTAAGAAACACTTTTGCAGCGCCACTATGTCAACGAGTAAGTTAAAGGTTCCAGCCAATTCTGTATACGTTTGGAAGCCCAGTTTAGCTCCCATAGCTGCCCTGCACTTTTTGGAAACCGGAAACTAGAGTCTGAGCTTGTCCTGGACCAGTCACTATCCTTTCCCAGCTCACTTCCCTCCTTACAAAAAGGGGCTAGCAAAAGCCTAGCTCTTCCCCTCCCGCCAAGTGCTGGAGGATGGAGCATTGGTTCTGCTTTTCCTTGGCCTCACCCAGCCAGTTTCTGGGCCCAAAACCAGGCCGCATACCCCCCAGCACCAGCTGGCATTCAACAGGAGGCAGGTGTCCTGCCGGCTCTTTCATCAGGGACCTGAAGCAAAGGGGAGGGGACCGTCAAAGCTGGCTCAGAAACAAAAGCTCCTTATAGCAGTCAGGGGAAAAAAGAGGGAGAAGGCAAACAGCAGGTGGCCCACTGTCTGGGAATGGGCTTCAAGCCTCCCACTAATTCTTTGTTCCACGGAGGGAGTTCAGGCAATTTGGCCACTTCTTCCAGGCTAAGGGCAGCCCCTGCTTCCAATTTTGGGGAGGGGAACTCTGAAAACCTCGTACCAACACCAACAGGCTGGGCTCTGTTTGTGCGGCGTTCATAAAGTCTCATGTCCCGCGTCTCTGTGACTGGAGAATATGCGACCAACGGGGTTGCCGCTCTCCAAAAAGCCCAAAGATCGGAAAGGGTGACCCTTCAAAACACGCATCCCCAGGGGCCCGGCTACCCAGGGAACCCAGGAACCTGCTTTCCTAGGTATGCCCTCCCGGGCCCATCAGAGAAAACTTAGCCCAGCCCCCACCCCTGCCTCCCAGCGACATCTGGCCTGCACCGGCCGGCGCCCTTCGGCCCTCTGGCAGGTTTCCCATGGCTGCCGGAGAGAGGCCGGCGCTCGACCGTTCGTTGCAAGTGCCATGCGGCCACGTTGGGGGCGCACGCGCACTCGGCAGATTGGATGGGGCGGGGGGCCGCCGCGCGCGCGGTCGCGCACGCGCACTGGGCTGGGCGTCCGCCGCGCGCCGAAACGCACGCACGACGCACGCGCGGGGGCCCAGGCCGCGGCCCCGGTCAGGGTGCCCAGGCCGCCGCAGAGGCCGCTGGGAGGCGCTCGTTGGGGCCCTGCCCTGCTAGCACGTTCATTCACCTATAGTAAAAGACATCCCTGTGGCCGGCCGACAGCCCCGACCTTCTGGGCACTTCTTCCCTTTCCCAGCCCTGCGGGAGCGCCGGGCACTCCCACCTCTTCCGCTCCATCGCGCCCGACTCCTCGGCCCGCCGCCGCTGCCGCCGCCCGGACCCCCGGTCTCCGCCGCCTCAGCTGCCTCCGCCGCCGCCGCCGCCGCCACTTACCGTGGCTGTTCCGGCCCGCAGGCCCCCACCCTCCACCCCCAGCCGGGCGCGCGCCGGCTTTGCCGCCCTCTCAGCCCCCTCCCCGCGCTCGCCAGCCCCCGCTCGGGGGGCCCGCTCCGCCCACCCGCCCGCGCGCGGGGCCGCGTGCTGCGCAAGCGCTGCGCAGGCCCCGCCCCGCAGCGACAGCGCCACTCAACACCCGGACAGAGTTGGGGCCTGAGGCAGCACGAGGCTCGCGCGCTCCGCGTCTGCGTTCTATGTTCTTGTTGCCCCCTGTCTCGAAGGGATCTCCCTCCTGCACCTGTCACCACGACCCCGCCTGGATTCCAGGATGCCACTCCAGTGGCGGGCCTCTATGCCACTGTCTCCCGGTCTCACAGCGTCCAGCCTCTTCACCAGTGTCCACATCCCGGGCCATTGCCGTTGGCTACCCCCCTGCATACTCCGGGTCCCACCCAACGCTTTTTTGACGTCTCAGAATCTGGCAATACGCCTCCTTCTCCCCGCCTCCACCTAAGTCCAGCCATTATCTGTTGGTTGGGGGTCTTGCCCTCCTTTTGTCCTCCTCCCATAACCTCTTCCCACCCCCAGCCAGAGGGTCCAGGTGGCGCTGCCCCATCAGTACCTCTCCTGGCTTCATTGTTCCCCCAGAGCAGAGCCTGGCCGGCCCACGGCAGGTGCTTAAGACTGCATGAGTGGACAGCTGTGGCCGGCGCCAGGAGCCGGCTGGATCTCCTGACTGCCGTCCTAGAGTCCTCTGGGTGAGTGGGGAGGATGTGCGTGAGAAGGCCCCAGACTCCACCCAGGGAGTAAAAGACGGGTAATCCGCATACCTGGTTCTCCTCAGTAGGTATCTTCCCAACTCTGGGCCACGCGATTCATGCTCAGGTTGGAGGCAATTCCTGGGCGGGGAAACCCAAGCCCACAGCAGGCAGGTGTCATTTGTTTAAAGTCTTCAGGTGAGTGCAGCTTCTGAAGATTTCTTATATCCCTTCCCCTCCTGGGTTCTCCAGGGCATAGCTGCATAGACAAGTGAGCAGGCAAAGTGGTCAAGTGGGCACCCTGAATGGAAATGGGAGGTGACCAGATTCCAAAGCTGGTTTGAAGCCTTAGGTTTCTATCTGCAGAGTTCAGACCCAAACCCAGGGCTCCAGGACCCTGGCCTTAACTAGTCCTAATCTGCTAGATGTGTTTTCCAGTGGCTGTGACTTTATTTTTTAAATTAATTTTTTAATCCTCACCAGAGGATATGTTTTTATTGATTTTTTTACAGAGAGAGAGAGGGGGAGGGAGGGAAGGAGAAACATCAATTCATTGCATCTGGGGATGGAACCAAAATCTAGGTATGTGCCAGGACTGGGAATTGAACCTGCAACCTTTTTGGTGTATGGGTTGAGGGTCCAACCAACTGAGCCACCTGGCCAGAGCACGACTTTATTTCTTAATATGAGAAATATAATTACAACCCAGATGGTGTGGCTCAGTGGTTGAGCGTCAATCCATGCACCAAGAGGTCCGGGCACATGCCCAGGTTTCTTCAAACTCGGTCCCCGGTGGGGGGCATGCAGGAGGCAGCAAATCAATGATTCTATCTCATCGTTGTTGTTTCTATCTCTCCCTCTTCCTTCCTCTCTGAAATAAAAATATATATATTTAAAAAAATAAGTACAATTATAGAGACAACACATTAATTGTATTCAGTGAAGCCATTTGAACACGTATAAAGGAAAAAGTATTAACAACACCCCCACCCCCCTGTGTCATGGGTCCCCAGGATTATCCCCTGTCCTGCTTTCAGTTTTGGGGGTATATACAGAAATGGAATTCCAGAAGTGAAATTGCTGAGTCAGATGGTAATTCTACGTTTAGTTCTTTAAGGAACTGCCATCCTATTTTCCACAGCAGCTGCTCCATTTCATATCCCCATGAACAGTGCACACGGCTTCCAGTTTCCCCAGGTCCTTGCCAGCACTTATTTTCTGGGATTTGTTTTGCTTTTTATAGTAATCATCCTGATGGATGTGTGGTGTTGGATCATAATTTTGATCTCAGGAACCACTGTCAAATATACAGCCTATGTGCCCCCCACTTTCTCCTCACATGCTTCTCAGGGAATCTGGCCCAAGCTTGGCCCCTGGAATCATACCCAAGCAGCTGGTCCAGAGGCTGTGTACCTGACTAGGAGAGTGGGCATGACCCCAAGAGGGAGGGACAGGGCTGCCCACTCTTCTCCCCTTCAGCTGGGCCTTTCCTGCACTTTGCTCCTTTGAAGTAAACCCCTTTTCTCAGGCAGGCTGGCTCAGTCCCCAAGCAGACACCCTCTCCTGCCCATCTCCACAAGGGAAAAATAGAAATTAAACCAGAAGGTGCCATATGAAGAACCTTTAAGACTTTCTATGGCAGGGTCTCCCCCTCAACACTGGTTACATCAGGAGTCCAGTTATTCTCTGTGTATAGGGGGACAGGGGTACTTCCTGGGCATTGTAAGATGTTGAGCAGTATCCCTCCCCTCCACCTACTGGATGCCAGGAGAACCCTGAGATGTGATAACTACAGATGACCCCAGACACTGCCAATGTCCCTGCAAGCTAATATGAGGCTAGGGAGGCAACTCTCCTGGGGCCCAAATTTAGGGGGGGGGGGGTGCCAAATACCTTGGTCATCAAAATGAAAGGTATTTAAACAATACTTTAACAATTCAAAAAAATGCAAACAATTCATTGTGAACAAAATGTAAAAGAATGTTAATACTATGTCAATAAAATTACCAGGTTTAATGTGCTTGAAGCCGAGAAAACCAATGATGCCAGATTCTAAATTTATATTGCACTGTCCTTTGAACACCCAGCAGGAATAAACTTCTGAATGCAGATACCATGTAGTGTATCAGAATGTTAAAATTTTAAGTAAATACATAATTGAGCAAACAGTGTTGTGTCAAGCCATTTTGGAGACCCAAGACAAAATGAGACATGCCCCTTTTATGTCGTTTTTAAATTATTTTTTATGTATTTATTTAATTTTTATGTAGTTTTTTTTAACGATTAATTTTTTCCCCCAGAACATTAAAGTCGTTGAAAAAGTATTGCCCTAGCTGGTTTAGCTCAGTGGATAGAGTGTCGGCCTGAGGACTGAAGGGTCCTGGGTTCGATTCCGCTCAAGGGCATATGCCTGGGTTGTGGGCCCGATCCCCAGTAGAGGGTGTGCAGGAGGCAGCCGATCAATGATTCTCTCTCATCATTGATGTTTCTATCTCTCTCTCCCTCTCCCTTCCTCTCTGAAATCAATAAAAATATATATTTTTTAAAAAAGAAAAAGTATTAAGATATTGAGAAGAAATTGTATTAAAACTTGGTATACTCTGAGCTTAGATATTCTATTTGTACCCATACCTGAATTTATTAGAATTTGACTTTTCTGCCTCTTACAGAAGCAAACTCATATGTATATATATATGAGTTTGCTTCTGTAAGAGCGTCAATTTTCACCCAAGGGTATTTTTCCATTGATTTTTAGAGAGAGTGGGAGGGAGGAAAGGGGAGAGACAGAGAGAGAGTAAGAGAAATATCGATATGAGAGGGACACATCGATTGGTTGCCTTTCTTGCACCCCAATCAGGACTGCATCCCAGGTTCATGCCCTCGACTAGGAATCTAACCTCAGACCCTTTGGTGGGTGGGCCAACGCTCTAACCACTGGGTGTGGCCAGGTTGTGGACGGTATATTTTTAAACATCTATCTCCACCTCTAGATTTTTTCTTTTTCTTTTCCACCTCTAGATTTTTAAAAAAAATATATTTTATTGATTTTTTACAGAGAGGAAAGGAGAGGGATAGAGAGTTAGAAACATCGATGAGAGAGAAACATCGATCAGCTGCATCCTGCATACTCCCCACTGGGGATGTGCCCGTAACCAAGGTACATGCCCTTGACCTGAATCAAACCTGGGACCCTTCAGTCCGCAGGCTGATGCTCTATCCACTGAGCTAAAGCGGTTAGGGCACCTCTAGATTTTTTAAAAATTAAATTTCTTGAGGTAACATTGGTTAGCAACAGTATATAAATTTCAGGCATATAATACAGCATCCGTGTACTCCATTATATGCTCACTACCTGAAGACTAGTCTTCTTCTGTCACCTTGTATTTTACCCCTTTTACCTCTTTTTTTTATTTTTTTTATTTTTTAAATTTTTTTTTTAAAATATATTTTATTGATTTTTAACAGAGAGGAAGAGAGAGGGATAGAGAGTTAGAAACATCGATGAGAGAGAGACATCGATCAGCTGCCTCCTGCACGCCCCCTACTGGGGATGTGCCTGCAACCCAGGTACATGCCCTTGACCGGAATCGAACCTGGGACCCTTGAGTCCGCAGGCCGACGCTCTATCCACTGAGCCAAACCGGTTCCGGCTTACCTCTTTTTTTTAAAAATACATATTTTTACTGATTTCAGAGAGGAAGGGAGAGGGAAGTAGAAACATCAATGATGAGAGAGAATCATTGACTGACTGCCCACACAAAATCTCCCAAAGCTTCCTGTACAAAATTGATGATTCCCGCTCTTCCAATACCATTTTCTGTTGTTACCCATTCATGTTTCTCTGAATTTACACACCGATAGGAGATTGGGGCTGGTGCACAGTGTCTGTAGGGCACTCACCCTTAGGCCCCAGGGTTGTGGTGGGCAGGGAGTGGTAGGTGAGGCAGCGGGGAGGCTGCAGGTCACAGCCTGCACCCTCCATGCCACTCAGAGCACCATGTTCACAGGGGTGCCCATTCTAAATTTTTTGAGGAACCTGCATACTGTTTTCTTTTTTTTTTCATTTTTTTTCTTTTTTCTTTTTTTTTTTTTTCATACTGTTTTCCATAGTGGCCACACCAATCTGCATTCCCACCAACAGTGCATGAGGGTTTCCTTTTCTCTACTTCCTTGCCCATACTTGTTTGTTGATTTATTGATGATAGCCATTCTAACAGGTGTGAGGTGATATTTCATTGTGGTTTTAACTTGCATTTCTCTGGTGATTAGTGATGATAAAGCATCTTTTCATATGCCTATTGGCTATCTGTATATCCTCTTTGGAGAAGTGTCTATTCAGGCCCTCTGCCCATTTTTTAATTGGATTATGTTTTGTTGTTGAGTTATGTGAGTTCCTATTGTATTTTGGTTATTAACCTTATCGGAGGTATCATTTGCAAATATCTTTTCCCATTTAGTTAGTTTTCTTTTTGTTTTTTGATAGTTTTTTGGGCTATGCAGAAGCTTTTTAAAAAATTTTTTTTTTTTATTGATTTTAGAGAGGAAAGGGAGAAACATCAATGATGAGAGAGAATCTGTCTCCTGCACGCCCCCTACTGGGGATCAGGCCCACAACCCTGGCATATGCCCTTAACCGGAATCGAACCTGGGGACCCTTCAGTCCTTAGGCCAAAGCTCTATCCACTGAGCCAAACCAGCTAGGGCTAAGTTAATTTTTATATATGGTGTCAGCAGTCTAGTTTCATTCTTTTGCATGTGGCTTTCCCATTTTCCCAAAGCCATTTATTGAAGAGGCTTTCTCCATTTTGTGTTTTTGGCTTCTTTGTCAAATAGTTGCCCAATGTGTGAATTTATTTCTGGACTCTCAGTTCTGTTACATTGGTCTGTGTGTGTTTTCCTGCCAGTACGGTACTGTTTAATTATTGTGACTGAGTCAGGGAATGTGATGCCCTTGGTTATTCGTGGTACCTGATGGATTGTTTCTCCTTGCATTTGAGGCAGTGAACTCTTGTTTAGAAACTGTTTTGCTTTTAGCAGTTTAGCAGGTTGATAAGTAGAGGTCTTTTCCAATAGGAGGTGCTGTAGTGCAAGTTTGTTTTCTCTCACCTCTGGTGCCTCTCCCCGGTTCCTCTAACACAGTGGTTCTCAACCTTTCTAATGCCGTGACCCTTTAATACAGTTCCTCATGTTGTGGTGACCCCCAACCATAAAATTATTTTCGTTGCTACTTCATAACTGTAATTTTGCTACTGTTATGAATCGTAATGTAAATATCTGTGTTGCCTAAGACCATCGGAAATACCTGGGTTGCCTAAGACCATCGGAAAACAGATATTTACATTACGATTCATAACAGTAGCAAAATTACAGTTATGAAGTAGCAACGAAAATAATTTTATGGTTGGGGGTCACCACAACATGAGGAACTGTATTAAAGGGTGGCGGCATTAGAAAGGTTGAGAACCACTGCTCAACAGGATCAGCTGCAGGAGGTGGACCAGGGGAGACAGGTTCTCCATTCTTCAGCTTTGCTGTTTTGCTAGTAATGGCGGCTCCTAGTCCACAGCTGCCACACCAACTGTGCCACATATCTACCCTTCACCGGGTTTAGCTGTACCAGGTGCTGGCTACTCTGGCCAGAATTCTGCTCCTCCTACCCCCATGCCATTCTGGGGCTACAACCTGACTCCTCCACAACTACCTACCGTGTCAGCAGAGCTGTGGTGAACACTGGACTGCATCTTGTGGCAGTTTCTGTCCTTCCTCATCCCGCATTCCCTGCTCACTCTGATGCGCCACCTTCAGATGTCCCCATGCACAATCTCTCAGGCATATCTGGGTGCTGAGCAGGGTCCTTTGTTGAATTACATTTGTCTGACTTTAAGGGGAGGGACAAAGGGGTCTTCTCGCTCTGCTATGGTGTTGATGTCACTCCTCAGATGTTTTTCTTAAAACTACTAACCATTACAAAAATGCCTAAAAATATGGGAATTGGGGCATGTTTCCTTTTGCACAGCCTGTCCACGCTGCATGTGTTAAATATTGTTAACAAAAATTTATGAATACTCATTTATCTCACAATTCACCATTATTTAAATGACAGATATGTTCATATATGTCTGAAAGAACATTTCAAATATTATAAATGGCAAATGACAGGAAATGAACATCCCTGGCTAACTGACTAGTTAATAAATGTTAGTACCAGGCAGTTTTAAAAACTGAGGATGCTGCCCTGGCCAGTGTGGCTCAGTTGTTTGTGGAGTGTCGTCCCATGCACCGAAGGGTCTTGGGTTTGATTCCTAGTCAGGGCACATATCCAGGTTTTGGGTTGGATCTCTGGCCAGGGCATGTACAGGAGGCAACCGATCAGTTTCTCTCTCTGTTCCTCTCTCTATAATCAATGAAAAATCTCGGATTAAAAATAAATTACACAAGTGCTATGTGTGTCACTAATTTAACTTTTTTAAAATATATTTTTAATGATTTCAGAGAAGAGGGGAGAGGGAGAGAAATAGAAACAATGATGAGAATCATTGATTGGCTGCCTCCTGCTGGTGATTGAGCCCGCAACCTGGGCATGTGTCCTTGACCGGAATTGAACTCAAGACCCTGACACAGGCTGACGCTCCATCCAGAGCCAAACTGGCTAGGGCTCATTAACTACTTATATAGTAACAAGGGTATTATTCTTCACCTTTCCTAATTCTGACCATATAGTTTTCCTTTTTTCTAGCTATTTTGATTGTTCCATTGCTTTCTTATAATCCTGTATTTAGTTTTTAGCACATCACTCCACTTCCACATTTTTGCACTGCTTACACTTATGTGCAGTATTATTCCTTGAACAGATGTGGAAAGCTATATATAAATGTTAAAGCTTGATTTTTTTAAAAAAGCTTGAGTTTTATAAACATTTTAATGTGTAGTTTGGACATGATTTATTGACTAAAGTTCTCTAAACTGGAAGTAAAATGCATGCCTTCCAAAAATGTTCTAGCTTTGTTACGTCTGTAATAAGCATTTCATTGAGAAATATCAATCTAACTACAAACAAAAAAACCCCACACACACCAAAAAACAAAACTAAGGATACTGCTTAAGTGGTCACCCAAGCCATCAGGTTACCAAGTCTTCAGCATCACCACATCCAGGCAGGGCAGGTTTCAGAGCAAGGTTTAATGCATTCATACACCCAGGAAATAAGCCTTAGATGAATAAAGTACATGTGGAAAGGTGTATAGTAAATGCCACTACTTGTGTTAAAAATATACAGCTGTTATGGACTGAATATGTACTTCCTGCCCCCCAAATTCCTATGTTGAAGTTCTGAGCCCCAGTGTGGCTGTCTGGAGATGGGGACTCTAAGGATATAAAGAGATTAAATGAGATCAGAAAGGTGGGATCCTAGCACCCTGAAATTAGTATGGTTCTAGGAGACACCAGAGAGCCCACTTGCTCTCTCTTCCTCCCGCTACTCAGGCATCAAGTGAGAAGGCAGCTGTCTGCAAGCCAGGAATCACGTCCTAACAAAAGCCAACCCTTTTGGAACCTTGATCTTATACTTCCAGCCTCCAGAACTGTGAGGAAATTTAAACTACTTTCATTATCTAAATTCTGTTAAAAAATAAGATAAATTATGTTAAGCCACGCTGTTAGTGGTGTTTGGTAGCCCATGCAGACTAATATAACAGCTATATTAAAAAATATGCTGTCTCCCGAAACAGGTTTGGCTCAGTGGAGAGCGTCAGCCTGCGGACTGAAAGGTCCCAGGTTCGATTCCGGTCAAGGGCACGTACCTTGGTTGCTGGCACATCCCCACTGGGAGGTGTGCAGGAGGCAGCTGATCGATATTTCTCTCTCTTTGATGTTTCTAACTCTCTATCCCTCTCCCTTCTTCTCTGTAAAAAATTAATAAAATATATTTTAAAAAATGTGCTGTCTGTATAGAATGTTTCTAGAATTTTCAAGAACTTGGCAAGAATTAGAGAACTGAGCAGGGGCACCAGAGAGGGAATGGACTATGCCTTATCCTTATGTACCTACCTGTTTTTATATTTCATGTGATGGTTTAATACATCTATAAGTTCTGATATTCCTTTGAAAATACAGTGTAATTCTTCTCCCCTTGAGTGTGGGCTGGACTCAGGGATGTGGTCCTAATGAATGGAATGTGCAGTGACAATAGAATAGAGGGATGGAGTGAGACTTTCAAGGGTAGCTCATAAAAGACATGTGGCTTCTGCTTGGTCACTGTGAAACCACTCACTGGGGGGTTGGAGGGGGCGGTGTGGGAGAGTTAGCAGCCACACTGTGAAGATGCCCAAGCAGCACTGTGGACAAGCCACCTGGAGAGAAGCTGAGGCCTCACTGTGCCAACATCCACATGAGGGAGACATACTGGCTCCTCCATCCACAGTCTTCCCTTCAGATGAGGTGGCCCCTTGATTGCAGCTTCATGAGAGACCCTGAGCCAGGACAACCGATAAGTTACTCCCAAATTCTTGGCTCACAGAAACTGAAAATAATGTTTGTCATAGGGTAATTTCTTTCTTTTTTCTTTTTTTAAATATATTTTTTATTGATCAGACAGTGTAGCTCAGTTGGTTGAGGTTGCTGGTTCAATTCCCGGTCAGGGCACATGCCTGTGTTTCAGGCTTGATATCCAGAAGGGGGGCATGTGGGAGGCATCTGATCAATGTTTTTTTCTCTCTCCCTCCCTCCCTCCCTAAAATAATAAAAAAACATTGATATGCCGCTTTTTGCAGGCCCCCCATTGGGGAATCGAGCCCACAACCTGGACATGTGCCCTGACCTGGAATCAAACCAGCAACCTCTTGGTGCATGGGACAATGCTCAATCAACTAAGCCATACTTGCCAGGCATTATGGGGTAATTTCTTAAGGCCGTGGTTGGCAAATTGTGGCTCACGAGCCACATGCGGCTCTTTGGCCCCTTGAGTGTGGCTCTTCCACAAAATACCATGGCCTGGGCGAGTCTATTTTGAAGAAGTGGCGTTAGAAGAAGTTTAAGTTTAAAAAATTTGGCTCTCAAAAGAAATTTCAGCCGAAACCGGTTTGGCTCAATGGATAGAGCGTCGGCCTGCGGACTGAAGGGTCCCAGGTTCGATTCCGGTCAAGGGCATGTACCTTGGTTGCGGGCACATCCCCAGTAGGAGGTGTGCAGGAGGCAGCTGATCGATGTTTCTAACTCTCTATCCCTCTCTCTTCCTCTCTGTAAAGAAATCAATAAAATATATATTAAAAAAAAAAAAAAAGAAATTTCAATCGTTGTACTGTTGATATTTGGCTCTGTTGACTAATGAGTTTGCCGACCACTGTCTTAAGGTAACAATAGGTAAATACACTTTATAGGTATTACCCATCAAATACCTAAATAACCAATTTCTGCCAGCCATTAGGAAACTCAAGAGATTTGCAAATTTTGGAGCTGAAAGGACCCCTGGGTCTCCCGAGCCACCAGGTTACCAAGTCTCCAGCATCACCATGTCCAGGCAGGGCAGGTTTCAGAGCAAGGTTTAATGCATTTACACATCAAAGTTATTTTCAGAAACATAGAAAGTCCTAAGTCACATTGTAGATTTCCTCTCGATCCATGCTGAAGGCTGGGGCTGTTCCAGATGCAGCAGGTGCTGAGAAGGAAGCTGTTGGCACCACCAGTCACCTAGAGGGGGAACAAGAAGGTGAGCAGAAGTCTCCTGGCTACAGTTCTTATGGGAAAAGAGGCACTGAGCTGTGAGGAACACAGATATCTAGCTGTGCTGCAGGTCCTCATCTGTGACATGGGGTTTAAACCATGCACACTCATGTGGAGAGCAAGCTAGTAACATAGCACAGTGATGATGGTCACGCTGGGGACTAATGGACAAGTCTCAAGGGTCATTACTGTGGCCCACCAACTCCACTGCCCCATCTGTAAAATGGGCATCCTTCTGTCCTACCCAGGGCTGAGCAGATTGAGATGGCAAGCAGGGTGCATGGTCATTCTCCCAGATTGAGCAGTGAACAATGCCCATTCCCTTGTCCCATAAACTGAGGCTGCCAGCTGGCAGCTCTGTGCCAATAGGCAGGAGGTACCTGAAGAGCCTACCCAAGAGCTTCACCCTTAGGCAGAATTCTCCAGGTTGAACAGTCCAGCCTACCAGCCTTGCTGCCCCAGGCCTGGAAATGTGGGAACCCACCTTGTGCAAGTTCACTCCTCTGCCATGAGAGAATCATGGGATTCACCTGCTGACAGCTGCTAAACTTACCAGAGGGGTCTGAGGAGGTCATTTTAATTAGTCGTCCTTCTTAAACTTGCCATTGATGTAGGGCACCCAGTCCAGAATCAGCCGCCAGTCGGTGGCCCACACTAGCCCCACGGTGCCCACGGCGCCCCACATGCCCGCCGTGGGGATCCTGTGAAAGGACAGTGGGGGTCAGGCCTCCTGGTAGGGGTCTCATCCTCCTGGTAGCACATGTGGGTCCCTCCCCCATCCCCAGCTACTGTAATATCAAGTACCCACCATGCACTGGCCCCTGTCCAGTGTATGAACACATCCTGCTGATGATCCTGAAGGATGGGCACAAACAGAGGACTCTGAAGTGACTCCACTCCTATCTACTTTCAAATCGGGATCTGCCTAAGATTTTATTTGAGGAATTTGCTACTAAAAAAACCCAAACCTGCCCAGCCAGCATGGCTCAGTGGTTGAGCACTGACCCATGAACCAGGAGGTCAAGGTTTGATTCCTGGTCAGGGCACATCTCCTGGTTGCAGGCTCCATTCCCAGGGATGCGCGTGTGTGTGCAGGAGGCAGCCGATCAATGATTCTCTCTCCTTGATGCTTCTCTCTCTCACCCTCTCCCTTCCTCTGAAATCAATTTAAACACACACATACACATACAAACAAGTTGTAACCACCATTGCAACAGCTAATATGTGCATGCAAGCATCATATATACAGTTTACAGTGATTGGCTATCCCCTGCAATAGCCTAGAACTGAAGGAGGCATGAATATCAGGGTCTCTGATGAGAACAGGCACAGAGTGGGTGAGTTACTCCCTTGAGGACAGTCTTATATCATAGATCTCATTTACTTTCTCTTGTCCACTGACTAGAACATCAGCCACAAAGGTTCCATTTATTGCTGTGTCTCTGGCACCCAACAGTGCTGTGTGCTAGCACATAGTGGGTGCTCAATAAGTGCTTACTGCCCCAGCCGGTTTGGCTCAGTGGATAGAGCGTTAGCCTGTGAACTGAAGGGTCCCGGTTCGATTTTGGTAAGGGACATGTGCCCAGGTTGCGGGCTCAGTCTCCAGAGTGGGGCATGCAGGAGGCAGCCAATCGGTGATGCTCTCTCATGAATGATGTTTCTATGTCTCTCTCCCTCTCCCTTCCTTCTGAAATCAATATATATATATATATATATATATATATATATATATGTATATATATATATATATATATATATATATAGTGCTTACTAACAAAGCCTGGATGAGTTTGTAGCTGCTCTGACCAAGCCCAGATGAGAATGAACCAACTAAGCTGAGTTCGGGAAGTCAGGGCCAACAGGCGGAGGGACTGCATCGGCTTTGGTGGTTCTCACCAGATGCACCAGGGACAGCCTTCAACCTTCCTGGGCCCGGGTCACCCCAGCTGTCAATCATTGACATCAGTGTCCACCTGAAGGTCTCTGCCAGAGCCACTGTCCAGAGGCCGCTCCCACTCCTGCCTGAGCTCGGAGACTCGCCTGCCAAGTGTAGGCCCCTCTTTCTTAGCTCCTTAGGCAGCCACCCCAATCCCATCTACTTCCCACAAGGGTGCAGAGGCAGATGCAGCCGTGGGTTTCATGCTCCCAGTACAAGGTCATTTAAAAAGTCAAAAACAAAGTCGGGAACATACAGGTTTAGTTTTCAGGCCCAAAGAGCTGAGCCGAGGATGCTGGGCGGGACAGGGGGCGCGCCTCCCGGGTGGGCAACGTCGCGGCCCTCAGGTGGGGAAACGGGCTCAGAGCGGTTCCGCCACGGGCCCGGAGCCCACCACGTACGAGAGTGTGTGCCTGGGCCAGACCGCTCCGCCTCTCTGTGCCTCAGTTTTCCCATCTGTGGCCCTGCACAATTATGGGTTTGGGGGCGGCGTTGCGCGCACTGATTGGGACCGCACAGCGTGGGGCGGACCGGGAAGGGCGGGCGCGGGGTACGAAGGGTAGAGGCCGAGACCTCACCAGTTCTTGGCCAGTTGGAGGTAGCGCGGGCCCAGGAACTTGCTCAGCATCGCGTCGAGGTCCGCAGTTCAGGGTGACCCCAGTTGCTCCAGGCCGGGACGCACGACCTAGGCCTGCAGAGATGCCCCGCCCCGGGTTGACAGACCACGCCAACAACCGGAACCCCTGGCCGCTGCGCGCGCAGACCCGGAATCCATAAACAGCCATTTCCGGGGCGGATGACGTTTAGACGCGGGCGAGAGTGGGCGGGCTTATGAACACGCGACGCAGGATCTGCAGTTCAGCCTCTCCAGTTCAGTTTTCCTGCCCGCTGTGCCAGTGGCCCCCCGGCTGCACGGCCTGAGGCAAATAAGGACGCCCTGCGACATTTGGCTGGTAGCTTCGTGTTTTCACTACGTGCCAGACTTTATTTACAATTAACGAAACTGAGGCCAAGCTAGGAGGGGACTTGTCCAGAGTTGCCCAAAGCGGCAGGGTGCGATGTGAACCCACTTCTAGAAAAGTCGGGCTGTTACTGACCCGCTGTCAATGGGGCCTTGGCCAAAAGGCAGACCTTCCCCAAATCTGTTTGCTCCTCGCGATTGTCTTGGAAATTTTCTGCACGTTTCGTTTGTGAGTGCGGTGCTCCCTTCCTCCAGGCGGCGGAGGGGGCGAGGTCCAGGCGCCCAGGATACCCGAGTCCCCTGATAGATGCGCCACCGGGCCAGGTCCTCCCCTTCATGGCTGACAGCCGCCCAGGCTCTCTTGCCCAGCGTGGAGGCTGCAGTTCTGGAGGTAAGCTACGGGTGCCGTGGGTGTTTTACCAAACCCTGCCGTGGCCTCAATTCTCCACCCACAGGGGCTGCAGGTTTTGACCTGACTCCCGGCCTGAGACTGGGAACCGGCAATAGTATGTAGTGACTATGGTCTGGTTTCTCATTCTTTTCAGTTGCCTGAGAGTTTTTGAGTTTTGTATGAGAGAGAACCTGAAAAAGTCTTTGTCCTTGATGGAAACTTAAAAAGTAGGAAATAGGGGCCGTCATGATTGTTGAGAGAGGAGGAGAAAAGACAGAATAAAGCTCTCTGAAAAGACTATCGTACGTAGATAGGCATGGATGTCTGGGGCTACAGGTCTTGATCCAGCAGTTCCTGAAGCTCTACCTCTATTGCTCATTCTGCATAATGTTTTCCAGCTCACAAGGCAGAATGCTTTTCCTTTTAGGTGATAAGAAAAGCAAAAACCAGTGTAAGAGAAAAGTTTTATGGCATGTTGTGTAGCTTCAGACATGGCTGGATTCAGGAGTCTAGCAATATCATTATGAATCTCTCCCTTTTCACCTCTCAGCCCTTTTCTCTGTGTCACCCTCATTCACTGGCAAACTCTTTCTGGGCAGCATCGCCTGCAAACTCTGGGTTCATATTTCAGCAGCCCTTGCAAGAAGATGGTACATCTTTCCCAATAATTGCAGAAAATGTCCCAAAGCTGGTTCTTGTTAACCTGCTCTGGAAACAGGGCAGAGCCAACCTTTCTTATATGAGGACATGGGCTGAAATGGGAAGAAGAGGATCCCCAAGAGAATAACCAGATTCTGTGATCAAAGGAGATGGTGGGTAGCAGGGACTGCTGACCTCCCTCCCATCCTGCTGACCTTCTGCCCAGGCCTCCTGGATTCCCTATGGGTTTCTATCTGCCCCTCAAGGGGGTAAACAGAACTCCTTTCTTATGTGATGCAAAATTCACATAACCTAATATTAACCATTAAAGTGTACAGCGCAATGGCATTCAGAAGGTTGTGCAACTACCACCCCTATCTAGTTCCAAAACATTTTCATCATTCCTAAAAGAAGCCCCATCCCTCCCCAGCTCCTGACAACTATGAATCCACTTCCTCGCTCTGTGGATTTGCCTGTTCTGGACATTTCACATAAATGGAATCACACTGTATGGCTTTATCTGGCTTCTCTCACTGAACATCATGTTTTCAAGGTTCATCCACGTTGTAGCAAGTGTTAGTGCTTCACTCCTTTTTTCAATTATAGTTGACATTCAATACAATTTTATATTAGTTTCAGGTGTACAGTATAGGGTTAAACTTTCATACAATTTACGAAGTGATCCCCCCCATAAGTCTAGTACCCACCAACTGGCACCATACATAGTTATTACAAGTGCTTCAATCCTTTTCATGGCTAAGTAATATTCTAGTATCTGAATGGACACATTGTGTTTGTCCATGCATCTGTGGGTGGATTCTTTTTAGATTTCTACAACTTTATTAACATGTTTGACATACAAAAATGCATGTAAAACATACAGGTTGGTATTTGGACATGTGTGTATCCGTGAAACCATCACCACCACTGATATGAATACCTTCCCTGCCCCTTTCCCAGCTCCAGCCACTATTTGTCTGCTCTCTGCTATTAATTAGTCTGCATTTTCTAGACTTTTTTATAGATAGTCATATAGTATGTTCTCTTTGGTGTCTGACCTCTTCTACGGAACATAAGTATTCTGAGAGTCATCCATTTGTTCCATCTGTCAGTGGTTGGTTGGTTCCTTCTATTGCTGAGTTGTATTCTGTCCGTGAGTAGATCTGTGTTTTCACTCACCTGGTGAAGGACATGCTGGTTGTTTCCAGGTTTTTTCTATTACAAATGAAGCTTCAGTGGATGATCATGTCCAAGTAGAACATGTGTCTTGGTTTCTTTTGGGTGGGTGCCTGGGAGTGGAGGGACTGGTTCACAGGAAGCGTATATGTAACTGTTAAAGAAACTGCCAAACTCTAAAAAATTGACGTATAATTGATAAATGACATTACACTAGCTTCAGGTGTGCCACCACTGTTTTCTGAAGTAGCTGTAGCCATCCACCAATCACATGAGAGTCCTGTGGTATTTGCATGTTTTACCATTTTATTAAAAAATTATTTTTAAATTGATTTCAGAGAGGGGAAGGGAGACAGAGAAACATCAACCAGCTGCCTCCTGCGGGTCAAGCCCAAAATCTGGGCACCTGCATTGACCAGAATTGAACGGGTAACCTCCTGGTGCATGGGACGACGCTCAACCAGCTGAACCACACCAGTCAGGCTGTTTTACTATTTTAACAAGGACACACTATATTCGTTTCCCATGGTTGCCATAACAACTGACCATTCCACTCACCAGCTGGCTTGCAACAACAGGATTTAACCTCTCCCAGTTCTGGGGCCAGAAGTCCGAGATCAAGGTGTCATAGGGCTGTGCCGTGCTCCCTCTGGAGGCCCCACAAGGAGGGTCCTTTTTGCCTGTCCCAGCTACTGGGGATTAGTGTCTCTGGGCTTGTGGCCACATCACTGCAGTCTCCGTTTCCTTGGTTCTGTGGTGCCTCTCTCTCGTCTGTGTCTCTCCTGTTCTGTCTCTTATAGGGACAGTCATTGATTTGGGACTCACCCTAACAATATAAAATGACCTCATCTCAGATCCCTTTCCTTGATTACATATGCAAAGCCTGTTTTCAAATGCAAGAAGTCCTCACTTGATTGCACTTCACAGATGTTGCATATTTTTTGTTTGACCAGGGAATTCCCCAATTAATCATTTTTTTCCTTTACTTTTTTTAGCATTTATTTTATGTTGAATGTTGAATTTACTCCTGGGTCATAAGTTTTAATTTCCTCATCTCCTCTGGGAAATCATCTCCATTTTTCAGGAATTACTCATTCACAGAGCATACCAGCATTTCATATCTTAAATCCCAGAGTTCTCACGCATTCCTTATGGACCTTCATTAGGTGTCCACAGTACTCTTTTCCTTTCTCAACGATGCACACATCATCTCATGTCTTCTTGATCTGTAGGCAGGCTCAGCGGGGCTTCAGAGGCTTCTCCTGCATCTCAGAAGGGCATGTAGCCACCAGACAGGGCATTTTTTAGGCCCCAAACTGGGCATTTTTTACAAATTGAAGGCAAGACCCTCCATCAGCAAAATGGTTATAGCTTGCTTTATTGTGGTGGTCTGGAACTGAACCCAACGTATTTCCAAGGTCTGCCTGTAAGGCCCTGTTCATGGGTTTCAGGTGCCACCATCAGCTGCTGCAGCACAGTATGACCTCTGAGGACAACCACCATTGAGTGGAATGGGTCTCCCTATCTTTGTCTGGCACATCCCTTCCCTCCCTGGCCCGAGAGTGACGGGGCTGCTCCAGGAGGCTAGACTCAACGGGTTCTCATCAGGCCTTGGCCCTGTGTGGCTGCCTCCTGAGAACTGGAAGGGCTGCCTGGAGGCCCGGATGAAGGTGTGCAACAGGCATCTAACAAACCACACACCAACATCACTACTGTCAAGATATGGACATACCCATCATTCTGTTTCCCTGTACCCCATCCCCTGCCCACAGGATTTCTCTAAGCTAAGCATACTCTCCTTCCAGAAATTTCCATGGAGCCAACCCTTGCTGAGACAGAGAAGGAATGCCTCACTTGGTGAAGATTTAGGCACCTTTAA
This sequence comes from Plecotus auritus, assembly GCF_963455305.1. Lineage (NCBI taxonomy): Eukaryota > Metazoa > Chordata > Mammalia > Chiroptera > Vespertilionidae > Plecotus > Plecotus auritus. Next base: position 82,939,415 of record NC_137773.1, read on the forward strand.
GATGTATTTTTATTTATTTATTTATTTATTAAAATATATTTTATTGATATTTTACAGAGAGGAAGGGAGAGGGATAGAGCTAGAAACATCGATGAGAGAGAAACATCGATCAGCTGCCTCCTGCACACCTCCCACCGGGAATGTGCCCGCAACCAAGGTACATGCCCTTGACCGGAATCGAACCCGGGACCCTTCAGTCCGCAGGCCGATGCTCTATCCACTGAGCCAAACCGGTTTCCGCAAGATGTATTTTTATTTTATTTATTTTATTTTTTTAAAAAAATATATTTTATTGATATTTTACAGAGAGGAAGGGAGAGGGATAGAGAGCTAGAAACATCGATGAGAGAGAAACATCGATCAGCTGCCTCCTGCACACCTCCCACTGGGGATGTGCCCGCAACCAAGGTACATGCCCTTGACCGGAATCGAACCCGGGACCCTTCAGTCCGCAGGCTGACGCTCTATCCACTGAGCCAAACCGGTTTCGGCAAGGCAAGATGTATTTTTAAAAAAATGTTTTTATTGATTTCACAGAGAGGAAGGGAGAAGGAGAGAAACATCAATGAGAATCATCGATCGGCTGCTTCCTGCACGCCCCCTACTGGGGACTGAGCCCACAACCCAGGCATGTACCCTGACCTCCTGGTTCATGGGTTGACACCCAATCATCGAGCCACACCAGCTGGGCTAAGAAGTATTTTTAAACACCTTTGTTGAGATATAATTCACATACTGTGCCATTCACCCATTTAATACGCACAATTCCATGGGTTTGGGTGTATTGCATTATTATTATTTTATTGATTTTTTACAGAGAGGAAGGGAGAGGGATAGAGTTAGAAACATCAATGAGAGAGAAACATCGATCAGCTGCCTCCTGCACACCCCGTACTGGGGATGTGCCTGCAACCAAGGTACATGCCCTTGACCGGAATCGAACCTGGGACCCTTGAGTCCGCAGGCCGACACTCTATCCACTGAGCCAAACCGGTTAGGGCAAGTATTGCATTATTTATTTAAAAAATTAATAGGCAGCGAGTGTCCTGGCCAGTTGCTCAGTGGTTAGAGCTCCAGCCTACCGACCAAAGGGTTGAGGGTTAGATTTCTGGACAAGGGCACATACCTTGGTTGCAGATTCCCACTTTCCTACCCGCCCCCTGCCACCCTTCATGGCTAAGCACACAGCTCCTGAGAAATTGGGAGACAGCTGAGCACTGTCTTATGTCACATTTATTGCTACAGCGCTGTTACGTACAGGACAGGTCTCCATATTGACTTTAAAGGGGGTCATTTAAAACTTCCAAAGAATCCAGCCAGCTGTGTGGACACTTGTATAAAATTATTTTTCTTAAAAAAATTTAAACAAAAAACTAGTTATCTTGAGGCACTCAGAGCACAATCCCCCTTAACTATAGTTTTCCTCTCCCCCAGTGCTACTTCTTCCCCTACTGGGTTCATCTCATTTTACATAATTTAAATTTTATATGTAAGACACAGTTCAAATGTCTGCAGACCTCCAGGGCACTAGGGCCCTCAGCTACTGCCTGACTGGATCAAGGGGCAAGACCAAAAGCAGAATTAAGAGGGAAACTGAGGCAGGTTCCCCAAGAGACAGGAACCAATAGACCAGGGGAGTCACCAGGCAGAGTCCACCCCCCACCCTGCAAGCTGATGGCTCCTTGCTGTCCTGATGGGCTTTGGAAGGAAGACCCCAGAGAACCTAGGTGATGTCAGGGGTCAGGAGGTGGGTGGCCCCAGCCTCTAGCCCAATGTCCTGCCTGGTGCTGGCCATGGGATTCCCTGGAGCTTCCTGCAGGGCACTTTGCTCCCAGCCTTGGGGTGTTATAGTCGTGTGGGGGAGGGTTTGGGGTGGAGGTCGGGTGGCTCTGGAAATTGGGGAGGGTGGTCTTGGGGAGAGGCTGATATTGGTGGGGTGAATGCAGCCAGCCTGGGGGTCCTTAAGGCCTCTTTTCTTGGGGGGGATAAAGGTAAGGAAACCAAGACCCCAGCAGGCCTGAGCCTATACCTGGGTGACATGTAGGGTGACCAACCATTCCAGTTTCCCTGGGAACTGCAGGGGATCCAGGGATGCAGATGGTCAATGTAAACATGGGACAGTCCTGGGCAGCATGGGGTGACATAGTCCTCCTCATGACATGGAAGACCAGAGGGGATTTGGGGAGACCTGGGACACTGGGCACACAAGCCTGAGGGTGCCCCCTCTGGTTTTGCAGCTGGACAGTAATTTTGGCAGGTGCATAGCCTTGGGGTTTTTCTGGGCATAGGGACCCTGTACCTTCTCCCTGCTCTGTCCATGCCTTATCTTTGGCCCATCCACACCAGGACAGCCACTTGGTGGGTGGGCAGGGGGGGTGAGTTTTCTAGGCTCGAACTACTGCCCCACTGCCAGAGTGCAGAGATGGGCTTGGGTCCCCAGGTCAAAGGAATGAAGGACATGGAGTCTGGGAAGACCCACAGCATCGTGCTCCAGCAGTGCAGTCCTCGTGCCCTGGAATGTGGGTAACAACAAAATTCCCCACTTTGGAGGACTGTGGGCTCCAGGGAAGATGTGGGGAGGTGCCTGGGGTCCAGAGTGACACTTGAAGGACCTTTGGCATTTTCACCTGGGAGGCTGGTGCCTCAGGTGTGCCTCTGGCCCCTCCTGGGAGACCAGGGTCTCTCTCCTGGAGGGAGAGAGGATGGGGTGGGGAGGGCCCCATTGGGGATAGGCCCACTTTACTCCAAAGCAAGAAAACAAAATCCAAACATCTAAAGAAATGAGACCCACCCACCTATTCTGTGTCCCACGGCTGGGCTCCCGGGACAGGGGCGGGGGACCTCAGGTTTACAGTGGAGTCTTTTAAATACAACTTTAATCTGGTTGATTGTGAAATGTAATGCTCAGTTCTAGAAACAGCAGCAGAAATACAAGAGACACGAAACTTTTATACAAAACATTTGTTGCTTACAAAACATATGCAAAAAAAAAAAAACAAAAACAAAAACAAAAAAACAAAGGCAACCTCCTTGCTAATTTTCTTCTACATTAAAAAAAAATCTCATAACTAGCGTTTTTTTCTTAAAAAAAAAAAAATCAGGCATAGGCACAATTTGCTGGTGGCTTCTGAAGAACAAGCCAGTTTTTCACAGCGTCTCTCCAACAAGTGATATGTTTTAACTTTTCCATGTTTTATACTTAAGGCATTTTTTTTTCTGATGAAGTGTATATTTCTTGTTTGTGTTCCAGTTTTTACCAAAAAAAAACAAAAACAAACAAAAAACATAAAAGAAAAAAAGCTCCTTCCAGCCAGGGCTTGTGTAGCAAGGCTGAGATGCAATTTCAGGATCCATCAGGCAAGTCCCAGCATGTGGGGGTAGCTGAGGCCTGGGCGTGGGGACAGCAGGGTCCCCAGGAGGCTCCTGGACCCCACTGTCACCTCTAGGGCCCCCATCACTTGAAGCCTCCTTAGGCTGGTGTTGGCTCAATGCTGACCACAGGTGTATGTGAGGTGTGGACTGGCCGGCCCATGTTGAGGATGGACCTGACACGCTGTGTGACCATTCCAGGTTAGACTTGAGGTCAGGTCACTTATCCCACGGTGGCGTACCTTTCACATATGCCCAGCAGGGTTGTGGGCCTCACTCAGGCCCGGGTGGGCTGCTGAAAGCACCATCTGGGGGTCTCCAACCACGCCTGACACCTTCTCCTCTTCTCGTCGCTTCAAGCACGCTGCTTTGGGGTTGAGGTTACGTTCTGGTGGTAGAGGGAGAGCACTGTGGGAGATGATCCCCAGAGAGGGAGAACATGAGGTGGCAGGGTGTGGGGAGCATGGCAGAGCACCAGAGGGAGAGGCAAAAGGCCCTCATATATGTGGCTGCCTCCATTTCTTGACTTGTCCTCCCATTCACTGAGAAGGCTGTACAGGGCTGGGGCGTTGTAAATTATAAAGAACAGGTTGGGTGTTCTGGGGGACATCAAAGTCTGAGATGTGGACGGAGCCCAGGAGCCAGTGCACACCTGTCTCCAGTGAAGCACCATTGGCATGCAGGTGGGAAGGGGATAGGGTGGGGACTCCTGGCCTGGGCGCCTACCTCGCACCTGCTGCTCCAGGCCCAGGATGACCTGCACGGCCTGCTGCAGGATGAGCAGTTTGGTCTGCGCCTTGTCCGACTTGAGGTGCATCTGGCACATGCGCCCCAGCTCCCGGAAGGCCTCGTTAATGTCCCGCACACGCACCCGCTCCCGCGCGTTATTGGCCATACGCCTCTCCCGGTCCCTCAGGTCTTTCTCTTCCAGGGACAGCACCTCCTCCGTACTGCTGGGTCACAGCACCAGGGCCTCTGTTAGTTATGTGCGGGGGGGCAGGGGTTGGCTGAACAGTGGGCAGGTGGGTGAGCAGGGCCAGGGTTGTGGAGAGGGCACCTATTGGCTCTGTGTTTGTCTGTGTGTGTGGGGGGGTGTACAGCAGTGCAGGGGCAGGTCTGTGGCTTGTGTTGTGGGTGGGCACCATAGGGTAAGTGCGTGTGCCTGGTGTGTGCATGCGCATGTCCATGAAAATGTGCTCCTGGACTGGAAAGCTTAAGCAGTGTGCCTGTGACCAGTCCCAGGCAAGGCTATGTGTGTGTGGTTGTGTTCATGAGACATGACCAAAGCCCAACTGTCCCCAGGAGGCTTCATGGGAATGGAGGTGGGTCTTGATTTCCATCTATCGCTTGCCCATCCCACGTACCCCGGGAATGGCCAGGTGCCCCTCCTGGGATGACGACCTTCCCCATTCAGAGCAGTCACCTGCTGGGTGAGGGAGGGCTGGTTCTGCCTGGCTTGACAAGCCGGGTGGGAGGGGATCAGGAGACTGCCACAGTAGGCAAAGGCCTGGGGAGACCTCTAGGGCTGGGGAATGGTCCAGGACACTTAGTCCCACAAGGAGCCAACCAGTTCACACCCTCCAAGACCCCCACACTAGACTCTGGCTGCCCTGACAGCTGGCCCTCGAGTGCCCACCATGAACCTTGCCCATAGGTCATCGGGTGGGAGAGTTAGCTCCCTGGGCCTGGGGCCTCCGCGGTGGCTCCAATTTATGGAGCAAGTGCGCCAGGCACTGAGTTGAGCCTGTTGCCCACGTAAGAATCTAAATGGGAGCGTAGACACCTGCCTTCCCGGTGTTCTACACTCAGCCCAGGCCTGAGGAGCTGCGTGGCCATGTGGCTTTGGATAAGTGACCTCATTCTGTGCCTGTTTCTTTCTGGGTAGGACTGGGGCTAACTGAAATCAGGACACCTGCCACACTCAGTTGAAGACAAATGAAGGCCCAGCACATGGTGTGCCCAAGATGCGGGAACCTAGACCTCCGGTGCCCTGTCCTGCTCCTGTGCTGGGGGGGCTGTTGCCCTCACCCTGCCTGCTGGCCCCGGAGCCCAGGACAAGCGCGCAGACCAAACTGACAGCCAGGCCCAGAGGCTGGTGCTCCTCGGTCCCCTTTCATCCCTCAAGTCTCCACAGGGGGCTTTGAGGGAAGAAAGGGCCCGAGGTTGCTACTAGCCATCCGGTGCTTGGGCAGCAAGTGCGAGGTAAGGAGGGGCTGCCGGTGGAAGCAGAGACGGACAGGCTGGGTGGGGGAAGAGCGCAGAAGTCAGAGAGAAGAGGATGCAGGGGGGACACACGGCATGATGCCCACACCAAGTGCAGATGCGGAAACCTGAGAGCTGAGGGGACAGTGCAGGGTGGGCCAGAGCCCCAGCTCCAGTACAAGCGACAGTGCTGCAGGAGAAAAAGGGTTAATGGGTGCGCAGGACGGGGAGGAGTTAAGGAAGCAGCTGGTGGGGGTAGGGATTCACCTGGGGTGGGGTGGGGTGGGGTGGGGTGGGAGCGGGGCCAGGTCAGGGCGATTTCCAGATCCTCACCCAGCCCTGGGAAAGGGAGTTAACCCCCCCCTGCAGATGGGGTTTGATGGGGTCCTACGAGGTGTCTGCTCAGAGTGACAGTGACAGCCTCTGGGCCCAAGGGGACCACAGGCCATTGCTGGCCAGGCTCTGGGGCTTTCCTGAGGTGGAAGGACCGGGGTCCCTAGAGCCAAAGTGCCAAGGCCCGTAGGATTAGGGGTCCAGAGTCTCATCCTCCCATTCCAGAGGGGACACTGGGGCCAGGCCAGGCAGAAGGCAGCTGGTTCAGGGTGGGAGGACGGTCACTGGGGGGGCGGGGTGTGTGTGTGTGAGACAGTGACTTGGAAGAGGATGATCACTGCAGGGAGAAGGTCACTATGAGAAGCCAGTCACTGCAGGGGGGCAGTCACTGCAGGAGAGGCGGGCTCTAGGAGGGGAAGGAGAGAGCACGGGCAGAGGCGACGGGAGGGGAGCGGCGCCCCCACTGACCTCGCACCTGCTGCTCCAGATTCAGGATGACCGACACGGCCTGGTGCAGGATGAGCAGTTTGGTCTGGGGCTTCTCACTGTTGAGGTGCAGCTGGCACATGCGCCCCAGCTCCTTAAAGGCCTCATTGATGTCTCGGACACGCAGCCGCTCTCGTGCGTTATTGGCCACCCGGCGCTCCTTCTCCCGCTCAGCCTTCTGCTCTGGGGGGAGAAGGTCGTCCTCGTCCTCCTCCGGGCTATGGGGGTGGGGGAGGCCGGGGGGCCAGAGGGAGACAGTGAGACGGGGAACAGGCGCAGTGCCCGCCGGATGCCTCGCGGTGTGAACGCCACTGGTGTGAGCACTGTGTGCGTATGCTTGAGTCCTGATAGGTGGGGTAGGGACCGAGGAGGGGCTGGCACCTGGTCCGGATCCTGGGGGCCTTCAGCTCCTTCTTCTCCTCCTCTGAGTTGTCGGCCACCGACACATTCTCCTCATCCTCCTTCTCCTCCCGCTTGATCTCACTGGTACCTGAGGCGGTGCCCCTGTGACCAAGTCCTGCAAGAGGCTGGGGGTTAGGGTAGTGCCACCTCCAGGGCCACTTGGCAAGTCCCCTTAGACCCTCTTACGAGGGGTGAGAGCTCTCCTGGCCTTCATTTGCAAAATGGGGGACAAACCATCATCTACCTTATACCACATACAGGCACCTAATTACAGACAAAATTAAAGGAAACCTTTAGAAGGAAGTGCATGGGAGTTTCAATGTGGCCTAGGGACAGAGAAAGAATTCGTAAACACTAAAGCAGTGGTCGCCAACCGACTGGTGGTCCATGAGGTCCGAAAGGTTGGCGACCGATGCACTAAACCATTTCCAAAAGAAATCAATAAATTTGACTATTGTACTATAATTGAGAATTTCAGATCACTAGGATACCTAAGAAAATAAGATATGCCACATGATAGAAATACTTGTCACATATAAATCAACAAAGGCTAGATCTCCATTCATACAAATCAATAGGAAAAGAACAGATTCCTCAACAGGGAAATGGGCAAAGCATGGAGCAGGTGTTTCACAGACACAGAAACGGATGTGACTATATAGAAATCTGCATTATCACATCAAGAGGTTAAGAAATTTAGAATGAGGCCCTGGTTGGGTAGTTCAGTTGGTTAGAATGTCCTCCTGATATGCCAAGGCTTTTGGGTTCAATCCCATCAGGGAACATACAAAAATCAACCAATTAATGCATAAATAAGTGGAACAACAAATCAATATTTTCCCATCTCCCTCCCGCCTCTCTCAGAACATCAATAATAAAAAAATATATATTTTTTGAGGACTATGAGCTACATATCACACACACTAAGCAGAATAGAGAGACCTGACAATTCTAAGTACTGCTTCTGATAGCATAATGGTACAGCCACTTTGGGAAAAAATTGGGCATTGTCTGGAATAGGTGGACAGACATGTGCATACCCAGAAACTCCATACTTGGAACCACACCTGAGAAATTCTTGCACATGTGCACCGGGAGACACGTTCCAGAAAGCACCTGATGGAAGCAGAGTGGGAAGCGACCTATCGTCCTAGGTCGGGCCTGGGCCCATTCTTAGCCACTTGCAGGGTGGCAGTCCTCACAGACAGCATGAGCAAGCAAACAGATGCAAGGGAACATTTGCAGGATGCTGATTTTTGAAAGTTCAAAAACCATGTAAACAAATTATATGGTTTCAGGGGAAACAGTTACACTGAACTCAACTACATTGAGGTGCAAATGGCAAAATGCTGACCCCAGGAAATAGCTCAGGGTTCTTCCATGGATGAGCCAAGGGGAAGGGGAAAGAATCTGCGCATAAAAGCTTAGGGTTCCCCCTCAGCACTGTGGACACTGGGGCTGGGTCATTCTCTGTGGGGCAGTCCTGGGCGTTGTGGGGTGGTGAGCAGTATCATTGGCCCCCACCCACTCAATGCCAGGGAGCACCCCCAGTCGTGAGAACCACAGATGTTCCAACATTGCCAGGTGCCCCCTGGGTGAAACTCTGGGTATGGAGTGACAAAGTTAAGAAACATGAAAGCATTGACTTTTTCTCTAAAAGCCAGGCTGGCTTTGGGGGTGGGACAGGATGGGGAGGGTCCCCAGGCAGGCATAAGAGACCCTGCTTTTTATAATTTGGGTTGCACAGTGGTTCCCAGGGTGCTTGGTATGTTAGGCAGTCTTGTCACATACCAACATCACACTAGTGTCACATGATGTATATTTTTCACTAGGTTGATACAAGGATAGGGTAGGTGGAAGTCAGGGATTGGCCACTGCCTGGTGGGGGATCCCTGGACCTTTACTGGGCCTTGATCTCCCTCGCTACAGCAGCACTAGCATCAACTGATCCTGGAACTGGCCATAATGAGACCCAGGCCCTTGATCCCTGGTGGTTGCTTCTGAGTCCTGTCACATTCCTCCCTGCTCTTCTGTAAAGACCTCCTACCAAATGGACACCTGTCCTGCTTACCAAGGGCCTCCCCTTGCTGGCCACAGTACCTTCAAACACATTACCTATTCAGTCTTTTTTTTAAAAATATATTTTATTGATTTTTTACAGAGAGGGAGGGAGAGGGAGAGAGAGTTAGAAACATCAATGGGAGAGAAAGACCAATCAGCTGCCTCCTGCATACCCCCCACTGGGGATGTGCCCACAACCAAGGTACATGCCCTTGACCAGAATCGAACCTGGGACCCTTGAGTCTGCAGGCCGAAGCTCTATCCACTGAGCCAAACTGGTCAGGGCTACCTATTCAGTCTTGAAAGAAACCCTCTAGACCTCGCCCCTCCCACTCCTGTCCCTGGACAGTAACGCCCCAGCATTCCACTGGTGCTGCCCCTGCCCAGGTCACTGACCCCTAGTTAGTGTAGCCTGGGTCCTCACTCTGGTGTCTGACATAGTCTACCCTCCTTCACTTCACTCAGCTGCCTGTCCCCATCTGGCCTGACACTCAGGCCTGGGCTCTGCTCTGTCCACACATTGCCTATCCCCCCTTCTAGGCTCTTGCCTTTGAACTCCATCATATGCGATGACACCCAGGCCTCACCCTGAATTCCAGACCCAACTGACATCATCACCTTCACATCAGCAAGTCCTGTGGACTCTGCCTTCAGAATACCCAAAATCCACCCACTTTGCCCTGGCCAGGCCCAGCATCTGCCCTCATTATTCCTCCTGGACCAGCACAACACTCCTCCCTGGTCCCTGGCTCCCACTGTTGTCCCTGCAGTCTGTCCTCCTAGCAGCAGTCACCAAAGGACACCAGTGAGCACCTGAGTGAGATCCTGCCTTAGCCTTTCCCCAGCCTGTCCTCACCAAAGCCACCAAAGGGTATCCCAGTCTGGACCTGTCCCTCCTCTGCTCAGAGCCCTCCAGGGATCCAATCTCTTTCAGAATAAAAGCCCGACACTTCTGTGTGGCCTAAGGTCCCACATGCCTTCCCCTGTCCCCTCTCTTTGCTCTAGGCCTCCCCTGCTTTTGCTCCTCCCTGATTCTGCTCACATGTCACAACCCTGCTACCCCCATTATCTTTAAAACTACAATCCAGCCCTGACTGGTATGGCTCAGTTGGTTTGGAATTGTCCCATGCACCAAAAGATTGCTGGTTCAATTCCAGGTCAAGAGCACATGCCCGGGTTTTGGGCTCGATCCCCGGTGGTGGGCATGCAGGGGGCAGCCAATCAATGATTGGCTCTCATGTCAATGTGTCTCTTTCTCCCTCTCTAAAAATCAATAAAAAACATTAAAAAAAACAAAATAAAAAAATCTACAATCCACCTGCATCCCCTCCCCATTTTCTCGTACCCATCTGTGTCCTCCCCCCACCCCCGGGTTGTGGGGGGTGGCTATCTCTGTTGGATTTGCTGTTTTATTCCCCAGAGCCTAGAGAAACACCAGACACTTGGCACTGAATATGTGCCTATTGGGTGAGCTCAGTTCACTACACTGTGAGTCAATAAAAAGGCAGGGGCCCTGGTGGCTACAGCATCACCCGTGCCAATGCCAAGATTCCTGGGCTCCACCTTGCTTCTGGAAGATGGGTGGTGATTTTGCCACCCTTTCTAGGATTCCAGGTGCCTGTGACAGTAACCACACCTGTCTGGCCTCCACTCATAAAACGTTCCCAGTTACCATTGTGCCTCAGTTTCCTCAACTGGAAATGGAGGTGGGATAGTCCCAAGCCCCACAGAGAATAAACACTCAGCCCAGCCTGGCTGATGCCGTCTGTCACAAGCCCTCTCTGTCATCCCTGTTTTCCAGAGGAAGTGATGCCCAATGACTGAGCATCATAGAAGGAGCCAGAGCACAGATGACTCTGAGATGCTGGCCGCCCTGCTCAGGAACGATGCTGGGACTTACCACTGTAGGAGTCAGGTTGCCGAGAGAGGTCGGGGAGGGCGCTGGGCTGGTTGGGGAGGGCCACATGGTTGTGCATGAGGCTGCCACTGCCCGAGAGACCATCCTCGGAATGGCTGCCTCCAACCTGTAGACCAGGGGTGGGTGAGTCAGGGCTGGTCAGGCTCCCGCCAACCGCCCACACCTCGCCCCTCCCTTGTCCAGCACTTACCAAGCTGGTGTGCCGCCCACCCAGTGGCATAATAGGGCCGGCAAAGCCTGAGGCCAGTGTTCCATGGCTGGGCAGTAACCCGTGCACATCACCCGAGGTACCCACAGCATGGCTACGGAGCACGTGGATGGCCTCATCCAGGTGGTCTTCCATCTTGTTCTGCTGTGAGGGTGGGGGGTGAGTGACCTGGCTGCCAGTACCCCCACCCAGCCCTGTGTGGTCTGGCCTGAAACATGAGCCTGGGCTGGCCACGGAGATAGTGCTGGACCTTATTCCCAACATATTAACTACAAAGTTCATTGTTGTCAAAAGGACATCTAGGTCCTAATGCAAATTCTGCTGGTCACATGAGACCCAATGGCTCTTATGGAACTCAGTTTCAAAGCCACGTGAAACACGGCCACAGCAGACATGCTGAGCTGCCCCTGATGGGCTGCCTCCCCTGCCCCGGGAATAGGCTCTCCACATGCATCCTGTGTTTGTCCATCAACACTTCCATCCCCTCCCCAGGGTGTCTCCACAAAGGCACATCCTCCCCCCAGACAAGCAGGAAGCTCACCAGGCTATGGAGACCCCCATCATAGTTGGGAGATAAGGCACCGGGGGCTCCTGCTCGGGGCCACTGCGACGTCCCTGGAAAGGTTAGGAGACACATGAATGGGGGTTGGGAGGACTTGAAGCAGGATGTCGGTGTAGCCTGACCCAGAGAGGGAGGGAGGGAGGGAAGAAGGAATTTGGGAGGCAGGGATGAGAAAACTGAGAGATCTGTGATACTCAGGCTGGCCACAAGGGGGCGTCCACTTCTACAGAGCTGTTCTGGGCCATAAGTCCAGCCAAGTCCAGGCAGATTCACATCTCCCAGCCTCCCGTTTCCCCATATGCAGAATCAACAACCCCTCCTCCCCCACAGGGAAGGTTGCTGGCTCAGAGGCACACAGTAGGTGCCCTAGAGGCCAGTTCCTCCCAGTCCTGCCACGCCACACAGGTCTTCCAGAAATCTGCTCTCACTCCTCCTTGCCCCCCTCCGCCGTCCCCGATGCTCCTCAGGTACATCCTTGCAGGGAATGGGGAATAGGAAGACCTGACCCCTTTGACAGAGCAAGCATGGGGCATACAATTGGTGCCCAACTAATATCTGTTGGGTGGGAGTCTCAGGTCGGCTGCTCTGATTCTGGGCGCCCCTGACCTGGCCCAACTGAGTCTCATGTGCCCCTTATGCTCACAAACACAAATTGCTGGGTACTGCCTCCGGGCCTTAGCCTGTGCCGTGACCTAAGAATCCTGGCTTAGAAGTTTCCTCCTGGAAGCCTCCCTGGATGCCCACAGGAACATACACTCCAAGGCAGGTGGTGTGTCTAGCTCCCTAACTCATGTATGCAGCCTGACGACCCCTTCCCACCTGCTCCAGATTGGAGGCAGCAGACACAGCGCCCTCCCCCGCTTCCCTCCCCTCCCCCCTGTACAGACCTGCCAGGCCCTGTGGGGAACCCACGGGGGTCGAAGGGCTAGACGAAAAGTTATTGCTTGAGTGATCCGGAGAGTAGATCTGCAATGGGGATGAAGAGAGATAGGGCCACCAGGCAGCCAGTCAGGGGCTGGCCTCTCACAGTCATGGCCCAGCCACCCTTGCTACCCCCACCCACCCCACCCCACCCCCTGCCCTGAGCCTCACCGAGGCCAGCGCCTTCCCAAGGGCGTCCCCAGAACTGCCAGCTGTGGTCCCTCGGGAGCCTGTGGGTGCACAGAGGTGAGACCCAACCTCAGGGACTTGGTGCCCCAGTACCTGGGCTTAGCTTGGATGCCCCAACTGACAGGGAGTTCCCTTCTAAACTCAGCTGCTAGGCATGGATGCCCAAGCCCAGGACTGAGCAGCCCCTGATTTTGGACTGGTTTCTGCCTGATGTCTCGCCACCTGCCTCCATGGAGGCTCTGGGGACAGGAGGACTATGGGCCCTGGAGTTTTCCCAAATGTAATCTGAGCTACAGTTTTCCCAAATGTAAAGTGGGGGAATCCACTCCTTAAAGATCCAATTTCTCTGTGTGTGTAGTTTAAAATATAAGTATCATTAAAAACAGCAACAATAGTACAAAAGGCAGGAGAGGGAATTAAATGGAAAGTGTTTCAAGGTAACAAGCCATTTTCAAATATCAGAGATGGGACCATGGGGCTGAGGAGCCCGAGCTGATCCCAGGAGAGGGAGGACATTGTTAATAACAAGGGCCACATCAGGGTGGGGTGAGGGGGTCATACCCATGAGACTTTCGGCCCCACTGACAGGGGGCGTGTGGCTGGCAACGCTGCCATAGGTGGCTGTGGGGGCTGAGAAAGTGGACACAGCTGGGAGCCCACCATTCACCTCCGCACTGTGCAGTTGGTAGCCCTGTGGTGGGATGAGGTCAGAGGGGATGAGATGGGGTCAGAGGGGTCAGATAGGGTTCTATCCAAATGCACGCCCCCGCCCCATGGTAGGGGGCCTACCATGCGCTCGTGCTGATGCAGGCCGCCAAACCCACTGCCACTACCACCGCCCACGGAGGTGCCGCCACCTGGTGGGAGGGGCAGGGGAGATGAGCTCCCACCCAGCATGGGCCCGAAACCCGCCTGCCCTGGGGGGCTCCAGAGCTCAGCCGAGGGGTGCAGGCTGCCATCTGCAAAAAGGGGGAGATAGTGAAATGAGCAGGCAGAGGGGTCTGGGCCCTGTCCCAGCCATCTTGGTTGAGCCCCCATATACCTGCCATGTAGAAGGGTGCTGGGTAGGTGCTGCTGGGGGTCTTGGCAGATGGGTAGGGGGTGGTATCCCTGCCGTAGTCATCACCTGAGCTGGGTGGGTACACCTGTGGGAAGGTAGGTGGACGTGGTCAGATAGAAGGGGTAGGACTAACTTACCCTCCATCCCTTGGCCAGCCCCTTCTCCAGTCCTGTCCTCCACTTGACAGCGGTCTACCCCACCACCCCGTTTCCCTGAGCTGAATCTCCTGCACAGAATTCCTTTTCTCTCCTTAATCCAGCAAACTCCTTTGGTCAAAGACCAGCTGTGATGCCCCCAGCCCTTCCTTCTTCCCCCAGTGCTAGAACCTCCCTTGGCCTCAGCCCTAAACATGCAAGACCCAGAAGCCTCAGAGACAGGGTCCTGGACTAACTTCCATCCAGGGTAACCCAGAGCAGAGACATAACAAAGGTCTTCTAGGATCAGTGCCAACTCTGACCACTGGGTACTGCCTAAAACTAAGGCAGGGCCCAGAAGAAAGTGCTGGGATCAACTTGTAATGTCTGTACCAACACTGGAGTAGAAAAAGGGGTATAGAGTACTGGCAGGATGAGGTGGGCCCCGGGGAGCTGTCAGCTCCAGGAAATTGGAGTGGGGATTTAGGTGAGGAAAATGGGGAGTCTATGACATTATAAATGACACCAGGAGTCAAGCCTTAAGACTTGAGCCCGACTGCACCTCCTGGCTGTAGAATGTCAACTAATACCCAAGCCTATTGCCTGGAATGGGCTAGGTCAGCTTGTGGGGGCTCTGCCTGACCCCTAGGCCCAGGGGCTCCTGAAGGCTGGTGCAGAGCCAAACTGAGGAAACAGACAAATTGCCTTTTCTTCCCATGATTAAATCTCGAATGGCACAGCACCATCTGTTGGGCCTGGCACCCTGCCAACCTGCAGGCAATGAGGTGGGGATACAGGGTGGCTCAAACCTGGGTGGACAGGGCGAGGAGACCTCCTAACTGGCTGTCAGGTTGCCCCCACCTGCTCCCACTCCCAGGACCCCATCCATACCCTTTCTAAGACATCACAGGACATGATTTCTTAAAGAGGATTGAGACTAAACCTCAGGAAGAACTTCCCAAACTCCCTAGGAAGGAGTCTTTGGTCAGAGCTGAGTCCTTGGGGGCAAGAGCCCAGCTGACTGACCAGCCTAGCTGGAGGCTTTGCACTAGAACCCACATGCCTACACTCAAAAGGCCATGTGGATCTACATGTTCCGGCTGCAGCAGCATACACAGCCCAGTGCCCCCAATGACACATTGTGCAGCTCCAGCAGGGACAGCCCCCAAACCTGGAGGGCAGGAGGTATGTGGTCTGTGGGGTCCCCACTGCATCCCACAACTCACCGAGGATGGAAGACCTGGTGGCACCTTCCGGACTTTCTTGGGCTGCGTATCTGTTAGGAGTAAAAGGAGTGAGCCACCCCCATTCAGCCTGGCTCCTGCCCCACTCAGCCAGAGTCCTTCAAGTCCCAGGGACATGTGCGCCTATCATTGGTCGTGTCAGTAGACAGCCTACCTCTGCACCTTGGAAAGGAGACCCCTGAGCTTCCCATGTTCTGTTTTGTTTTTGTTAATCCTTACCTGAGGATATTTTTCCATTGATTTTTAAAGAAAATGGAAGAGAGAGGGAAAGACAGAGACACAGAGAGAAACATCGACGTGAGACACATTGATTGGTTGCCTCCCACATGCACCCTGACATGGGCCGGGGAGCGAGCCTGCAACCGAGGTACATGCCCTTGACTGGAATAAAATCTGAGACCCTTCAGTCCACAGGCCAATGCTCTAACCACTGAGTCAAACCAGCTAGGGCTTGAGCTTCCCTTTTAAATTAAATAAGGGCTTGGGTCTACATGCAAGGACTGATACTGTGCAAGAATCATGGGCGAGAGGGGGTCTTCAGCAGGGAGTCTGGAAAGTGGAGAGTCAATGGGTACTTGAGCTAGGGCCTTGCTCCAAGGCCCCTCATATCACCCCCAATCCAACACCCATAGTCGATCCTCTTTGTTCACAGATCCAAGACTTGCAAATCTGCTGAAGCTGGTTTCCCCAAATTATACACACAGTGTGTTAGGGGTCACTCACAGCCATGCACAGAGTGGGGAAACATGGGTGGCTACCTGGCATGTGCCCACTGAGGGGAAACCAGGTGGTGTTCTGTCTTCCAGTTCCAGTTCAGACTACAAACCAGGGTCCTTTTCTTAGTCTATTGAGAGTCCTGACTTACATACTTTTTGTGGGTCGTTTTGCTGCTTAAAACACTCCCCATGCATGCATGGTGTCCTGGTGCTGGCTAGTGTCTCCGAGTGCAAAAACTGGGACATGAAAAATGTGTTAGCCCAGCCAGTGGTTGAACATTGACCTATGAACCAGGAGGCCATGGTTCGATTCCCTGTCAGGGCATATGCCTGGGTTGTGGGCTCGATCCCCAGTGTGGGGCGTGCAGGGGTCAGCCTATCAATGATTCTCTCTCGTCAGTAATGTTTCTATCTCTAACTCTCCCTTCCTCTCTGAAATCAATAAAAATATGTTAAAAAAAATAAAAATAAAAATATGTGTTATATCAGCTACATGCAGGCTTGAGTTACAGCACCACTGGCAAGTTCCGTGTTAATGAAGCAGTGATTTATGTGAAATAAGGTGTCTTTAGCCAAAAATACATGTGGCACAAGGCTATGTGTTGATCTGTTGACCAGAGACTGACAAGAACATATCCTCCCATTTCCCCAGAAGCAGGGAATCAGTGTTCATGGTGACTCGATAAGACAGAACTTCTGCAAATAACGAGAATCCACTGTTTGTTTCTTGGGTCACTATCCATCCTTCTACCATCTGATCTCCTAGTCTGGGAGGCCCATAGTGGGGACAGATCCCCTCCCTGCCCCCACCCCACCAGCCCTACCAGCAGCCCCACTCACCAAGGCTGCTGTCCGCAGCTCTCCGCCGCGCATGGCTGGGGTAGGAAGAGTAATATTGGGATCCACTCTTGACGCCTGAGGGGGACAGTGGCCCGGGGCTGCTGAGGGCCAGCTCACTGGGCAGGAAGCCAGCCTGGGAATGGGGGGGTGGAGGTCATCACCAGGGGCTAGGCTGGCATCTAGCACCCAGCCTGGCAGTCCAAGGGGTGACAATAACCCCTGCTTGAGACATTTCTCTCCTGACACCTCAGCATTACTTTAAAAAAACAATTGCCAGCCAAGTCTGAAAAGGAACTACATTCTGGAATGCAGGAAGTGCAAATGTGCGTCTGGGCATCAGTGAAATCTGGCTGATTTAGTTTGTGCATGTCTTTTTTTTTTTTTTTTTAAGGTAGACAGTTTAATTTTGCATGATTAGTTTAAAATGAGTTTTCTTCCCTTAGCAGTATGAGTGACTGGGATTTGAGGCTCCATCTGAGTGGCTGCTCTATGTCTGATATTTCCCATCTGTAAAATGGGCATATTGGCTCAGGGAAGTCGTGGAGATCAATGGGGGCCTTTTGAGCTCTGCCCTTGGCACAGGGCCTCGTACCCAGTTGGTGCTCAAAAGCCAGGGTTGCTGCCACCCTGGAACAGGCTTGGTGTGCACACAAGTGTTGCCACCTGGGATAAGGCATGGCTGCACCCTGAGATTTAGAAGGCACAGGAGGGGACAGGAATGAAACCCTCAGGTGTGTGTGTGGGGTGACCTGGACAGAAAGCTACATGGGACCACTGTGGCCAGCCAGCCAGTGCTGTCAGCCTCACAACTGGGGTGGGCATGAGTTTCGCCAAGGGCTGGGGGCTTGTGGGGTTGGCTCCCAGGGAGGAACAAAGGGCAAGACCCCAAGGCTGCTGGGCTGGCCTGGTGTCTTCGGGGAGCCATAGGGCTGTGGCCTCCCTGCCTCCCCCGCCCCCCACTCATCCACTTCTGGCCAGCTCAGCCTGCCCCAGGGCCCACTCCTATTTTAGCTGCTGGAAAAATGACTAGCAGTTGGTTCAGCCAGGGACCCTTCTGCAGATCAGGGGAGGAAATTGCTACCAATCTGTTTAAAATTTTAAAAGGTAGGTGGGAAAGAGGTGGGTGGAGCGGGGACTGTAGCCCCCACTAGCTTCCCTCCCTCTCTGGAAGTTCCTGTCCATCTACGATGCCCCTCCAGTCTGAAAAGTGGGGTCCCATCCACCTCATTCTCTGGGTTCTGCAGCCAGCTGAGTGCCAATGGGCCCCAGCAGCCCCCACCCTACAGACACGACCTCACCTGAGTCAAGTTCCCAACACTTGCATCTCTCCCGAAGGCAGTATATGCGCTCCGCTCGCCACCCTTGCCTGGAGGGGAGGAAAAAGGGTCACTCAGAGCCAACCCCAGGGAGGTCATGTCCCAAGCACTATACAGCAGTGGTTCCACAAGTGCACAACACTAAGAGAACCAAGGTGGGATTCTGGTCTTCCCAATGGCCTGGCAGACAAGCAGGGATCTGGATAGACACCATTCCTTTCCTGATGACCCAGAGGGGCTCATGCAAGTCCACCACACACACCAGGTCTCTGAGATGGGTGAGTGCCGAGGTTAGAACCCCCTGACCTCTGAATCTCATTTCCTCTGTTCAAGGTCATGAGAATAAAACTCCCCAGGGTGCTGGGATCCCAGGGGCAGGCTGATGTTGGGTGGGGGTGGTGGTGGTAGTAGGGCCTAGAGTCTGTGAGGTTTAGTGCCCAGGCCCCTGCCAGGGGTTAGTTCATGACATCCTGGGAACGCTGATTGAAGTGACTTGGTGAGAAAGAGCCCTTCTCCTGTGTGGCCAAGTGACACCTTGGGCTGTGGGGACACTGTCTGCCTAATAGCCACCACCGTGGACAAACTCTTGCCACTGCACAGAGGCTTGGATCCATCCTTGCCTGAAGCAGGTAACCTGAATCAATCAATAGCTGAGACATTTAAGTTTGTTTTTGGCTTAACCTGGATGCCAATCTCAACATGAGTGAGGAATCAGAATGCTCAGCTAGCTAATTTGAATTATTCTCCACCTTGTAGGGGAAAAAAATCTCATTTTCTTTATTTTAAAAGTAGAATTTTGATTAGAGCAAAGGATGCTGGGGGTGGGGAGAAGGGTCATGCTCCCACTCACAAACCTAGTGACTCCTCAGGGCAGGTGACCTTGGGTCATCTTAGGGATAAGCAAACCGAGGCCTGGAGGTTAGAGGCGGCTCACCCTCAATGCAGGGGTGAGGGGGCATGTTATTGCTTCCTTCCTCTCAGGGTGGGTGTGGGAGCAAAGCTGGCAGGCCCAGCCAGGGTTTTGGGCTCTGCCTGGGGAAGCAGCTTTACCTCCTAGAACTCTTGACTCTCCCTGCTAGTCGGGGCTGCCACTGTTTAGGCTCTGCACAGAGCAGGTGCCAAATACAGGTTTCCAAAGAGGTGGGGTGGCACAAACAAGGAGAAGCTGAGGCTCTGGGAGAAGACCCATGGGCATACACCAGGCAGCTAATCTATGTGCTGGACCTGCATATCAGGGCATTAGGGTAGGAAAAGGACAAACAGCAGAGAATAAAACCACCACAGTCTCATCAGGGGCCAGACTGGGCTGGAGGCCATGTAAGAACAGACTAAACCTACCCCTTGGGGAGCGGGAACAGGGCCCTCACTACCCACAATGGCTGTCACCAGGCTTGTGAGCCACACTAGCCCTATCCAG
The DNA here is from genome assembly GCF_963455305.1 of Plecotus auritus. Taxonomy (NCBI): domain Eukaryota; kingdom Metazoa; phylum Chordata; class Mammalia; order Chiroptera; family Vespertilionidae; genus Plecotus; species Plecotus auritus. The sequence continues at coordinate 82,958,793 of NC_137773.1, forward strand.
CCTAGTCCAGGGGTGAGAAACAGGCCCAGGGATGCCAAGGCTGCACCCACCTCCCCACTGGGCTTGGCCTGGGCTTTATGCTGCATTCACTGAACTCCTTGGCCACAGGACTTGTGGTGAACCTGGGACACAGCTGCCTCTGGGTCCTGCTGACCAGGCTCAGCGTGGGAACTGCCTCGGCCAGGAAGAGGCGGAAGGAACACCAGAGGGGAACAGCTGCAGGTGCAGAGGCTACCCTAGGCCACGTGGGCTGGGCCTTACTTCCTGGTCTGGGAAATAGGTGCAGACTCCTGCTGTGCAAAGAAGGTGCAAGGATGCTGCCCCCTGCCACGATTCTTCTCAGGCCACACTCGCCTGTCCAACCCTACTGTGCACCCTCTTGGGCTCAGCAAGGGACACGGGACCTGTGGGGTCTGGCAAGTGCTGTCCCCTCAGGGTTCGTAAAAGTTTCCCCACCAAATGGTCAGTCACATCAAGGGTCCCACAGTCCACACATTTACTCCCCCAAGCAGCCACCTTAGACTATAAACTGCTAACAGTGGCGCCAAGATAATCAGATCCCACCCAACTTTTGTGTGAAAGATGCTGTCTTAGGACTCTCAGGCAGTGAAACTAAAAGCCCACTTAGAGCCCAGGCTGAGTTGGGAGCTGACCCAGGGCAACAGCACCCAACCCTCCCAGAGAAGCCAGCTTTACAGTCATCCCAAGGCTTCCTCAGAATTGGAAAGGGGGTGCCAGGGCTCAGCAAGGCACCCGGATGGTCCCCTGGTGGGAGGGATGGCACAGAGGACAACAGTCCAGGCCAACAGTCCCAGTGGACAGAATCCTTGCCAGCAATGACCAGCCACAGACCCTGGACAGGTCCCTTCTTGCTAGTCCTCTGTTTGCTCATCTGCAAGATAAGGGGGCGGGGGTATCTGTGTGTGTGTGCCCATGGGACCTGGAATGTTGGGTAAGGCCTCACAACCTGCTATGAGAAAGGTTCTGAGAATATCCCTATCCTATGGGTGGGGAAGCCGAGTCTAAAGAGGAGACAGCCTAAACCAGGACTAGTGAGTGGAACTCCAGCACAGGCCTGCTAAGCTGATTTTCATGGTCAGTAAGAGCAGGCTCCAATCTCCTGAGTCACCAGGATGCCCAAGTCCACTTTCTGGTGGGGACTTGGTCAGGCCCACTGACCCAGGGGGAAAGCTATACGTCTAGGCCATATCCACCTGCACCCTCTGCTTCATGTGAACGTCCCGAAAGTGTTGCTACAGAGTGCACTGACCACACCCCAGGGACCCCACGTGGGTGTGGGGGAAGGGCTGTGGTCCAAAGACACTCACCTCCAAGTCCCGCTCCCAGGAATGTAGATGAAGAGAGGCTGCCATGGGACTCACTGAAGTGGGCACTTTCGCTGTAGGTCTGCAGAGAGACAGGCGGGGATGAGGGGTGCTGGGGTACATTTTACAGCTGGGGAAACAGGCTTGGGAGGCAGGCATGCTTTTAAGTACCCGAGTCATGACTTTAACCCACATATCTAAACCCAAAGTCCCTGCAGACTAGGTTGGTGTCCAACTTCCCCCCCTAAGCCCTAGTTTCCTCATATGTCCCTCTCTCCTGGAAAAGGGAAACTGAGGGTCTCAGGCCCGGCAGTAGCTCCTCACCCGGCTGGGGTCGAAGGAGGAGCTGTTCTGGTCGCCAGAGCCCCAAGAGCCCGAGCTGGGCCGGTCCTCCAGACCTGCAGGATAGAAAGAGAGAGAGGGTCACCCTTACTCCTGGCCAGCTCTAAAGTCAGTTCTAGCTCTCGTCCTCATCACCTGAGGGGAGAGGAGCCCTCATTCGATTCTGCATGCCTTCTGGGCCCATCCCAATCCAGACTAGCCCTGTAGTCTATCCAACCTCACCCGACTCTAGTTCTGCCTGTACTGACACCACTGTCAGTGGTAAAGTGTCCAAGACACCCTGGCACTTGGCATATTCCCACATCTGCAGCTCAATAAACAATTCTACCAGCTGTCACTGCTGGGAAACTCCTACCCATTCATCAAAACCCTATATACCATGCCTACCCTGGGCAGAGCCCTCACTCACACTGCGTATCCTTCCCCCAGCCCTGATCACACTGGCTGGGGCTTCTGCGTCAGGCTCCGTCTCTCTTGACCATGTGAGAAAGGCTCACAAAGGCATAAGCAAATGGATCATGAGTAATCAGCTTGGATCTTGGGAAAGTGTGAATCTCCCCTTGCCCATCCTGCTAATTCAGGAGGTAGGCCATCCCTTTGTTGAAACAGCAGCAGCTGTCACTGACTACCCACTAAGCAGACTGGCAGCCCTTCTGGGGTAGAACCCAGTCCCCGTTAGGGACAAACCACTGAGGCTCCTGCCACCTGCCTGCCAGGCTGGGACGCCAGAGGCCCAAGGTGTAGCCTGGGTTAACTAGAGTGGGGAGAAGATCTTGGTCTCAAGGGGCAAGGCAGGGCAGGGTGGGGCCCTTATCTCCCCGGACACTCTCCTAGGCACCAGGCACCCACCCAGGACCCAGAATCTCCCCCCCGCCCCAGGGCAAGAAGCATAGGCCTGCATCCTTCCTGTGCCAAGGCTCCCACCCCATTCCTCGGGGATCAGAACATATGTCCTGGACAAGCAGAAGAGGAGCAGTCTCAGGCCCCTCCTTCTCTGTGCCTCAGTTCCCCTCCTCTGTAAATGGTATTATGAATAAGTCCACTTGGCAAAATTAGGGAAGGGTGGGGGACACGGGAGGAGGGGGCCACTGTACCAGCACAACCCCACTCCCAATCTACCTCCAATCCCGTATGTTGGAGTTTTCCATACACTCCATCCCAAATCCTGCATCCCACTTCCTGCCCTCCCCTGCTTCCTTCAAATTGTATCCTTCTATTTCGGTGGCATTGTGTTAATCATTTCCCCCAGAGAACTGGTGTTTAACTGCTGTCTAATTTTCATGATTATGCATATTAATCTCCCATCCTAATGAATATTCATACATCGCATTTAGATTTTGTTTCCTAATAAAAAATTTCTAACATGATTATGGTGGGGGCGGGGCTGGGGGCTGAGGGGCTGCCTCAGCAGGTAGGGGACCTAGTAAGGGGCTCCTGTGGTCTCCAGGAATCCTTTCAGTGGTCTGCCAGGTTTGAGGTATCTGTACCAAAAGGTCCTGGACTCCCACTTGGGCTCTGGGAAGGAGAGCAGAGCAGCCAGTGAGGCAGGGGTGACCTTGGGTAAAGTGCCAGTAACCCTGGAGCCTCAGTTTCCCTCTATATGCACTTGTCTGTTGGCCCCTCACCCTCTGGAGCAGCTCCCACTCCTGAATGCCTGGCAGTGGTGAAGGCATGGGCCCCATAAGTGCCTGGCAGAGACAACAGGGTGCTGCTCTGCCCTTTCTGGAAGAAGTCCCAGTCCCTGTATCCCCTTTTATAAATGACAAAAATAGGACAGACCCTCCCTCCCTCACTACTTCCATTAATAGTTATTAGCCCCTCCCCCCACCGATTATGCATTTTAAGAACCCATCCCTTATTTGTATTCTAACTAAAACATACCAGCTGGCCAGTGCAGTTCAGTGGTTGAGCACTGACCTATGAACCAGGGGGGTCACAGTGTGATTCCTGGTCAGGGCACATGCCTGGGTTGTGGGCTCAATCCCCAGTAGGGGGCGTGCAGGAGGCAGCCGATCAATGGTTCTCTCTCATCATTGATGTTTCTATCTCTCTCTCCCTCTCCCTTCCTCTCTGAAATCAATAAAAATATATATTAAAAACACAAACTGAATCACTCCTGCAGAAGTATACTACTACTTTCAAGTGTGTTACTGAAAGGTTTGCACCTGATTGGTTCACATGAGACACTGGATTTCTCCCTTCCTCCAATCAGGAAATTCTTTCTATAACATGCATATCACCCCAAAACTAGAGTGAAAGACATAGCTGGCCAAGCATTTCTGAGCTGGAGACCACAAGGGCTCACTGGCAACCCCCCAAAATGAATGAAAAAGCACAGAAGGTTAAGATGAACATGTGCGCCGAAACCGGTTTGGCTCAGTGGATAGAGCGTCGGCCTGCGGACTCAAGGGTCCCAGGTTCGATTCTGGTCAAGGGCACGTACTGTGGTTGCGGGCACATCCCCAGTGGGGGGTGTGCAGGAGGCAGCTGATGGATGTTTCTCTCTCATCGATGTTTCTAGCTCTCTGTCCCTCTCCCTTCCTCTCTGTAAAATATCAATAAAATATATTTAAAAAAAAAAAAAAAAAAAAAGATGAACATGTGCATTCACTGAATGTCACAGGCAGACAAAGATACAAGAGGAGATGGAGGTGGGAAGGCAGGTGGCTGAGGAATTCTACTCCCAACTATCCTGTGCAAGGCAAACATCAAGTTCCCTTGCTGGAAATCATCCCTTAAGAGACACTCCAGACTGGGAGGGGCCAAACACGAATGTGCGAATCAGGAGGATGTGATGAGTGGGGCTGGGGAAGGTGATTCCATCCCATTAGCCTTGAAGTGAAGACACCATCGAATCAACAACAGGACCGGACCAGTGACCTTCAGGTGCCACACTGCTCTGGACAGTTCTCATGGTTTATCCCACAGGTTTCTTGCAGTGGCTGCTAATATCCCAATTTGACAGATGAGAAACTGAGGCACAAAGAAGATTAGTCATTTGCTTAAGTTCTCATAATAAGCAGCAGAGTCAATACAAGGACATGTTTTTCTGAGCAGGATACAAATATACATAACTCATCAATGAAGAGAAAACAATGTTTTTAAAAAGTGTCGATTTATTTATACTAGAGACCCAGTGTGGTGCATGGATTCGTGAACCGTTGGGGTCCCTCGGCCTGGACTGCTGGGATCAGGCTGAAACCTGCTCTCTGACATCCCCCGAGGGGTCCTGGATTGCAAAAGGGCGCAGGCCAGACCAAGGGACCCCCACTGGTGCACGACTGGGGCCAGGGAGGGACCGCGGGAGGGCCCCAGGGCATGTCTGGCCCATCTCGTCCAGTCCTGATCAGCCAGACCCCAGCAGCAAGCTAACATACTGGTTGAAGCGTCTGCCCCCTGGTGGTCAGTGTGCGTCATAGCGACTGGTTGAACAGTCAGTTGGGTACTTAGCATATTAGGCTTTTATTATATAGCAGCAGTCACCAACCTTTCTTTCTTTTTTAATATATTTTATTGATTTTTTACAGAAAGGAAGGAAGAGGGATAGAGAGTTAGAAACATCGATGAGAGAGAAACATCGATCAGCTGCCTCTTGCACACCTCCTACTGGGGATGTGCCCGCAACCAAGTTACATGCCCTTGACCGGAATCGAACCTGGGACCCTTCAGTCCGCAGGCCGATGCTCTATCCACTGAACCAAACCGGTTTTGGCCTTTCTTTCTTTTTTTAAAAAATACATTTTATTGATTTTTTTACAGAGCGGAAGGGAGAGGGATAGAGAGTTAGAAACATCGATGAGAGAGACACCGATTCAGCTGCCTCCTGCACACCCCCTATTGGGGATGTGCCCGCAACCAAGGTACATGCCCTTGACCGGAATCGAACCTGGGACCCCCTTCAGTCCGCAGGCCAACGCTCTATCCACTGAGCCAAACCAGTTAGGGTAGTTGCCAACCTTTCTGACCTCACGGATCACCAGTGGTCCACGGACCACCGGTTGGTAACTACTGCTCCAAAGGTTTCCTTAAACCAGCCATCGCCAACCTTTCAGACCTCACAGACCACCGGTTGACAACCGTTGCTATATAGGATACCAGTGTGGGGAAGAGATGCAGAGGTTCATTCCTCCACTTTCCTTAAGGAGGGATATGTGACTTCACTTCTGCGGGTGAAAAACCAGAAATGGGAGGTTTCAACATGTTCTTTAAAACCATGAAAATAACTACCAGTGAGCTGCAAACCAGCACAGACCTTTCAAAACCAATTCTAGAAAACACATGTGAGACATATATATGCAACTACAGGAGGAGGTAGAAAGACAGGAAAACCAAACCTGAAAGTATGAGGAAGGGCTGAAAATATAAGCCTCATAATTAATTTCTTGAAAACTAATGCCACAGCACCTACAGAAGACATTCTGGAACAAGCAGATCCGAAGACGAGAGAGAATCAGCTGCACAAAGATGGACCAAAGCATGAAACCAAAAGGTGGAGTTGTAATATTCATCTAAAAGTCTGTTTTTTTTTAAAATCCTCACCCAAGAATATTTTTCCCATTGATTTTTAGAAAGAGCAGAAGGGAGGAAAGGAAAGGGGTAGGGGAGAGAGAAACACTGATGTGAGAGAGACACATTGATTAGTTGCCTCCTGAATGTGTCCCAACAGGGGCCAGGGATGGAACCTGCAATGGAGGTATGTGCCCTTGACCAGGATCAAACCCACAACCCTTTGGTGTGCAGGCCAGTGCTCTAACTACTGAGAAACACCAGCAAGGGCTAAAAGTCTGACTTTTTAGAGGCAATTGCTCACTGGAATAGGTGATGGCTTTTTGCTGGGGATGGACTTGACTCACAAAGAAGCCCCACTGACCCAAGTTTCATGAGCTGATAACCCAGTGTACAATCAAATAAGCAGAAGCCCGGGGAACACTCAGAGAACAACAAACACAGAGGGGAGGTGAACTGCTCTCTCTCTCTCTTTTATTTTAAAGTATATTTTTATTGATTTCAGAGAGAAAGGGAGAAGGAGAGGGAGAGAGAGAGAAACATCAATGAGAGAGAATCATTGGTAGGCTGACTCCCACACACCCCCTACTGGGGACTGAGCCTACAACCCGGGCATGTGCCCTTGACCGGAATTAAACGTGGGACCCTTCAGTCTACAGGCTGACACTCTATCCACTGAACCAAACCGGCCAGGGCTGAACTGCTCTCTTGATGTCAAACAAATTAAAACCCTAAATGTGGTCAGGTGGGAACAAAGACTTCACGGCTCCACGCCCAACTGTCCCTCAAGTACTCGTGAAGAATGACAAAATGGCTCCATTTCAGCGAGAGCAGGAACATTCTATACTGTTTGGATAATTGCAGCAGTTCATGCTGCATTGATTTCTGCATTGGTGACCTATAATTGAAATTCATCAATCCAGGGACAGATACTCCACTTCCAACTGGAAATCAGAAATCTCCAAAATAAAGACTCAAAGAGAAAAAGAATTTAAATTATCAAGTATCTCTAAAACATAAGGAAAATACCCATTATTGAAATCAACAGGATACGACTAAAGTGGTCCTCAGAGGGAAATGTATAATCCTGGGCTCTGATTACTAAACCAGAGAGAACAGAAGCAAACAAATGTGGTCTTTGACTTAAAAATCAAAATAAAATAAAAATAAAAACTTTAAAAAGAGGAGGCATCAAGGAAGAAGAGGTAAGAGAAAAATGTCAATTGATAACTACTGATTCAACAATGAAGCAGATTGGAAGAAAGATCAATAACAGATAAAGGACAAGGAAGCGGAATCAAGGACAAAAGAACAGAAAAACACATAGATTTAGGGGGACACAGTTGCTACCTCCTGCCACCACAAGGACAGGTGACTTTATATGTGATGAAAGAATGCAACATTAACTAATTTTAAACATGTCTGAAATGAATTATTTTTTTGCCTAAGGAAATGGTAAAATGGACAAGAGGAGTAAACAAAATCTTAAAAGGCTGATTATAAGCAATGGGGGTCAAACAGGGCAGGGCCGTTTTCCCCAAGTGCAGAGGAACAAGGTACCACTTGTTGGAGACTGGCTCAGATATACAGCAGTGCCTAAAAGATACAGGCCAACACGACTGAGAAACGGGCAAAATGTAAAATAGATCTAGATAACGAAGAACATAGGCCATGCACAAAATTCAAGGAGCGTCTGTGGGTTACAACAACCATTCATTAGCAGACGTCACAACCAAGTAAAGGAGGAAAACTGGGGGCCATTCTGAGACATTTTTTGTGCGTGATCATATTGGACAGGAAGGAAACGCCCTAATAAGATAAACAGACAGAAAGATCAATAGCTAATCGATAGCCAGTGTCAAGCTTGGTCCTGCTTACCAAGCAAACAGCATGTGTTGTATGGTTTTAGAAACACCAGCCAATGCAAAAAGGGACATGGTACCTGCATTGGGACGGGGAGGCTAGGTGTCTTAGGATGAGTGACCTGGAAAACCTAACCAAGGGGAAAATGCAAATAATTAATGGGTGGCAGGAGGTGATCAGGTGGAAAATATGATGAAAAAGATCCCAAACCACAGCACAGAAATTATTGGAATACCTAGCAATAACCCTCACTTGAAAAGTACATGATCAGATCTTTAAAAAACTATATAAAATGACTAAGTGCTTTGTACTTCAATCTTCAAAGTTTACCTTAACACCACTAAGGATAAAAAAAGAAAACTTAAATAAATGGAGAAGATACCAGGTTCTTACAACGGAAAGACAAATGGTTCTTCACAAACTTATCTATGTATTTAACATTTCAAAATCCCAACAGGTTTTTTTTGGGGTGGTGGGAGTGGGGAAAGGAGACATGACATAATTATTCTGAAGATTATGGAAAAGACATATGTAATACTTTCAGCAATAAAGAATTATAAAAATAACTATTTTAAAATAATAAAAAATATTAAATAAAATAAAGATCATGGAAAAGAATCAGCATCTCTGAAAATATGCGAGAAAATAACCTAAAAACAAACAACTGAGGTAGGACTATAAGAACATCCTAAAGCTACAGTATTAACACTGGGTAGTACTACGGTAGTAACATAGTAACAGATAAAAAGGTAAAGAGATTGAAAAGCCCTAGCCAGTTTTTCTCAGTGGTTAGAGCATTGGCCCATGGACTGAAGGGTCTCGGGTTCAATTCCAGTCAAGGGCACGTACCTCAGTTGCATGTTCAATTCCTAGCCCATGTTGGGGTGCATTCGGGGGTGGGGGGCAACCAATCGATGTGTCTCTCTCACATCAGTGTTTCTCTGTCTCTCCCCCTCCCTCCCACTCTCTCTAAAAATCAATGGAAAAATATCCTTGAGTAAGTATTAACAACAACAACAAAAATCAATGGAAAAATATCCTTTAGTAAGGATTAACAACAACAAAAATCAATGGAAAAATATCCTCTTGTGAGGATCAACAAAAACAAAACAAAAAAAGAACAAAAGAACCAGGGGAAGTTCAAGGGTCTCTTCTCCAAAGTGCAGAGGTAGGCTGTCTCCTAATATTCCCAGTGATAGGTGTGTCCCTGGGCATGGAAGGACTCTGGCTGAGTGGAACAAGAGCGATGCTGAATGGGGGTGGCTCAGTCTTTTTACTCCTAACAGATACGCAGCCCAAGAAAGTCTGGAAGGTGCCGCCAGGTCTTCCATCCTCGTTGAGTTGTGAAATGGAGTAGGGCCCCACAGACCACATGCCTCTCCTGCACTCTAGGTTTGGGGGCTGTTCCTGCTGGAGGCCACACAATGTGTCATTGGGAGCACTGGGTCCAGGGCACAGGGATGTATGTTCTGAGCAGCCCCGTGAGTGGGCCAGATGTGTGCACTTGGCTGGAGATGTTTAGCTCAGCTGCAATCACTGTTAAGGTTGCTGTCCCCCAGTAAATTTTTATCTTTGCTCTGACAAGGACGGCATGTTTTCCTACCCTCCAGCATCTTTCCCGTATATCCCTCAACCTGATGTAACAAGAAGCAGACACATTCATGGCTGTCACATCTGAACTGCAGAATGGACTATCATCCAGTTCTTAAGGATTTCTCAGAAATGGCACCAAGTCTAAAACACATCAAAAATGAAAAAGACTTGACATCATAAAAATTAAACCAGCCCTGGTTGGTTGGCTCAGTTGGTTGAAGCTTTGTTCTGTATACCAAAAAGGGTGCAGTTTAGATTCCCAGTCAGGGCACATACCTATATGCGGGTCAGGACATATGGGAGGAATAGATGGATTTTTTTTCTCTCTCTCTCCCTTCCTCTCTCTAAAATAAATAAAAACATATCCTCAGGTGAGGATAAAAATAAATAAATAAATAAATAAATAAATAATCCCCTGAGACTAATGAAAAACCTCCATTATTAACAATAGTTGGTAAGTTGTGAAAAAACAGCTGCAATATAGATCACAAAAGATAAGCATCCTGCCCGGCCGGGTGGCTCAGTGATTGAGTATTGAACTATGAACCAGGTCACGGTTTGATTCCCGGTGTGGCCTCGATCCCCAGTTGGGGACATATAGGAGGCAGCCAATCAATGATTCTCTCTCATCATTGATGTTTCTCTCTTTCTCCCTCTCCCTTCCTCTCTGAAATCAATAAAAATATTTTTTTAAAATATATTTTATTGATTTTTTTACAGAGAGGAAGGGAGAGGGATAGAGAGCTAGAAACATCGATGAGAGAGAAACATCCATCAGCTGCCTCCTGCACACCCCCCACTGGGGATGTGCCCGCAACCAAGGTACATGCCCTTGACCGATTCAGCTGCCTCCTGCACACCCCCCACTGGGGACGTGCCCGCAACCAAGGTACATGCCCTTGACCGGAATCAAACCCGGGACCCTTCAGTCCGCAGGCCGACGCTCTATCCACTGAGCCAAACCGGTTTCGGCAATAAAAATATTTTTAAAATAAAAGATAAGCATCCTGCCGAAACCGGTTTGGCTCAGTGGATAGAGCGTCAGCCTGCGGATTGAAAGGTCCCGGGTTCGATTCCGGTCAAGGGCATGTACCTTGGTTGCGGGCACGTCCCCAGTAGGGGGCGTGCAGGAGGCAGCTGATCGATGTTTCTCTCTCATCGATGTTTCTAACTGTCTATCCGTCTCCCTTCCTCTCTGTAAAATATCAATAAAATATATTTAAAAAAAAAAAAGAAAAAAGATAAGCATCCTTCTTATATAAAAACTAGAGGCCCGGTGCACGAAATTCGTGCACGGGGGAGGGGAGTGTCCCTCAGCCCAGCCTGCACCCTCTCAAATCTGGGACCCCTCAAGGGATGTTGGACTGCCCGTTTAGAGGGATCGGGCCTAAACGGGCAGTCGGACATCCCTCTCACAATCCAGGACTGCTGGGTCCCAACTGCTCGCCTGCCTGTCTTCCTGATTGCCCCTAACTGCTTCTGCCTGCCAGCCTGATCACCCCCTAACACTCCCCTGCCAGCCTGATTGATGCCTAACTGCTCCCCTGCCAGCCTGTTTGCCCCTAACTGCCCTCCCCTGAAGGCCTGTTTGCCCCTAACTGCCCTCCCCTGCAGGCCTGGTTCCCCCCAACTGCTCTCCCCTGCAGGCCTGGTCACCCCTAACTGCCCTCCCCTGCAGGCCTGGTACCCCCCAACTGCTCTCCCCTGCAGGCTTGATCGCCCACAACTGCCCTCCCTTGCAGGCCTGGTCCCTCCCAACTGCCCTCCCCTGCTGGCCTGATCGCCACAACTGCCCTCCCTTGCAGGCCTGGTCCCTCCCAACTGCCCTCCCCTGCTGGCCATCTTGTGTCCACATGGGGGCAGGATCTTTGACCACATGGGGGCAGCCATCTTGTGTGTTGGAGTGATGGTCAATCTGCATATTACTCTTTTATTAGATAGGATAGAGGCCTGGTGCACGGGTGGGGGCCAGCTGGTTTGCCCTGAAGGGTGTCCCGGATCAGGGTGGGGGTTCCCTTGGGGTGTGAGGCGGCCTGGGTGAGGGGCCTGTGGTGGTTTGCAGGCCGGCCACGGCCCCTGGCGACCCAAGCGGAGGCCCTGGTATCTGGGGTTTATTTATCTTCTACAATTGAAACTTTGTAGCCTTAAGCAGAGGCCTGGGCCGGGCAGGGTGTGCGGAAAGCTTGGCTTCCTCCATCACCGGGGGCAACCCTAGCCTCCTGCTCTTTCCAGCTCCGTGGCTGGGGCCATTTCTGCTTGGATTTATGTATCTTCTATCATTGAAACTTTGTAGCCTTAAGTGGAGGCCTAGGCTGGCAAGGGCAGGCAGAAAGCTTGGCTTCCTCCATTGCCGGGAAAACCCAAGCCTCCCTCCTGCTCTCTGTGGCCGTAGCCATCTTGGTTGGGTTTATTTGCGTATTCGCTCCTGATTGGCTGGTGGGCATGGCTGGTGGGCGTAGTGGAGTGATGGTTAATTTGCATATTACTCTTTTATTAGAAAGGATTATTGCAAATAAAAAACGTCAGTATAGGGTGGGATTACGACACACTATGGGGAGGCAGCATTGAGTGGTTACCTGGGATCGTTATTAAATTTGTCTTAGCTTTTCCATAAGTAAAATGGGGATGATGATAATAACCTATTTTACTGACCTGTGAGGACAGAAGACTCACAATTAATGACCCACTGGCATACAGTGTTCAAGAAATGGTGACATAAGTTACTGTTGATAAGTGCTATGATTCCTTTTGCTAAAACGTTTATAAAGCAGCAAAAAAGGAACCAACCATTGAAACAGCCAACAACTGGGATAGATCTCCAGTAAATTATGCTGAGTGGACAAAGCCATCTTTAGAAGGTGACAAGTTGTATGGGTCTGTGTATCTAACATTCTCAACAGGACAAAATGGAGAGATGGAGAACACTAAATTAGTGGTCCCTGGATGCAAGTGACTGTGAAGGTGCAACAGAGGAGAGTGGGATGACAGAACAGCTCTGTGTCTCGATTGTGGTGGAGGCTTAATGGCGCTAAATGTAGGACAAATTGCATAGAACTATACATACACACACACACGCACTGGTGAGCCCTGAATAAATTGTGCACTGTACCAAGGTCATCTTCCCAATCCCATATTATATTACAGACATGCAGTATGTCTGGGGGCTGGGGGAGAACACGGGGCCTCTCTGTACCATCTTTGCAATGTCCTGTGAATCCATGATGATTTCAAAAGACCCAATGTTGGTTAAGGGGTGAGGACATTTCATGGTGAATACACGGCCACAGTCAGCTAGTGACTTCCCTAGAGGACAATCACACACATATGCTGCAGGGTCCTTACAAAGACCCAGTGTGGAAGCCACCTCTCCTAAGTGTTAGATGTTTACCAAAGCATGCCAGGTTTACACCAAGAAAACTGTGGAGAAATTAAAAATAGAGACTTCCTTTAGTCTGACAATGAGCACTCCCTGATGTCTCATGTGGCCTTGAACCCTGTAGTCTTTGGCAGAGAATGCACTGTCACGTAGAGATCTGTGCCTTAGGGTTTCCCAAAAGGGAAAGACTGGAAAAATCATTGTTTTAAAAGTCTTCCAATCCAGAGAATAACTAGAAAGCCTCGGCCTGGCATTGGTTGGTCATCAGTGCCTTTCTGACACCATTTTTCCAAAGCAGAGATGACCCAGGCAAGCTATGGGCAAGGCTGCCCACAGACCCTCAACATGCCACTATTTCAGTTACTTTCAGAGACACCTCCTACTTAGGGCCAGGCTGCTGATTTTCTGATAGGAAATGACCTTTTGAAATAAACTTAACAGAAGCAAGTTAACTTAAAGCCAACAGCAGGAAAATGCCGGACCGGGACTTACAAGGAGGTGTGAGGAAATTGTGGCTGGAGGACCTACTAGCATTTGGAAACTTAAAAACAAAACAAAAACATATATATATGTGTGTGTATACATATATATATATATATATATATATATATATATATATATATAATGTTTTTAATTGATTTCAGAGAGGTGGGGAGAGACAGAAACATCAATGATGAGAGAGAATCATTGATTGGCTGCCTCCTACACACCACCTACTGGAGATCGAGCCAGCAACCCCAGCATGTGCCTTGACCTGGAACGGTACCCTGACCTCCTGGTTCATGGGTCGATGCTCAACCACTGAGCCATACCATCGGGCACATTTGAAAACTCTTGATAAATAGTGGTGTCCCCCTTAAACTGACCTAGTCTGTCTGGAAGGAGGGTGACCCACTTACTGATGAAACCCTCCCTGTCCAGAGGGAGGGCAGGGGCTGCAGAAACCACAGAAAATCTATCTTCAAATATTTATAGGAGTTCCTAGAGGGGACCTTTATACCCTGGGCCATGGTTTTGGCTATTTTTTAAAAAATATATTTTTATTGATTTTAGACAGAAACGTCAATGATGAGAAAGAATAATTGACCAGCTGCCTCCTGCACGCCCTCTGGGGATCAAGCCCGCAACCCAGGCATGTGCCCTTGGCTGGAATCGAACCTGGGACCCTTCAGTCCGTAGGCTGACGTTCTATCCACTGAGCCAAACAAGCTAGGGTGGTTTTGGCTATTAAGGGCTGCTGGCCTTGTGAGTGGACACCAAATTAGGGACGATAGCTCAGGGCAGAGACCCAGGGCAAGATAAAGGCACCTCCTCCAAGAAGCCCCCCAGGGTCTGATCCTCTGCCTGAGGCAGGGAAGTGGAAGCACCCTAACTCCTGGGGGCTATTTCAGGGGGGAGGGATGTGGGGATTTCCATACCTCAAGGAGGACTCTGGCTGTCCCTGCTGCCACTTCCTCAGGCAGAGAGGAAGGCCAGTGCAGGGCAATGGGGGCGGCAACACAGTATTTCTCCCTTTGGGGTGGTGCATGAACATAAACCACCCCCTCAAAATCCCCCTCTCCTCCAGCCAGATCTCATTGGATATCCCAGTGGAATTCAGAAATGACTCCAAGACAAAACCTTCTGTCCTGGATCTCAGAGATATGGAATGGCATGGCGCCAATCCTGGGATCCCAGAAAGACGCCAAAGTCCACACAGAATGCTGGAGGTGCTGGAAACTGGAACAGCCAGCCTCCCCAAAGGCTTCCCGCAAATCCTCCCAACAGCCAGAGTGGACTCCCCAACATGCACATGGCAACTCTTGCTCACAGCCCTCCAGGGCTCCCATATCCTTTGGGATGAAAGTCCAAATCCTCACCATAGCACACAAGGTCCTGCATGACCTGCCCGCATCCCCTCCCTTCCCTCATCTCCCTCTCTCCCGTTCACTCTGCTCCAGCCACATATGCCTCCTCCCTGTTTCTCCAGCACAGTAGATGCCAAGCAAGGTCCTGCCCCAGAGCCTTTGCATGTGCTATGCCCCCTGCCTTGAACTCCTTCACCCTGTCTCTGCTCAAACTTCTCCTTGGAGACCAACCACAACTGGCCTGGTTTTGTAGAAGCTCCCTCCCTGCTGTTCTGCTTCCTGACCCCTGCTGTAGGTTCCTTCAGGCCATACTGTCCATCCTCCCAAAGGCATGTCAATGGCACTCAGTGCCAGGTAGAGTGACCAACTCATATAGGTTTCCCTGGATATGCCCAATTTGAATGCTCTAAGTCCCAGTAACCCTCTGAATCCTCCTGTATACAGTAAGGGCCAGGAGCTGGGCCTCTCCCAGGGCTTGCAGGATGGGCAAGATTTGTCAAGGGCTAAAGTTCTACATCATGCCCCTTCTAGACCACCGTTTTCCCTTTGGGGATGGAATGGAGACACAGGACCCCACTGCGGCCAAGAGACCTCAGAGGCTCAAGTCCTTGTCTCACACAGGACCCCCTTGTGAGTGACACAGATGCTTCCCATTCCCAGTCCAGGGGCCTAGGTTCCAAATGCTGAACAAAGGATGATATGCTGACCTCCAGACTCCCTTCGCTATACTCAACACAGATTGTGCGACCGCGACAGCAGCTTGTTCTCTAGCCCCGACTCCAGCTGCTGGACCTGAGCGCCACTCCCCCAGCAACTCCTCCTCTGGCACCCTGTCCATGAGGCTGCAGCCAAACTCGGCCCCACTCCACATTCCAGGTCCAGTGCTGTACCCTGTTCCTGCTCTGCTCCAGCCCACCCGCTACACAAGCTTATCTTTTTGCAAACTCGCAGCCCCAAGGCAGTGGGATCCTACCTGAGCCTCCAAACTGGGCACCAGCCAGGGAGGTGGGCCGGCTTTTTCCATTGGCCACTGGAAGGGGAAACATCTGTGGGGAGGCAAAGAGAGGTAAATGAGGTGAGGGGGGGGGGCGGGTACATCCAGAGATGCAGCTCTACCTAGGGGTCCTATCCCATCAGAGGGCCAGGCAGGAAATGGCAGCCAGGCTCACTACACACTGCCTGAGCAGAGAAAGGCTCTCCTGGAGAAGCCCTTAACCAAGGCCCCTGACAACACAGCCCACCACTGGCAACAATGTCCAGTGGAAGTTAAAACCTGTTGTTTACACAAGGTTTATATTTTTCCAGGTTTGCATTTTTTTGGATGGACTAATTATTTAGGTACTTGATACAATTTATCTGCTGTTAGATGTGATACAAAGTTTTCTTTAAGTTTCAACTTAAAAAAAGTGAAACCATTTACAGCTAATAGGTAGACCCTGCCTAGCCCCTCCAGCCGCCCAAAGGACACCATGTGCACAATCCCTGACTTGAGTGGCAGCGATATGGGGAAGACAGTCAGGCCCCACTGCTGGGTCAGACAGCATGACCTAGATGGAGTGTCTCCTATGTGCTGGGCTCTGTGCTCAGCAGCTGCCTGGGCAGCCCTCACCGTACCCTGACAGCTGATGCCTGCCTGCCCTTCAGAAGAGGAAACTGAGGCTCACAGAGGTAGGAAGCTGAAGGGACCAAGGGCTATACCCCCACTGGTTGAGTGATTCCCTAGACACCATCCTCCATCCCCAAACCCTGGGTGTTAAGTCCCTATAGATTAAACAGCTTAGTAGTATTAATGGGAAAACCCAACATCAACAAACCCTTTACCACAAAAAAAACCCCCAAAAACAAGCCCTAACAGGTTTGGCTCAGTGGATAGAGCGTTGGCCTGCGGACTGAAGGGTCCCAGGTTCGATTCCGGTCAAGGGCATGTACCTCAGTTGCAGGCACATCCCCAGTAGGTAGTGTGCAGGAGGCAGCTGAATCGATGTTTCTCTCTCATCAATGTTTTTAACTCTCTATCCCTCTCCCTTCCTCTCTGTAAAAAATCAATTAAAAAAAAAAAAAAAAAAAAAACGGAAAAAACAAACAAACAAAAACAAAACACAAAACAAATCTTTGCCATTTCCCACAGATCTGGGTTTTACAGATTTCATTTGGGGCTCAAGTGATTAAAGTAGCTGGAATCGAGGCCAGTGGCCCGTTGGGGAGTGGCTGAAGGCTCCCCCAAACCTTTCTAGACCAGCCAGAATGTGAGGGTGCATCTTTCACCTGAAGGTATGACTCTCATGTGGGTACCATGAGACTTGGGAGGGGCCCAGGAAGTGGGGTCCTGTCTCCCATGCCCCATCCTATGGGAGGAGAAACTAAGGCCACATGCTCAACTGACCCTGGCAGGAGTTAAGAGCATTGACTCATGGGGTCTGCACCCCTCTTGGGAAATGTGTTTGTGTGGCTGTGCTCCTTCAATTGGGCCGGCCTCTCCAGGGCCCTATTCTCCAAGATGGACCCTCTCCCCATTGGCGAAACTGAGGCCTACATTGGGGGAGGGGCTGGCCTAAGCCAGGACCAGAACCAATAGGGCCCCATGCCTGGAGGTCAGTAGCCAACCCCTGGGACTCGTCTTTGTTTTTTCCCCTAGAGTACCCGGGGCTGACGTGGCACTTGCCACAGGGGGCAATGGGCTGTGTCCTTTAGGCACTATGGGCCTCCTCATCAGCCCAGATAGGCCCCATACCCCTGAACCTTGGTATTCTCTTCTGTGAAATGGATTTGGGGCTCTGACCACATGGGATGTTGTGAAACCCCAAAGCGCATGGGTGTCTTGGGCACCTGGGGGCCTCAGTACACATGTCAAGCTCAGAGGGGAACGCAATTAGGTACAGGACAAGGGCTGCCAGACCCCCTTGTCTTCTCAGCCCCTCATCAGGCAGAGGGACCATCTCTAGCCCACTCAGGGATCATGACCTCAACATCTTCCTTTTCTAACTCAGGAAACTTAAGGCCAATTTAAATTGGGTTTCCTTTGTTTCTTTGTATTTAATTTTGACTGTTGCCTTTTCTACTTTTGAGAAACTAACCCAAAAAAGAGCTGCTTCCCTTTAAGTTTCTTTGTTTCAGTCTAAAAACAAAGTGTTTCAAAGAAATAAATTAACTCAGTTTCTGTGGGGCAGGTGAGAGGGGGCGCTATGGAGGAACAGAAGAAGGGACCTGAGCTAAAATAGGTGGCTGCCTCTGCGCCGACTTGGCCAGGCCACTCTCTTATAACAAAAAGGGACAATGAAAAATCAAGCTCTGAGTTTCTCTGAGAGGAGACACCAGGCACCTCACCCTCTCAGCCTGTGAAATGAGTTGTTTTTCAGCTGGGGAAGGGGAAACATTCAGACCCTTTGGACAGAAGAGGGAGGCTGACAAGTGGCTCGGGGTTCTCAGAGGCGGCGAAGGGGCCAGCTCTAAACCTGTGCTCCCCCATCCCCAAGCGGGTCTGTTCTGGCCCAGTAATCTGTGACTTGTCAGTTTAACAAAACACACACACACACACACACACAAAAAAAAAAAACAAAAACGAGTGAGCTGTACCCGTGGTTACTCAGCCAGGGAGGCAAAAATAAAACGGCTTAAAAATATGAGCCTGGCCCTTCCTGAGCCGAGGCCCGTTGTCTCAAGGGCTGTTTTTCTGCAGGATGGCTGATATTTCAGTTTGGGGACTTGTTTTTGACAGACCTCAGTGGCCTGAGCCTCATACTAGTGGAGGGTTAAATTCAGACCGAAAGTGTCCTCCCCCAACCTATTTCAAACCAAAAATGGTGCTTGGGTCGGGGGGGAGGGGTGAGACTTAGGGAGCTGTCCACAATGGGTTCCTCGATTTGTGTGGAAACACCGACCACCCTAACACCCGACACAGGTGGCCCACTGCACAGATGAACAAGCCCAGGACCCTGGTCCAAGGTGCACTCCAGCTACCGGCGCCCAAGGGAGCTCTGCTCTGGTTTCTGGTCTCACTGGGCCTGTCTGAGCTGTATGACCTATGGAAGCCAGTACCCTCCCTGAACCTCCACCTACCTGGCAGGGAAATGGGCAGTTCAGGGTGGATCAAACCGCCTAAAGTATAAGGATTCTCACCTTCCCCCATGGGGCCTGCCTCTCCCCAACAGTAACAATGGCAGTAATAGTAGTGGTGGCTGAGTGCTGCCCACAAATTCTCACACTGTTCATGAGGTCTCCTCCTGTCACCTGACTGCATTAGCCACCCTGTGGCTAAATAACTAGTTAAAACCATGGACACCCCCTCCCCACCTTTTTAAAAAAATCCATAATGTAGCAAATAACCCTGATCACATCCATTTTACAGATCAGGGCTGAGCATCCCCTTGGAGACAATGGAGGCTCTGGGCAGTCCCTTCCACTCTCTGGGCCTCTGTTTCCCCACCCATATAGTGGTAGACTGGACCCACTCTATGCCCCAACGAACGCCTGGGTGACAGGTGCCTTTGGAAGCTGATAAGGGCCCCACTGCCATGGGGTGTCAGCCTGCCCCCAGAGGGACACCCCAACTCCCCCAGCTTTACCTAGGGGCCCCTCCATCCAAACAAGTGTGAGGTCTGGCTGTTGGGGCTGTTTCAGTTGATGTTTCTTCCCCAGGAATCCTGCGGGTGCAGGGGGTGTCTGAGAGATGGGTGGAGCCTGGCTTACCATGCTGAAGTCCAGGAGGTCACTGAGCTCTTTGTCTGTGCCCACAGGTGCCATCCTCTGCGGCTGGTTCATTCTCCAGCTGCAATGGTGGGCTCAGGGGCCAAGGTGGGTACCTCAGTCCTAGAGATGGCCCTGCTTGGTAGCCCATGGTGGTGGATGGTGGCGGTGGTGAAAGTAGAAGGGGCAGGGACAGACACATAAGGAGAAACGGACAGGAGGGAAAAATTTTGAGTGACTGTGGCCTAAGTAGACAGATGGGGAATGCGGGAGCTGTTTTAAAAGCCCCTCTAACCATCCTGAGGGTCTGGGTCCTCCTAGACTGAGTCCCTTCCTGACCCTGGGGGGTGGCACAGGGCAGCCAGAATTCCAGCCCCTGGAGAGACCCCTGCCCAGAGCCCTCTGAGTTTGAACAATGAGGGAGAGGGGGAGTAAGCAAATGTAGATTTCCTAATTCCCTCTGCGACCACCAGGGACTCAAGCCGCAAATTTTAAACTGGCAGCAGAGTGGGAGTAGTCCCTTCTCCATTTACTAGGCCCCGCTCCCGCCACATCTCCCATTCCAACCACCCCCAAGTTAACCCGGGCCCCGCCTCTGGGAAGGGGGAGGGGCAACTCAGACCCCGCCCCGAGGAAATTTGCTGACCCCCTCCCAAGCAGCTGTCACAGCACGTTGAAGCCTCGGTCACCCCTAAATTCAAAGAAAAAGAATCCTCAAGGCGAGGCCCTCTGCCCTCTTCATGATTGAATTGGGGGGGGGGCAGAACGGGGACCTACCCTCAAAGCTCCCCTCCACCTCTTCCCCCCACAAAAAAACAACCCTAGCTTGTAACAACCCTGATGTATCCGGGAATTATTTTTAAGCAACTTTGAAAACATCTCCTGCTACCCGCCACTGGGGAAAGCGGGTTCCTAGACCAGGATCCTTCGCATGGTCCCAGGGGTTCCATTCTAGAACCGGGGGTGGGGGATCCACCTGCCAGAACCCATCCCCCCTCCAACCCCCCCCTCCCCCGAGAAAGGCGCAGAGCAGGTCTTGTTGTCCCGTAGACAGACAAGACACCCCTCTGGCTTCCTCCCCGGGTCCCCAGATGTGGGCAGGAGTGGCCGCGGGGACACCGCGGAAGCTGCGGGAACAGGGGGTTCTGAGCCCGAGGGAGACCCAACTTCAGTGGTGAACTCCCCGCTTTGTCTGTCAACTAGAGACTGGGTGTGAAACGGCTGCCCCTGGGCACCCCCTCCCCCGCTAACTTTTTTCTTTTGGGGAGGCCATGTGAAACTGACTTTTTTAGTATGAAACTGCAATTTTTTTGTAGGATAGATGAAACTGATTTTAAGGCAAACGGAGGGGGGGCTGAAACGGGCTTTTATACGGAGCTAAGACTTTTGGGTGTCACAAGGACTTTTGGGGACTCGGAAAGTATTTGGAACCACTTCGAAAGAGGGGGATCGGAACGTCTTCCTTTGAGGGGGAGGCCCGGGAAACCAACCGCCCACCGCCCCCCCTCCACAGCCGGTGCAGACGGCGCGGCCCAGGAGCCCTTTGAAGCTGGGGCGCCACCGCCCCTCTGCTCGCAACACCGAGCCGCCGCTGCCGCCTCTCCCCGCATTAACGCGGAGCAGATGTTCCCTCCGCACCCCCCCTTCAGCCCCCAGCCCTCAACCTGAGCCTCAGTTCGCGCGGCCGCACCTTCCCCGCTCAGACAAAAGGACTCTCCCTCCCTCCCGCGCTCTCCCTCCAAACTTCAGCGCCCCGGCTTGCCCCTCCCAGGGGAGGGGGCGCCCCCAAGCCCTCGTGTCGGAGCCGGGGGCCTCGCCACAAAGTTGGGCGGCCTCTCGGGCGCCCCCCGCGCCACCTCCCTAGGGTCTGCAAAGTTTCCTGAAGTGGCCGGCCCGGCCGAGGAGGGGGTGCGCGCGGGCCTCGCGTGCGCCGGACCCTCCACGTCGTCCGCCCCAACCTCCCGGCGCGCAAAGTTAGAGAACAATGACTCCGGGCCGCCGCCCAGCAGCCGGCCCACAGGGGCCGGGGAGAAGGGGGGCGCACCCCAGAGCGTCCCTCCCGCCCCAACTTCCCGGCTCCCGTGTCGTGGGGAGGCCCGAAACAACTTTGCACAAAGATGCGGGGCTCTCAACGCCGCGCGGCCCCGGGTCCCGGTACGGTTACCTGCTCAGTGCGGACCGGCCCGGAGCTGACGGGAAGCGGCACACGTACGGCTCCCCCCGCCCCGACAAAGGGGTGCCCGCCGACCCCGAGGGTCGCGCGTTGGCGGCCCGTGGCCTGGGACCCTCCCCGCGTGCCCGTATGCGGTCGGGGCACTGGAGGAGGAGGCGTACGTAGAGTACGCGGTGCCCGTTGCCGCGTCCGGTCGGCTCTGTCCGGCCCGCTACGTCCGCGGGCGCCACCGCTGCCTCATCTTCCTGCGGCGGGAGACATGTTCCGTCCCCCGCCCGCGCGCCGGCCACGCCCACTCCAGGGCCCGCCTACGGTCCGCCCCGTCCTGGGACGCCGTGAATCCCTCCGCCACCACCGTCCGAGTGGGCCCCCTCCCCCGGTTCTACCTCCCTTGCTCTCGCAGGAGGCGGCTGCAGCGTCGCGAAGCCCGGAGTCTGGGAGTGAGGGCTCCCCTGGGCTCCGTCGGCAAACGGTGCGGGGAGCGGACAGGGACTATCTTCTAGCGCGGAGGCGCACGTGGGTTTGCGTACATAGCATCCATGACGCCAGCGGGAAAGGTCCGTGAGATGGAAAAATAAGACAGAGCGGTAATGGCCAATCGGAGGACGCAAAAGCCTGATTGGCGGTGCCATCGGCCATTCGTGAAGAGGCCACGCCCTCTCTCTACGGACAGCGAAGAAAGGGGCGGGACTCTCCAAGAGAGAGGCCACGAGAAACGGCGGGGGTGGGCTTTGCAGTTTCATTCTCAGGTTTGCGTGGGCGCCCGCGCGGCCTCCCGGGCGTCGTCGAGTCTGCGTTCCTAGGGCTAACCCAGGTGCTGGGTGTTGCGAGCGGGCGAACGAATCAGACCCATGTCATGGGCAGGGAAACCAAGGCCAGCTCTGTTTCAGGGTCAGAGCCCCACGTGGGACTTGCGCTGTGCCTCTGACTCGCTGGGTCTCAGTTTCCCCATCTGTAATATAGAATTTGGACCTGCGTTTGAACAGGACTAAGGCCAGACCAAGCCTTCTGATTCAAAGTTCCCCCCCACAGCCAGGGGCTCCTCAGCTTTTGAAGACCACAGACCCTATAGAATAGGAGTAATAATTATTATAAATTAACTAACACACTCTTTCTTGGCTCCCTGTTCCCCCAGAGAAATAGTTACACTGCTTCCAGGCCTGGGAAGAGGCTACCATCCCCCTGACCCCTGGACACAGGGCTTCCTCACTGTTCGGGAACCTGCAAGGCTCATTCCCACCTCTGGGCCTTTGTCCTTGTAAACTCCTGGCTGCAATGCTCTTCCACCTCCACCTGAAGCCACTGAATCAACCTTAGTTAAGGAAGTCCAGGGAGCTGGGCTGAAAGGAAGAAAAGGAGGAATAAGGGGGTGAAGACCCAGGGAGAGGCAGGGGTTCCTAAAAAAGTCACAAGCCCCTCCTACTACACCTGAAGTAGGCTGATTCTCACCCTGACACTGTCTTCCTTCTGGCCCAGAGAGTCCCACACATGCCCCAGGCCTGGGAAGGGGAGTCTTGGGTTCTGGGTTTGAAACACTCATCCTTCCCACCTCACTGCGACCTTGGGCAAATTCTTGCCACACCCTGGGTCTCAGTTTCTCCATCAGGAAAATAGAAGGGTGCAGTGATGGGCACAGGGAAGGGCCCCACAGCTCCTGCCTACATCCCTAGGCCTCTTCACACTAATGGACCTGGGACTCTTAAGTGAGGGCCCCATAGCCCCCAGCCCTTCCTGGTGGCCCAACCCTGACTCCACAGTTCTGTGGCCTGTTCTGGCTTCCCCAGCCTGGGAGTGGTTTCTAGAGGACCAAGCTGGGGCTGAGGGTGGGCCAGACTCCTAAGGCTATGATTTTAAACTATAGAGTCTAGCCAGTGTTCCTGGGGTGGCCCTGGACATACCCCCAGAAGTGGGTGATGTTCCATTCATGGAGCATGCAATTACTGAGCACCGACTATGTGCCAGGCTTAGTGTTTAACATTAGGGCACAGTGATACCTTTGATCTGTCCAGTCCCTGTCCTCCAAGGCAAGCTGAGCCATCAGAGCTCCCCTTTTAGTTCCAAATGTGGCACTTTCCATTTGACTGTCAGGTCCTCACACATACCTGGGTGATTAAACCCTTGTCCAGATGAGGAAACTGAGGTTCAGAGAGCTCCTCCCTGGGGGCCAGGCCAGTCCACCCTAGGGCTCACACCTGCCAAGAGGTCTTCCTGGCATCCACAAGCCACCATTGTCCTCCCTGGGGAGGCCTGGTGTGGGGCTGAGTCACTGGGTGGAGCAGCCTGTGAGGGCCCCCAATAGGCTGCTACCTCTGCCCAGCCTCAAGCCTCGGGTGCACTCTACAGGGTCCTGGCACAGGGACAGGCAGCCAAAGGGGTCCTCTAGGTAGGCCCACAGCCCACGCCCATCCACCTGACTTTGGCCTTTGTTATCTGGATGCCTTGGGCTGGAGCCAGAGAGCTCCAGTAGGGGACCCTGTGGTGAGAGAGGTCACCCCATTTCTGGTTGGAAAACTAATGCCATGCCCTGGCTGGTATGCTCAGTGGTTAGAGCACAGACCCATGTTACCAAAGGGTCTCAGGTTAGATTCCCAGTCAAGGGCATGTACCTTGTTTGTGGTTTGATCCCGGGCCCTGGTCGGGGGTCGTGCTGGAAACAACCAATTGATGTGTCTCTCACTTCCATGTTTTTTTCTCTCTCCCCCTCCTTCCTCTCTTCCACACTCCCTAAAAATCAATGGAAAAAAATATCTTCTGGTGAGGATTAGGGGGGGAAAAAATTAATGCCGTGGACAGATTCCCATGAGTGTGTGTGTGGATGTGTCAGGGGATGTGGCATGGTGGTAGAACCTGCTAGAAGACAGTCCCGATATGTATTGGGGCCATGATTGTTCATGGGGAGAATGTAATTGGACTTGGGACTTCAGGGCCACCCTCCTGACATCTGTTTTCATTTGTCTCTAAAGTGGGTACCTTCTCCTGGAGTATGAATAGACACCCTCACTCTCCCACCCCACCCAGCTCCTCTCTGCATTTCAGATGTGGCAGGAGGGAGAAACACTTATCACTCAAGCTAGACCCCTCACACACACCTCACTTTCTCATCCCAGCTTGTGCTGACAAGTCCATGTTCACCATGATCCCTCCACCCAGGCCTGGATCAGGGCTCATTCATTCATTCATTCTCCCTGGGAATTCCTTCTGGGCCTGCTGGTTGGGCCTGGGGTTGGGGGTCTCCCTGGAGATGGGATGAGAGGCTTATTAACCTCTCCAGATGAGGGAGGGGATGCTAGCCATAGTGTGTTCAGTGGATGGTGAAGCAGCAGTTCCACCAGCTGCTCCCCAGGCCTGACTTCTCTGGTACTCCCAGGTGTGAATATAAGGGAGGGGACCCAAAAATGCTTTGGCCCCTGCCCCTCACCTTGGACTTGTACTGGGGAGCAGCTGGCCCATGAGAGCTGGGCAGGGGCTCTGAGGGTGACCAGAGTTATAGATAAAGATCCAGAAGATTCTCTGAATGTGTTCTACAGGACCCTGACTCTCTGGGATGGATCCCCTGACCCAGAGACACTGGGTGTGACCAGATGGAGGAGTGAAGTTGATGGACAAAGAGAGAGGAGCACTCTAGGCAGGGGGAGAAGAACAGGGGCAAAGGTAGGGAGGTGGGACTGCACAGGCTGTATTTAAGGAAGCTATGAGGCGGGAGCCCCCAGAATGGAGGCAAAGGAGCCAAGGTGGAAGGCCAAGGCCTCAGATACCACAGGGAGGGGTCAGATCTTCATGGTGAGGACATTAGGGAGTCATGGGGGAGATTTGAGCCTGAAAGGGACCTGATCCCAGTGGCTGCGTGGGGAGGAGGCAGGATGGTCTTTGGGGGAGAGAAGGACTGGCCCTGGACAGGTGAATCAGGTAAATTTGGGATAGATTTGAGGGGGAACTGAAAGGTCACCCTTGGGGTGGGGAGGAGGAGACAGCCACCAACAGTGTGGAGTGTGGGGCTGGGACCTGCATGAATAAATAGTGGTGCCCTTCTCCTAGCAAGGACATCTTGGGGCCAGTTAATGAAAAGGGGTGGCCAGGAGGGATGTGTGGCAGAGGGTGGTGAGTGAGTGAATGAATGAATGGATGGGTAGATGACTTAACGAATGAGTGAATGAACAGTGACCTGAACTAAACCCAAAACCAGGCAGGGTCCCCTCACCCAGACAGAGCCTGACCATGGCACCACTTCTTTCCACTGGACCCCCTCACCTACCCTGTGAACATCCATCCTCAGGGCCCAAGCCACCTGCTGAGGGCAGACCCTCCCTCCTTCTGGTCTGGTGCCCCAGGTGGCCCATAGCTCCTGAGTCAGGGGCCCCAGGGCTTGTCCCACTGCATTCTGGGGCAGCCTGTGAAAACATGGGGTGCTTCCCCACCTTCCCCATGGGCACTGTCTGGCCCAGTTCCCTGAGGTGGTAGGGGGGTGGTGGGAGGGGTAGGCGACAGGGAGCCAGGCTGGATTCCTGCTGCCCACGCACCCACCCACAGAGTAGCCTCGCTGACCTCTGCTCATGGTGAGATGGAAGACACTCCTGTTCCCCCTTCTCCTGAGATTCCTCCAGATCCCCTGACCCCAAAAGAGGAAGCAGGAGTCACCTACTGTTTAGATAGGGAAACTGAGGCTTAGGCCTTCCACCTGAGGCTGGCCAGGCTTCTACACTGGATTCACCTGGCCTCCCAAGCTCCTCACCAGTTCCCTGGTGCCTTCCAGAAATGGGGGAAGGGCATTCCGGACTGCCAGCACCTGCTAGGCTGAGGAGTGTGGGTGGGTCTTACTCAAGGGCCCTGGGAAAAAGCCAGGAGGGTGACGTGGTCTCACTGGGGGCATGGGAACTGAGCCTGAAATGCTGAGGTGTCCCTGGGCTGGTGAGGGTGATCGAAAAGAGGGCACAGCTGGGTAAAGGCGGGGAGATGGCATGGCAAGCCATCCCCTGGGCATGCTGAGGGCCATGGAAAGCCTGTGGCAGTTAGTGGTACTGACCCAAGTTCCGGCTACCCTGTCTGGACCCCAACCCCACCCTGGCCTCCTCCCTTGCTCCAATTCAGCCCACCTCCCTCCTCAAAGCCTCAACAGCCCTTCGGATTCCTCTCCTTACTGTCCTTCAAACACCCGTGAGTTTCCAGGCCTCTGTCCTGGCTGTGCCCTCCTCCCAGGCCACCCTTCCTCTTGTACCTGACTATCTCCTCCTCGTATTTTGGCCCTTAGATTGGGTGCTGCCTTCTCCAGGAAGCCTCCTGATTTTTATGGGAAGGTTTGGGGCCTGAGAGGTGGGTGTCCAGGGGAGGAAATGGAGAATGAGTTCTGTTCCCAGCCTTCTGGCCCGGCTCACCAACAGATCTGTGTTGAAATCCAGGCTCTACCTTGTCTTGGCTGTATGAGTCTAAGCAGGGGCTGCTCCTCTTGGGCCTCCGTTTCCCCTGTGAAAACCAGGGGGCTGGGCCCAAGAGATGCCACGCTGTGCTTTATCTTGGTGTGTCATCTCATTGAATCCCACCCCCCCGCCCCCCGCCCTGTGAGGTGGTAACCGTTGGTTTTGTAGATGGGGAAACTGACACACAAAGGAATGCAGCCACTTAAACCAAGTCACACAACTGGGTGGTAAGTCTAGGCAGGGTTCTGCGCCCAGGACCTCCTGAGGGCGTGGAACCTGGGTGGGTGTTTAGGCCAGTTTTATCTTAGCCAAAAGGCCGATAGGCCAGTTTTACAGAAGGAACAGGTCAATGGGGTCACCTAGGTGCTGGCTCTGTGCCTGGCCCTGTGATGCAATTTTTATGCCCAGTATATCCTGTGATCTTCCTGCCAGCCTAGTGAGTAGGGGGCTGCAGTTGGCCCCAAATCACACGGGATGAAACTGAGGCCTAAAGAAGTTGAACCAACTCCATGTGCTGCTCCCTCCTGGCTAGGGCTTGACGTGGCCTGGCTGTGTGTTTGCAGAGAAAACAAGTAAGTTGCACAAATAGGTCATCAAGAAGCCCAAGAAGGGAGGCAGATCTATTTGGGTCCCCAGGCGTCTTGGTGCAGGCCTGGCCCCTGCTTGTTGTTGTGTGGGTGGCAGTTTTCAAATGGTCGGTGGAGAGTGTACGTGAGGCAGGATCAGAGGTCAGGAGGTGCCTGGACTCAACGGAGCTCCCTATACTCCTAGTATTGGAGGGGAATATGCAAAGGCTGGCCTTGTCCCCCTTCCCCTTCCCCTCCTTGCCTTCTTGAGGGTGAAAAAGACACAAAGCCCTGAGCTATAAAGGAGGAAAATCTTCAAATTTGACTGCATAAAAACAAAACCCTTCTGAATTGTAATAGACCCACAGATGAGGTTAGATGAGGTGTGACAGCTGGGAAGAAAATATTTGCAACATCATAATAGAAGAAAGATTTGTATCCTTCCTACAAATTAATAAAAACGCAAAAAAATAAATAAATAAAAACAAAACTAACCAAACAAAAAACTGTGTAAAGAAATGAACAATTAGTTCATACAAGAAGAAATACAAATGGCCAATGGAGAGACAGAGAAAACAAAGCATAAAGTCACTCATGACGACATAAATGCAGATACAGAAACAAGAAACCACCTTCTGTCCTTATAGTTGGTAAAACAGTAAAAGATTGGTCGCCTCCTGCAATGGTGAAGGTGGACGTAGGGACCATTGTGGGGTGCTCATTGGGATTAAGAAACTCTACATCCCTTTGAACTCCCCTCCCAATTCCAGTGCTAACACTCATTAATCTAATAAAAGTGGTAGCACAGGCAGGAATGTTCATTTGAATGTGGTTTATGGCAGCAAATATTCGGGAAAAAACGCTATGTCCAGCAAAGGGGATGTATAAGAAGACGTGGCTGAGAGCCGAGCACTGTCTCCCCTTACAGCAGAGGGGTCTGCACATGTGCTCTGTGCAAGGAAGATGTCTGAGGCAGATGCTACAGATACAACACAAGTTTGAGACCACGGCACCATTTGGGGGTGGCGTGTTTTTTTTTTTTCTCTTGTTTTTTTTTTTTGTAAAGGAAGAAAGCATGTATAAAAAACGTGCAGGAGGAAATGCCCAAGGTTTCAGTGGTTACTCTGGTTCGGGGGGACTTTCAGTTCTTACTTTATATTTATATTTAAGAGGTGGGATTAACGGAGGGTGGGCTTTATTTTCTCTGTGTGTGGAGAGTTGTTATTTTTTTTAATTGAAAGAAAATTTAGTTTTTCAACTCTGTGAAGCTGTGTAACCCTGCAGAGATACAGAATGGGGGTGGGTTTGGGTTTCCACTGGGAGGGCCCCCCAACCACTTCAGTGACAATGCTCACTGGGTATTCCCTGGGTGGGGCAGGCTTCTAGCTGCCCTGGGGTCTTCTGGGGGAAACCGCTGGGGCCTGAGAAGCACCCCCTGCCCCAGGGTCATCCTGAGAATGAGCAGGGTACAAGAGAGCCCAGCATGATTAACCCTGCTCAGGGCTGGAGTTCTCATAAATTGAAGGGGATTAGTGACAACACCCATGAAGGTCAAGGCTGGGTCTCCCGGTGCTGCAAGAGCAAGGAGGGGGGCTCCTTCCTGGAGGGCAGGGACAGCCCCAAGCCCTGCCTGGGAGGAATGGGGTTATAGATCCTCCTCTCTGAAGGCTGCTGCTCTCAGTTTCCCCATTTATCTTTTTTTTTTTTTAAATTTATTTCAGAGAGGAAGGGAGAGGGAGAGAGAGAAACATCCATGATGAGAGGGAATCATGGATCGGCTGCCTCCTGCACGCCCCACACTGGGGATCGAGCCCGCAACCTGGGCATATGCCCTGACCGGGAATCGAACCGTGACCTCCTGGTTCCTAGGTCCATGCTCAACCACTGAGCCACGCTGGCCTGGCTCCCCATTTATCTTGAGGGCCTGCCTCCATCCAATCCTTGTAAGTCCCTCAGCTCTGGTTTCCTGGCCTCCCCATCACCACACTGTCTGGTGGGGGAGGGGGGAATCTGGCTCCCTCTCTGCTTCTCTGTTTTCTTCCACCCCAAGCTAGCCCCAGGGCAGAGCACAGTGGAATGCTGGATCCCAGGCCAGCCTGTGACCTCTCTGTGCCTTGCTTATAGGGTTGCAGAGCGGACACAAAGAAGAACAAGAAAATTCACCCACCAGTTTCTAATTCCTTCCCCACCTGTGGCTTGGTTATGTCAGCAATGCAGGGGCCCAGCAGGGCCCCAGAACTGGGCAGACACCCCCGGCCAGGGATGGGGTCTGGGCAGGACCAGAGGAAAAGGAAGAAACTGGGGAGAGAAGGAAACGGGGGGTGGGGGGGTGGCATAAAGCACATACCCTGTGTGCTCAGGCCTGGCCTTCCTTCAGCCACACTGGCTGCTCCTCGCTGCTCCTCGGACTTGATGTCTCATTCTGACCTCAGGGCCTTTGCACGGCTGGGCCCTCTCCCAAGAACATCCTCTCTCCTCATTCTCCAGCCTATCAGGCTTCATTGTTACCTTTCCCCCTTGTACCTATCAATATCCCAAACCATCTGATTGGCTTGTTCAGTGCCTCCCCCCCGCAGCTCCTGTCCCCCGCAAACCTCCAGTTTCACAAGGACAGCCCCTGGGCCTAGCCAGGCCACCCCTGCATCCCCCCCCCCCCCCAGGCCTGGCACAGGGTGGGCACCAATGGGTGGAGAGAATGAATTGAAGGGGGTTTCATTGCACAGGTGAGGCTCAGAGGCCTGTCCCACAGCTAGTGGTGCCTAGAAGCCCCTGCCTAGGGGCACTTTCTCCAGCCCAGGGACTGTGGGGTCCCAAGGCAGCTGGAAGGGCCACCAAACAAGCCTGTGTGCCTGTGTGTGTGGCAGCAGCAGCTGGGGCTCCTCTGGGGCCCCAGCCCCCACCAGGAGTGCAGGAGGGAGGGCAGAGGAGGGAGGAAGGGAGGCAGCAGCTGGCAGCTGGCCCTGGGCCAACTCTGAGCCTCTGCTGGGAGGGGTTGTCGAAGGGCTGTGTCTTCGTATCTCTCTGTCTCTCTCTCTGTCTTTCTCTGTTTTTCTCTGTCTGTCTCTCTGTCTCTGTCCCTGTCTCTCTTTGTCTTTCTATTTCTTTCTCTCAGTGTCTGTCTCTTTATTGACTTTCTGTCTGCCTTTGTCTCTCTCTATCATAGTCTATGTCCCTGTCTGTCTGTCTCTTCCTCTGTCTCTCTGTAGAGTGCTTGTGGGAACCCTCTCTGGGCCCACAAGTGCTGGGCCCAGGCACCTGGTGGGACCACAGGCTGGTGATATGTGCCCTGGGTGGGGGAGCAAGGGAGGCATATAAGGGGGAAACAATCCTGAATGGGCTGCTGTAGGCATCTGAAGCTGGTGTGGGGTCAGAGCTGGGTGGTTAGGGGGTCCCTGGGAGGGAATATGAAGGCCAGAAGTGATCCTGGTTGGAACAATGCCAGTGCAAAGGCCCTGAGGCCCAGGGGCCATCCTCAGCCAAGTTCCAGTCCTTAACCCCAGGTCACCTGGCAAGCTGGCCTGGCAGAACCTGCCCACTGTTCCCCCTTTAAGGTCCCAAGGTCAGGCCAAGGGAAGGAGGGTGAGAGGGGTTTGCAAGCATCAAGTAGGGCACTGAGTGGGTACCCCCCCAGGACCCTCACCCCCCAGATCTACAGCCCCCTTTCCCTCCCTAGCACATCAATATGCCAAACCTCACTGACAATAGAATCCATCACTGCAGAAATATCCTCTGGGGGCTGTGGCTTAATCAACCCCTGATTTGCATTTCTGCATATTAATGATGGCAGAGTTGCTAATTTTGCTGCATTATTTTAAAGGCACAGAAACTCTGCTCAGCTGTAGTGGCTGAGTGTTTGAGCATCAACCTATGAACCAGGAGGTCATGGTTCCATTCCCCGTCAGGCCTGGGTTGCCGGCTCAGTCCTTGGTGGGGGGCGTGCAGGAGGCAGCCGATAGATGATTCTCTCTCATCATTGATGTTTCTATCTCTCTCTTTTTCTCCCTTCCTCTCTGAAAACAAACAAAAGGCACAGAAACTCTGGAACTACCCAGGGGGTGAGGATGGGGCCTTCCTCACCCTGCCTGTGGGTACAAGATCCTTGCCCTTTAGTGTTACCCCTGTCCCTGGGATCACAGGGACCCCACTCACCCCCCCCATAAAGGCATCAATCTTGGCATCAGCCAGGGGGACCAGGATTCCAGAAATTTCTACAGGTGGCTCCATTCTGAGGATCCCATATTAGGAAAGTCGAGAATTTAGGATCAAAATCTATCTTCAAACCTTTGGATTCTGTCATTGAACCTGAATGATGCTATCAACCCAACCTCCTGAGTTCAGGCCAGAACCTGGGGCCACTTCACAGCCCCAGGTGTGGTCTCTCTCTCCAAACCTCCTGCCTCCACATTTGTCCTCTGGCTGGCTCAGCCTCAGGATGCCTTTCAGCTCCCACTTGTGCAGATGGCCTACATTTAGGCCTTCGCACATGCTGTTCCCCTGCCTGTGTGCTGGTCTTTTTCCTACAAGGTCACCTCTTCCCAGAGGCCTTCCGTGCTACCTTGGACCACGTACGTCCCCATTGCAAGTTGGGAAACAGGCAGAGCGCAGCGAGGTGGGGTGCTCCATTTTAGCGGAGGTATGCACCTGGGCACCTGCTGTCACCTGGTGGCTCCCTGAGGAGAAGCCGCGGGTCTTCCTCGGAGCCCCTGCCCCATGGAGCCCAACCCGCACTCGGAGCCCCTGCCCCATGGAGCCCAACCCGCACTCTGGGACCCCCAGGAAGTCCCCAGGTTGGGGGGAATACCAAGTCAGAGAGATTCCCCCAGACCAGGGCACATGGGCTCCAAAGGGTGGGACGGAGGGGCTGAATGGTGAGGAAGGAAATGGGGGCCCTACTCGGCTGCCTGTTCTAATTCCTGGAAACCCTCCCGTCTGATTTTTCACCTTCATGTAACCATTTTACTCCCACATCAATTCCCGGCCTGACCTGGTTGGAGAAGGGACCACCCCAACCAGGACCCTCAATTGCGCTCTCAGGGATGAACATGTAGTGGGCCACCCGCGCGGCCACTGTCCATTAGAGGGCGCTCAGCGCCCAGAAATGCGGGGACGCCCGCTGAGCCCGGCTGAGACCAGCGCACGTGCCTGCCAGTGCTGCACTTGGGCCCCTGAGCGTGCGCGTGTCTGGCTCAGGCATGTGCGTGGCGGCGCACCTGGCTAAAGGACAATCCCAACACTCTCCGTGAAAATAGGGATCCATGCCCAGCTCCAACAACACAGCCACAGCCAGCCAGCCCCAAACAGAGGTTCCAGCATTACAGACAGCCATTAGCAAAGCAGGGACCCTCCCTGTAATCCCGCCCCCGCCCCCCCCCCCCTTCCTCTCCACTCCCAGGGCTGGATGCGGAGCTGCCTCCCTCCTTCTTACTGGTCCCTCTCTACTCACAAACTCCTATTCATCCTGCAGGGCCCTGCGCCATTGGCCCCTCTTCTAGGACACCTTTCCTAGTCTCTTGGGTATGAATAGATGCACCACCACCATAGAGAGCAGGCAGGTGCCAGCTCAACCTCGCTCCCAGCCCTGCCAGGTGACCTCAGGTGGTCCAGGCCAAGTCTGCAGACAAGAGCCTGTCATCAGTGGTTCCTCAAAGGTAGACCTCCAGGGATGGGTGAATGCTGGTTCCTGGGCCCCGCCCATGGCTGTTAATATAGCTGACAAGCTCCCGAGGAGGCTCTGATGTGAAGACTGTGGCCCTTTGCTGTAGCTCTTTTCTGCTGTTTCTCTGTCCTTCTCTCTGTCCATCTCTCCCCTCCCTCTCTCCTCTCCCTTTATCCCTCTCTCCCCTCCCTCTCTGTCTTCCCTCCTTCAGTCCCCCTGTCACCCCTTGGCCCTGGCCACTTCCTCCACCCAGCCCTCATGGGCCATCTCCTTGGCAACGGTGGCCACAGGGTCTTCCACTCCATCAATCTTTTCTCACCCCTGCAGCCCAGACTCTGGTTCCAGAAGGTGACAAGGAAGTGGGGTCAGGCCTGGGTGTTCAATGTGGGGGGAACACCGTGGGGTTAGGACAAGGGTCCCTCAGCCAGATTTGGCAAAGGTGGTGAGACTCAGAGAGGGTGAGTGGGTCCCTGGGCGTTGTGTCAGCAGGGTCAGAGATCAAGTGAGCCCTGGGCACACAGGAATGGTATTCACTCTTGGGCCTCAGTTTCTCCCAAAGCACGTCCAGACTCCAAATCCAAACCAGGCCAGGTTTTGGAGCGCTCACTATGTGCGAGGCACAGTTCCTCAGCACACCAGGAGGAAGGCTAGGTCCTTCTCACAATTTACAGCCCATGACAAGGCCACCAAGCCAGGCACTGGTCAGGGCAGGCACTAGAAACCAGGGCTGCATCCACAACACAGCAGGCACCGAATTCACATTCTAACTCCTGAGCTGGCTGCCATCACTGCTTCTGGAAGAGCCCACCTTTCAAACTCTGAGCATCTCACCATTCCAGGTCCCAAGGAAGCAGTCAGGGGCCTTCAGGTTTTTCCTTTATAGGATGGGGAAGAGGAAGGTTCCTAAACACCCCAGGAGGAATAGGCTTTCTCCCTTGTTGGCAGAGTGATGGGGATAAACTCAGAAGGCAGCATGGGAGGGTGGGGGCCACAGGGGGCCTGCATACAGGTCGATGAGCTAGGTCCTGCACAGACATTGATCACTAAGTATGTTTGTATGGATCCTGGGCCTGGGCCCACGGGAAGGGGGTGCAGAGGGACCTTGGGGCAAGGGTACTGAGTGGGGATGATAGTGGGGAGGTGATGGTTTGAGGGAGAGCAGAATGCAAAGGATAAACCCTTTCTGAGTCTCAGTTTCCCCATCCAGGCAATGGGAGCAGATGGGGACGTGGGCCTCCTGGGACCCTTTTAAGGGGGAGGCAGCTCAGAGAGGTCAGGCTGCTGGTTCAGGACCACACAGCTTGGGGGTGGGGGTTACCATGGGCTG
Organism: Plecotus auritus; assembly: GCF_963455305.1. Taxonomy (NCBI): domain Eukaryota; kingdom Metazoa; phylum Chordata; class Mammalia; order Chiroptera; family Vespertilionidae; genus Plecotus; species Plecotus auritus. Next base: position 82,993,461 of record NC_137773.1, read on the forward strand.
TGCTGATGCAGGGAACCTGTCTTTCCACAGCATTGAGCTGGCTGGGTCCAGGCCTGACTATGGGGCTCCCTCTCCCTGATGGCCAGGGATGGGCTGCTGGCCCTTTAAGAGCCTCGTTTTGGCGCCGCCTGGGGGTTATTGATCGCAGTCTTGGAAACACGATTAGATTACCCCGGCTGGGTAGGGCCGCCAGGCAGGGGCGGTGGGAGAAGCACAAGGCTTCTTGTAAACGGCTCCCCAGGGCGAAGGGCCGAGGGAGGGGATGGGGGTAGGAGGTGGCCTCTTGTTTGGGGGCTCCCTGAGTGCCCTTGTTCTGGTGCTCCCGGGACGAGGAGGGTGTCTCATTGGGGCCCCCATTCTGTGGGTTTAGAGATGGAGGCTCCGAGAGGGGTAGCATAGCCAGGAAGACCCATTTATCCAGCTGCATTTGTGGAGTGCCTCGTGTGGCCGGCGTATGTGGGGTGTATGCGGGGGCACATTAATCCAATCATCACTATTATTATTGTTATTATTATTTAAATTTTTAAAATATTTTTAATGATTTCAGAGAGGAAGAGAGAGATAGAAACATCAATGATGAGAGAGAATCATTGATTGACTGCCCCCTGCACACCCCACACTGGGGATCCAGCCGGCAACCCAGACATGTGCCCTTGACTGGAATCAAACCCGGGACCCTTCAATCCGAAGGCCGACGCTCTATCCACTGAGCCAAACCAGCTAGGGCTATTATTATTATAAATAATAATTGTGGCTCATGATTGGCCCTGTTGTCCTTTAGGGGTCTGTTTCTGGTCACTGCAACACGTGGGGTGGGGGAGTCTGTGATCCCATTATATAGTGGGGGAACTGAAACCCTGAGCTCCCACAGCCAGAGGGCTGAGCCAGAACACTCTGCCTAAACCCCTTCCTGAGCCTGGACCCCTTCCTGGACACCTTGCTCCCCCTGGGTCTCAGAAGGTGGGAAGGAAGGCAAACCTGCCCTTTCTCTCCCATCTCTCCATCTCAGACAGTTCAGTCCCGCCTAGTGTGTGTGTGCTCAGCCTCATCCCAGACTCCCTGCCTGCCTCCAACATCCCTACCCTCCCAGGAGCCTGAGGGCCTGGTTTAAAATGGCTCCTTCCTCATCCCTTCCTTACTCTAAAGCCTGTGGCTCCCAGTGAACTCCAGAAAAAGACCTGAGCTCTCATATGACTCATGAAGCCCCCCCACCTCCCCAAGAAGCCTGGCCAGCTTCAGAGCCTCCCCCTCCCCCCACATCTCGATTCCTGACTCAGGGCCTTTGTAGTTTCTGCTCCCTTTGCCAGAAATGCCTTTTCCCCTCTGGGCCCAGGCGTTCCTGCTCACCTCTCAGCCTGCAGCTGAGAAACCAGTGTGGAGAGCTTGTGGGGAGAACCCGGGTGAAACCTGGGGGAGAACTTAGGAGAGAACCTAGTGGGGGATGCCTGGGGAACCTGGAGAGGACCTGGGGGAATTGGTGGAAAAACTAGGGGGGACCTGAGGGGGAATCTGGGGAGGACTTGTGGCGGGGGCGGGGGCCGGGGGGTGGGGGGCAAGGAACTGGATTTGGAGGGCCCAGCTCTTTCACCCATCCTACCCCCTTCTGTACCGCAAGGCCTCTGGGAGGTGCTTGACCTTGGGGGGCAGGGCTGAAGGCAGATTTAGCCTCCAGTGTAGGCTGAGGAGGTGGTGAGCAGAGGCACATTAGGAGCTGGTTCGGGTGGCCACCCACACTCACCCCAGATATGCCCTCAGAGGCCCAGTTCCAAATGCTCCCACAGCTAGCGTTTGTCAATTGACTAAACAATAGTACTTAGCAATAATGGTGGTGGTAGTAAATTAAATTGTAACCACTCAGACTGGACTTCTGCTCTTGATAACCTTCCCAGTCTCATTGTCTCCACAAACCTTTATCGTTCAATCATCCCCAACATTTATAGAGTGCTAACTGTATGTCCCAGGTACCCCCTTCATCCCAACAGCCCTCTGAGGCAGGAAACATAACTGGCCAGGTCTACAAAGCGGGGGAAACCGGGGTCCAGGGAGGATGGGGGACTTGTTCAGAGTCCAGAAGATGAGATTCTAAACCCAGATTCGTCTGTGTCTGACCGTGGGTTTGCCTTTGAGAAAAGGGCCTTGAGCGTGTATTTCTGAGGCGCTGGACATAAGAAAACTGAGGCACAGAGCCAAAGAGGGGCCTGGGGGTCTCCCTGAGCTTCCAGGAGGAGTCAGGAGGAGGTTCCAGGCAAAAGCTGGAGATTAACCAGGTTTGGGCCACAGCCACATAGTATGACCTTGCCCGCTTCACCAGGGGCTACCCATGGAGAAGAGGCCTGCCCATGGTGGGGGTGGGGGTGGGAGGGGGAGATCTCAGTACAGGGAGGTCTAGGGAGGGAGCCTGTCCCTGGCCTCCCTCAGGGATCCTAGACCAGCCAGACAGAAGGGCCCTTCATAGCAGGAGCTTAATAGAGGCAGAGTGAGGGCTCAACAATGACAATGGGAGGGACTGCTTGGGAGCTGGCCCTGGGCCTTGGGCAGGGTCAGAGGCAGGCTGGGTAGGAGGGCCCCCCATGTCCTGTCAGAGCCTTCCCTGCACATCCCCAGAGGGCCCCACCTGCCTGCCCCTCTCATAACTCTCCTCTCTCTCCCTGTTCCTCTGTTTCTCTCTGCCCCCTCTGTATATCTCTACCTCTCTTTGTCTCTCTCTCCATCTCTGTCCCCCCCTCCCGCCTCCTATGTCTCTCCATGTGTCCTTAGTCACATCTCTCCCTACTTCTTAGCTCTGCTCAAACCCTCCCCACTCCCTCTCAGCAGCCATTGGCTGTGGTGTCTCCAGGTGTCCCTGCTGGACAGCTGTGAAGAGCTTCCTGGCAGGGGGTGTAGGGGGGCTCACCACCATCTCTCTTAAGGCTCACACTCAGGGCCACAAAGATAGAGGCTCCATGGACACCCCTGCCCCTCCCAGAGCCAGGTCTGCAGGCTCCAAGTTGTGTGCGCTTGGCTGGGCCCCTACGCCCTCTGGACAATGTTACCACACTGTAAACCAGGCGTCCTCAAACTACGGCCCGCGGGCCACATGCAGCCCGCCGAGGACATTTATCCGGCCCGCCGGGTGCCGCTGCCTGTCCTGCTTAGCAGCCGACTCGTCCCGGGCCCGCGGTGCGCATAGGAATTTGTTCATAGTTTTTTTTTTTAAACTATAGTCCGGCCCTCCAACGGTCTGAGGGACAGTGAACTGGCCCCCTGTTTAAAAAGTTTGAGGACCCCTGCAAACAGTCAGGCTGGGGTAGGGGCGGGGGACCCCCCAAAGGGCTGAGTCATTGGGCATCTGAGAGGGGATATGCAGGGCCCTATCCTTCCCTCTGGCCCAGCCCTGACTTCATGCAGGATGCATGAGTCCATGGTGGGGGACACCAGGGTGGGGGAAAGGAAGAGAATAAATGAACCAACTGCTCATCTCTTCGGTCTCACCTGCCTTCTGCCAAATCCCCAGGTGGGGCTTGAGCCCTCAGGGGTCTCCCCTCACGTCCTAGGAAAACTGAGACACAGTGTAGGGGTGCCAGAGGAGGGCAAAAGCTTCCAAGGCCTGGGTGTCCCCCTTGCTGCTCCCAAGGGTCAGTGGAGACTCCTCAGGCCAGGGGCTTGGGCCTGGACCATCCCCACCCGGTAGTTCCCTCCAGGTCCTCCCCAGGTTTTCCCCTCAGGACCCTCTTACCACCGCCCCCCCCCCCCCACATAGTTCCTCTCCAAGTTCCCCCCTAGGTTCTCCCCCAGTTTTCACCCAGATTCTCCCTACAAGTTCCCTCCTCTGGTTTCGCTGCTGCAGGCTGAAAGGTGAGCAGGAATGCCTGGGCCCAGAGGGGAAAAGGCATTTCTGGCAGAGGGAACAGAAGCTGCAAAGGCCCTGAGGCAGGAATCAGGACGTGGGGGGAAGGGGGAAGGCTCTGAAGCTGGCCAGGCTTCGTGGGGGTAGGGGGTCGTGATCCATGGGAGGATTCAGGTCTTTTTCTGGAGTTCACCGGGAGCCACAGGAGGCTTTAGAGTAAGGAAGGGATGAGGAAGGAGCCATTTTAAACCGGGCCCTCAGGCTCCTGGGAGGGTAGGGATGTTGGGGAGGGGGTGGGGCAGGCGGGGAGTTGAGGAATCTGGGATGAAGCTGAGCCGAGAGCACACACACACCAGGCAGGACTGAACTAGGTCTGACATGGAGAGATGGGAGAGACAGGCCAGGTTTGCCTTCCTGCCCACCTCCTGAGACCCAGGGGGGAGCTGGGTGGCCAGGAGGGGTCCAAGCTCAGGAAGGGGTTTGGGGCAGCAGCCGTGGCCCCGCTGGCCCCTCTGAAGCAGTAATTAAGGGCTGTGGCGTCCCCGCGGCGTGATGTATGTGCACCTTAACTAATCATTTATTAGGGCACTGATGGTTCGTCAATATTAATTCATTTATTTAAACAACTCGGCTCCGTAATGAAGATGTTGCCTGAGAGGGGAGGCCGGCAGGTGGCGGGGCCGGGAATCAGGGAGGGGGCTCAGACCAGGGCCTGGGGGTCTGCAGGGTTTGGGTTAAATGTCCCCACAGGTTAGTGTTAAGCCAACACCTTGCTGGGCCAATGGGGAGATTGAGGCCAGAGCAGGAGGTGACCTGCCTGAAGGCCTCATATCAATCAAGGAGGGCGGGGCGAACTCAGACCGACCACTCTGGACACTCCACCACTGCTCACAGGACCCCCTTCCTGCTGCCCTGCTCCTGGACACCAAGCACCAGCCAGGAGGGCTACTGGCTGACATGCTTAAAGGATGGCCTTCTCCTCCCAGTGCTGTGCCCTCGGCTGGTGCATCCTCTCTAGTCTTCCTGCCTGCCTGGTGGGCTGGTCCAGGGAGACATTTAAGAACAAAAACCCGGTCACATTCTTCCTCTGCTCAGGAACCATTCATGGCTCGCCAGTGCCCTGCAGAAAACATCCAAATCCATCTGTTCCACGGACTTCCTTGGTCCTCCCCAATCCAAGGGGCCCCCATTACATCTCTATCACCCGTGACCCTGGTATTTTTCCCAGCAGCCTTACCTGGGTAAGGAGAGGGACCCTGCCTATCCCAGAGAGTGGGTGGCACTGAGCAAACGTGCCCCTCTCCCCCGGCAGACACTGTGGGGCCTGGGTATCTGCCCCTTGGCAACCTCATTCCAGCACAGCTGCAGCTGCCCTGTAGGGGCAATGGAGGGTCTGTTCTCCCTCCAAGTCTCTGCTCCCGGAGGTCCCCCTCCCCCAAGGTGAAGGGCCAATGTCCCTCCATGACCTGATGGACAAATGCCTGTCCTTTACCTGTGGCAGTACCACTCTGGAGCGAGTCCCTTGGAATCCCTGGGAATTCCTGGCAGAGGAACCAGCACGTGCAAAGGCTCAGAGGTGTGGAAGGGCAACCTTAGAAGTCCCATCCAACTGTGGACAGAGGCTCAGGGCCTGTTAAGGTCTCTGCATTCTTGTGGGAGAGCACTGGGGAGCCAGAGAGAGTCTCAAGCGAAGGAGGGACGGGCCTGATTTGCCCTCCAGATTTACAGTCCACTCCGGGTTATAAGAAGAACTCCACTGGAACCTGAGACATGGCAAGCACTAACTGAGCACCTACTGCGTCCCAGCCTTTGTTCTCTCTCTCAGAGGTGACATCAGGCAGAGGCCAGAACTGGCACTCAGTGCAGGTAGCTGTCTTCCCACTTGCCTCATGTCTGCACACAGGAGGGTGGCCTTCCAGGCCGGCCTAGGTTCCTCCTGGGCCTTTCTGCACAGCTGGAAACTGTTGAAGCTCACAGGAGCTGGACTTGGTGGCCAGGTGGTGGGTGGCTGGCCTGACCCGACACGGGCTGGCCCACAGGGGAAGCACCCACACGTCTGGGTTCTCCCTGCCACCCGTGGAACCTTCCAGCCACTCTGAGTGTGGGAGGCAGACGGCCAGGGCATTAAAGTTAACTTCCTCTTAAATAGACTTAATTAGTGTTCTCCAGTCCCACATAAATTAATCGTGGCCGGCCACGGAGGCTGGGATGCCCGATCGATGGGCAGCTGGACGGCTGCGAGGAATTCTCTGGCTCATCCATCATGTCACTCTGGCTGATAAAGGCTCATGGCTTTATCTTCTCCAACCAGGCCCTGGGGAGGGGGTCTGGGCAGGCAATGTCCCACTCTCGGCCCCACTTTCCACATCTGTGAAATGGGATGCTCAGATGAGGTGAGGCGGCCATGAGCCTGGAGAGGAAGAAGGACCAGCCTGGTGCTAAGTACCACCTCATTTAATCCTGGCCAGGGCCCTGCAAGGCATCCATGTAGTCCTTAGTTTTTCTCCAAATGTGTCAGCTGAGGATGGAAGAGGTCGAGGGAGCTCAGGCATCAAGCCCCAGGACTTAGTTTAACCATGTTCCTAGGTGTCTCTGGCTCTAAAGGCTGGAATTTTGTGGATGGTCACCTGTCACTGGGTTGTGCCCTTGCTGTATTGAGGAAGGGGCTAGGAGGAGCTTAGAATCCCCAGAAGGCCCTGCACCCTAAACTCTGCAAAGGGAAGAGGGCGCCACAAGTCTTTAGGAGTCAGAGGGCTTGAACAGGGTCGGGGGGATCCCAGGAGGCAAAGGGTGCAGGCAGCTCCAGGCCACCCCTCTGGAGAAGCCCAGCCTGACACACTTGTTCTTCCAAGGCCAGGGGACCAGGCAGGAGTCTCCAGGTACCCCACATTCCCACATATCTACACGAAAGTCCCGTGACTACCTCCTGAGTACCAACTCCTGGGTTGGATCCTGGGGACTGGGTGATAACCACCTGGAAGTGGCCTCTTTCTGTGGTAGAGACAAATGGATGTCTAATTAGAAAACTGTGGAGGGTTCAGGGAGGGCTTCCTGGAGGTGGGGGTGTTGGGCTGATAGATAACTGGAGGGGAAAGGGCTGAGGGGAGGGGTGGAAGAGGGTAAATTGATGCCACCATGAGGGGGTGGAGAGTGGGAAAGGTATGAAGGGGTTCCAGAAAGACCCCCAAACTTAAAACCATTCTGGAGTTGCGGGGGAAGTTAGTGATGAAATCTCTGGTAAAGGGCAGAACCAGGCAGCAGTGTGGGCACGAAGGGGTGTGGCTTTGTGGGGGCGTGGCCAACACTAAGAAATGCCATGGGGGCTTGGTCTATAAGAGGCCTGGCTTTCCCCCAGGGGCATGAGTTGGGCCAAGGTTGGGGGGCCCTATTTGATGACCAGGGCACAGGTAGCAAATGTCCCTCCACTGCCCCCTGCCCCCAAGGGATCTTTGAATAAAATTGAGACCCATGAGACCTCTATCTCTGAGTGGAGTCAGAGAGAAGAACCCAGGACTGGGGGAGGAGCCTGCAGGGGCAATGGAGGGTCTGTTTGGAGGACAGGGAGGGATTCCCCAAGGAGGGGCTTTGAGGAAGGAGGAACTGGCTGGATGAGAGAAGATAGAGGAAACTGCATGTGCAAAGGCCCTGCGGCAGGAACCGTATGGGGTTTATTAGCTTCAGGCTGAGTGGTGGTGGGAGAGCCTCAAAGATCAGGTGGAAAAGGTTGGGTTTTACTGAGGAGGAAGGGAGCCATGGGGGCTTCTAGCACCTGAGTGGAGGCAACAAAGCAGTTTTCCTTTGGAAAAGTCCCTTCTGGTACCACATGATGGGCAGGCAGTCCGAGGCAGGAGGGTAGGAAGGGGGAGGGGTGGGGAGACAAAGATCCAGGCAGAAAACAGGGGTGCCCTGGACTGTGGGAATGCAGAGGTGGGGAGAAGTGGACAGAATAGACATGCTTTTTTGTTGTTGTTTGTTTGTTAACCCTCACCTGAGGATACTTTCTCCATTGATTTTTAGAGAGAATGAAAGGGAGGGAGGGAGGGAGGGAGGGAGAGAGGGAAGGAGGGAAGGAAGGAGGGAGGGAAGAAGGAAGAGAGAGAGAGAGAGGGACATCAATGTGAGAGAGACATATTGGTTGCTTCCCACATGGGCTCTGATTGGGGCCTGAGATGGAACCTGCAACCCAGGTACATGCCCTTGAATAGGAATCAAACCTGAGACCCTTAGGTGTGCAGGCTGATGTTCTAACCACTGGGAAACATGGACCAGGGCTGGAGATGATTTTGAAGGAGAGGTTGGAAGAACCAGAAGACCCTCTGCTGGGTGTGGTGGAGGCACAGATGGTGGTCTGTCCCCGCCTCCACCCACCCCCACCCTGTGTGTTCTGAGCCTGCCAGGCCTCTTCAATCATGGTGGCTCAGGTGTCCTGGAATTCTTATCCATAAACATATTTCAAGCCCGGCCACTGAGCTGGGATCCAAGCCCTGCACTCTGCCCGCCATGTCTGATGGCTTCAGGGAGCTCAGCCAGGCATGGGAGGAACTGGTCCTGGCCCAGCACCAAAGAGTCAGCCCAGGCTGGGCAGCTCACCTAGCGGGCCTCAGTTTACCCATCTGTGCAGTGGGCTTCATGCAGACCACGACAGAAGAAGGGTGTGGATCTGCCTTTGGGGACGCCTAGACGGGGGAGGGGGGTCGGGGGGGTCGGAAACTACACAGAGACTCTCAGTGCCAGCGATCAAGGCAGGAGACAGGGGAGGCACTGCTGAGGGGGTGCATAGGGGTCTCCCTCTTAGGGTCTCAGTTTCCCCATGTGGGTGGGTGTGCTTGACTGCCAGGCAAACAATAACAACAAAAATATTGATGATAATTCCTTTCCTGGGTGGCTGAGGGGGGCCTCCAGGCACCACCCTTACTTGGGCCAACTGACCTTTCCTTCTGGGTCTGGCAGGCAGCAGGCTGGAGGTTTGAGAAAAATGTTGTTTTGTTTGAATAGTGATGGTCGGGGCGCAGCTGAGCAGGGTCCTCTGCCAGCCCTGCATCCACGTCCCATCTCCACAGACCGGTGGGCACTTTGCCACGCCCCTGGGCTTCAGTTACCTGTGAAGTGGGAGTGATTGGTGACACGAGGCGCAGTTCTGAAACATCAAGTCCCGAACTGGGTGCCAGGAGTGAGATTTTTGTGGGTAAAGTGAGTTATTGCCTGTTGCCTCCATTAGAACCCCACCTCCTAAAGGGAAGGCTGTCCCACCCCTACCCACCTCCACCCGGTGTCCAGAGCTTGAATGTGGAAGAGAGGAGGGAGGGAGGGACGGAGGAGCTAGGGTTGCCTCGTCCCTGTAGGGGGCCAGGGCCTCTCTAAATTCACAGGAATGGCCTGTGATAGGTCTCCACGTCTTGTACTTCAGTTTCTCCAACTCTGAAATGGCCACAACTGACCAGCATGCCTCTGTCGGAGCCAGGCTCATACCCTTCCCCACTCTGAGGAGCCTTTCTTCCCAGCTCAGCCCCCGCTCTGTGCTGGTTACATCCCCGAGGGATGAGGCGCTCACCCCCTCCATAGGGCCTACGGGTGGAGACTTGATGTGTGTCAGGCTGGGGCCCGGGGATGGGTCTGGGGGAGGCAGTTCTGAGAAGAAGTGAAGACAGTTCTCAGAAACCCCGAGACCCTGAGGGATGCCTTTCCCTTCTCAGAAATGCTTCCCCACTGACTCGGGAAGAAATGTGGGCACTGCAGGCAGGGGGCTTGGGCCAGCAGCAGGGGCCAGCCCCAGGCTGCCCTGAGTTTTCCCCTCTCCCGCATGCACCCCTCTATGCCAGGCCCATGTCTCTCACCTCCTGCCAGACCCCAGGAGCCCAATCCTTCCCCCCAACGCCTGGATGCACTCCCCACCCTCCCCAGTGTCCCTCATGGTTCTGAGCTAAGTAAGGGCTTCCTCATCCCCTGCCCCTTGTCATCCTGTAACCCCCCTCCCTTTGGGCTGATAATCTATGGATCCAGGATTCACACCCACTCTGCACAAAAGTGGGGACTGCTCTCCAGCTATTTGGGCTCACCGGTCACGCTGGATATAAGCAGTCTCTTCAAAATGGGATGTCTCTGGGTCCCCACCTCCAGGAAACAACTCAGCCTGGGGGACCCCTCAGGTGTCTTTGCTGGCAGTCCTGAGACAGCGGGGCCACCTGATGTCCAGGCTGACCAGCTGCTTCTTTCTTACGACTAGAGTCTCACCCAGGGCCCCAGTGGGTGAGCCCCTACTTATCCCAGGTTATCCCAGGTGTCCACAGAAGGAAGGTAGGTCTGTGGACATCTGCTGGGCAATGATGGGGGCGTTGAGACACAGGGGGAGACCCTGCCTCAGTATTGGGGTGGAAGCGCTGGAAAGAAAAGAAGGAACATCACCTTACCCTGCTGCTCCCAGAGCAGACCCCCCCCACCCATCGCCTGAAAATCTAGGTGGTCCCTCTGGAAGAAGCCGGAGCTGGTGGGTACAGTGGGGTGAGAGGGGGAAATTCAATTAGACTCAGGTCCACAGCCTGGTGACTGGGTGTTTAGGTTATTGCTGAGCCTCACTGGTGAGGTCTTCCATGACGGGACTCGGCTTCATGAATGCTCTGCCACACCTCCCCTTCTTCTACCGCCTCCCCCACCAAGAAGCAGTATGTCCCTAATCCCCAGGCATGTCAGCCCTCCCTCAGAAATCACTAATGGGTTGCCCTTCATAACTTGAAACTTCCCAGCCTCCAATTTCTGCAATAAATGTCAGGTTTCACACCCGTTAGAATGGCTTTAAAAAACGGTCAGTTTGAAAAACAGGAAATGCCAAGTGTTGGCGAGGAGGTGGAGAAACTGGGACCCTCACTCATCGCCGGTGGGATGTAAGATGAAGCAGCCACCACAGAGTAGAGCATGGCGTTTTCTGGAAAGTTAGACAGAGTCATCACACAACCCAGCAGTGTGGGTGGCTGTAGCCTCCGCTGCAACACCGGATTTTTTTAAAAATTGAAGTAAAATTGACATAAAGCTAATAATTTTAAAGTGAACAATTCAGTGGTTTTTATTACATTCACAATGCTGTGCAACCAGCACCTCTTTCTAGTTCTAGAACATTCCATCACCCCAAAATAAATCCCATCCCCATCAGCAGAGGCCCCTCCGGGAGCCTCTGACAATCATGAAACCACTTCCTGTCTCTGTAAACGTGCCTGTTCTGGACATTTCACATGAATGGAATCACATTTTGTGCCTGGCTTCTCTCCCTGAGCGTCATGTGTTCAAGGTCCATGCGTGTTGTAGGAGTGTCAGTGCTTCACTCCTTTTCATGGTGGAGGCATATTCCAGGGGTGGGTGGACACACTGTGTTTGTTTGTTCACCTGATTTACAGATGGGTTGTTTCCACCTTTTGGCTGTTGTGGATCCTGCTGCTGTGGAAATTGGTGTACAAATGCCCGTTGAAGCCCCTGTTTTCAGTTCTTTAGGATATACACCTGAGAGTGGAATTGCTGGGTCATAGGGTGATTCCATTCCATGTTTAGCTTTTTTTTTTTTTAAATGTATTTTAAAAACATATTTTATTGATTTTTTTACAGAGAGGAAGGGAGAGGGATAGAGAGTTAGAAACATCGATGAGAGAGAAACATCAATCAGCTGCCTCCTGCACACCTCCTACTGGGTATGTGCCCGCAACCAAGGTACATGTCCTTGACCGGAATCGAACCTGGGACCCTTCAGTCTGCAGGCCGACGCTCTATCCACTGAGCCAAACCGGTTAGGGCTTAAATATATTTTTATTGATTTCAGAGAGGAGGGGAGCAGGAGAGAGAGAGAGAAACATCAATGATGAGAGAGAATAATTGATCAGCTGCCTCCTGCATGCCCCCTACTGGAGATTGAACCCGCAACCCAGGCATGTGCCCTTTACCGGAATCGAACCCGGGACCCTTCAGTCCGCAGACCGACGCTTTATCCACTGAGCCAAACCAGCTAGGGCAATGTTTAGCTTTTTAGGAAACTTCAGACTGTTTTCCACAGCAGCTGCCTCATTACAGCCCTGAATTCACCTTCATCCTCTGGGGAAAAGTAATCATCTGAGAAAATAGGGTGTGAAACCAAGAGGCTTGGTGAGGGGGGCTCTCAGCTCAGTCAGACCATTACTCAGACCTCCACCAAGTCATGCTCAGCCTTTGCCTCAGTGTCCCCATCTGACAAATGGGCTAAAAGGGGCACCAGGGTTTCAAACCTTTGCATGTAGTGGCAGAACCCTTTTTTCAACGGATCAGTTTGGAAAAGGCCAGTGGTTCAGATGGATGAAATAGGGGTCCTCTCCTCCAAGTGGGGGTGCAGGTTGGGGGGCATGTGAGTTTTCTGTTGAGGCTGTAAAAACTCACCACAAATCAGGGTTTAAGCTACAAACATTTATTCTCTGACAGTTCGTTTATTGTCAACCTCCTTCACCCCCGCTCCACCTTGGAGCTAGGACACCATTCATAGGGAACAGTTTGAGCCTCTGAGATTAGATGATCTCCAGTCACTCACTTACTGAATAAGCATTTATTGAGCACCTGCTGTGTACCAGACCTCTGTAGGAGGGCTGGCTTTGTGAGCATTGTCCACAAATCCACGTGTGGTTCAGTGCGCTGCTGTCGCTATCTTGAAATTCTTGCTAATTTAAGCTCTGAATTTGTGTTTTGTAAGTGGAGTTTGATGGAACAATGGAGAACAGGACACATGCACAATACACGTGTCTCCCTCGGTTCCTGGGGGGCTCCATTTGCACCCACCAGCTTCCACAGTGTTAGAAGAACATTCGAATGACCACAAGTGAAACAAAAACAGCTTGGTTTGGGACCGTGCTTCAGTGGCCTGATGAGAACAAGATACACATATACAATCTAAGAAACACAAATGGTTCAATTTCGGTGAATCGGCCCACATGTGTTCTGTGCTCTTATATGAATTTATTTGCATTTAAGACTGATAGTGCAGATAGAATCTGTCACATTCTGCTGCTTGTTCACATTTTTAATTTTTCTTTATGTAAAATGACAGGGGATGGCAAATGGAAAAAACTATGACAAGTGGAGAGAGAGACACAGTTAAAGAAGGAAAATGCTTTACATCTTAGCACCTTGAATGACACCTTGTTTTTTGCATTTGGAACAAGCGGCCCTACATTATTATTTTGCAGTAAGCCCTGCAAAGTACATAGCCGGTCCTGTAGGTACTCTGAGTGCTGGAGACAGTGTGAACAGACAGACAAAAATTTCTATTTTCACGGATCAGACATTCTAGTGGGCAGACAGACAAGAAATAAGTGAACATTACACATATAAGGTGACGTGAGCTGTGGAGAAAAATTAAGTGGTAGGGAGATTGGGAAGGCTGAGGGAATTGTGGTTATTTATTTGTCACATAGTATCAAATGTTTACCATGTGTTGGTGGTGATGTTAACCTGATTTCAAGTTATTTGAGTAAAAGAGGAGACTGAAAAATCTCAGGGAAGGACTTTGATTGGCCAGTGTGGGTCATGCACCCATTCCTAGACCAATCACCACAGCCATGGGGAGGAGATACTACATGATTGGATGGCTTGGGTAAGATACCCATTCTCATGGACAACACATGGTTCCTCCCCAGATTGGGAGGAGACAGAGCTGGACACATATTTGCAGGCCCAGGTGTTCAGGGCTGGGGTGAAGGGTGGGGAGAAGTTATAACCAAAGGTTATGCTTCTGGTTCAGATGAGAATTCACAGAGGAGGGGGGGCATTGGAGTTGGGGCTTTGAGAGATGAGTAGTAGTTTGCCTGGTGATGAAGCTGACATAACATCAGTGAGAGAGCATGGCTGTCAAAGGGGGTAGTGACAGAGGTCAAATTCTAAAGAGCCTTCCACGCCAAGCCAAGGAGAGTGGGACCTTTGTCCCCAGGCAATGAAGAGGCATAGAAAAGGTTTAGAGCAAAAGAAGTATGTACCAGCTTTAAAATATATATATATATATATTTCAGAGAGGAAGAGAGAAGGATAGAGAGATAGAAACATCAATGATGCGAGAGAATCATTGATTGGCTGCCTCCTGCATGCCCCTAGTGGGAATTGAGCCTGCAACTCGGGCATATGCCCTGACCAGGAATCGAACCTTCACCTCCTGGTTCATAGGTCAATGCTCAACTGCTGAGCCACACTGGCCAGGCTGTACCAGGTTTGAGAGTGAGAAAGAGCCTGCTGAGGTCAATGTTATGGGTGGTTTAGATAAAGAGTCAGCAAACTATGACCTAAAAGCCAAATATGGCCCTTGGCCTGTATTTATAAATAAAGTTTTATCGGCACACAATAATTTCTGTATCATCTACAATGCATTCACTACAAGGGCAGAGCTGGGCAGTCCTGAGACCATCTGGCTCACAAACCTGAAACTATTTATGCTCTGGCCCTTTGCAGTCTGGTCTAGAGGAGTGAGAACAGAGGAAGGTAGGAGACCCTGGAGGAGGTAGGGCCATGGGCACACTGCAGAGGGGGCCTGTTCCAGGGGTACTGAGGTGGCAAGACTGAGGATGTTGGAAGGCCTGAATGAGGGGTTGAGGGAAGGAGAGAGGACAGTGTTTCTAGCTGGGAGATGGGTGGACAGCATGGCCATCACTGATGGGGCCACAGGAAGACCCTGAGGCCAGTTAAGCTGGCTGAGTTTGGGACATGGGACAATGGGGAGGGTTTTCTTGGACGAGAGATAGATGCACAGACCTGGAATTTTCTGTGGGCCCTGGCGGGCTGGGGGCCAAGGCCTCCAATGGCTATCTTTAGAATGGCCCTGCATTGCTGGAGCTCCCCTGGCAACTTTCCAGTACAGCCTGGAAGGCCCCAGGGTCCAAAAATTCAGAAGGCCTGCATTGCCCGGAAGGCAAGCATCAGGTATTGAAGCTCTCCTGAAGGGCTGCCTGGCTCACCCAGGGGGAGCTGCAGAATGAGGAAGGGCCTGCATTGTTGGAGGATGTTCTGTGCCAGGAACCCCACAAGCCATTGTCTGCAGGGCATTTGAAGTATGTGGAGTCACTGTAAGTGCTCGGGCTGAGGTGCCTGTGCTGTGGGGCAAAGCTGGCATGGGGCTTGGGGTCAGTTTGGGCAGAGCTTCAGATGACCACCTGAGGCACGGGGGCTTCAACCACTAACAGTGGGGACCCTTGAGCCTGCACGAAATGCCCCATCCAGCCCTGTCTGTGTCCTGTAAATGCCCCAGGGCAGGGCTGCCAGATTTGTCTCGATGGCCTCTGCTGACCTGGCACCCCAACACTCTGCCTGGGCCCCTTCAGCCTCCCTCCACCACCCTGGGCCCCACCTGGCACAGACCTGGTGTCCAAGGATGCCCGGAAGGATGGGCCATGGGGAGGGCCCCGCGATCAATAGCTCCGCCAGTCACCAGAGCAGACGGAAGCCAGGCCTCGGCAGCTGCTTGCCGTCCCCCATCCCACCCTCTAGGAAGGCGGATGAGAATAGGGGACCCTCTTGAGCGAAGCCCGGCACCCGCCTGCCGCCCAGCACCTCTATCTGCCGTGGAAGGACCCAGTTCCTGAATTGCTCGGATGGGCCGCGCCACGGGCCTCCACCGAAGCCTTTAATAGCCGGGGCCTAATGTTTTATTGTTGGTTTTAAAAGTGTAATTAGTTCAAGTGTAAACAGAAAAAACCTGCTTAATTAAGAATTTTAAAACAGAGGCATAAAGCTCGAGCGGAAACATTGGCGAACCCCTAGAGCTGCTTTCATAAAATCGATCAGAAGAGGCTCCGAATGTAGGGGCTGGGTGGGGCGGGGGGGCTGGGAGGGGCCTTCTGATGGAGGCTATTTGCCTGCCAGGGCAGGGGCCCCAGGGACCTGCTGTTTTACGATCGGGGTCGTGGGACCAGTGCCTAATGATTTTTACGCATTAATGGAGATGAGAGTTGGCCAAGGCAGGCTGTTTAAGAAGCGTTTATGGGTGGCTTGGAGCTGAGTCATGTGACCCTGGGGCCGGCTGGGTGGTGAGAACTCCAGCCCCGGCCAAGGAGGCCCCCAATGCTACCCCTTCTCTTTGGGCTGCTGGGCTGGGCACCCTCTTGGTATAGGCCACTCACACAAGGCATCGCTGGACGGAGGCTTGGTGTCACGGGAACCTCCTGGCCGATTATGCCTGTTCCCTGTGTGTGTCAATGCCCGCCCTCCCTCAATGTCAAGGGCTTAAACTTCCCACTCAATTTACACAGAGCCTGCCTTCCACTAGGGACGAGGCAGTGTCCACAGTGGGACTTGGAAGTCTTGGTACAAACTACGGCCTGAGGTGAGATCAGCTGGACCCGGCCTCTGGGGAGGGGCTGGTGGGACTGTCACCGACCACCAGGAGGTCAAGGAGGCCCCAGATTGGATCTGCCTACTCACTGAGTCCCAGAGTTTGGCTATTCCAAGTGTCATGAGCTTGAGAAGCAGGAGAAAAGTTACAGAGAGCCAAGTAGTGGATGGCACTGTGCCTGTGCAGTCTTAAACTTGGGGCTAAGAGTCCTGGGGTCTGGGCATAAGCCAGGCAGGGTGTGGAGCAAGGGCTCTGGCCCGGCCTCAGCCATCTCATCTGTGAAGCTGTCTGTCCATTCCTTATCCCTCCCAGCCACCATGGCATCTTTCTGAAAACAAAAATACTGAGGTGCATTTTGAAAGCAGTTGGCTGGTGGCATGGGTCCCACTTCCAGCCTTGGAGCCTCTCAGATGGAGAGGGGTTGATGGTCTCCTTCACCTCCGCCCCTGGAAGCCCCTCAGGTCCACTCAGCTCTACTCCTGTGGAGACGGGACGGGAGCTGGCCTGGACGGCAGTTCTTGTGCTCTGGGAGCTGCACGAATTCTGCTGTTGCTTCCACTGGACAGGAGTGGATACCTGGGCTTTCCCAGTCTCCATGGTGGCCCAGGTGTCTAATGCAGCGGTGTCTGGCTCCAAGGCCTGAGCTTGGAACCACTGAGCCTACTGGAGACTGCCAGGGGGGTCCAGGGTGGAGGCCCAGAGGAGAAGACCCTCCATTTCCAAAACAAAGCGGCCACTTGCAGGGAGCCCGGTGGATGGTGATGATGGTGGCTAGTCCCTAGAATCTTGGCAGGAAGGGACTCAAAGGACCCCTCTCTGGTGATCAGTGAGGCTGAGAAGGCTTGAGGCAGCCCAGCTGGTCAGGGCAGGGGGATCTGGATCTTGACCTCCCACTGCCCCTTCCTAAGGGACAGAGGTGTGTCTCCAGTGGCCTGTTTGCCCTCCCTGGTGTTGGGGGTCTCTGGGCTGGTCCCTCAGGGTAGTGATTGCTTCCTATGAATCATACCAAAAAAAATACATGAAAGTGGCCAGCATTGAGGCCACTGCGCGGAGCCCTGCCTGCCCCCAGCTACAGCCAAGAAGGCAAATCAATAACTGGCGAAGTGGCCGCCGAATGGGGGATTTCTCTCCTCTAATTGGGAGGCGAATGCTGAACACTGTTAGGGGGCGAGGCCTGGCTGGGTGTGCTGGGAGCCAGGCCCGGGCCGGATGTGCACGTGTAGCTGGCAGGCAGGCACATCTGCTGAGCAGGGGTCTCGTGTCTCTGTGTCTTTCTATGCTTCTGTGTCTCTTTATCTCTCCTTTCTTATTAGTCTCTGTTTCTCTGGGTCTGTTGCCATCTCTCTCTGCCTAGTTGGCTTCTCTGTGTCTCTCCCTCTGTCCCTATCCCTCTCTGTGTGTCTTTCCCTGTCTCTGTCCCTCTCTGTCTGTTTCTCTTTTCTCCCTTTCAGAATCCAAACTGCCTGGGTGGATGTCCCTGTGGTTCACTCTTTGGGAGCGGTGACTTTTTCTTTTGTAACGAGTGGCCTGACCGTGGCCCTGGCTCCAGCCCGTGAAGGAGAGGTCACCCTGGGCCACTGGCAGTGGGCTCTAGGACAGCAGGGACCTCAAGAAACCAGAATCAAGGGTCCAGGGTGCAGGGCAGCCAGGTCTCCCAAGGCTCTCTACTGCCCACATGTGGACACCAGGCTGGTGGTCCCAGAGTGTCCACCCCCCACTTTCCAACTGGACAGGACAGGGCAGAAGCACCCAGACCTCTGGGTGGCACGTGGCCACCTTCCCTCCAAAGCCATTTAATAAATGCAGAGTGTGGGCAGGGGTGGAGGATCCACAAACAGAGAGAGGGAGGGACACAGAGAGACACACACAGAGAGGGCAGAGGTAGAGGCTAGAAAGGCACCCAGACACGCACTCAGCAGCAACTCTCACTGTCTATTTCTCTCTGTCCGTCTCTGTTTCTGTCTCTCTGTCTATGTCCGTTTTTTTTTATTTATTTATAGATTTTTAGAGGGAAGGAGAGATCGATTTGTTGTTCCATTGTATTTATTCATTCATTGGTTGATTCTTGTAAGTGCGCTGACCATGGATCGAACCCACAATCTTGGAGTACCTGGATGAAGCTATAACCAACTGAGCTAACCAGCCAGGGCTGTCTCTGTCAGCTTTGACTCCACCAGGCCAGCTAGATAACAGATCTGTACATAAAACACAGGCATAGCTTGGAAGGTGTGACTCTGGGGTAGAACGCTGACCCATGAACCAGAAGGTCATGGTTCAGTTCCTAGTCAGGGCACATGCCGGAGTTGCAGGCTCCATCTCCAGTAGGGGATGTGCAGGAGGCAGCCAATCGATGATTCCCTCTCATCATTGATGTTTCTCTCTCTCCCTCTCGTTTTCTGTCTCTGAAATCAATTTTAAAAATACAAAATAAAAAAAAATATATATATATACAGGAATAAATGAAGAAGGTATACAATCCAGGATTTCCATTTCTAAATATCTCCCCAGAAGAACTGAAAAGAGGCAATGAAACAGACACATGTAAACACACCTTCATAGCAACACAGCATGATTCACAATGGCCAAAAGGTGGGCATAATCCAGTATCCAGGGATGGAGGAATGGATATACATACACAATGTGGTCCATCCACACGCTGAATATTACTCTGCCATGAATAGTAATGAACTGACACTCCCTACAGCATGGATGGATTTTGAAAACAGAATGTTCATTGAAATAAGTCAGACCCAGCCGAAACCGGTTTGGCTCAGTGGATAGAGCGTCAGCCTGCAGACTGAAAGGTCCCAGGTTCGATTCCGGTCAGGGGCATGTACCTTGGTTGCGGGCACATCCCCAGTGGGAGGTGTGCAGGAGGCGGCTGATCGATGTTTCTCTCTCATTGATGTTTCTGGCTCTCTATCCCTCTCCCTTCCTCTCTGTAAAATATCAATAAAATATATTAAAAAAAAAAAAAGAAATAAGTCAGACCCAGAAGGACAAATACTGTATAATTCTACTCATAGGAGGGCCCTAGAGGAGTCAGATCCATAGAGACAGAGAGTAGGTGGTAGGTGCTAGGGGGTGGGGGATGGGGATGGGGAGTTAGTGTTTAATGTGGACAGAGTTTCAGTTTGGAAAGATGAGATAGTGGTGATAGTTACATGACAATGATGGGCTTAATGCCACTGAACTGTGCACTTAAAAATGGTTAGGATGGGGATCCAAGATGGTGGCAGAGTAAGTGGAATTGACACTCAGCTTCTCCCAGAACTAAACTAGAATTACAACTAAAATATGGAAAAATCAACCTGAATAACCAACTGAAGACTAGTGGCACCTAAGTCTTATAACCAAAGATTTACAGAAGTCACTCGAGACTGTTAGGAAGGGCAGAAATGTGAAATGGGTTGGCCCCACACCACGTGCAGCTGTTGACAATCAGGAGGGATGTCTCAGCTGTAAAGGCCCCCTGAGGAGCATAAGGTCTCAACCTCACGTGGGGCTCCCAGCCCAAGCACCGAGCTGGGAAGAGGAGCACACATAACATCTGGCTGTGAAAATCGGCTGGGGTTCTGTCCTCCAGGGAGAGGTGGGAGTCTGCCAGGCGCCCTCTTACAGGGCTAACACACAAAATCTAGTTTGCAGCCACTCACCTTGGGCTTCAGTGGAGGGAGGGCGACTGGGAGAGGACTGGAGTTGTGTGAGGAGAGACTGGGTGGTATGGCTCCAGGGAGAGAGCTGGGTCCCTATGCTGAGTCCCTTTCCCATACAGCCCACAGATGTCACCTTTCCTGGGTTGAGAACTCCCCTCCATATAGCATCAGCCTGGGGGAATGCAGTAGCCCATCCTCCCGGCTCTCTGTCAGCTCTGTGGAACTCATGCCCTGTGGAGGAGTCAGGTAGCAGGGCCTGGGATGTAGAGGTCAGGGTGGACACAGGGAGTATCAAAGACGAGTTGTGTGGGGTGGGGCCATCCTCCCGGCCCCCATCTCACCTGACCAGTGCTGGCCCCCTCCACATGGGAGATCCATTAGCCCCACCCTCCTAACTCCTTGTGACACTGCCCTGCTGAGCTCTAGCCCTACAGAATGGTCAGCTGGCTGTGGCCAGCCTGGTCTGCAGTGCAGACTTTCTAGGAAGACTCTTGAGGAAGTGTGGGCAGAATTGGGAAGAGACTAGGTTGTGTGGCTCTAGTGTGGGGGCCATTTCCCCCTTGATCTCCCGACTGGCACCAGTGTTCCTGTGCAGAGGCCTCCCTTCACACAGCCAAGTCTTGGTCTGTTTGGGCCAGATGAACTCTGCTGGCCTCACCCGGATGACTCTCTGAGACCCCGTCCCACCGTAAAGGTCTGTGGGCACCCGGCTGGTGGTGTCTGGCCTTGGTGTACCCTGGAACTTTGGCTGAGTGACCTCAGACCCAGCACTGGTGCCGAGTTTGAACCTGAATCAGTCTGAACACCACTCACCCCTACCTGGTGCCTCACTGAGAACCTGCCTCGCACAACTCGCATACTGCCAGGCTCTTTCAGTGCCTGAGCCTAAGAGGCAGCTGGCAGGCAGAGGCAGATCTCAGGGTGCCTGGGGTCTTTTGCTAGCCTGCCCCCAGGCTTGGTGTTAGTGACGCCGGCCTCGGTACACAGCTTGGTCCTTCCCCCACACACTCAGGCCCAGCAGAGGCACCCACAAACTGTGGGTTGCTTTGTAGCTCCAAACAGGTAGTCCAGAGTTGGTCACAGGCAGTGCCTGACATTGCCCTGCACTGAGTCCCTCCCAAGAGGCCCCAGAACCAACACTTGGTGGCAGGCTTCAGATCACATCAGAGCACAATTAGCTCCACAAATGGCACACCCAAAGGCAAATTCTGCTTCTGTGATAGTTCCCAGCCTGAGGGTCAACCCCAACCATGAATGGGCCAACAGCAATCAAGACTCAACTACAACAGGAGGGCTCACATAACCCACATAAGGGACATTCCTAGCTCAAGTGATCAGGGATATTGTGCCACCGAGCCCTACAAGGCACCTACTACATAAAAACACCCCACCAAGACTAGGAGATCTGCCTAATACACAGGAACAGATGAAGAGAGACAGCTAAAATGAGAAGACAAACAACAAAACAAAACAAAACAAAAACACATGCCCCAAATGAAAGAACAGGAGAAATCCCCAGATAAAGAATTAAATGAAATGGAGACAAGCAATCTACCAGATACAAGTTCAAAACAATGGTTATAAGGTTGCTCAAGGAACTTAGAACTTAAAAAAAAATTATAGCAAGCATAAAAAAGGACATAGAAACCATTAAAAAGTCAGACACGAAGAATACTATATTTAGCCCTGGCTGGTTTGGCTCAGTGGATGGAGCATAGGCCTAGGGACTGGAGGGTCCTGGGTTCGATTCCAGTCGGGGGCACATGCCTGGGTTGTGGGCTTGGTCCCCAGTGGGGGGCGTGCGGGAGGCAGCCGATCAATGATTCTCTCTCATCATTTGTGTTTCTCTCTCCCTCTTTCTCCCTCTCCCTTCCTCTCTGAAATCAATAAAGATATATATAAAAAAAGAATACTATATCTAAAATGAATATATTAGAAGGAGTCAAAAGCAGATTAGATGACGCAGAGGACTGAATCAGCAATTTAGAAGACAAATAGCAGGAAACACCCAGACAGAGCAGCAAGAAGGAAAAATAATTTAAAAAATGAAGATAGCCCACTGGTGTGGCTTAGTGGTTGAGCATCAACCTATGAACCAGGAAGTCATGGTTTGATTCCAGGTCAGGGCACATGCCCCAGTTAGAGGCTCCATCCCTGGTAGGGGGTGTGCAGGAGGCAGCCTATAGATGATTCCCTCTCATCATTGATGTTCCTATATCTATCTCCCTCTCCCTTTTTCTCTCTGAAATATATATATCCCAGTCCACAAGGTCAATATAATTAATAATTGAAAAAGGTATACAATCCAGGATTTCCATTTGGAAATATCTCCCCAGAAGGGGCCCTGGCCAGTGTGCTAAGTGGTTACAGAGTTCTCTTGTGCACCGAAGGGTCCTAGGTTTGATTCCTGGTCAAGGGCACGTACCTGGGTTGCAGGTTCAATCCCCAGTCCCGGTTGAGGTGCATGTGGGAGGTAACCAATCAATGTGTCTCTCTCACATCTTTCTTTCTCTCTCCCTCCCTTCCACTGTCTATAAAAATCAATGGGGAAAATATCCTTGGGTGAGGTTTAACAACAAAAAAAAAAAAAAAAAAAGAAAGAAAGAAAAAAGAAAACAGTATGGAAGATCCTAAAAAATTAAAAATGGAACTGCCTTATGAGCCAGTGATTCCACTTCTAGGTATATATTCAGAGAAACCCAAAACAATAATTTGAAAGGATATATGCACCCCTATGTTTATAGCATTAGTTACAATAGCCAAGACATTGAAGCAACTTAGGTGCCCATCAATATGCGAGTGGATAAAAAAGCTGTGATATATATATATATATACAATGGAATATTACTTGGCCATAAAAAGAATGAAATCTTACTATTTGAAACAGCATGGATGGACCTAGAGGATATTATGCTAAGTGAAATAAGTCAGCTAGAGAAAGACAAATACCATATTATTTAACTTATATATGGAATCTAAAGAACAATATAAATGAACAAACAAAACAGAAACAGACTCATAGGTACAAATAACAGACTGATGGTTGCCAAAAGGGAGGGGGGGTTGGGGGAGTGTGTGAAAAAAAGTGAAGGGATTAAGAAGTACAAATTGGTAGTTACAAAATAGTTCTGGGGATGTAAAGTACTGCATAGGGAATATAGTCAATAATATTGTAAAAACTATGTATGGTGACAGGTGGGTACTGGAAATATCAAGGGGAACATTTGTAAAGTATATGATTGTCTAACCACTATGCTGTACACCTGAAACTAATACAATATTGAATATAAAGAATGGTTAGGATGGTAAATTTTATGTTATGTCGATTTTAACATAATACAAAAACATTTTTACAAATGGAAATTTATACAGAGTGAAAGGCACGGATCTTAGTCTAGTGTTTGATGAGTTATAACAAATATGACTTATGTAAAAAGAATTCTGCCCCATTGGCACGCTGTGGTTCTAACTCATGAAGTTTAGTTTTTCATGTTACTGGTCATGTTATTGCTGTGCTTCCTCTTGTGAGAATTTCCTCATTGTGTTTTTTTTGCAACAAAGTCTGTGGTCATGAGGAACCAGAGCCACCTCAATGTCCCTCAAAAGGAGGCTGGTTCAGCAGGTCTGGTTCCTGGTGGAACCCTGTAGGGAACTGAAAGTGTTCATGTGGGCTGAGTTCAGAGGTGTGTCACCTAATGACAATCCTGAGGTCAAAGAGCGTTGAAAGAGAGACACATGAGCAGATGCATACACTTGAACAAAGCGAGCCTATGTCTGGAAGGAGACCCAAGACCCTGATGATGTGTCAGTGGGGAGAAGGACTGAGACGGGGTCTTTAAAATTTTTATTTATTTATTTATTTATTTATTTATTTATTTATTTATTATTTTTTAGCTCTATCATTTTATTATTATTATTTTCTTTTTTTATTGTTTAAAGAAACAGCCTAAATGCCCATCAGCAGATGAGTGGATTAGAAAACTATGGTACATCTTTAAAAAATTTATTGAGCCGAAACCGGTTTGGCTCAGTGGTGGAGCGTCGGCCTGCGGACTGAAGGGTCCCGGGTTCGATTCCGGTCGGGGGCATGTGCCTTGGTTGCGAGCACATCCCCAGTGGGGGGTGTGCAGGGGGCGGCTGATCGATGTTTCTCTCTCATCGATGTTTCTGGCTCTCTGTCCCTCTCCCTTCCTCTCTGTAAAAAATCAATAAAATATATTAAAAAAAATTTTATTGAATTCAGAGAAGAAGGGAGAAATAGAAACAGCAATGATGAAAGAGAAACATCTATGGGTTGCCTCGTGCACACCCCCTACTGGGGATCAAGCCCAAAACCCAGGTGTGTGTCCTGACCAGGAATTGAACCCTGACTTCCTGGTTCATAGGTCAACGCTCAACCACTGAGCCACACCAGCCAGGCAAGAGATGGGGGTCTTTTTGCTGTTTTATTTGGTACAGCTAAAAGTATTTTTTTTACCACTTCATATAATAAAATAAATATGTCTGTAATTTAAAATTTACTACTGGTGCCACTATCCCCAGAAAGCAGAGCCCCATCTCTAGCCCAGGGTTGAAAAATCCTTTCTGGTTGAAATTTCTTATCTCCTCTCAAGTCCCATCTCTAGGCCTTTGAGGCTCATCCTTCCCCTGGCAGAGGACTGAGTGTCCCTTCCCAGCCATGATTCACCCCTGCATAGAAGGGACTGGATAAATGTTGACTGGAAGTTGGAGAGACAGACATACACTCAGGGATACAATTGGATGAACAGACCAAGGAATGGATGGGTGGGTAGAGGATGGACAAGAGGAAATACATGAAAAGTTTAGAGCAGGACCTGCACATGAGTAAACAATCAATTAAGAGTTAAATTGTGGTGGAAAGGGGGAGAGAAGTGGAGGGTAGAGAGTGGAATGAATGAAGGAGTAGGTGGTACAAAGATGGATGAATGAATCAATGAAGCCATGATGGACAAGTGAATATATAGGCAGACTAGATATATAAATAAGTGCCTACATCAATATGTAAACAAATGTTTGGGTGGATGGGTGAATAGACACATGGTAGATTGGTAGGTGGTGGGTGAATGGATGAATGATGGATAAATGCATGGGTCTATGGATGGATGACGGGTGATATATGAATGGATGGATGGACAGACAATGGATGATGGGTGTATGGAAATATGAATGGACAGATAGATGATGGATAAATGAATGAATGTATGGATAGAAGGGTATATTATGGATAATAGATGTATAGATGACCAGATGAATGGATGGATAGATGGATGGAAGAATGGATAGATGATGATGGTGGGTGGATGATGGACAGATGAATGATGATTGGATGGGTGGATGGATGGATAGATGGAATGAATGAATGGAGGATGAATACATGTATGGATGATGACTGGACAGATAACTGACCATACACATAGATGGATGAACAGATGCATAGACAGATAAGTGCGTGGACAAGTGTCCCGGTGTGTCCCACACCCATTGGGGCTGCATGCCATCACTTCCAAGGCCATGTTGATCCACAGGTTCTGAACTTCCAGCACTGGATGCAGCCATCTGCTTCCCTCTGGGTCTCAGTGTCTCCCACCTCACCCTGAGGGAGGGGACATGCAGGGGCCCAGCATCCTCTATGTTACCCTTCCCACACCACCCTGCACTCCTCCTTCCCAGGAAGGGCAGGTCCAGGAGCAAGGAATGAGGTGGAAGAAGCAAAAAGGTAATTAATCTGTGGAGAGGGAAGCAGTGTTAATACCTTGGAGACACTGGGGACACACTGTCAGCTCCTACCAATTAGAGGCCTACACCTGTGTGGGTGCTCTCCGTGGTGTGGCCGAGTTGATTACTCTAATTAATTTTGTATCGACCCCCATGGATCTGCTGGGAGAGCACTGATCAGCCTGAGAGACGGATGCTGCCAGCCTGCTCAAGCCCCCAAGGCCCGGCCTCCCCCCATCCTGAGAGTCAGCCCCTCCATCACTGCCCAGTCCACAAGGTCAAACACCTCCCCACCTGGCCTTCAAGACCTGAGAAGGGGAAAGGCAGCCCCTCCTCTCCTGAGTCCAGTCAACTGCCCAGGACACACACCTAGACCTGCATCACTTGCTTCTTTGCAGAGTAGGGAGGGGGCACGGCTGTGAATCTGCACCCTCTCTAGCCTCAGGTCCTTGTAACAGTGGTGGGGAAGCACAAAGCATCTCCCAGGGCAGAGAGCCCTTCGTGGTCACTGGAGGCTGCCCCGTGAGAGAGAATGTGGGTGGGGACACCATGAGTCAAATGCTTGCAGCTAATGAAGCTTTCCCTGTGGTGGCTTCTGGTGACAGCCAGGCTCACCTTCCACCATGCATGGGTGACTTACCTAAGTCGAAGTGGGTATTCGTTTCCTATTTCTGCTGTAACAAATCTTTACAAACTCAGTGGTGTAAGACAACACAGATTTGCTCTCTGATAGTTCTGGAAGTCAGAAGTCCAGGGAGAATCGTTTCTGGCCTTTTCCACTTTCTAGAGGTGCCACATCCCTGGCTCATGGCCCCTTCCTCCGTCTTCACAGCCAGCAGCACAGCCTCTTCCATCTCTGACTCTCACCCCTGCTGCCTTCCTCTTATGAGGACCCTGGGATGGCATTGGCCCCTCTGGGGTAATCTAGGGTCATCCCATCCCAATCTTAGGATCCTGGACTTAATTCTATCTGCAATGTCCCTATACTACACAAGGTGACATATCCACAGGTCCCAGGACTAGGATGGGGACATTTTGAGGGGTTGTTATTCTGCTGACCACAGAAGAGCATTCCCATATTGAGACAAAGCAATCTCCCAGCTGTGGTCAGAAGCTGGCTACAGCATCCGTCTCTCAGATGAACAGAAAACCAAAGACATGAGCTAAACAACACATCCAGAAAACAACATGGGACCAATACCTGCCCCCAGACTCCAGGTTCCCCATCATTAGGCTGAATGGAATGACCTCCAGTGTTCAGTTTATAATCACTGGATTTTGTTTAGAGCTGGATGAATATTTACATATAGATACACCTACTAACCCCCACCCCACTGAAGATCTGCACCGTTTCCTTTACCCCAGAAGGCTCGCTCCTACCCGCCTCAGCAGTCTGTACCCCCTGGAGGTAACCACTACTCTGACCTCCATCACCAAGAATTGTTTTCCAAGAGTTCTTGAAATTCGCATATCTGGCTTCTTTTGCTTAACATAATGTCTAGGAGATGCACCATGTAGGTAAGGTATATTGGTAGCTTATGTTTTCTTATTGTCCTGTGATATTCCATTGTATGAATACACCACCATTTACGTTTTCATTCTTCAGTATTTGGGTTGGATGGACATTTGGGTCATGCTTAGTTGGGGGCGTCCATGAGTAAATCTACTATCAACCATCTTGCATAAGTTTTTGTGTGTGCGTGTGTACATAAGCCCTCATTGCTCTGGGTCATTTTGTCAGGGGTGGAATTTCTGGGACCCAAAATAAGTGGGTATGGTCAGTCTTCCAACGTGGCTGAGAGTTCTCAATGCTCCATTGCAGGAGGATTGGCCAGCAGTCAGGAGAAAAGAATATTCACACAATCCTCTAGCAAACCATAGTCATCTCAGCTCTGCCTTTACTTAAGGGTAACTAAAAATAAGAATAAATTTCATGAAAACTAAGAAAAGAGCCCAAACCTTCAGGGAGACTAGAGCTGCAGATAGGAGCACATGTTGCTAAGAGAGCTGCTCCAGGAAACAGATGACAAATGTTTCATGCTCTCCAAAGGAAATGAAAGAAGACATGGATTATATAGAAAAAAAAGATGAAGGATTAAATGCTAAGTAAGAGACTAAGATGAGCACAGGCTGGCAGGGCTAAGGAATGATAGAAAAGGAATAAATAACAACAGCACAAACATTTTAAAATCATTATATGTTATATCAGAATCCACATTACCGAAAATCAAATTCATGTGGATCACTCGTTTGATCGATTATTCCAGAAGGCAGGAAAAAAATAGACTAAACAGGGCACTGTGCTCCCAAACAGAGTTGTATCCTGTAATCGAGCACAGAAAACTTCCTCAGATAAAAGGGGCCCGAAGCTATAGTCCAAAAAGGGCTTTCATTTTTTAAGGCAAAATGACAGTAAAACAAGCAGCACCTACATTTCCACCGGGGAAGTTGGTGCACTTTGAGACTAAGGGGAAACACACCAGAAGAACGCAGATGGAAACAAACAAAATCTGAGCAAGTCACAGCCACGAGGAACCTAAACGGACGGGGGGACTGAAGGTCCTGTGGGATTCTGGGGCAAAAAAAAATGACATTTCGGGGAAACTAAGGAAACAGGCATGTAGCATGAACTTCAGTTATCAACTACATATCAATGTTGGTTCATTAATTGTGACAAACGTATGACACTCATGTAAGAAGCTGATAATCGGGGAAACTGAGTGTGGTTTATAGAAACTCTTTGTATTGTCTTAAATGTTTTCCTATAAGTTGGAAATTGTTCTTTAAAAATGAAGTTTATTAAAACAAACAAGCTGCAAAAGAAAAAATATCAGGGGTCCTAATATGTGGTGATGAGAGAAGAATTGACTTTGGGGGGTGGGCACACGGTGCAATCTGCAGATCTTGTAACATAGAAACCCACTCCTGAAACCTATATGTTCATGTTGGAAGATGTCACCCCAATAAATTTAATTTAAAAAATCAGGCAGGCTGGGTTCAGATTTTGTTCTATAACCTCACATTTTAAAGACAATAAAAGAATTTTCACCAAAAATATATAACTACCAAGCAAAATAGAGACAGATTCATAGACAGAGAGCAGGTAGACAGCAGCTCTGGGCAGGGTGGGAGGGTGGAAGGATTGAGAGAGAGAGAGAGAGAGAGAGAGAATTCATGGACATGGACTACAGTGTGTTGAATGTGGGGGTGGAGGGGGGATGGCATAGAGGAGATAAATGCTGCTGGGGAAAAATTTAAAGAAAATATAAACATTGTTCAATGTTCACCAAATCTTATTAGTTTTGAGTTTTTTAAAAGCAGATTTCAAGACAGGTGCATGATTTGAGCCCACATAAAGTATGCATGAAATCTGATAGGTTAGACATGAAAGTTTATTTGATAGCTGTTTCTTGGTAGTATGACTATGATGATTCGAATTTTCCTATTTGTGTCTTCTTAGGTTTTCCTCATTTTCAGCAGAGAATGTATGTTTATAATCAGAAATAAAGGTTTATTTTTTAAAAAGAAAAAACATCTATGTGTATATAAA
This sequence comes from Plecotus auritus, assembly GCF_963455305.1. Lineage (NCBI taxonomy): Eukaryota > Metazoa > Chordata > Mammalia > Chiroptera > Vespertilionidae > Plecotus > Plecotus auritus. The sequence continues at coordinate 83,022,545 of NC_137773.1, forward strand.
TATGTGAGGTGATGGATGGTTAGCTAACCAGGTGGTGGGAATCCTTTTCTATAATGTACATGCATATGAAGTTACCACGATGTACACATTAACTATCTTGCAGTTTTATTTGTCAATTATACCTCAATAAAGCTGGGGGAGAAGAAAGCAAGATAAATAAATCCCCAAGAAGTAGCAATTAAATATTGCTCCAGGTATGTAGGATGATTACAAATGTGATTATACGACAGATAGTAAATATATGTTTTGAGAGATGATGCATAATTTACAAACATAATAATTTAATAGCAAAAAAACTGGAACAAAAATTCTCAATTGTATCACCAAAAATTGAGAGTTTGAAGATTCAGCTAAAAATCTTTAATGGGCGTGGAGACCATAGATACTATTCTTTTTAAAAATTTTCCAATAATTGTTGTTGATATACAATATTATATTAGTTTCAAGCTTACAAGATAGATACTACTCTTTTTTTTATTATTTCAGAGAGGAAGGGAGAGGGAGAGAAAGATGGAAACAATGATGAGAGAGAATCACTGATGGGCTGCTTCCTGCATGCTCCTACTGGGAATGGAGCCCACAACCAGGCATGTGCCCTGATCTGACGGGAAATTGAACTGTGACCTCCTGGTTCATAGGTCAATGCTCAACCACCGAGCCATGCTGGTTGGGCTATACTATTATTTTAATAAAACTGCTTATTTGAAAAAATTAAGGTCACTGTTGTTTTAACCTAAAAGTGGCTACTTCCTGGTCAGGTAGCTCAGTTGCTCAGTTGGTTAGAGCATCGTCCTGATATACCAAGGTTGCAGGTTCAATCCCTGGTCAGGGCACATACAAGAATCAACCAATGAGTGCATAAATAAATGGAACAACAAATCAATGTTTCTCTCTCTCTCTGTCTCTGTCTCTCTAAAATCAACACATAAAACTTTTAAATAAAAATAAAAGTGACTATTGGCAGAACTATAAAATGCTGTATTATTCCCCAATTATTGGGGAAAAAAATCCAAGAAAACATTGACCACAATCAAAGAAACAAAGCAATCAGTAATAGGCATTGATGGAAGAAAAAATAAAACCACATTGTCAGAGTAAAGCTAGAAATCTCTGGTATACAAATAAATGTAAATGAGATAAACTCACTTATTTTTTTACTATTCCTAATTTTGGAGGGGGCCAAAAACCAAAATCTAACTTTATGTGCACACAAGAGACCCAGGTGACTTGGAAAATTCCAAGGAAAAGATGTTTTGATGCCCTGTGGGATTCTGGAACAGAAATGGGACGTGGGAGAAAAACCTAGGGAAACTGAATAAAGTGTGGAATTTAGTTCGTTAGTAATGTACATGTTGGTTTCTTAGTTGTGACAAATGTGTCATTGGTGATGTAAAATGTTAACATTGGGAAATACCTGTATTATCTTTGTTTGTTTGTTTGTTAATCCTCACTCAAAGATATTTTTCCATCGATTTTTAGAGAGTAGAAGGGAGGGGGAGAGGCAGAGAGAGAGAGAAACATTGATATGAGAGAGACACATCGATTGGCTGCCTTCCCCATGCACCCAGACCAGGGCCAGGGATCAAGCCTGCAAATCAGGTATTTGCCCTTGACTGGAGTCGAACCCAGGACCCTTCAGTCTGCAGGTTGACACTCCAACCACTGAGCCAAACATGCTAGAGTTGTATTATCTCTACAACTCTTCTGTAAATAAAGAATTATTCCAAAATTTAAAAGTTAAAGCATAGGAGAAAATTTAGATGAGCTTGGGTACAGTGATGACTTTTTAGGTACAAAGGGAGAATCCATGAAAGGCGTCACTGACAAGGTGGCCTTCATAAAATTAAAAACTTCTGCCCTAGCCTGTTTGCTCAGTGCTTAGAGCATTGGCCTGCAGACAGAAGAATCTCAGTTTTGATTCTGGTCAAGGGCACGTACCTCTGTTTCGGTTTCGGGCTCTATTCATGGCCCCAGTCAGGAGGCAACCAATTAACGTGTCTCTCTGACATAGATGTTTCTCTCTGTCTCTCCCCTTCCCTTCCACTCTCTATAAATATCAATAGGGAAAAAAATATCCTCCAGTGAGGATTGGCAAAAAAAAAAAAAAAAAAAAAAAAAAAAAAAAAAAAAATTAATTAGAAACTTCTGGTCTGGTCCTGCTGATGTGACTCAGTGGTTGACCATTGACCTATGAACCAGGAGATCACGGTTCAATTCCCCTTCAGGGCACATGCCTGGGTTGCTGGCTCCAGGCAGTCAATTAAAGAAAAAGAAAAAGAATGAATAAAGCTACACCAGGCAAATGAAGACCTAAAAGGTAGAAAGGGCAATGATTCTGAAACAAAAATGAACTCAGGGTAAAAAGAATGGATGCATGCCCTAGCTCAGTGGTCGGCAAACTCATTAGTCAACAGAGCCAAATATCAACAGTACAACGATTGAAATTTCTTTTGAGAGCCAACTTTTTTAAACTTAAACTTCTTCTAACGCCACTTCTTCAAAATAGACTCGCTCAGGCCGTGGTATTTTGTGGAAGAGCCACACTCAAGGGGCCAAAGAGCCGCATGTGGCTCGCGAGCCGCAGTTTGCCGACCATGGCCCTAGCTGGTTTGGCTCAGTGGATAGAGCTTTGACCTGCAGACTGAGGGGTCCCAGGTTCAATTCTGGTCAAGGGCACATGCCCAGGTTGCAGGCTTCATCCCCAGTAGGGGGCGTGCAGGAGGCAGCCAATCAATGATTCTCTCTCATCATTGATGTTTCTATCTCTCTCTCCCTCTCCCTCTCACTTCCTCTGAAATAAATAAAAATATTTTAAAAATTTCATTCATGCCCTAACCGGTTTGGCTCAGTGGATAGAGCATCGGCCTGCAGACTGAAGGGTCCCGGGTTAGGTTCTGGTCAAGGGCATGTACCTTGGTTGCAGGCACATCCCCAGTAGGGGGTGTGCAGGAGGCGGCTGATCGATGTTTCTCTCTCATCGATGTTTCTGACTCTCTATCCCTCTCCCTTCCTCTCTGAAAAAATTATTAAAATATATTTTTTAAAAAATTTCATTCATGACCTGACTGGTGTTGCTCAGTGGTTAAAACTTCAACCTGCCCACCAAAGGGTCAAGAGTTCGATTTTGGGTCAAGGGTTTGATTCCTGGTCAAGGGCAGGTTCAGGAGGCAACTGATCCATGTGTCATGTGTCTCTCTCACATTGGTGTTAATCTCTCTCTCTCTCTCTCCCCTCCCCTCCCTCCCTCCCTTCCACTTCCTCTAAAATTCAATGGAAAAAATATCCTCAGATGAGGATTAACAAAAAAAAGCCAAAAAAAAAAAATGCATTCACAATAACAATAAGAGGCTTCAGAAGGAAAAAGACATGACACATTCAGGACTTAAAAAATACAAAATTATCAAAGGACAAAAAATGACATAAAATAAATGGAGAGATGTTTCAATTGCTGGGTGAAAAGACCCAATAATGTAAAAATATAAATTTCCTCTAGACTAATCCATACATTTTTATTTCAATACCAATCAATATTACAATCAGATTTTCCCCCCACAGGGTGAAGGAGAAGTAAATAAAATTATTCTCAAGTTCATGTGCCAGGATTTTAAGAACAGAATGCTGGGGGGTGGGAAGACACTTGTTTTTGCAAGAAATTTAAATGTATTGTTGCATTTCAATGTATTGTTACACTATTGTTATATTAAAAGCTAATCAAAGTAATATTAGCTTTGAGTATAATTAAGGTGTCATCTTTTCCGTTGGATACCATACAAATACAATGAAGTGGGTTGTGTCTTATTTTCTTATACCAAAGAAAAGCCACTCCCGGTGTCCACCATCTCTCACAACCATGCAGAGATTGTTGTAAGATGTTCATGGCAGAATTCTTTGACTCTTTTTTAATTGGAAAGAATCTAAATGTCTGTATCAAACAGCTATCAAAAATTGTGCAAAAGTGGCTAGCTCCTGGCTTATCAATTTCACAAATAGCATTTTGCTCCCCTATTTATAAAATAGGGTGTATTTGTATCCCCAAGTATATCTGCATGAAAAAAGCTTGAACTATCATGGGTCAAAATAAGAGAGGTCTAAACCCCTTGGTTTGATTCCGGAACAGGAAAAGGATGTGAAAAACCTGGGGAAACCCAACTCAAGTCTACACCATGTAACACAGTGTCCGCCTAGCCTCAATTTCTCAGTTGTAACAAACATGCCATGAAGAAAAGTTATGGGGGAAGGGGAGTGTCTGTCTTATCTTTGCAACTTGTCTGTACATATTTTTATATATTTCTTTATTGATTTCAGAGAGGAAGGGAGAGGGATAGAGAGATAGAAACATCAATGATGAGAATCAATGATCGGCTGCCTCCTGCACGCCCCCTACTGGGGATCAAGCTCACAACCCGGGCATGTGCCCTTGGCTGGAATCGAACCTGGGACCCCTCAGTCCGCAGGCCGACGCTCTATCCACTGAGCCAAACCGGCCAGGGCTTGTCTGTACATTTTAAATTATTGCAAAGTGCCCTGGCCAGTTAGGCTTGGTGGCTGGAGCATTGGCTGGTGCACTGAAGGGTCTCAGGTTTGATTCCCAGTCAAGGGCATGTACCTCGCTTGGGGGTTCAATCCCTGGCCCCAGTCTGGGAGGCAACCAATCAGCCTCTCTCTCTCTTTTCTTTTTCTTTTTTTTTTTTTTTAAATATATATATATATATTATTGATTTTTTTACAGAGAGGAAAGGAGAAGGATAGAGAGTCAGAAACATCGATGAGAGAGAAACATCGACCAGCTGCCTCCTGCACACCTCCCACTGGGGATGTGCCCGCAACCAAGGCACATGCCCTTGACCGGAACCGAACCCGGGACCCTTGAGTCCGCAGGCTGACGCTCTAGCCACTGAGCCACACCGGCCAGGCTCTCTCTCTCTTTTCCCCCTTCCTCCCTCCCTTCCACTCTCTAAAAGTCAAAGGAAAACATATCCTCAGGTGAGGATTAAAAAATAAATTAAAAAAATAAAATAAAATGATTGCAAAATAAGAAGTTTATTTTTTTAAGTAAAAACTGCTATTTCTGTTCTAAGAAATGAAATGACCAATGATTGCATTTTCCCCATTATACTTTCCAGTGCTTTCTAATATTTCTGACCCTGGAGACATATTACTTTTTTCACTGGAAAGAACTGCTAACCTTAAAAATATATAAAAATAAAAAGAACTGCTAACTTTTTAGTGCAGGTGGCAGAAAATGTATAAAGCCATTTTTGTAAACTTCTCTAATATGTATGTACAATTATTTTACACGGGTATGCACATGGGCATGCTAGAAATCACACAAGCTTTCTCTCTGGAACAGTGAGATGGATATTTTTAGTTGTGATGGTGGATGAATTTCATTTTACTATAATTTCACTACCATGGACATGCAGCATTTGTGCAATAAAATAATAACGAGATTTGTTTTTTTCCACCCTGAAACGTCCCCCATGGCCTACTTTGAATTTGCCCAATGACCTTTCCCGATACCACAATAATTGATCCTTAATCAAATATTCAAATGGGGGCTTTAAAGAAAGACACAGTGGTTTGGCAACTTTGATGGTAAATATTTCTCTGCTTGGCCCCCCAGCTTCTCTAGCCACCCCCTTTTTGCAGCCCAGATATCGCCCTCCTCACTGGAGTCTTGCAAATATCTTTTGGTTTTAAGAGTTCCCTGGGGAAGCCTTGTTCTAAACGAGGTGTAAAAATCTAAGCGGCACCAAAAAAAAATATAGCGTGAGGTGGGAATCAATATTCTCTTCACAGCTCCATCGATTAACAACCATATTCTTCATTTATTAATTATGAAGGGGGTTTCAGAGCCGCAGTCTCCTTCTCTCACTGTGACATGGTGGCTTCCCCCTCATCCCTGCCCCCTCTGCTACCTCCCAGGGTACCCTGGTCTGGGGCCAAGGTACTCTGTCCTCAACATCCAGGGCCTGGGAGAAGAGGAGGCATAACAGATGCCCCTACCAGCCAGGAGCACAGAGTTTTAGAATCGACCTTGCAGCTAATTATTCTATTTCTTTGCTCCTTTGCTTTTTTTCTTCTCTTCCTGTCTCCTCCAGTAACACATAAGCTCCGTGTGGGACCCTGCCTGCTTTCTTCCTGCTGTGTTCTGAAGGCCAGGCATACGTGCTCAATAAAGATTTGCTGAGTGATGGAGCAGGTGGAGACAGAGAGAAGACGCAGCCAGAGTTGGGGCTGTGAGGAGAAGAGTTAGAATGAGAGCTCTAACCATGGTAAATTCTTGTGGGTTGGCCCACGGAGGTCTTGCCGAGGCCATCACGGACATGACAGCTGGCTTTGGCTCCAGGCAGTCCTGGTATTACCCTCCCTAACTGTGCAGGCTCTGTTTACTCATCTGTAAAAGGGTGTTCAGATGAGGCGATCCCTCATGTCAGCCCTTGTCTGGGTTGGCCCTGGTTGTACATATGAAGGTGACATGTCCTTGGTCTGAGAATTCACAGGGCAGACTCACCTTATCCTCAGAGTGCAGCATCAGGGTGGCAAAGAAGTGACCAGCAAATGCTTGTGGTGAATGTGAATGAATGGGTAAATTGATAAATAGATGGGTGGGTGGATGGAGGGTGGAAGGAGGGTGAATAAATCAGTGAATGGGTAGGAGGGTGGTTGGATGAGCAGATGAATGGAATGGTTGATAAATGAATGGGTGTGTAATAGATGGGTAATAGGTTGGTACATATGTGGATGGGTGGAAAAGTAAATGGATGGGAGGAAGGATCAGTGGATGGCTAAAAAGATAAATGGATGCATGAAGAAATGGATGTTATTGAATACATGGGTAGGTGGGTGAATGGTTTGGTGGATGGATGGATGGGCAGATGAGGGAATAGGTGTGTAATGTATGGGAGAATGAATAGATGAATGGGTGATGGATGGATAAATAAATGGATAGGTAAATGGATGGATGAATGGATAGATGGATGTATGGATGGGTGGATGGATGGATGGATGGATGGAAGGATGGATGGATGGATGGATGGATAGATAGATGGATGAATGTCTTAGTGAATGGCTTGTTTACTGTCTGCATGGATTGCTAAAAGGATTAATAAATGGGTGCATTGATAAATGGATGAGTTGGTGAATACATAGGTAGATGGGTGAATGGTTTAGTGAATGGATGCATGTATGGATGAATGGCTAGATGGGTGAGTGAATAGGTAGATAAATGAATAGGTATGTAAAGTGTGGGAGATGGAGAGACAAATGGATGGATGGATAGATGGATGCTAGGAGGATGAATTAGTAAATCAATGACTGGATGAGTGACTGAATGAATGAGTAGATGAATGGATGGATGAGTTGCTGGGTGCGTTGGTGAATATACAGCTTGCTGACTGTGTGGGTAAATGGCTGAATAGCTAAATGGACAAGTGTCTTGGTGAAAAAGCATATGGACAGGTGGGTTGCTGAGCAAATCAATGGGTACATGTCTGTATGAATACATGGATGGGCATGTCGGTGAGTGGGTGGGTGAGCAGGCATCTAGGTGGATGAACCAATGGGTTTAACCTGCACAGCCCTAAGTTTTCTGGAACTCCCTTTCCAAATATTTACTGTGCCTGTGCAGGTGCTATGGGAGAAAATCTCAGCCAGTATTCTTTGCAAAGAATGGCACCCAGGGTCGGAGAGGAAGGGCGGGTAAATGGATGACACTCTATAGGAGAGTGTCACAAGAGCAGAAGTAGCCCCTGGACTTGAAGCTGGCACAGCCCCAGAACAGCAGGACTCTGGGCAAGGAGGGATTCTTGTTGGGGGTAGAGAAGCCGGAAGGCCCAGTCTCTGCCTTCTCCTAGCCTGGCCTCCTTCCTGAGGGACCCCTAACACCTGCAGCTGGTCCCCCACCTTTCAGGACTCCAATGGCCTTTACCTCCCCCCACCCCCCTCCATCACACAGGTTCTGTTCACTCTGAACCTACCCTTTCCCTTGTCCTGTCTGTGCCCTGCCCCCCAGTCCTTCTCTCACAGTGTTGCTGGAAGAGAGGGGGTGGCTCTCTGTGGGGTGCTGGGGTACAGAGCCAGCAGCAAGAGCTGTCAGCGCCAATCAGGGGGAGGGGTACCTCTGCCTGCCTGAGGTCGATGGGAGTGGGGGCTCAGGCTGCGGTTTACACTGAATCCACGAAAATCACCGAGGCTTGAAAAGTGCTCAATACACCATCGATCGCTCTCTGCTGATCAGCTCCGCAGCAGCAGGCTGGGAACAAGGGCAGGCGGCTCCCCCCACCATGGGCCCCAGAACCAGGGCTGCGCACCTCACCCCACCCACCAAGGCTCCAGCCCCTTGCCCCCAGGGCCTGGGAACAGCGCCCCCTCCAAGCCCAAATAGACTTCAAAATCCTCCCCAGCTGTTTTGGGTGACAATGGAATTAAGACAGAAAACCAGACTCCACTGCTGGGCTGTGTGACGTTGGATGCATTTCTTTCTTTTCTTTCTTTCTTTCTTTCTTTCTTTCTTTCTTTCTTTCTTTCTTTCTTTCTTTCTTTCTTTCTTTCTTTCTTTCTTTCTTTCTGGATGCATTTCTTAGCTCTCGGGTCTCAGTTGTCTTCTCTGTAAATTAGGTATTATAACAACTGGTGCCTCCCTTTCCTTCCAGCTGGGGAAGGGTTTCAGGCAGAAGGGAACTGCATGTGCAAAGGCTTGCAGGCTGAGCATCACATGGGCATTGAGGCAACTACAAGGACAAGGTGCTGCCAGGAGGGTGAAAGGAGGGTGCGAGAGGAGGACTGAGATCCGTGTGCAATGTTGGGAACAGCTTTGGTGTTTAATCCCAGAAGTAATAGGGAGGATCTGCAGTGACATGAGTAGATTAGCATCCTTCCCCAAAACCTATGCCTCCTCTGCCCCACCTCCCAGGGCCCATTGGCCACCACTTCCTGCCCTTCTCCCTCATGAGTTCCTCCCTGGCTAACCCCTGGCTCCCAAGGACCTTTTAAGTCCAGATCTAAACTCTCCCCTCCCCTCCTCTAAGCCATCCCATAGCTCCCATTGCCAGTCTGGAAGGCTTGGCCTGATGGTTCATGAAGTCTGTCCCACTGAGTCTAGCCACACACCAACCAGCCTTCCCTGCTCTGCCTCACACTAGCACAGCTATCACCCCACCTGGATTTGTCTTCCTGCCTGAGTTCTGTCTCTACCCAATATGCCTGCTAAACCCCTCCTCATCCTCCAAGCCCCCCATCCCAACCCCCACCTCCAGCAGCATCTCCCCAACACCCCTAGCCCTGGGGCTCCTTGGGCTGTGTCTGTTCCTGTTTCCTCCAGCCCAGAACTGGGGGGCTTCCCGGGGACCTTGATGTCACCCTCCTTGGGGTTGGGCTTGCGGGGGGGGGGGTCAGCTATGAGTTGTGAAGGGTAAACCCGGAAAGGTAGAAAGATGAGGCCTTTATAGCAGAGACTGGGAGGGGGTTTTGCAGGCACAGAACCTTCCTCTAACTGCTGGGGAAGCTGAGGCCCAGCTGGGGGGTCCTGCCTCCCTCAGGTCCCCCTTGCCTTTGAGCCCAGCCCCCAACCCACACCCAGCATGACTCTCCACCCCTCAGCAGTTTCCACAAGGAAGAGAAAAAGGAAAAAAAAGCAGAGAAAAGGGAATGAGACCAGTGGCTCCCCTCCCCCACCATCATTATTTTCACCGGATCCCCCTCTCCAGACTCTTCTGAGGGAATCCTCCCCTCACATGTCCAAACCCCACAACCCCCACCTGACCTCTGTGAGCAGGGCTGCCCCTCCCACCCCCGTGTCCTTCTCCCCAAAGGTCAGGGAGCTAATTTCATTCCTGTGTATCTCTCACACCTCAATGATTAATAATTGAAGGAAAATGTATTTCTTCAGGGGCCCAGGGTAAATCAGAAATAACTACAGCATTCATATCCATATGCAGCCATAGGGCTGGGAATGCGGTGAGGAAGGGAGACCCAGGAGGGGAGTGTGGATCTGACGGTCCAGCAGCATCATAATAGTAAAAAACCATTTCAAATCATTCTAATGGCAGCAGTGGCAGGAACCTTTACTGGGCACCTGCTCGCTTCACCGGGACACTGTACTTGTGAAGTAAAGGATCTTGCTGCTCCCAACTTACAGATAAAGAAACTAAGGTCTAAATCAGGGTAAGTGACTTGCTCAGGTTCACACAGCTGGGATTCAGGCTCAGGGGTCCTATCCCGCACTTGGGACTCTGTCCAGGACCCCTCTGACATCTTCTCTTTGGGATCTTGAGGCACAGTCCCACGTGGGGTAGGATGCAGATGTTTGATCCCGTGTAGGGTCTGTTCACTGCCCCAAACCTGCTTCATGGAAATTGATGAGGTCAAAGTCACTGAGGTACACCCATGTTCACAATAGCATGATTCACAATGGCCAAGGGGTGGACACAACCCAAGTGTCCATGAAAGGATGAATGGATCAACACAATGGGGTCATTCCACACACTAGAATATTACTCAGCCATGAAAAGGAGTGAAGCACTGACAATCAATACACTGTGGATGGACTTTGAACACATGATGCTCAGTGAGAGAAGCCAGACACAAAAGGACAAATACTGTGTGAGTCCACTCACACGAGGTCATTAGAGGAGTCAGATTCACAGAGACAGAAAGCGGATGGTAGGTGCCAGGGACTGGAGAGTTAGTGTTTAACAGGGACAGAATGTCAGTTTGAGAAGATGAGAAAGTTCTGGAGATGGGTGGTAGAAATGAGTTCACAATGATGTACTTAATGCCACAAAACTGTATACTTAAAATGGTTATGATGATCAATATTATATCATGTATATTTTACCACAATGCAAAAAAATCATTTAAAAAGGGAGTGAAGCACTGACACTCACTGCAACATGGATGAAGCTTGAACACATGATGCTCAGCAAGAGAAGCCAGCCACCAAAGGCCACACGGTGTGTGATTCCATTCATGTGAAATGCCCAGGACAGGCACATCCACAGAGATACAAAATGGATTTATGACTGCCAGGGACTGGAGGAGGGTGGTGGGGGTGACTGCTAATGGAGATGGGGTTTTATTTTGGGGATGATGAAAATGTTTAGAAACTAGATAATAGCAATGATTGTACAACATTGTGAATGTACTCAATACAACTGAATTGTACACTTTAAAGTGGTGAGTTTCATGTTATATGAATTTTACCTCAATTAAAAAGAAAGATGTACAATGAGAGTGAAGCAGATCACCCCATCCCTGTGCTTTGGTGATTCTGGCTCCCTATGGGTGGGGTAACACACTTTAAGTGCTTTTAATACAGTGTAGAGGTGCAGGGGTGGGGTCTATGTCATTTATGTTCTCATCCCCAATGGATTTATGCCTCTTATGCTTACCCTATGCTATTTTGCCATTTGCCAGAACAACATGGGCTGGGACTAGCCTTGCTGCCCCAGCAAGAGGGATTAATAAATAGTGGATGTCTTTTCTGTGGTGGGGAATGCTGGGTGTCTATTAAAGGAGATGAAGGCAGAGAAATTGTAGTGACATGGAAGGATGCCTGTGTGATAAAATTAAAGACACAGGCCACATGACAGCCAGAGATTACATGAGCCCACTTTGGTAAAGCCCTGGGGCTCTGTCAGCCTTTTCCAGGGGTCCTAGCCAGAGCCAGTTATACCCAGAAATTCCTGGGACCCTGGAGAAGACCACCCTATGTCCCCCTCCCTCTGTGTCCACCTATAGCAAGTCAAATGGTGCCCTCCAAAACTCATGTCCACCCAGAACCTCAGAATGTGGACATATGTGGAAATACAGTCTTTGCAGATGTCATTAGTTAAGATAAGGCTGTACTGAATCAGGGTGGCCTCTAAATCCAATGACAGGCGTCCTTCTAAGAAGAAGAGAGACACACATAGCCAAAACCGGTTTGGCTCAGTGGAAGAGCGTCAGCCTGCGGACTGAAAGGTCCCAGGTTCGATTCCGGTCAAGGGCATGTAACTTGGTTGCGGGCACATCCCCAGTAGGAGGTGTGCAAGAGGCAGCTGATCGATGTTTCTCTCCTCTCTCATCGATGTTTCTGACTATCTATCACTCTTCCTTCCTCTCTGTAAAAAATCAATAAAGTATATTTAAAAAAAAAAAAAAAAAAGAGAGACACACATAGACACAGAGAGATGAAGGCCATGGGTCTACAGAAGTAGAGATTGAAGTGATGCAGCCACAAGCCAAGGAATGCCACCAGAGGCTGGGACAGGCAGGAAGGACGACCGCCCTGTCTACACGTTGATCTCAGACTTTTGACCTCCAGAACTGTACAAGAACAAATCTGTTGTTGAAGCCTCCCGGTGTGTGGTACTTTGTTACAGCAACCCCGGGAAAATACTACGTACACCCCTAATGTTGGAAAAATGAAGAGAAGTGAAGGAAAGTACAGGAGGAAGTGCTATGGAAAAACCTCTGGGCTTTAAACCCTAACAAGTCAAAGGATGAGGAGGAGAGAGGGGAGATTGAGGGAGGAGGGGCAGAGTAGGAGAAAGTGTGAGGAGAAGAAAACAAAGAAGGTGGAGGAGGAGAAGGGAAGGTGCTAGGAAACTGCTTTTCCTGCTTCCTCGTCTGTGAAGTGGAGATAACTTGCCAATGCACTGAATTTTTGAAGAACCGATGGGTTAAATATGTGCAAAGCACCCAGCTCAGTGCCTGGCTCACTGCAAATGCTCCATGAATAATATGAGGCCGAGCAAAGTGCGGGGTAACAGGATGAGTGGGGACCACCTTGTTCTGTAACAGCTGCAGTCTTTGAGCCGGGTGACTTCCCCTCTGGGGCCTCAGCGTCCCCACCTGAGAACAAAATATGGCTGATGCGCACTGAGAAACAAAGCACTTTACCAGACTCCTCACAGAGACCTTCGGACAGGTGCAGTCTTTATCCCACTTTACAGGTAAGAATCCTGAGGCTCAGGGAGACTAGCTCAGGTGGCCAAGACCACTAAGCTGGGGGTTGGTGGGGCCAGGATGCTAACTTGGGGAATCTGACCCCTGAGTCCACCTCTGGGATTAGGCCGGACACTCACTGACTACCTTGGCTGGGATGTTGGGAGATTTTAAGTGCAACTGTCCAGCAGGCAGGAAGCTGCGTGAAGGTGAGCTGCTGTCATTGTTATTATTCTTATGGAAGGGAGCAGCAGGGGAGGAGGTGGTGGGTGGCGGGGGCGCCCGAGCCCCTCCCTTAAACCCTTCTCCGAGCTTATTAAGCGCCTCTGGCCGAGGCGATCGATGGCCACTGGGCGCCGGCTGCAGCATCCCTCCCGGCCTTGGACCACGCTTGCGCACAGGAGCCGGATTGATCGCTGCAATCTCTGCTCCATCACCGCGCGGGCCCCGCCCCTCCTTCCCGGTCCGCGTTGCCTGGCAACCGCTGCTCGGCGCACTCCCATTGGCCCGCGGCAAGCTAGGCTCCCGGGCAGCGCGTGGTCAGTTGGTCAGCGCGGCCGCAGCGTGGCCAGGGGCCTGGCTCCGGGCGCGGGTCGATGCCACCTCCCATCTGACCTTTCCCGGCGAGGGGAGGGAGCTGCAGGCGGGAAGGAGGCCCGGGAGAATGAAGCAACTCAGTAGGTCTTGGAAAAAAGTTTATTGACCCATTTCTTATCTCCGGGTCACAAGGCTTCCTGCGGTGGGGGCGACTGAAAGGCGGGGTGGGGAGTGAGGAGGCGGCGAGGACCCCTTCCCAGCTTCCCCTGGTCCCCAGCACGCATGGGCTGCATCTGCGAGCTCTACCTGGCCACTTCCTGGGCTTATCCAGTCACAATTTATAGGGTGGAGGGGGGCCTGGTAACCACAAGGTGTGATTCAGGGCCTTCAGATCCTCTCTGCCACACCAGGCTGACACTAGGACCCTCCACCCCCAAAAAAGAGGCCAAAACATTTATCCAGTGCTCACTGAGACCACACTCTTGCTGCCTATGGCCCACAACTCAATAAGGAAGGACAATGATTTTTTTTGTTGTTAATCCTCATAGGATATTTTTTTCCCCATTGATTTTTAGAGAGTGGAAGGGAGGGGGGAGAGAGAGAGAAACATTGATGTGTCTTCATGGATTGGTTACCTCCTGCACCTGCCGGGACCTGAGGCATGGGATGGAACCTGCAACCTAGGTACCTGCCTTTGACTGGGAATAGAACCCTGGACCCTTTGGTGCAGGGATGGATGCTCTAACCACTGATAAACCCTGGCCAGAGCAGGAAAGACAAAGATTTAAACTAAAATGTAAGGTTGACATTAAAGGGCTTGGGAAGCTGTAGAATCTTCTTGCCTGCACAGCTCCTCCTCTCAGAGAAGTCCAGGAAGGGGCAGGTCCTGACCCAAAGTGTCAGACTTTTTTAAAAAAAGACAGTTTAGCCCTAGCTGGTTTGGCTCAGTGGATAGAGCATCGGCCTGCAGAGTGAAGGGTCCCAGGTTTGATTCCGGTCAAGGGCACATGACTGGGTTGTGGGCTTGATCCCTAGTAGCGGGTGTGCAGGAGGCAGCCGATCAATGATTCTCTCTCATCATTGATGTTTCTATCTCTCTCTCTCTCTATCCCTTCCTCTCTAAAATCAATAAAAATGTATTCTAAAAATAAAATTAAATTTAAAAAGACAGTCTATTTTGAAGGGATAGCTTGTGGTGTCCTAAACTTTCCAGCATAGTAAAAACACAAAATTCCAAAGGCCCCAGAAACCACGTGAGTTTATTAAAAGGAAAAACTGGATTTTGTCCAAGGAAAGTTTATTGTAAAAATTAAAATGCTGTTTATAATAAAATGGTAAGGTTCCCTCTGTGAGGCCAAAAATCTTTCCTCCTTCAGGGGTGAAAAACAAGATTGAATCATTTGATGCAAATGGATGAGTGTTTTAAAAATTTAGTGTACATGACAGTTTAATATGCTTCTGTGCCAAGTCCAGTGCTAGGAAAGTTATTTAAATGATCTCACTTAACCCCCACAACAGCCCCCCCCCCCCAAATCAGCATGGTTTTACAGAGGAGGAAAGTCTCAATGCAACTGTATAACCACTTTAAATGAAATAGAAAAGGACAATCCCTCGGCTACAGCCTTCCCCAGCTAAAACCAGCTGTGGTCATTTTGTTCAGAGGTCCCTGGCTTCTGTGTTACCCATAGACATGCTTTACAGAGCTGCAGCCTTCATGTCACCCTCCCCAAATGTTTGCATTTATTTCACTTTATTTTTCACATAATGCTGCACCTGATGAGTCTCCAGTCTCCCTCCACAGATTTTGAATTTCCAATTCTTAACAGCTGAGGAAGGCAGCACTGACCGGTGGGTGGGGGGTGGAGTGAAAGTAGGGATATTTCTGAAAGCAGATGTTTGAATTCAATGTTCATTTTAACCTCATTATTGAGTGGGGAGGGGGAAGGAGGCGGAGGTGGGCCAATTTGCTTACAAGATTAAAAAGCTGGATTTTATCAAAAGATAAGCTATTTTTAACACAGTTGGTTAGGTTTGTAATGTATGAATGGTCCTATGAGTGTGAGTGAGCATTCAACTGTGCATTTTAGTGTGTGAATAAATGTACGAGTGTGTGTGGATGTGTACATGTCTGTGAGTATGTGCTTGAGTGGGAGCATGTGAGTGACTGTACATTTGTGTGCACATGTGTGACATGTACATAAGTATGAGTGTGTGTGAACATGAGGAGAGGGAGGGAGGCTGAGGCTGGTCAGTGCATGTGACTGTGTATTTTTAGCATGTATGCACATGAGTATGTAAGAGTGCACGTGCATATGTGTGAGTATGTGCATATATGTGCATGAATGTGAGGGTATATGCGAGGGTGTTTGTCCATGTTTATTTATTTACTTTTTATATATTTTATTGATTTTTTACAGAGAGGAAGGGGGAGGGATAGAGAGTTAGAAACATCGATGAGAGAGAAACACTGATCAGCTGCCTCCTGCACACCTCCTACCGGGGATGTGCCTGCAACCAAGATACATGCTCTTGACTGGAATTGAACCTGGGACCTTTCAGTCCGCAGGCTGACGCTCTATCCACTGAACCAAATCGGTTAGGGCTGTCCATGTTTAGTGTGTGAGTATATGTTATACATATGGGTACATATTTGTGTGCACACATGTGTTTTTACACGTGTATGTTTGTACACATGTATGAGCATGTGAAGTATGTCAGTGGTTACTGGTCACATGAGTATATGTGCATGTGAGCATGTACCTCTGTTTGTGCACATGTATAGGGGTGTGGGGTACACATGGGTTTTGAGTGTGTTTTTGAACATGTGTGGGTGTATGAAGGTGTGCACAAGTGTTTCTGCTTTTCCACCCCTACCACCTTTCTTTCTTGTCCGAGCTCCCAACTTTCTGCAGCCACTCCGTCCATGCCTGGCCTCCTGCTGTTCCTGCAACAGGAACATATGTATCTCTCGCCCCTGCTGACCCTGCTCATCTCAGGTCCCCTTCAAGTGCCACCTTCCCAGGAGCCATCCTGGATCTGCCAAGCCCAGGTGCCCCACTTGGGAGAAACTGGTGATTCCATGTAAGCATCCACTTTCATTTCATAAAAGTTGGCCATCCTTGGGCACCCTCTGAGAGCAGGGGCCTGTGGTCTTGAGCATTGCTTGGTCCTCAGAGCCAGAACAGGATGAATGGATGAGAGATGACAATCATAGGTGAGCCTCGAGACAACTGGTCTGAATTGTGCCTGGCACAAGGTACCATTGCCAAGGCAGATGCCCCCTTGATAAATGGAGAAGCTGGGGTCAAGACAACAGGTCCCTCCACCCCAGGATGTGTCCCCCTCCCAACCACGGGCCTGCCCTGGTGGGTATCAGCTGCCCTGGAATGCTGCCCCAGGTGGATGTGGTCTGGTGCATGGATTTCCGAAGCCATCTCTCCATCTGGAAGCTTTATTAACCCAATTCGACTGACCAAGTGATTGACATGTTTGTTTATCAGCTCCTCCTGCTCCTCCAGGGACCTGTGTCAGGTGCCCCCCACCTCCATCTTCATCAGCCCAGGAGGAGAAGGGCACCAGAACCCCCTTGCAGCCCCATTTCTCACGCACACAATTATACCCTTTTGATGATCGGGTCAATTTGAGTAAATCTTTCCAGAAGGCAATGTGCCAGTATCTAACAAAATTTAAAAGCCAAATTTAAAATGAGAGGTTGGTGAGGACAAGAACTTTTATCTGTTACCTTCCCCCACTCCATCCTGAGCCCCTTAAAACCATGCTCAACACATAGTAGGTGCTCAATAAGTGGTAAACGAATTCTCTAGGCTCCAGTGTTCCCACTGTTGGGAATTTAACCCAGGGGTATACATGCAGAAGTGTGGCAATATTTACATAGGAGCGTGTTCCCAGAAGCATTCATTCTGAAAACAACCTAAATAGGCAACAATAGGACGCTGGTTAAATAAGTTACAGACCATCCACACCACAGAGCACTGCACAGCTGCACCAGTAGCAGCACCGAATATTTCCCATACGGTGAAAGGCTAGCTGCCCCGAAGGAGTTAGCAACCACATCCACACAAAAACCTACACAAAGGTGTTTACAACAGCTTTAAACGTAACTGCCCAAAGCTGGGAGCCACCAAGGTGCCCTTCAAAGGGTGAATGGATAAATCTACGCAGACAATGGAATATTATTCAGCACTAAAAAGAATGAACTATTGAACCACAAAAAGACATGGAGGAACCTTAAATGCATATTACTGAGTGGGGTGGGCGGGGGGAGCCAGCTTGAAAGGCTACACACTATAGAATTCCAACTCTAGGACATTCTGGAAAAGGTAACACTGTGGAGACAAGAAAAAGATCCACGGTGCTGGGACCTCAAAATGAGTGGCTGAAACAGAGGTGTGTTCTCTCCCAGCTCTGAAGGCCTGGAAGTCCGAGAGCAAGGTGTCAGCAGAGCTGGCTCCTTCTGAGGCCATCATGGAGTGTATGCTCCACGTTCTCTCCTCTGACTTTGGGGGCTACAGCCATGCTTGGTGCTCCTTGGCTTATGGACCTCTCACCCCATCTCTGCCTCTGTTATCACATGGCCTTCTCCTTCCTGTGTGCATATCTGTGCCCTAATGTCACCTTTTTATAAGGACACCAGTCATATTGGATTAGAACCACCCTAACGGCTTCCTCTTAACTTTGTCATCTGCAAAGATCTTATTTACAAACTAGAGGTCCAGCACATGAAATCGTGCACGGGTACAGTCCCTAGGCCTGGCCTGCGATCAGGGCCATTTTCCCCGGCTGCCCCCAGCCAGCCCTGCCCCCGCTGCCACCCACCCCTGGCTCCCCATTCTCCATCAGGTGATCAGAGCCTGCTGGCCAGGGAAAGGGACTGCAAGGTGGTCAGTGCGCCTCATAGCAACTGGTCGAGAGATCGTCTGGTCTTTCCACCATTAGGGTCAATTTGCATATTACCCTTTTATTATATAGGATAAGATCCTATTCATAGGTACTGGAGTGAGAACTTCATCTTTTGGGGGAGGGACACTTTTAACACTTAATAACAATGTATTAATATTGGTTCATTAATTGTAACAAATGCACCACACTGCTGTTACAATAGAGGAAACTGTGTGTGTGTGTGTGTGTGTGTGTGTGTGTGTGTGTGTGTTGTGGGAATGTATATACCAATTCCCTATACATTGCTCAGGTTTTTTTTTTTTTGTTTTTTGTTTTTTGGGTTTTGTTTTTTGTTTTTTTTTTTTGTAAATCTAAAAATATTCTAAAAAGCAAAGTCTATTATTTTTAAAAATCAAAAAGAAATAGCTAGGTGCCAAACAGTGAGTAGAGAACACTCACAGTTACATAAAGAAATGGGCGTATATCTATATGTGATGCTACGTTCTTTACACATATGAGACCCAGGAACAAAGGCTGCTGTGCAGACGGGACTGGTGAAACAGGGCAGGTGAAATGAAAATGGAGGCTTAAGGTTCCCTGTATGTTTTTTGTTGCTTTAAAAAAAATTTGTCCCCTATGCATATATTCCTTGCTCAAAAACACTTAGAAAATATAACAAAGACTACAGAAATTCCTATTTGTAACTCAGCTTTTCTGAAGTTAACTGTGACAGGGGAACCCTGGCCCTCCCATTGTCTCCTATTCAGATGATTCTGTCTGATGTTCTCTCTCCCCTGGGACCTGGGGTCTGTCTCCCATGACCCCTGCCCACGGCCTCCAGTTTTCCCAGCTCATTAGCTCTGAGCAGGAAGGAGGTGTTGGGGACTCACATCTACATAACTCAGTTACCCTTCTATACAGTGGAATTAACATCACCAGCTTATCTTAAAAACTGCTTGTTTTTGTGTGTTTTTTAATATATTTTTATTGACTACAGAGAGAAAGGGAGAGGAAGAGAGAGATAGAAACATCAATGATGAAAGAGAATCTTCGATTGGCTGCCTCCTGCACGCCCCACACTGGGGATCAAGCCTACAATAACCCGGGCATGTGCCCACACTGGGAATCAAACTGCAACCTCCTCATTCATAAGTCAATGCTCAACCCCTGAGCCATGCCAGCTGGGCACGTGCTTGTTTTTATTAAAATAATAATAATAACCCAACCATGTTCCCCCTACTTTAGCCCTCCCCTATCCTTTCCATATGCTGTACCCACTGCCTGGAATGCTGTTCCCACTTCTCAATTAACTCCTGTCCCACTTATGGTTATCAGAGCAAATGTCCCCTTCTCAGGGAAGCCACCAGTCCCCCTTTCATCTGGGTCATACTTTAGGGTCTGCAACAATCCCCCTCCTGTGCCCAGCTCGAGGCTTGGCACACAGTAGGCACGATAAAGATTATATGGGCAACTGCAGAGATGAAAATACATGGAGTCCACAGCTGCAAGAGCAGGAACTCAGCAAATGGGATCAGCAATTGAAGGATTATTAACAGGCCTCTGGAGCCCCCTCTATGAGCCCCCACCCAAGATGGATAGGGGTGGGGAGACGAGGCAGAGGCCCCTTTAAGGGTCCAGCATCACCTTCTTTTCTCAGCGGCCCGGCACCCACCCACCTGAGTGAGACTCAAGCTGCCCATTAAGCGATTTTTTTCCCTCCACTTACAGCTAGCGGCATCGACAGGGATGCTCAATATCTGAAGGGCTGTTGGCCTTGGAAGAGAGATTGCAGCCGCCTGGATAAAATATTCCTTCTCGCCCGCCTCCCCCAACCCCATAGAAGCTGCGTGTCTGATCCCCTTCCCTAATGAGCTTGGTTCTCTGCCCTCCAGGTGGATGAGGCACTGCCCCCGCCGCCAGCCTTTTAAGCTCAGCTCAAGATTTGGGAGGGGAGGGGTTGGAAGGAGAACTATGACACCTTCCACCTGTCTGGGTTCTGCTGTGGTCACCTCCCCCAGGAAGTCCTTTCAGACCACTAGTGCCCAGGCTCCATATTCCTGCAGCTCTGATGATCTCAAGCTTTGAGGTGTGTGTGTGTGGGGGGGGGGGTACAAAGAGGGACTAGAGCCCCTGTGGAGTCACACCGCAGTGTCTAGGTGCCAAGATTCTTGTTTGCTCATTTGTTCCACACAAGGGGAGGCAGAGCTGGGCTCCTGTACTCCCACCCCTGTGGGGCCAGTGTGAGGGGCTGGATAGGATGGGGTAGGAGCACAGGAGATGAAGTGGGGGGGGGGGAGGAGATAAGATAGGACATACAGGGTTGGAGGGAGGTCCCTCAGAATGAAATAATGGCAACTTGGAGGAGAAACAGTCCCAAAGTGACTGGATCAGGCTTATCCAGCCTGCCTGAGGGAGGGAACACAGGTCTGACCTCTGGGCGGGAGAGGGGATCCAGATGGCTGGGCTGGGAGGGAAGGCCCATGCCCAGAGCCAAGACCTCCATTTCTAGCTTCAGGACCAAGGACAGCTCCCTGCTCCTCTGGATCTGGGGAGGGGTTCCCGCCAGTCAGGGCATCCAGAGCCTGGAGCCTCCCTAGGGATTCCCCCACAAAGACCCAAGTGCTTCCATGAATAATGCCTCACCCTCGGTGCGGGAGGGGAGGAGGGAGGACTGAGAGCTGCAGACAGCAATGCTGTTTCCAAACTATGAGTTCTAATGCCGTCGGCCATTGCTCTGTGTAGAACATCACAAACTCTTCATACAGAAGGGGTTCAGAAAATGTTGGGGGATGTGTGAGTAAATAAGTGATTCCAACATTTAAAATCCAAACTCCTCGCTTTATAAAAAGGGAAACGGAAACGTGAGAAGAGTGTGGCTTCGCTTCTCCTCAGCCAGAATCCAGATCTTCTCTCCAGGCCTAAGGGGAGGTGGGTGTGAGCCCTGCTCATTGTCCAAATACCGGCCCATCCTTGGGGGGGGGGGGGGAAGTGAAGCTGAGGTCCTGAAGGGATCAGCTCTAACCCAGTTCTCTGGAGCCCCCAGGCTGTGGGTGAGACATAAGGACACTGGATGGGCCACAGAGAGAGGCACCTAGGGCTGGGGAGTCCCTGTGGGC
Source organism: Plecotus auritus (assembly GCF_963455305.1). NCBI lineage: Eukaryota > Metazoa > Chordata > Mammalia > Chiroptera > Vespertilionidae > Plecotus > Plecotus auritus. The sequence continues at coordinate 83,044,024 of NC_137773.1, forward strand.
AGTAAGGGTAGTGTATTTGGGGCTGGGGAAGGGCAGCAAGGGTTCTATCTGGGAAGGGAGGGGAAATTGTATAAAGGGGAGGGCATTTGAGCTGGGCTTTGCAGATAGAGCAGGAGTTTCCTAAGGAGAGCAGAGGGACAAAGGAACATCAGAAACACAGGCAGGAAGATCGGAGGACATGACCCATTTGGGGAGAGTTAGAAGGAGCTCAGCTGGGGAGGATGACCCCCTCCAGGGGAGGACAGAGGTGGATTGGGGGGCCAAGCTTGTGACTTGGGCCCTGCAGGAGGCTCTATCAGTATGAGGAACAGGTGGAGGTGAATCAGAGGTAAGACAAGTGTGGAAGCTTCTCAGAGGGACCCAGGCACCCACTAGGGCAGAGCAAAGCCTCTCCTCTCCCCACTCACTAGACATCAAACCCAGACTTCCCCCCTCCCCAGGTTATTAATTTTTCAGAGAAGAAAATGCTTTTTGTATTTTTTCCAGGCAAAATATTGATAATGGGCTTAATGTGCCTTTCCAGCTTTTGTGTGTTGAAAGGGCTTTTCCGTCCTGGTTGCTGCAGAGGCTGCACATTGCACACAGGCGCGCGTGCACGCACACACACACACACACACACACACATCACAGTCCCCCACCAGCAGATCACACTTGTCTTCAGAGACATGACTGGGAATGGGGGGGGGGTGTTTTGATTGCTGCCCAGCAGGTTGGCACAGCCTCCTCCCCGCCTGGAGCCCCCACCTCTGCTCCACAAAGCCAGACACTTGTCAGCAAGGGAGCTGGTGTTTCTGGAAGCTTCAGGCTGAGATATAGCTTTGAGCTGTTTAAAATTTGCCTTCCCTTCTCTTGGCAATGTGGAAACAGAAAGGTAGGGAACTCCGTTCATTCATTTGTTCATTTATTCATTCATCCATCCATCCATTCATTCACTCACTCATTAGCCAGTTACCATGTACCTATTGTGCACAGGTCCCTGCCTCCTGGAAGTTCATAGTCTGGTGGGAGAGAAGGGTACTAAGCAAAAAATTCCAGGGAGCAAAATATCACTATAGCACGTCTGGTGCGGCTCAGTGGTTGAGCATCAAGCCATGCACCAAGAGGTCATGGGTTCTATTCTCAGTCTGGGCACATGCCCAGGTTGCAGGCTCTCCCCAGCAGGGGACATGCAGGAGGCAGCCCATCAATCAATTGATGTTTCTCTTTCATCAATGTTTTTATTTCTTTCTTTTAAAAAATTTTTTTTAAAAAACACAGCCCTGGCTGGTGTGCTCAGTGGTTAGAGCATTTGGCCCGTGCACCAAAGGAATGAGGGTTCAATTCCCAGTCAAGGGCACATACCTGGGTTGCAGGTTTGATCCCAGCTTGGTCAGTCAGGGCTCCTGCGGAAGGCAACCAATCAATGCATCTCTCTCACATTGATGTTTTTTTCTCTCTCTGCCCTTCCCTCCCTTCCACTCTCTAAAAATCAATGGGGAAAAAAATATCCTCAGGTGAGGATTGACAAAAAAAAAAAAAAAAAAAGATAGCTAGGGAGCTGGAGCCTTAGTTGTTTACCCATAAAATGGGTGACCGCCCTGGCCTTGCCCACCTGCCAGGATGTGGAGGAGTAGAACTGAGACTGACACACTGATGATGCCTACGGATGCCAAATCCAGGCCTCCCTACTCTGCTCCCAGTGCTATCATACCTGCCACAGTGAAAGGAACCAGAAAAAGTCCCAGCCCTGGGAAGGTCCAAGGAACAAAAAAATCAGGGGGTTGGTATGCAGAGGCTAACCCAAGGCCACCTAGATCCCCGTCAGGGGCCCATGCTGCCTCCTCCCAGAACCTCCTGTGTAGTGGGGTCCACACTGTCCAACTCAGAGGATCCCGGAAGGCAGCAGCATGGACCTGCAGAGCCTGTGGGGGAGGGGGGAGGAGCCGCCCTCAGGGACCCTCTGCCCAGCCACCCCTACCTGTTGGCTCTCACGTAGTGTAGTGTGAGGATCAGGCTTGGTGGCTGAACTCATCCACAAGCACTTTCTTAACACCTATTGGACGCCATGGAGTGTGCAGTGTATGGGTGTTTATGCCCATTTCACAGAGGAACAAACAGGCTCTGAAAGAGGCAGGGAAGTGAATAAGGGGGCACTGGGGCTCGAATCCAGAACCCACTCTTAATATTGTGGGGGTGAAGCTGGTGGCACCTAGGAGGCACTCAGGGGATGATCTCCTTGGACTCTGGGCACCCCAGGGAGATGTCAGCCCAGTGGGTGGATCAGCTTCCCCCCTGAGCAGCCAGCACAGGCTCAGTCTCCCCACTCGTGAGATGAACAAATGAATCAGCCACAGTGGCCCTAAGCCAGCACCCCCCACACACATCCACCTGCACCTCACCTTTTATTCTGCTTCTGAAATGTAAAGGACTTCCATTGTCCCAAGCAGCTGAGAGGTGCCTGCTCTGGCAGGTGGAAGGGTTCCACCTCAGTTTTCTCCCTGGGAGAACAAGCAAGGAGTCATTAGATGACCCTCAACCCTCCCCAACCTCTCCCCAACCCATCCCCCTCCTGCTGGGGCTATGACCCCAGGGGGCCTGGCCAACCGGGCCTGGAAGCCCGCCCAGGGCCTGTGAAGGAAGGAAATGTCCCTGGTTTCTCACTCTGCCTGGGCCCCCAGCCTCCTGTTTCTCTCCTCCTAGTGGAGGGCTGAGAGGGTGAGGAGGGGGCTGGAGGAGGTACTCTCCCCCCTCCCTACCCCCGCGCCCATTCGCAGGAGACACTGCCTATGGGAGCCTGTCTTCTTACCTCCAGATGCATAGGAGTCAACAATAATAGAAACGTGGTGCTGTGCTTGTTGTTTTTTTAAGTGAGGAGAAAGAGAGGGAACTCCAGCAGTTCCTACACAGCCCAGGTTTGGATATTCATATGAGACAATTGCAGAGGGAAGCCATGGGGCACTGCTTGGAGGGGTGGAAGGGTGTGGGTGCTGATTTAAGTGGACTAACCAACATCATAGCTTTTAGCCCTGGAAGGGAGGGCAGAGGAGGGGAGAAGAAGTGGGAGAACTTCTGAAAAGGGGAGCATCAAGAATCCCCTTTCGCCGAAACCGGTTTGGCTCAGTGGATAGAGCGTCGGCCTGCGGACTGAAAGGTCCCGGGTTCGATTCCGGTCAAGGGCATGTACCTTGGTTGCGGGCACATCCCCGGTGGGAGGTGTGCAGGAGGCAGCTGATCGATGTTTCTCTCTCATCGATGTTTCTAGCTCTATCTCTCTCCCTTCTTCTCTGTGAAATATCAATAAAATATATTTAAAAAAAAAAAAAAAAAAAAGAATCCCCTTTCTACCCTGGTGGGGTGGCTCAGTTGGTTAGAGCATCATCCTAACCAAAAGATTTCAGGTTCAATTCCCAGTCAGGGCACATAACTAGGTTTCAGGTTTGATCCCTTGTCAGGGTGTGTAAGGAAGGCAACCAATTGATGTTTCTCTCTCTCTCCCCTCACTCTCTCTCTAAACATCAATTAAAAAGAAAAACACTAAAATAAAGAACCCCCTTTCCTTACCAGCAGGAGAAACTGAGGCCACCCTCACCCTCAGGCCCTACAGACCTCACCAGGCTCTGCTTCCCCCACCCCCATCCCTGGCCTGAGGGCTCCCCAAGGGGTCAAATTCAAGAGAGTTTGGGGTGGGGACAGCAGGGGGCTTTTTTAGGAGGAGCCCAGTTGGCTCTTCCCCTCTGGATTCCTTTAATGATTAACTGGCTGGGCTGAGCCATGGCAGGCAGGCACTGCAGACTCTACAACTTTGTCCCCACCACCTGGCTGCCGGTCACAGGCCCCGGAATAGGGGCTCCCCGAGTGCAGGCTCGACTGTCCCTCCTGGTCTCCTCACCATTGTCCCCCCAATGCCACAGTCTGGGAGGTCCTAGGTTCCCTGGAATTTTCTGAAGGGCTGGGAGTGGAGGGAAGGACCCTAGCTGAGGACACTCTGTATAGCTGGAACCCCTGCCCCACAAATTCAGCTGGGACTTCATTCAGTGTTGCTTCTGAGAACAACTCAATTGCTAGCTGGACACTCCAGTGTGTCCACATAATTCACACAAACTGGATGCACGTTGGGGCTTAGCATATTGTGAGGGTGACGGAGGCCCTCAGGGACCAGTCCTGTAGACTGGAGGTCAGCTCACCTGCTGGGGATTTGGGCAAATCCTGGGACCTCTTTGTGCCTCAGTTTCCTCACCTGAAAAATGGGGATAATTAGCCGCTCTCTAAATCTCAGCTCAAAGCAGGCAGAGTGGGGGGACAAATAGAATGGGGTTCTGCTGTGAGCATCCTGTCCCCAGGTTACCAGGATCCCCACCCCCACCTTCTGGGGAGGGAGGGAGGAAGGAGAGCCTGATGATTGAAGGAAAGGAAAGCCTTTTCTTTCTGCACATAGTGACTCACCTACTGGGCTCAGGAACAAACAGCTCTCCCTCCCCCCTCACACAGCACTTGGGGGAGGGGGAGGTCAGTCATTCTGCACCCACCATGTCTCTGATGACCCCCTTTGTGCAGCCTGATGCAAGAGGGAGTCCTAAAGGCCACTGAGACCCTTTCCTGCTGGCCTCCCAAACAGCAGGAGAAAGCATGACCTCCTGGCACTCAAGGCCTGGCTTTGACACCACGCCCTGTCCGTCCCAGCTTTATCTCATTGACTCATTCAACAAATGTATCCTTAATGAAGGCCTGCAAGGTGTGGAGCTAATGCCAGCCATCTGCCCCGGCTCCACTTCCTACCCTCCCAAATTGTAAGGGTCTTTTCATCCCTTCACTCATCTACCTGAGGGAACACCTACACATCCTACAAAACCCAGTCTCATGGTCCTCTCCCCCTCGAAGTCTTCTCTGCCTAGAAGCTACACGTGGAAGGCAGGGGCTGAGGCCTCAGCGCTAAGGTGGGGACTACGCAGACAGGTTTGTTAAATCAAGGGAATGGCCCAGCTCCCTTCCTCCATGCTCGACTTGTAGATTCCTACACCCCTTTGCCCCAGCCTCAAACCCTCAGGGTACCTCAGAGAGGTCTTTTGGCCTCTCACCCCCAAGCGGCACCGGCAGAGGAGACAGGCTGGAGGGTGGCAGGGGAAGGAGGAGGTCAGCCATGCTGTCAAGTGGGGCAACAGCCTTCTCTACCTCCCCTCCCCCCCTCCCCGGCTGAGCGGAAAGGGCGCGGGTGTATTCAGATAAATGGCGCGTTAATGGGGCGCCAGGCCCGGGCCAGGTTCCCAGCCGGAAGTCACCTGGGGCGGAGGCGCTGGACGCTCCAAGGGCGGGGTCCTCACGCCGGGCCGGAGCCTCCGGCTCCGCGTCTGGAAAGTGGGCGCTTGCCCAAGCCTGTCCTCCCCGCCTATGTCTTTGCGTCCTGGGCTCCCGAACCCAGAGCCGGACACTCGGGGAATGGAAGCCGGCGCACTCGGGCTCCGCGGAGCCAGCGGCCGGGACCCCGGGCCAGGCGGTTCCTGGAGGGCCCCCCTGTGGCAGCCCTGCTGCAGCCTCGCCGGATCCCCAGCTTGGGGCCTCCGCAAACCGACCCCAAGATCCAGGGTCCGCCGGCCGTCTCTCTACCAAGGAGAGCATTGTAGATGAAATGCACACATATTTACATTTTTAATCGTCAGAGCCTCCTTTCCTGGAAGGGCCAGAGGGCACTCGGGCCGCGAGAGGGCGGGGGTCTCACTCAGCTGCCAGGGGCCGTAGCTTCGCGGTGGGGGTGGCGCGTGGGCCCCTCTGGAGCGCGGCGCCAGATGCGGGTTTCGTTGCGCCCGGGAAGTCCGCGGCCTGCGGTGCCCGACTGGCGCGGTCGGCGGCGCTGGGTACTGGGCGTCCTCGGGCCCCTCAGCGCGCGCCGTCCTCCTCCCCATCCTCCAGGAGGCGCAGCCACGCCCTGCCTGGCCTAGCCTCGGTTTCCCCAACTGCAAACTTCGGAACAGACTCCTAGTTTCCTCATTACCTCAAAGGGGTGGGGGGGTGATCGCGGCAGAGAGGACGGGTCTGGGTCTGAGGTATGGGGGCTCATTCGTGTCTCCAGCTCTTTCTGGCTGCGCCTCCAACTGGGTCTCGCCGCATTTTCAACCTTGGGGATCCGCCCTGCTCCCGCGATCCGCCCTGGACCCGCGGCGCGCAGAGCAGGCGAAAGCGGGCAGAGGGAGCGGGAGGAGAGCGAGCAGACCTCGAGGGCCCTGCGATGCCCCAGCCCCTGAGTGTCTCTCTTCAGATGGGGAAACTGAGGCGTGGACGGAGCAGTGCGGGCCAAAGCCCGTAGTCCAGGCCCCCAGCGCCAGCTCGGCCTACGACCACCCATCCGCGCGTAATGAGTGGGGTGGGAGAGGATGGATTTCCTCCGCTGATTGTGTCCCTCGAAGTCCGGACCTGCGGAGGCCCAGCAGCTGGGGGAGAGAACCGAGGTACGAGGCCCCCAGACACACAAACCCTGCCCGCCGCGGACGTGCAGCCCCGGTGCCCCAGCGCAAACAAACGCCGTGTTTGCAGAGAGCGCGGCGGGCGGCACGGCCCCGGAGCGATGAGGATTCGATGGAGCCGCGCACCGCGGCGGAGGCGACGGAGCCCGGGCGGGCGCGGGGATCGATCCCACGCAGCTGTTGCCAACAATCCTGCTGAAGCGTCTAACCCGCGGGCCCACCCGACTCGGCGTCCCCCGACCGCGGGCAGGAAGCTTGGGGCGACTGGCCCGCCAGGGGCGAAACCCCAACGTCGCTGAACCTCAGCTTTGGCGCTGGGAATGTCCCCGCGACCCGACGTACAGATGGTGAAACCTTGGGGCGTCAGGCGCGCAGCCTCGCCGGGACCCCTGCCAGGCCGGAAAATCTGAACACCCTGCCCCCCAAATCCAAATAAGTCCTCTGACCCCGCCCGAACGAAGGAGCCGGAGCTGGGCGGAGGAATGTGGCCCCGCCAGGTGCGCGGCGGCGAGGCCGTGGGGCATCGCAGGTTTGAGGGGCTGGAGCTGGGGCGGCGCGGACGTCGGGCTCATCCTGGGGGAACGTTAGTCGGCACTAGTTATTAAAACCTCGCTCTAATAAAAGAAGGGGTGCGAGCGGCCGGTGAGTTTCATTTCCATGGGAGACGAATCGAATCAGGGCCCGCCAACCGTGGAGGGGCTTTGGAGAGGCCCAGAAAGGAGAAACTTTAGGTGTATTCCCCCACCCTGCATGCGGGAACCAGAACGAGGAACGCGGCCTGTCTGAGAAGAGGGGAGGTGGAGGGAACTGATCAAAGATTCCAGCTGGGGGAGGGTGGGTTTTGACGACTGGAGCTGTGGAGATGACTGAGCCCCCAGGGCGAGGAGAAGACCTGAACCCCAGTGGGTCCTCCTACTGCTCGCAGGGGCTTGGAGCCTGGGGGTCAGCAGACTGAGACTGCGCTTTTCAGTTCTGCCTGGGCTGGCTGGACACAGAGAGGGTGGGCACTGGCCAGGAGCAGCCCAGCCCCGCAGAGGCACCCCGCAGTGCAGACTCAGGCTCCAGGGGTCAAATTCCAATTTTCCTTGAGGGGATGCTGAGGTGGGAGAGCTTCCCTCACAGTGACTAAGGTCCCCAGAGAGTCGAGAATGGGGGGCACCCTGCCCCCATCCAGCTCTCCCCTCCCTGGCCGTCAATTTGCCTAATGATTCAAAATCGATCAGGCTCAAGCCACCAGCCCGCCCCTTGGCAGGTTCAATTCTATTTTACTAATTACTAAAAGGCCGGTGGCGAGGAAGCTGGTCCTCTGGCTCCAGGGGGCCACCTCCCTCTCTCTTTCTGGAGGTTGGAAAATTCTGCTCAGTCTCCCAGTGGGAGAACAGCCTGCTCGGGAGCCAGACCCTGTCCTGCCCGAAGCTGACTCCCAGGGTCCAGGCAGCCTGTCCGAGACTGGGGAGCTCAGGGGACCCTGAGGCAGCACGAGGGAGGAGACTCCTCCTTAAAGCCACCAGTCCACCTCTTTTCCTTCAAAATGGACGCTTTCCTTATTAGACTAGAAACCCACAATGCTCGTTATACAAATGAAAATGATCATGGGGCTGGAAGAATATAAAAAGGACACAAAAGATTGCTGGACTGTGACCCCCATGAAGCACCCCTTTGTTGACATTTGGGGGTTCAGCTTTCACCTTTGCTTTTCCAGCCATGGAGACCCTGATCCCCAGTTTCTGGGCCTGGGGTGTGATCATGTAATGAGACTGATTTTTAAATCCCACAAATATTTTTAATTTTGTATCTGTATCTGTGATTGTTGGAGGGTCAGATGGGGGCGCCCAGGCTGGGGCTCTCAGCAAAGCCAGAATCTGCCCCCCCCCACCCCGACTTGGAATCTGCATGGGAGTCTTCAATTATCCAGACCCACCCATCTCTCCTACCTCTGTTTTCCCACCTGGAAGATGGGTGCAATGACAAATAACCTGAAATTGTATCCAAATCATGAATTTGAAATGCCCGTGGGGTCTAGTGTCACACTTGGACACCACATGGGAACCAAGGGGGAACCCTCCCCTTCCCCCTCCCACCACCACGTCTACCTGGGTCCTGAGACAGAAGGAGAAAGTGATTTGACTCCCCCTCAGGCTGGGGGAGGAGAGAGTGTGTGCCTGGGAAACAGTAGGCGGCCACTATATGCCAGTCCTCAGCACTAAGCAGGAGCTTAGCCCTAACCCACCTGAGGACTTGGATCTGACCACTCTATTGTCTGGTTCTCCTACCCCCCCCCCCAACCCCTCACCCCGGGCAGGGCCTGGCTCACCTGGACTCCTGACTCCCTGGACCACAGAGAAGGTCCTCCCTCACTTTGGTGCTCTACTCTCAACTGGGGCAAGCAGGGAAAGGAAACTGAGACACAGAAAGGGCCCTGCACAGACTTGCAGTGCCAACAATCAAGTCCCCAAGGTGTAGCCACAACTGCAGGGGTGGGGGATCCCATTGAAGGTGGGGACAGGGTGCCTAAATGGTTTGCATGGGGGATTCCAGCAGAGGCATTAATAGCTTTACCATCCTTCCCCTCTTATGGAAAATGAGCAAAGGTCCCCCTGGGGGCAGATGTAATGGGGAAGTGGGGAGTGGGCTGATCTGAGGGCTCCCTCCCCACCTAAGACTCTGGCCTTAAGATGGGAGCACCCTTTGGGGTCTGGTCTGGCCGCTCCAGACCCCTCTTCTGACCTGCATCTGATCCCACTGGAGGGATCACCTATGAGTGTCTTTGAGTGTGGGAGGCCCCCAGTTTCTCCCAGTCCCTGGGGGCCCTTGGCCTCACCTGTCTCCACGTGGTGACGAAAAAGAGGGTCTTTGCTCCTGCAACCCAAAAGAGAAACCCCAGGGAAGGGGGTGGTAGAAGCAGGGTGGGTGGGGGAAGCAGAAAGGAGATGCATCCTTTACTGGCCTGTGTGGAGGACAGGGGCTCTTTGCGGGTGAACCCCAAGCCACTTCCACCCTGAGGAAGAAAGTAGAAGAACCTGGAATTGGGAGGGGCCTTTGGCACCCATGAAGCCAGGTTCTCCATTGTACAGCTGAGGAAACTGAGGACCAGGTGCCCACAATCAGGAGCAGCTCCATACATTCCAGCAAACAGGCCCTGAACCGACCTGAGGACCCTCCTCTCCCCACCACTGCTCCCCAGAGAGAGTGTGTGAGAGGGCCGGGGCTCCCTGCGGGTATGGATAGAGGGAGCTGAACTTGCGGGGGATTCACCTCCTGGGATCGGTGTGTGCGCTGTGGGGGAATAGGGGATCGTAGGTCCCTAGTCAGCCACAACCCCACCACACTCCCTTGAGATGGACTCAGGCGTCCTTGGCAGGAAAGTATTCTTCCTGACCCTCTGGCCGCTCTGGGGAGGGACATGGAATCAGAGACCCAGAGAGGAGGCCCCAGCCCCAACTCTCTAGAGTCTGTCCCCAGGCCCCCTCCCGTAGTCCCTCGGTAAGCCCGGCCCCCAGGAGGCCGCGCAGAGGCAGGGAACCCTAGAAGGCCCACTCTGGCCTGCCTGACGCTCGAGGGGACCCGGGAGGGCGGAGAGCAAGGTGGCGGGAGGCGGCGGCGAGGGGAGTGGGTGGGCGGGGGCGCTGACGTCAGACCCGGGCCCGGCCGTCGGCCGCCGATCCCCCGCCACATCCTGGTGGCCGCGCTCGCAGCCAGGCCAGGCCCTGCGCAGCGCAGCTAGGCAGCCTCGCGCGCAGCCACCGGGGAGCAGGCGGGGGCCATGCAGCGGTCTTGAGCGCGCCGGGCCGGCGCTGAAGAGAGCGCGCGGCGGGCGGGCGGCCCAGCATGGAGCTAAGCCTGGAGAGCCTCGGGGGCCTGCACGGCGTGGCCCACGCGCAGGCGGGCGAGCTGCTGAGCCCGGGCCACGCGCGTTCGGCGGCAACGCAGCACCGCGGTTTGGTGGCACCCGGGCGCCCGGGTCTGGTAGCGGGCATGGCGAGCCTGCTGGACGGCGGCGGCGGCGGTGGTGCCGGGGGCGCGGGCGGCGCGGGTAGCGCGAGCGGCGGCGCCGACTTCCGCGGGGAGCTGGCGGGCCCGCTGCACCCGGCCATGGGCATGGCCTGCGAGGCTCCCGGCCTGGGCGGCACCTACACGACGCTCACGCCCCTGCAGCACCTGCCGCCGCTCGCGGCTGTGGCTGACAAGTTCCACCAGCACGCGGCGGCCGCAGCTGTAGCTGGGGCTCACGGCGGCCACCCCCACGCGCATCCGCACCCGGCGGCCGCGCCGCCCCCGCCACCCCCGCCTCAGCGCTTGGCTGCCAGCGTGAGCGGCAGCTTCACCCTCATGCGCGACGAGCGCGCTGCGCTCGCCTCCGTGGGCCACCTCTACGGGCCCTACGGCAAAGAGCTGCCCGCCATGGGGTCGCCGCTGTCGCCTCTGCCCAACCCGCTGCCACCCGCTCTGCACGGGGCCCCGCAGCCCCAGCCGCCGCCGCCGCCCCCGCCGCTGGCCGCTTACGGCGCTCCGAGCCACCTGGCCGGGGACAAGCTGCTGCCGCCCGCCGCCTTCGAACCGCACGCTGCGCTGCTGGGGCGCGCCGAGGACGCGCTGGCCCGCGGGCTGCCGGGAGGCGGCGGCGGCGGCAGCGCGGGCGGCGGGGGCTCCGCTGGGCTGCTGGCGCCACTGGGCGGGCTGGCGGCGGCCGGGGCGCACGGTCCCCACCCGGGCGGCGGCGGCCCAGGCGGCGGCGGCGGCGGCCCTGGGGCTGGCGCGGCGGCCGAGGAGATCAACACCAAGGAGGTGGCGCAGCGCATCACGGCGGAGCTGAAACGCTACAGCATCCCACAAGCCATCTTCGCGCAGCGCATCCTGTGCCGCTCACAGGGCACGCTCTCTGACCTGCTGCGCAACCCTAAGCCGTGGAGCAAGCTCAAGTCGGGCCGGGAGACCTTCCGCAGGATGTGGAAGTGGCTGCAGGAGCCCGAGTTCCAGCGTATGTCGGCGCTGCGCCTCGCAGGTAGGAGCACGGCGCACACCGCCCGACCCCGGGACGCGCTGGCTCGGGACTCCCCAGAACCAAGCAGCCCCAGCCGCCTCCCCAAGTCCCGGCCGTACACCCCTCAGGCCAGCTCGGGGAGGTTAGAGCGTGATCTGCGCCCCTGCCCGTCTGTACCGTCGCCAAAAGGGAGAAAAGGGTTGTGCCGCCTCCCCCCGCCCCTCCCATAGCCATCCGCCCAGCCCGTCCGGGAAGCGAGGATCCCTGAAGCATCCTGCAGGGTCGATTATTGTGTGTATGTGGGGATAAGGGTGCTGTGCCCCAGACACGCCGTCGCTGTCAGTTCGGGGTGCCACTCTCCTCTTCCCGAACAGGCCCTGCTGTGCCTGCTCTGCCCGGGGCAGAGAGCTCGGGCTGCACACTGGGTGAGGGCGCGCTGGCGGCCAGGGCCAGGCTGGTGCTCAGCCCCTGGCCCCAGCGCGTGCATCTTTGTGGTTCAGCCTCTGCGATCGATAGCCCCCTCCCCATCTCCAGCCTCTGGCAAAGGTCACAGGAGAACCGGCGGGGGAGGGGAGGCCCGGGAACCCTCGTCCTGCGGTCCAGAGGCCTTCACACCCCTGCCTGTCGCCCGCTGGAGCGTTTGCTCTTGGCCTGGATGCACACTCCCCTGCCCGCCTTGCTTTTTTGTTTTTGTTTTTATGTTTCTCTCATTTCTACCTTCTCTCTGTCGGCACGACCTGATATCTATTTATTTTTTGCTTGCTCGCCGTTTTTCTCCTGTCCCTCCTCATTCTTTCTCCTCTCTGTCACTCCTTCTGTCTCTCAGCCTCTGTGTCTGTCTCACTCAGCCCCCAACCCCTCTGGGGACCCCACTCCTGCCCCCAGAGAGGTGGCCTGACCAAGCCTCCTTCTTGTGGGTGCATGTGGGGGTGCAGGAAAGCAGCCCCACTGTCATTTCCAGGGGCCTGGCCTGTGAGGGGTGGTCTTTCCCTGGCCACACTGGGGAGGGGGCTGCAGATGCTCCAGCCACCGGGACAATAGCTGCAGCGGTGCTGGATCGATGCCTTCTCTAAGCACAGGGCCGGCCGAGTGGGGCTGGATGGCGTGGGCTAGGGCTTACGTTAGGCACCCCTCAAGCAAGGATGCAGGGGGGCCTTGGCTGTGCCCCTCCCAGACAGGGGGGCTAGGAAGAGGGGGCCTATGTTCCTTCCTCTCCTCCCCCCAGGCATACTGGACAACTGGGGAGTCTGCACCCATACAGGAGCCTTAGTTTCCCCCTCTGCAGGGTGAGGTGACTAGCTGAGCCGCCTATGGGCTTCCTAGATCCTCCACCTTGGGGAGTGGGGAAATAAACTCTCCTTATGTGGCAGATGACCGAGTGTGTGGAGAGGTTATTGTGACATGTTAGAAATGGTCTCAGGAACCTGCACAATTTTGTGTAAGGGCAGCACTGGCTCTGCCTTGCTCCCCATGACACATGCAATGACAGGGGGGTATTTGAAGGGGACACTCTGTCATGTCAACACAGCCACAGCCTGCTGTGAACAGAGTAGGTGACATCAGGCAGCAGAGAGCACCCCCCCCCCATGCTCTGGCCAAAGGTATCCCCCAAATACATTAGATACTAAGGGGCACTTGTTAAATGGGCAACACGTGGCGTGGCACCTGACATATTGCCACCTTCCACCTCCTCCCAGAGCCTATATTTTGGGGACATTGTGTTCAACATGGGTGCATCCCAAAGAACACACGCCGCTTTCCATTTTTCTCACTGTCACGTTATGTAACTACCATGGCCCGTTAGCGGTATCTCAATCTCATATTTTGGGCCCAAACGATAGCCCAGGGCCTCAGAAGGACAAAGCGCAGGTGGGAAAGCCCTGTGGAGGGTGCCGCTGCTGGGGGAGGGAGGGAGTCGTGGCCGGTGTCCTGACTCAAATGCCTGGGCTACCCTTCCCGCCGCCTGTAAATTACAGATGCGGCAAGCGAGGCCGCGGGCTGGCCTCCCTGACAAGGCAGCTCCCGCCGCTGCCTCACCCTCTGAGCCTGGGTTTCTGCTTTGGGGAAATAAGAGTCAGAATAGGGGCCCTGAGGGAAGCGGAAAGGGTGAGTGCAGGGCCTGGCCGCGCTGGGGTGGTGGGGATAATGAACCGGTCAGCCGGGAGTGTCCCGCACTCCGCCCGCCTCGGCCCACGCGGTGACCCCACCGACCCTCCTGGCCCGCACGCGGGGGCCCTAGGGGCCTGCCGCACCTCTCGCGCACTTGGGGCCGCGTCTGCACGGCGACGCTGGCTGGGATGTGAGAGGTGGCGGAGGGCTTGGGGTAATTAGCACCGGCCGGCATAGAGGCCTTTAGTTCCGGTCGCTGGGCAAATGAAAAGCAGTTAAGTGGCGGCAAATATCGGTAGTTAGAGAGAGGAGACAGGGCGCACGCCCCTCCTAAAGGTGCAACCCTGCAGGGGGCAGCCCTGAACACCTCCAGGTGCTCCCACCCGCTCCTCCTCTGCACATTTCAGACCCTAGCAGGGGGAACTCAACGCCCTTCCTCTTCCCCGTCCCGGGCCAAGCGAAAGCTGCTCGCCTTCCCCGCGGCCTCCTGGCCCCGGAGAATCAAGAGCTTTGCGCCCATCCTGGCCCGCGCGCCTACCCGGCTCAGGGCTGTCGCGTCCGGGTGTCCGATTCCGATACTGCGGCCGGGAGAGAAGGAGACCAAACACATGCAGAGACACGGAGAGGGAAAGAGACGGAGAGAGGCAGGAGAAGCGGAGTGACAAAAACAAAGAAAGAACATGAAGAGGCAGAACTGGAGAGACCAAAAGAGAAAGACCAAGGGGGCGGGGGAGACCCAAAAAGGGAGATGAGAGTATGAGGGTCCAGGTTGTAGCTCCTCTGTGTGGGGTCCACAGGGGCTCTGCCTCCACCCCGTTCTCTCTCTCTCCGGGATCAGGAGCCGAGGGGGAAGGGTGCTTTCTTTGTTTCTGCAAGGCACCCGAGAAATCTGACCAGGTAGACCTCAGGGTCCCCCCACCCCGCTACTCCACCCCCTGCCTTTTCTGCGTGCCTCAGTTTACCCATCTGTAAAGTCTGTGCATTAGGGGAGCCAGGTTCTGGGTCTGACATTCTTAGATTCTAGGACCCCCTAGTCTCGGCAAGGCCAGTCCTACCATGGGGGCCTCACCCCACCCCATCCCAGGGTCCTACGATTTCCGGCAGCTTCTAAGCTGCCTCCTCTTCGAAGCCCTCCCTGCTCGGTCTCAAACAGTAATTATGGGAGAGGGGCTGGGGGAGGGGCAGCAGGCTCCTGGGCAGGGGCGGGGCGGTCGATGAATTCGAATTACCGTCTCTAATTCATCACCGTTGCCGGGTCGATAGCTTCGGCGGGCTTCAAATATTGTTTAAATTGCAACTCCGGAGAAAAAAATATTTTTTGTAACTAATCAGAAAAAATATGTGTAAAATAAAATATCAGATGGAGGCAATTGAAAGAAGGGCCCTCTCCGTCCCCTAGGCCCACAGATGAATCCAGAGCCCAGAGTCGCTGAGGGATGATAGAGGCCAGTGTGGGAGGGGGCCATTTCTGGAACCAAGTTGCTGATGGGGGCCTGTGCAGTGATGGTGGACATCAGGGTTGGCGGTGGGTGGGCAGAGCAGTGGTCAGGGTGTGGAGGTCTGGAGGGGGTGGTAAAAATCTAACTTGAACTGCAAGGGGGCCTCCACACCTCTCAGAGCCTGTTCCTGCCCCACCCCCACCCCCTGGAAAAGTCATCTCAGCAGAGAGCTTAGATTAGAGACCGGGGACTCACCTGGGCTGCAACACTGACTGATCCTGAGCAGGGTCTGAGCCTCAGTTTCCTCATCTGAGAAATGGGCAGAATCAGATACCAGCTAGCTAGCAGGTGCTTGCTGAGGTTAATCTAGCCCAGTGGTCGGCAAACTCATTAGTCAACAGAGCCAAATATCAACAGTACAACGACTGAAATTTCTTCTGAGAGGCAAATTTTTTAAACCTTAACTTCTTCTAACACCACTTCTTCAAAATAGACTCGCCCAGGCCGTGGTATTTTGTGGAAGAGCCACACCCAAGGGGCCAAAGAGCCGCATGTGGCTCGTGAGCCGCAGTTTGCCGACCACTGATCTAGTCAAACCTTCTCCCATGGAGATCCTCAGACCCTGCATTCTGAGGCCATGTTGCTTAGTCACCCCCTCACACCCACTTCTCATCTTGGGGGCCGTCCTGGTTTCCTTCAGCAGCCTGGGCTCTGTTGGATCCATGGAGACTAGCCAGAGGCTGCTGGAAAGGGCCTGGAGTCCGGAGGGGACACTATAGGCCCTCACGGGATGCACAGAGTAGGAGGAATCTGGGTCTGGGGCTGTGTGTGCCAGAGCCATATGGGTTCCCCCAAAACCAGCCCCCTACTTCCAGACCACAGAGCTGGGTTGGGCCAGCTCCAGAACCCTGCCCAGGGTTCGCTCCCTCATACAGAGTGGGAGGGAAGAAGAGGAGCTTACTGGGGTGCTGAAGCCCTCCCCAGTCTCTCAGTACGCCCACCAAGAATGAGAGATGGAATCATCCAGGATGACCTTTTAAGCCAAATAGGGTTATTGTGCCCACTGAGCAGCCAGGGCCGAGAGGAAGGAAGAGATTTGCCAAAGCCACAGACCCAGTGAGAAGTGGCACCAGTTCTGGCATAGGGGTAAGCAGACCCAGCTCCCAGCAGTAAAGGGGGGCCAGGGGTTGCAGCCCCCAAATCTGGTGGAGCTGCAAGCCCAGCTTGAGCTGCTCAGGCTCCCACCCCCTGCAGAGATGGGAACATTACAGGCAGGTAGCCCAGTGGAGACAAAGGCTGGGGGTGATGCTCAGTGAATTGAGGTGCGGACAGTAGCAAGGCTCTTAAAATCACAACTCGGGTGACCCTTGGTCAAGTGGACAGTGGGAGCTGGGGAGGCCTGTGCTCCTCACAGCTCTCCTGAGGATGGCAGAATTGTAGGCCCACCTGAGCCCATCCCCCAGGGACCAACCAGAGACCCTCAGGCAGTGTGTGTGGGGACCAGGTTCTATTCCTCCCCTGCCCCCTTCCAACTCCAAGACACTGGGATTCCCCCCCCCCCCCAGGCTTTTCCTGGTGAACCTCCCCCTCCTCCAGGCCACTCCCTCCTGGATGTCTGACCCTCAGGGTGGTCCTGGGCCCAGAGTTGAAAGTCCAGCACTCTCCGAGCCCAGAACCAGCGATAGTCCCTTCCTACCTGAGAGAGAAATGGATGGTCACCCCCACTTCACAGATAAGCACACAGATGAGTCTGGGGGAGTCCTTTGTAGGGTAAGGGGCTGGAGCTGGACTGTGGCTTCTTTATTCTGAAGGAATAAAGTGCTAGAACCAACCAAGGCCCCATCATTCTCCTCCTTAATCTTACCCACTCCTGTGCTTCCTCCCTATCAACCACCACCACTCTAGTCTGAGTGACCCACCTCCTGTCACTGCTGCCTCCCAGCTGGTCTCCAGGCTCCACCCTCACCCCTGGTGTCCTCTCCGCCTCCGCCTCCGCTGGGCTGGCCGCAGACCTGCAGGGGACCTTTGATGATCACGTTGAAGCTCTTTCCTCCTCTGCTTGGCGGCCTGGCAGTGGCTCCCATAGCCCCTAGGATTTGAAGCAAGCTCCTGCCACAGCCTTCAAAACCCAAATTTCCTACCCGGGGAGTGTGGAAGGGCAGTGCCAGCGGGTGGAACCTGGAATGTAGGCTGGGAGGGGGAAGCTCAGAGCAGCTGTAAGGATTGAGGCTGGGCCCCTGCAGCTGGTGTCTTTGTATGTAGCCATGAACCTGAGGAGCTCAGGCTGTTTGAATCAAGTTTTTAATTAAATATGGCCCTTGATCAATAAGGAAGGCAGTGCTGGTGGGGGAGAAGAGAGACTGGCCTGGGAGACCCACGTGACCTCCTCCAGTCCCAGAACACCTGCAGCCTCAGTTTCCCTTCTTCCTAGTAGTTATCGATGTGGGTGTGGCTAGGAAACGGGATCCTCCCGCCGCTGAACTCTTGCCCTGTGAACAGATAGGGGGGGGGGCGGTGAGGGCACCTCTCAGACCTACGGAGTCACGCGCAGAAGGCCACAGACTCACAGCAGATAGAAGTAAGGACAAAGAGAAGGGCCTGGCGCGGCTGGCCAAGGAGCGAGGTGCAGGGACGCAAATGGACACGCCCACATTCACACTAGGACTCTCGTGTCCAGACTCCGCCTCAGGACCCCCACCCACTCTCGGGCCAGGTCTGGCATATTCGAGGCCGCTTGGGTCTGGAGGCGCCAAAAAGAACTCCCCCAAGACCCGCTGGTAACTGGGAGTCATCCATGGGCCCCAGGGGTGGGCCCACAGGACCACTTCTTCCTTGTGTCTGGGCAGGTGCTGTCTGACCCTACTTCCTAGCGCTGAGGGCTGGGGAGCGAGTCGCATCAGCCCACAGAGACGAAAGTGGGTGGATAGGGGACCTGGTTCCGGATCCTCCATGCCACAGCAAGGCCCGGGAGTCTCCAAGCGCCCTTGCCCACCCGCAGGCGTTGGGGCGGATGTCTGTGCCTGTGTCCCTCACGAGGAGAATGCTACCCCGAATTGCCTGGGAAGCCAGCCGTGGAGTCCCGCCAGGGAGGGTCCTCCCCAAACCCACCTAAACCCGAAAGAATCCAGCGTGCACCCACCCTCCGCAGTCTGGCAGGACCTTGGGTGCACGCAGCCCGGCTAAGGAGACCTCGGTCCCTTGCCCTGCACATCCGAGGCCTCGGACCTCAGGGTTATCGGTGCACGCTCCACGGGAGAACGCAATCCTCAGCGGGCGCCCGAATCCCGTGGGGGCGGGGGGAACTTGGGCTCGCCTCCTTCCCGGCTGAACTCCCCAGGGCAGCGGTGGTCCTGGTGCGCTGGGCTCTGCACTCCCAGCGTCATCGTCGTGGGTGAGCCGCGCAGGCTTCCATGCGAGGGCTGCGGAGGCGGCAGGGATTCAGGTAGCGCTCAGGGAACGAGGGCGGGGCGGCGACGGCCTTAGACACCTCGCTTCCCATCCCCCCATCTCGTGCGTACCTCATTCCCCCAAATGAAGACTGGACTCCCCAGCCCAGAGGGAGCAGGAAGTGGATAAAGAAAAAGGCTCCCCCCGCTACCCCCCCCCCCCCGCAGTAAAAGCAACGACAAAGCCTCTGCGCTCTCACGCCACCTTTCTTCTGTCCCCCCTTCTTTAAGAATGCTGTAGTACTTTCTAAAGTTTACACATTCTCCAGGCTCCAGATTTTTTCTTCTTCTACAGAGGTTACACTGAATCCTCTCCTTCTCCTTTTCTTGAAGAAATACCCGTACACACACACACACACACACACACACACACACACACACACAGGAGAGAGTCCACTCTGTTCCCTTCCAGACACCAGAACATCCCACATCAGGAAAGAGAGCACCTCCAGGTCATTCTTGCCCGCTGCCTGGTATCTTCTCTTTGTCCATTTCCTTCTTTCTTCAGCCACATTCCTGCCCAGTGATTCTTCATCACCTGGGGCTGTGGTGAATACCCCTGAGGTGGGCCATTTTGCATGTGCGTTGATCTGTGCCTTTGTTTCTCAGTTATTGAAATGCTGGGCTCCCCTCACCCCTGGTTTCTGTGTTGGCCTCTCTGCTCTTTTTCTTATCACTGGGTTCTTTCCTGTCATCTTTTTCAAATTCATTTCCAACTGTTGGCTGCTGTGACTTCTCAACATTTAAAAAATAAATAAAAGCTGTGTGTGTGTGGGGGGGTTGCCCCTTTGTGACTGTGCCTGGATGGGGGGAGGAGTCTCCAAGCAACGCCCCCCCCCCCCCACACACACACCTGGTGGTGCAACCTCCAGATGAAGGCCCAGGAGAGGTGGCTCAGAGTCCAGTGGAAACACTTATTTTCCTGATAAGTCATTGAAAGGCTCAGAACTAATTTGAAAATGTGGCCATTAAAATCTCATCTGGGGGAGAGGAGGGAGGGAGAGAGAGAAGGAAGGAGGAAGGGTGGAAGGGAGGGCCTCTCAGAAGGCTGGCAGAGGTACCTGCTGAGGCTGGGCAGGGAGGTGTAGGCCAAGCTAGCAGGGGAGGGGAGGAGAGGTAGAGTGGAGAGGCAGCAGGAACAGAGTGGGGACAGATGAGGGGCTGCCAAGGCCTCCAGAGGTCCTCATCTGAGGGCAGGGGCCTGGCTCAGCACTGACTTGCCCCCACCCCCACTCATGGGAACCCCTTTCCCTCAGGGGTGCAGGGTGTGGATAGGGAGGGTGGACACATGTTCTCCAGGCCCCCCTCAGAGTGAGCTCTGTGTCACCTTGGGCTAGTCACCCACCTTCTCTGGCCTGGGGAGGCCAGCAGAGGATGCTCAGGGCAGCTCAGCCCAGTGGGACAAGCCACAAGGTGAAGGCATCAATGTTCCCCACATCTGGGGCTGGACAGCTGGTGGCCAGGGGCGGGACTTGTCGCCAAGGAAACCGGTCATCATCCCAGCCGGAGACTGGGCTCCGTATTGAATTGTCTGCTCCGTGAAGCCAGAGCTGAGCACTGGAGGTGGCCAGAGGGGAGGGGACAGCCAGCTCCAGCTCTTGCTCCCACACCCCCACCCTTTATGCCCCATTTGACAGACACTGGGGCAGGAAGGCTGGGGGTGGGGTGGAGACAAGAATGCTCAGTTGCTGCTTTGGGTGCTGCACAGACAGCACCACACAGAGGGCAAGAACTATAACTCAGGTGCTCCATCATCAGTTTCAGGGACACCATCCTGTTGTCCTTCTCTGTCAAACCCAGCCGGGGCGGGGGGTGGGCAGCTCATCCTCCTAATGCCACTCTGGCTCATGTCTCTTCTCCTCCCCTTGACTTTACTGCCCCCCACCGCCCTCCGCACTGTCCCAGACACCCAATCTCTGTCTCCAGTTCCATCCTCCTTGCCCAGGTCTGTCCCCACGTGGTCTCTCAGAACTCAGGCCTGCTCACATCTTCCCCCCACAAATTCCCCACCCAGACTCCACTTCCATTTCCCCCACCTCCTGCTGCTCTGAGCGAGGCAGCAGCAGCCCTGTTCTGGAACGAAGATTGATAAATGTCTGAGGAAGGAAGAAAGAGGCTGCAGGGTCCCATTCATTCAGCACTTACTGCCCAGATCTCATGACCCCTGCACACTGAGACCGCTGTCACCCCACTTATAGACAAGGATATCAGGGTCATGGGTCACTGTGTTCACCTGATAAACCAGGAAACTGATGTCCATAGAATGTATCAAGGCCACTGTGCCCATGGAGCCCAGGCCTGCCATCCCTGCTGACCAGGAATGGCCAGGGGGTGAGAGGGCAGCTACCTGGAGCCAGGCAGACAGGAGCTGTGCTGGAGGAGGGGGTCTAGATGGACACAGCCTGCATCGCATGTCCTCAGACACAGAGGGCCTCCACCCACCTGATGTCACAATGTCACACCCGTTGTATCACATCATACCATTAGTTCTTCACATGCGTCCTCTTGTCTAACATTCACACGGTGTGTCCCAAGGCCAGCTACAATCCTATGTCACACTGAGCTCTGCAGCCCCTAGGTCTTTCCCACGAGCTCTGGGCCTCTTCCCTCCATCGTCCTTCCAGATCCCCACGCTGCTGCCCTTCTGTCCTGCCTAGATGACCCCTGTTACCATCACAGGTTGTCCCAGTTACTCAGAGGCTCACACACATGTGGATTGGTTGTGTGTGGACACACAACCTGTAGCAAAGTACACCACACACCCATGCCCACATACTGTCCTTCATCCAGCCAGGCCCCTGTGCAGCCCCACACTGTCACACTCAGAGGACCAGAAACAGACAGATGCTTGCACATTCAGTCCGCTCAAGGCCAGGGATAGAAAGGATGAGCAGGAGATGATGAAGAGGAACAAGACCCACTGACCAACCTAGGAGAGGGAGGCAGCAAGGGGGGAAGAGGGGACCGGCGGGGGAAGGGGAAGGAGAAGGGAGAAGTAATAGAAGAGGAGCAGGGAGAAGGAGGGGGAGGATGGAGAAGAAGACGGTGTCTTTCAGGAAATGATGGGGGTGAACAGGGTGGATCCCAGCTTTCTGAGGTGCAGACCCGATTCTGTTCAACCCACTGAGGAGTGAGTGAATCTGGGCTCCCCTTCTCCACCTGCCTGTGAGCAGGCCCAGCTGCTCCCTCCCTAGCTGGGGATAGGGTGCTCCCTGCTGAGGGTGCTCCCAGGAGTCCCACTGGCCCTCCAAGGCAGTGGCCAGCTGGGTCTCCCCTAGCAGGGTCCTGAGTCTGGGCTGAGTCCCCTTACTGTCACACTACCCAAACTGGGGTGTCACCAGGAGCATCAGTCATTGGACAAACACCCAGCCAGCAGCCTCCTGTGGACCGATTCATGCTGGGGGTCCCAGAGGAGGGAGCTGGAGCTCTGATGGGGGTGGGGAGGGGAAGGTTTTCCTGGGGGAAAGGCCACTGCTGCAGGGCTTTGAGGGATGTGTAGGAGTTCTCTGGCTGGGGCAGCCCGACCCCCTGCTCCTGACCTCAGTTTCTCCATCCCTCCTCTCTCCAGTAAGAGTCCAGAAGAGGTGCTGAGGCTTGAGGCCTGTCCTGAAAGGTGGAGAAACCTCATGTCCTCCTGGAAAGTGGGTCCCAGAGCCGAGATCCTCCCAGGGAATCTCAGATAGGAGCTTGGGGTCTCATCCCAGTCCCACCATGGTATTCGGGACTTTTCTAGCTAAATCCCTTTCCACAGCCCAGCAGGATAGAGGCCATGGTTAAGACCATTTTTCAGTTGAGGAAACTGACGCTCAGAGAGCTGACATGGTACAATAATCCACCCGATGGTGGGGCCTGGCTCTTTCTTGGGCCCCTTGGAGGAGTCCTGGTGGGTTGAGATGGTCTGCTGAGCCCAGCAACTTTCTAGAAAGGCTGGGAGCAGGAGGAGAGAGGAGCTGTGGGGGCAAGTCCCAGCGGGTCTGAAACGAAAGGGCTTTCATCTGGAACTTGAGTGTCCCAGGGTTCACCTCCTTTGCCCCGGCCTGGACGTGGGCCTACAGCCCTGGCCCCGCCCCTCCTACGTGAGCTGGTGCAGGACGGCTGCCCTCTGCCGGTAGCGTCGGGAACCTCGGGGCAGGTGCTGCAGAAAGGCCCCAGTTAGCGCCCTTCCTGGGGCTGGTTTGAGAATGGGGTTTCCCTCTCTTCTGGGTCTCCTTTAATATCCTCCCAAAGCCTCTGCCCAGGAGCCTGCCCAGACCCTCCTCATGTCCGGCCTCTAAAAAGCCTTGGAGCAGAGCGGGAGGCAGGTTGAGGTGGAGCACCGATGTCCTGAGATCCTAGGGTCTCAGATTCAGCGGTTCTTAGCATCAGGCTCTTAGTCCCTGGGGTCACGGAGGGCGGACGGGAGAGAAAGTTGGGACCCAAACCCTCACTAAAGGGGCCTCCGAATAGCGTGGGTGGATCGTTGTAAGTGCTGTGGACAAAAAGATAAAACTGTGGGCGGGGGGGAAGTTGCAGTATTAAATTGAGGGTCAGGGTAGGCCTCACAGAAGAGATGTTTGAGCAAAGACTAGAAGGAAGTGAGAAAGCCCTAAAGAAATGTGGGGGAGAGAGATTCAGGCAGGGGTGATGCCAGTGCAAAGGCTCTGAGGTGGGACCATGCCAGGGATGAGACCAATGTGACAGTGGAGTGAGGGGCAGCAGTAAGAGATGAGGTGACTGAGTGGGGCGGGGGGAGGGAAGCTCACTGAAGTGGGGAGAGCTTGGAGCAGCTGATGTTCACTGAAAAACGTTTGAAGGAGGCAGTGCCCCAATTTTGCAAATGAGGAGACTGAGGCCCTGCAAGGGACTGACTTGCCCAGGGTCCCAGAGTGGGTGTCAGATGCCCCAACTCTCCCAACAAACCCACAAGCCAGCCCTGCTGGTTCCTCCACCAGTTGTCATGGCAACCACAGTTAGTGGTGAAGGTCTGTGTCTGGGGCCACTCCCTGTCCCCCCACCCCAGGCTGAGTCCCTTTGTGCTGGGCACATTCCAGGTGAACCCTATGGTGGTGTTTGGTGATGTAGATGAAGATAATGGAGAAGATGGTGGTGGAGGTGCTGGTGCAGGTGATAGTGATGGAGGTGAAGAAAACACAGTAGGTGGATGGTGGTAATAAAAAGGTGAGAGTGATGTAGGGGAGGTGATAGCAGTTCAGGTGATGAAAATGGAGGTAATGCTATTGATAGAGGTGATGGTGGTAATGGTGGAGGTGATGGAGGTGCAGGAGCTGATGGAGTAGAAGGGATACTGATGGTGAAGGAAGTGATGGAGGTGGGAGAGGGATGAAGTACTGATACTGATGGTGAAGGTGATGGTGGAGAAGTGATGGCAGTGATGGTAGGAGGCATGATGAGGTAGAAGTGACATTCAAAGTGGAGGAGGTTATGATGGAGGATGCAATGGAGATAGAAGGGATGCAGGTGGTGGAGGAGGTGATGGTGAAGGAGGTGATGGTGGAGAAGATGATGGATGGAGAAGGGATGCAGGTAGAGGAGGTGATGGTAGAGGATATGATGCAGGTGGCAGTTCCTAGTGGAGATCACTGGTGATTGGTGTCCCGGGTGAGTCCAAGACTTCTCATGTTGGATCTCTGTCCCCTGGACTGCTTCCTGGTCAGTCATTCTCTCCCAGCCTCAGTTTTTACTTCTGTAAAAGGGGTTCATACCCATGGCCTCTTCACTTCTTGGGGCTGCCCTGGGCAGCACAGGAACTGCAGTGGCCTTTAGGGCTGTTGGGAAGGATCCTGAGTGCCGGGAAGGATGCTGATGGAGGGGCGTTTGGGGCCACTGGCAGGGGCCTCCAGGCTGGTGAGGGGGCCTGTGGGGGATGGAAAGGATGACAAAGCTGCTCAGGGTAAACAGCTCCAACTGGAGCCTGGATCGATTGGGGCTGTGAGGAGCTGTAATTAGATTGAACGCTGGGAAGAAAGGGGGCGGGTGAACAGAGCCTCTTTTTGCTGTGATGGACAAAATGCGAAGTTTTTTCACAACTCTATTTCCACCAGGCCCTCCCCCAGCCTCTGCACCCATTGGGCACTTGATTGGACAAAGGGGAGATGGGTGGGAAAGGAGTGACCCACATCTTAACTCCCTTTCTGTCTGGGCTAGTCAACCCTGATTCCTGTTCTGTTCTACCCTGCCTGGCTTGCTGGGCAACCTTGGGCAAGTGGCTCACCTTCTCTGAATACTTAAGGAGAAAAATCACTGCCTTATGGAATTATTATAGGATTAAAAAATAAGATACATGTAAAGTTCCTGTGAGCTTTCTGAGGAGCATTTGTATCTCTGTAAATGTATGATGAATCTGTGAGTAAATTGCTAAGTGAATGAGTAAGTAAATGAATGGATTGAAGAGACAGGGATTTAAAGATCTGGGGCTGTTTTGACTCTTCCCCCTACCTGGCCTTGCTTTCCCTTTGAAAGAATGGGAGACCCCCTCCCATGACCCAAGTTCTAAGGAGATGGGAGGTCAAGCAGTTCCTTACACTTCCTTCCAAAAAATGAACATAAAAAAAAACAAAAAAAAACAGCCCTAGCCAGTTTGGCTCAATGGATAGAGCGTTGGCCTGCGGACTGAAGGGTCCTGGGTTCAGTTCCGGCCAAGGGCACATGCCCGGGTTGTGGGCTCCATCCCTAGTACTGGGCATGCAGGAGGCAGCCAATCAATGATTCTCTCTTATCATTGATGTTTCTATCTCTCTCTCCCTCTCCCTTCCTCTCTGAAATCAATAAAGAAATAGATATATATTTTTAAAAAGAACCTAAGTTCTTTCTCCTTTGTTTTGTATACAGAAGGCTATGTAGTACCCTATTCATCCCCTGGGTTTGTCTCACCATCTTCCCATATTCATATCACACCCTCTCCCTCTGTCAGCTTTTCAATATAGTTACAAATACATTATTTAGCCAAAATCAATATTCAGTATTAACATTATTATGATTTCAGTGAATATCATTGACAACTGGAATACTGGGTTTTGCATTTCCTTTCCTGTATAACTGTTTGTTTTTCCATAAGTTAATAATTATCAATCACAAATTCTTCCCACACTCTCCAACAAAATGCAAAAATAATTCAATAGGATTTTCCACACATATTGGGTCATCTCCCCTACACACTCCGGTGGCGCTCCTGCTCTGATCTGGGTATGGCTTCCCTCTTGCCCTTGGTGCAGTTTCCTGCTGTCTTCTAGGCCCTCCCCTCCTCATTTGGGGGACCTCTTTTCCCTATCTCCTAGTTTGAACCACATTCCTGAATGCCTTCCTTTTTTTTAAATTTAACTCCTTATTTTGATGGAACACATCCTGCAGTATCTTTCTCAGAAAGATGTTGAATGTCTGACTGTATCTTTATTCCCAACTTCATGCTTGATCTTTGGCAGGCCATACCATTTTATTTTTTATTTTTTAATACCATTTTAAATGAACATAATTGTCCCTCTGAATTTTAAAGGCATCACTCCACTGTCTCTTAGTTTTTTAGAAGTCCAAAGCCACTCTGAGTCTTAGTCCTTTCTATGATATCTGCCTTTCCTCTCTCAGGGCTTTTACAATCTTCTCTTTTCTCTGGGTCACTGAAGTTTCACAGGGATGGGCCTTAGGACTGTCTCCTTTCATTCCTTGAGCTGAGCACTTCATGGGCTCTTTTAAACTGGACTCTCATGTCCCTCAAACCTGCATTCTCTTTTTCATTATTTATGTTCCAATTTCCTCTATTTTTGGATTGCCTCTTGACCAAATGACAAACCTGCTCAATTCATCTTCTAACTTTACTATCTTTCCCTTATTTTCCATCTCTGCACCTGCTTTGTTCTGTTTCCAGGGATATTTGCTTAAATGTATGTTCCAATCCTTACATTGATTCTATTCCAGCTATTATATTATATATTTATATTCTAACACATTGTCTGACCCTTCCATGATCCTTTTTATGGAACACCATCCTGTTCCCATTTCATGGATACAGTATTTTTCTCACACCACTCTGAGAATATTAATTACAGCTTTCCCTGTTCTGTCTACCAGTATTTCTTTTGAGATCATCATCCCCCTCACCTCCAACCATTCCCGCCCCCCCCCCCCCGTCTCAATTAGAAACTTTACTAAAATGTCCAGTAAGCTCCAGCCATCACTCTTATTTAATCATAAAGCCTGAAACAGCCAATAAGAAGTGTCATGAGTTCCAGGTCAGACAGAGGGAGACAAGGAGTGTAGTAGTGTGTCAGTTTACAGGAGAGAACCTGTTGTCCCTGAGAATTGAGCCACAGCACAAGGAACATTCGTCTCTTTTTATGGACGCGTGCGGACATTGATCTGGTTCAGACTGTTCTGGAACCAAAAAGAGTGAGCTCAGTGTGAGGTCCCAGCCGGACTGGCAGAGGAGATCTGCTGGGACAGCCTGCTCCACTGGCCACTGCTGGGGAAGTAGCTGGGGGTGTGGCGTTCATGTGGAGGCAGCATGGGGCAGACTCTCCACCGCCTGCAGTCCTGGACTGGTGTGTGGCAGAGAAATTAGGACTCTGAGAGCGTTTGTGCTGAAGCTATAAGCATCCCCAGCCCAGAGTGGAGGTAGCCCACTCAGGCTGACAGAGCCCATTTTTTCCACCCACTGGCCCCTACTGCATTTGAGGATGGAGTGCCCTCAGGAGCTGCGGGGGGAGGGGAGAGTAGGACCACAGGTGCCAGCTCTGCTCCACACCCCTGAGCTGCTGCTGTTTCACCTTTGCAAGCATCTGCCAGCCAGAGGCAGCCTCCTGCAGCCTCTCCCTGCTCTGCACAGGTGGCCCTAGGAGAGGGAGGGGTGGTCCTGCACCCACCCTACCCCCATCCTCCTCAGATCCTCCCAGCTCCCTGGGGCACTTGAGCAAGGCCAAGCCTGGGTCCCAGCCTGCCAATGGGAGGGGGGTGGGCAGAGCGGGGCAGGCAGGACAGAGTGGCAGCTCAGATATTGGAATCAGACTGTGGATGCCAATGTTAGCCTCATACCGGGTCCCTAAGGTGGTCAGGCCTCAGATGACAGCCCCGGGAAGGAGGCATGGACCTTCACAGTCCTTCTGAGAACTGGATTGCCCCATCCTCCCAGAGGGAGGTTACTGGGATTTGTGACTCACCCCAAGGACCTATTAATTAACTGCTTCTTTTGCCCACCTACAGTGAGCCCAATAATTCAATTTCCAAGTCATTTCCCCCAACATCCCCCAGGTGTGTGCTGCGGGGGGGGGGGGGGGGGGAGGGGAGGGAGAAAAGAGAGTGGGGGGGTAGCCACCACCACCAATTGTTGTACTCTCTGGGGCGGGGAGCCTTTGGCGGGGGTGGGGCAAGAGGTTTGGGGATATGAGCTGGGGACGGGACTAGCCCGCAGAAGAGGCCTTGGAGGGTGGTGACCCATGTCTGTAGAGGTGTGCTCACACTGTGTCCCCTTCTTTGTCTCCCCGCCACCCTATCTACCTGCCCCGTGTCCTTGACTCCTCACCCATGACTATCTGCCCCCCTTCTTCTGTTTCTGTATGTCTCTCCCACCTTCTTGCTGCCTCTTGGTCTCTCCCATGTCACCCTACTGACATTTGTGTGTCTCCCCATCTCTTTCGGTCCTGCCCCTGCCGTGTCTCCATCTCTCCGTGCTTCCCGCGGGGCGGTCTCTTTCCGGTGCTGCCTGTCTCCTCCCACCCGGCCGCGCGGTGGCGCTGTCTCCGCCCACCGGCGCCCCGTGGACCGCAGCCTGCAAGCGCAAGGAGCAGGAGCAGCAGAAGGAGCGCGCACTGCAGCCAAAGAAGCAGCGCCTTGTGTTCACCGACCTGCAGCGACGCACGCTGATCGCCATCTTTAAGGAGAACAAACGGCCGTCCAAGGAAATGCAGGTCACCATCTCGCAGCAGCTCGGCCTGGAGCTCAACACCGTCAGCAATTTCTTCATGAACGCGCGGCGCCGCTGCATGAACCGCTGGGCCGAGGAGCCCGGCGCAGCCCCCGGGGGTCCCGCCGGCGCCGCCACCTTTTCCAAGGCGTGAGGCGCCCCAGCTCCGCGCCCTCCCTGCGTCCATGGTCTGGGCGCTGCCCTCCCGCACCTCTCACCTCACCCAGACGGCCCGGAGACCCGCCCCTGGGGCCACCTGGAGGGGGTGCAGTCCGGGCCTCCCACACCCAGGGAGGGGACGCAGCACATCCCTCAGCCCAAGTGCACAAAAGGGCCCCCCTCCTCCCTCCGTCCCACCCCTCCAGGCCAAAGGAAGCCCTCCACCATCCTCATCCTGAGGGTGGGGGTGACAGAAAGGGGCTCCCCAGCTCCCTCTCAATTTAGGATGCACAGGGGCCTTGGGAAAACCAGGGCTCACCGCGTCCTCCCCGAAAGCGGGTCAAGAAGCACATACAGAAATATAAACCGGGTATTTAAAAAAAGAAAAGGAATTTCCAGAATAATCCCTTCTTAGCCCCAACCCAGACCCCCATACCGCCCCTTCTAAAGTCTCCATGTCCAGCGAGATCCCTACAGTGCCCCCACCCAAACCAAGACCAACCCCATCTGATCGCTGAACTGCCACCACAGCCAAGAACCCAGCTGCCCCTCCTAGCGGCAGCCAGGATTCCTTGTGCCAAGAATTGCTTGCCTTAATGTCTGGGAAGGGGGCCTGCAATGGCGACCGCCCAGCACCAATAGGCGAGCACCCTCTCCCACCCCATCCCAGACTGGAGGGATGGCACATTCAAACATGCCGGTCAACTCCAGACGCTTCCCCTCCCCCTGCACTTTTCTGTCAGTTCACTTTAGCTTTAGACATCTTGATGAATGACACACAGGGAGAGACAGACCACAGGAAACAGAAGAAGACATCCAGATTCCACAGAGAATTCCCCTGGACACCGAGAGAGCACCAGAGCTGGGGTCATGGTGTTCCTATCTACTTGGAACCCTTTGGAAATCACTCACCACCTTCCGGCACTTGGGTTGCTGCACTGGGCCTGTAGGGGCAACAGGGGTGGACCTGTGCTTGCCATGTCTCCACAGAGAAGAAGGTGGAATCTGTTTGCTCCATTTTTTGCCAAAAAAAAAAAAAAATTGACAAGGGGGTAGGAAGGGTCAGAAATGAAGATGAGCGCCACCCACCTCCCCTGCTCAGCTGGTCCAAGTGACCTCCAAGACTGGCCTGCAGCTGGATCCCAAGAGCCCACCTCCTCGGGGTTCATGATCGAGGCTAGAAGGAACCTTCCCCAAACCTGGTCCTCTGCTGCCTCCCAGAGAGGTCACTGCCCCCCTTGAGAATGCAAGAGACATTTCTAATGAAATGACCCTCCCCCTTCCCAGGTAAAGGCTACCTCACTCCAATGTTCATGTCTGTGATTGAAAAAATCACACTGATACCAAAGATTCCCCCGCCCCCCCTCCCAAGGACTTGTGCTGGTTGTTAGAATTCCCTTGAGTTCGCCTCTGACTCTGTGCTCAAGGGCCTGCCCTGAGCCCTGCCCTTTAGGTAACCCCCACCCCCAAAGAGAGTGAAAGAGAGGGAGAGAGGATAGTGAGGTCGATGAGTGCCTTTTTCTTGAACCAAAGATGTGTGTGAAATGTTCTCTTGTCCTTATCGACTCGCTATTGTCCGGGCCTTTTAAGCAACTGGATTAAGTGATGCTTCTAAAGCCTTTGGGTGTTGGGGCATTATCCTAAGAATGCCCATTCTGGCTCAGCACCAACTCCTTCCCCCAAACACAGGTGGGCACAGCCCCTTTTACCCACACCCACCTCCATACCCCCACCCCCACTAACACCTGGGCCCCACTGGCCAGAGCACCTGATGGCAGGGACACAGCTTCTTGGACACTCTGCTGGACAAGTCACTTGCTCTTCCCGACATTTGAGGCCCAAGGATAAGAGGCCAGGAGCCTCCTGATTTGTCCCCTGCTGGAAATTTAGAAATTGTCTTAGGATCCTTCTGGTTGTAGAACATTCTAGTTATGGTGAACTGTAGTCAGATCAGGTCAAGCCCCATTGACACAGGTCACAGAAGCATCCTCCCATTCCTGGTTCCCTTTCTAACGCCTTCATATCACACTTGTGCACACATGCACATACACACCAGCTCCTATACCCCCTTCCCCGGTTGGCCAGTCCCCCTCCAGCAGACCTGCACCTGGCCCTCTCCCTGAGCCCCCTCGGGTCCCACCCCTCCTGTCGCCAACACCCAGCTGGTCATCACAAACCAAAGACCATTCTCCATGCAGGGAACAACACCTCCAGCACAGCTCCTTCGAGCCTTTGACAATTTTCTCTGAAATACCTCAAAATATTTAATGTATAGTTTATGTGATTTTAAAAAATCCTTAGCTAGTTTTTGGAATACGTGACTTGAAGCTTTATACCGTAAAATTATAATTTTGCAGACGATGGTATGTCATTTCTTTGACGAGTTCCGTGGGAGACATAATGAATGTTGGGGCAGCGAAAGCTGGGTGGTCAGAAGAGAAAGACAGAGGGAGCGAGAGCGAGAGACTGAGCTCAAAGGACCGAAGGACCAGGCGTTTACAGATTTCTTATTTAAACGAGTCCTTTAGGAAAGAGGAAGAGCGAGAGGAAGAGAGAGAGAGGGATACTTTTGTGTTCTCTGGTGTGTTCTGCTTCTTGTTTTTGGAGTCATGTCTTATAAGAGTATTTATTATTCTATGTGGTCTGTGTTCAAATGTAATTTAAGAAAAAAAAAGGAAGAAAATGGAAAAAAAAGACAAACTGGAATTTGATTTGATGCATGACTAATGTACTCTTTCTGATAATGTACTAAGTGGATGGGGTGGGGGGTGGGGACGGGCGCGGGGCCAGAGCCCCTCGGTCCATGTGCATCCTTGTGTTTTGTGCCCGAGCCATGCTGTTTGGGCCCCTTTGCACTGCTCTCTGTTGATTTCCCCCTTTCCAGCTGGCGGGAGGTGGGGAGGAAAGAAGAAGGCAGACAGCAGGGCTTAAGCACCCAGACCAGGTTCCCACCTCCAGGCACCCACATGCCACCACCGTGCCTGCAGAGTCTCCTGTTCCAGGCTCTTGGGCGCAGGTGGCTGTCACTGCCATCTTGGACCCCGTTGGTTTCACATTAGCATGAGTTCCCAAGTGTCTTGTTCAGAGGAGAGAGACAATCAATTCGAGTCTTGTCGCCCAGGGCGGTGTGAGGCTGGGGTGTACCCCAACTTCCCGAGATCCTAAGAACCCTCCTGAGACACCCCCAGGGACCCAGGACAGGCACCTTGCCAGGCTCCACCCAGACACCCCCAGCCTCCTCAGCTCTGGGCTGGGCCTGAGTACACCCTTCTGTCTGGCCTGGGAGGTCGGGGGTTGCATTTCCTCCTTCCAGCCTGCATTGGGACCCTACACAACCCTACATAAAAGAGGACTCCATGCCTCTAACTCCACTTCTGGCACGAGGCCCCACACTTCCACCAGGATAGCCCACCTTCTAAGACAGGTCCCAGGAAGGGGGTCCCTCATACCCTGAAGGACAAAAAGCCAGTTTGGAGGATCAGCCCCCCGAAAAATGGGGGTGGGAGTGCACATGCCCCAGGGCACTGCCACCCAGCCCCTGCGTCAGCTGGAATGTGGGCCATTTCACATTCTCTGCCCACAGCAGTATTAGCCACACCAGCCCATCAGATCTTTGGGCTCCTTCTTGTGGCCCCCGCAGACCACTGCTGCCCCCACCCCACCCCACCCCCATCCCACGGGTTGGTCTTTGGGTGGATTCCCTCAGCTAGGGGTGAGAGAGAGCCCTGAGTGTTCAATCAAGACTGGACACTAGGGCTGTTTTCAGGGGAGACATTACTGGGGTCATCCAAAGTCCCTCCCAATGCTAGAGGGGACAGAAGCCCTCTTCACCCCACCCTCAGGCGACAGGCTTAAAAGTAAAAAAACAAAAAAAAAAAAGAATCATCTTCATTGTTAACCATTGCTGTGCTGGATTTGTTGTTTTGTTTTTCTCCAATAAATTATTTTCTAGTCACTCACCTGGGCGTGTGTGTTGGCTGACAGTGTGGAGGTGGCGGGGTGCAGGAGGGGGAGGAAAGGGGCTCACCCACCATGAAAATGGGGAGGAACAGAGGGGACCAGGGAGGAGGAAGTCTACCTCACCCAGCCCAGTCCTCTTCGGTGCAAACCCTGCCCTATTCCATGGCCACAGCCATCCCTGAGCCCTCAACCCCATAGGGCGCCACCTTCTGTGGGAACCTTAAAGAATCAGAGAAAAACTCAAGGCCTTTGAGCCACCAAGCCTGACAACAAAGATCCTGTTGGGACTTGCATCTGAGGCATCAGTGCCCATTGCTTTCTGGAGCTTGAATTGTAAGGTGGTCTATTTGAAGGGAAGAAAGCAGCAGGGCAGCCTGGTAGGGGAATAGGCTGGGTTGGTGCCAGAATTGGACCTTATCAACTGCCCTGGGAGGGGCCAGCAGGCAGCAGCCAGGGAGCCAGGACTGGTAAGCAGAATCTGCTCAGCACATTTCTCCATTTTGAGAGCAATAAAGTTTTATCTACATAATCTACCCCAGGGTGAAGGAGGGAAAATAAACAAATAAATAAAACAAGCTTAACTGCCCTGGCTAGCATGCTCAGTGGTTAGAACACTGGCCTGCACACTGGAGGGTCACGGGTCAATTCCAGGTCAAGGGTATTGTGCCCAGGTTGCAGGTTCAATCCCTGCCCAGCCCCTGGGGCAGGGGCAGGGGGCAACCAATTGATGTGTCTCTCTCACAGGGATGTTTCTCTCTCCCTCCCGCCCTCCCTCCACTCCTTCCACTCTTTCTAAAAATGAATGAAAAAAATATCCTCAACAACAACAAAACAAAGCTTTTCCTGCAAATCTTCCATCTGGCCACTAGCGTGTTTTGATTTTTAAAACCAGGAAGGCCTTCCAGGATGCATCGCAGAAAGAAGCACAGGAAAAGAGTGACCTCAGGAGCCCTGGGGTCAGACGGACCCTGGTTTATTAGAAAAAGAAAAGGATGTGAAGCCCTTTCATGGTGGGGAGGGTGCCTCATGCTTGCCGGCTGACGTTTCCTGAGGCTGACGTTTCCTGAGCCCGGGAATTACTGTTCCTCTGAGGCAGGGGTGGCTGCCCCACCAGAACGGGTGGGACTTGGTTCCCACGAGGCACTGGCAGGCTCTCCATGGGTGATGGCTGCCTCTCGAGGGCGAGGGCGCCACCTCCGAAGGTTCTCTATTTGTGGATGATTCTCTCTCCTCCTCCACAGATGCTGGCTGGTTCTCTTTTAAACATGACTGGCCTGGCCCTAGCTGGTTTGGCTCAGTGGATAGAGCGTTGGTCCACGAACTGAAGAGTCCCGGGTTTGATTCCAGTCAAGGTCATGTACCTTGGTTGCGGCTCAATCCCGAATGGGGGGATGTGTGGGAGGCAGCTGATCAATGTTTCTCTCCCATTGAAGTTTCTGACTCTCCATACCTCTCCCTTCCTCTCTGCAAAATAAACAAAAAAATATTTTTTTAAGAAATGACTGGCCTGAAGGCCATGGCTGGCTCTTAGAAAGGGGCATCTGGCTTTCTCTGGGGGATGGTGGCCTCTCCCTGGTTGGTGGCAGAGTCTCAGGAGAATATGGGCCGGCCTGCTTCATTGGTAATTTCTCGTGGAAAGAACCAGACTGCCAGTTTGTGGAGGGAGCCACGTTTTGGTGAAAGAGAGCTGCTCCTCCACAGTAAACGAGGAGCTCATCGAGGGGGTGGGCTGCGTGTCCTCGGGGCACACCTTCCCGCAGTGCTGGTGCCTCTTCCTCCCCAAGAATGACATCTTCTTCTGGTGCGAGGGTGACTCCTTGATGGGATTGTGTGACCAGCCAGAGTGTTGCTATTGACCCCTGGTGACCTCCGCAAACTTGTGCCCTGTGTGATGAGGTCTGCGTAGCCTTCCCGGTGGGAGAAGGCATAGCTAGAGCGCCGGGCACGTGACTGCCGGCAAAGGTAGGGCAGAGGCTCTGCGGTGATCTCCTCAGCCTTCTCCTCCTCCTCCTGCAGAGCAAAGGGGCAAGCAAGGGTCATCAGGCTCCCCTACTCTGTTGAACACTCTCGGTCACCTGCTCCCAGTGGGGGCCATTCATAACCCATGGTCACCATTCATTGGCCAGGCTCTTCCCTACCCAACTACAGTTCTCCCTAGGACCTAACTTTGGACCAGCCAATCACAGTCCTTCCCTGGGACTTAACTCTAGATCAGCGATCAGGTGCCTTAAGTGCCCTCGTATGGCAAAGCTGAGAGAGGTTAACCATGGGGCAGCCGTGTCTCCAGCCTGTGTGGCAGAACATAGCAGGTCTGTGGCCATATCTTGGTCCACTATTTCAGTCAGTTCTCCAGCCCAGCCCAGCTGCAACTGGTCCTTCTAGTTTTTTGTTACTTGAGCCAGTACATCCCCGCCCCCACATACACATTTTTTCATTTGTGGTAAAATAGACATAAAATGTACCATTTTAACCATTTTTAAGTGTACATCTCAGTGGCATTAAGCACATTAACATTGTTATGCAACTATCACTTCCATCTCCAGAACTTCATCTTCCCAAACTGACCTTCTGTCCCCATTAAAATCGAGTTCCCCCAGCCCCTGGCTCCCTCCATCTACTTTCTGTCCATAAATCTAACCCTCTAGGGACCTCTTATGAGTGGAATCACACAGTATTTGCCCTTTGTGACTGGCTTATCTCACTGAGCATAATGTCCTCAAGGTTCATCTACATTGTAACAGGGGTCAGAATTTCCTTGTTTTTAAAGGCTGAATAGTATTCTACTGGGTGGATGAACCACACTATGTTTATCCATTCATCTATCGATGGACACTTGGGGTGTTTCTAAGTTCCCCTTTTTGCCTAAACCTTTTCCAGGTCACTTCTGTAATCTCAACCCCAAGTCCTAGATAATTCATGGTGGAAGTCTGACCATGTCACTGCTGGAACCAGGCTGGCTGCATCCATCCCAGGAAGTATGGTTTCCTTCCTAAGCTCCTGGGGCCTACTATTTGCCCCTCCTGAGGGCATTGTGTATGCATCTGGGTCTCCAACCCTTTACCCCCAGCTCCGTATCTCCTTGGAATCCCTGCTCCCAGCACCAGCTCTGGTTGATGGGTCCCAGGGGGGGGGACCCCAGCCACCCTCACCTTGGAGTGTGGCTTCTTGAGGGCTTGATAAATGATACGCAAGGCCAGTCTGGGCAGGGTGTTTAATGACACATTCAGCAGGACCACCAGCAGGATGGAGGGGTAGGACAGCACGTTGCGGTCAGCATCTGGTGACAGGGCAGAGTCACAGCCTGGCCCAGGGTGAAGCCTCCCCAGAGCCTGCTTGGTGCCCCCTCTTCCAGACACCCCACCTCCTTCCTCACCTTCACCCCCAGAATGCCTTTGTGCAAATTCTCTAAAGACACAGGCCCCACCCATTTCCAGGGCTGTCACCCTATTCCCTGCTGCGGGGTGGGGGTGGGGGAGCTCACACAGAAAGGGGAAGGTCTTGGGGGAGATAGTGAAGAGCCAGAAGCTCTGGCTTGCCCAAGTTGTCACCACGTAGAAGCAGATGCTGAAGAAGATGGCCAGCACAGTCAGGACCGTCCAGTACTTGATGATGAGGATGACCTGAACGGGAAAGGAGGGTTAAGCCATGGGGGCCGGAACACCAGGCAAGGCTACGTAGAGGAGGGTGGGGAACCAAGCCCCCAGGTTCAAGGGGCACCTGCTAAGGCCTTTCAGGAAGGGTCACCAGGTGATAAGACCTTCATGGTCTGTGTCCAAGTTCCCACCAGGGGTGGGGTGGGCAGCAGCCTGGCCTACCTCCATGGTGATGGACAGCAGGCCCGACAGGGACACGACCACGGCAAAAGACTGATAGTCACTGAGGGGCCCAGCTGTGTCATGACTGATCCACAGGGTCATGAAGAAGTTGACCAGGGAAGTGGCCATGCCATGGACGATGGCTTGGAGGAAGACCCAGTAGTTGAATAGCTCATCCTTCTGGCCAGCAATGTACAACTGGGGCAGCTCCAGGCTCTGCTCAGCACTCACATCCTGCGGGGGCGGGGGTGGGGGGTGCAGTTGGAGGGATTCTAGAAGTTGGTTGCACAGCAACATGCACATGCTGGGCTGTTCTCGGGACGCCTGAACCATGTGCGTGAGAATGGTGAGATAAAGAATTTTGTTATTGGTGTTTTGCCACAGTTTTAAAACTTTTTTAAAAAACGAAATGGAAGTCTCGTTCTTCAGGTCACACCAGGCATGCCTCAAGTGCCCATCATTAGCCACCTGTGGCTGGTGGCTCCCACCTGGACAGCACAGGCATGAGACACTTCCATCATCCTAAACATTCTACTGGACCACCTATTCTGGATCACTTAGCCAGACCCTCTCAGGGAGGAGGGCAGGGCAAACCAGAGAACCATCTTTTCTGACCCCCTCCCCACTGTTGGGCAGACAGTGGGACTGAGATTTGGGAGTGGTCCCAAAAGGGCGGGGGTAGCTGGGCAAAAGGACTTCACCCCCTATTGGGTTGAGCTCCGGTGGGAACAGTTATATGGTAGTGGTCTAGGAGCCCTGCCCACATCCCACCCCAGACCCCCGGGGCAGAAGGTGTGGCAGAGACAGGAGTATCTACAGGGAAGGAGGCAAGTCCTCAGCCTGCTTACCTGCTCGAAGAGCCCAATGTACAGAACTGGGAGGCTGGTGTACAGCAGATTGAAAAGCACCAGGAACCAGCCTTCATACAGAGGCTAGGGTGGGGGAGGGAGGAGAGAATGTGGTCAGTGGTCAGCCTTCAGATGCCAAATGTCCAGAAACAGATATGCTCTTCACCTGAGGAGACCCACCCAAGGTAGCTCAGCACCTGTGGAGGATTCCAGGTGAGTAAGAAAATTCCTTATAATCAAGGGTTGGGTTAAGTGATTCTGGAAGGTAAAAGGCAAAGAGGAAAAACAGGGTTTAATTCTTTTAAAACAGTGCTTTTGAGTATTTGTTTTCATTGGAGGGCTTCCATAAAGAGCTACAGGAGGGAAAATGACTAAAGAATGTGGTTTTTGGTCATTTTAGATTTATGGAGTCACTGATGGATGGGTGAAAGACTTGGAAGAGACCCCACAGACAATGAGCCCAGCTCCTTTCCCAATGCAAGAATCTAGTTCAGTTAAAGGATATGGGTTTCAGCCCTTGCTGGTTTGGCTCAGTGGATAGAGCAGCCGCCTGTGGACTGAAAGGTCCTGGGTTCTATTCTGGTCAAGGGCACATGCTGGGGTTGAAGGTTTGACCCCCAGTAGTAGGCATGCAGGAGGCAGCTGATCAATGATTCTCTCATCATTCCTGTTTCTATCTCTCTCTCTCCCTTTCTGAAATCAATTAAAAAATATATTTTTTAAAAGGATATGGGTGGGTTTCAGTTCCAAAAGCCATTTTATGTGCATTCTTCAAGTGAGCAAATAAGTAATGATCAATAATTTTACAAGGCTCAAATGTTTCACTGCTGGACAAGAGTCATTAATGAATACCTGAAAAAGGCTAAGGTGAGCCTTGTTCTGTGGGACTGGAATCAGAGATATCAGTGTGAACTCATAGTGTTTTAATACACACAAGATAGATGATAGATAGACAGACATAGCCCTAGCTGGTTTGGCTCAGTGAATGGAGCATCGGCCTGCAGACCAAAGGGTCCCAGGTTAGATTCTGGTCAAGGGCACGTACCTTGGTTGCAGGTTCCTCCCAGCCTGGGGCCCTGGTCAGGGCGCATGCAGGAGGCAACCAATCAATGTGTTTATCTCACATTGATATTTCTCTCTGTCTTTCCCTCTCTCTTCTATTCTCTAAAAATCAATGGAAAAATATCCTCAGGTGAGGATTTTTAAAAAATAGATAAACAGACATAGAAATAGAAAAAGACATAGAGATGTGTGTCTATCCGTGGGTTAGTGTGTACATTTCCTAGCTCTGTCTGCTCAGAGGGGAATAGCACCCCAGCATCAATGAGCACACCAAGCACTTCGCTCTTGGGGTCTAACTACCATTCTCTAATGAAAAGAACCAGGGTTCCTATGGGAGTGGCTGATTCCAGGGTTGGGGCAGAGGAAAAACAAAATGAGCCTGGAACCTCTTGTAGTGCCAGAAAGTGAAGATATGCTCAGATAAAAGCAGGCCCATGTCAAAAGGACAAATCGGGGGAAAATGGAGCAATAAAATATACAGACAAATAAATGTCCATGGGTCCATACTGATAAAAATGAATTTCAGCCCTAGCTGGTTTGGCTCAGTGGATAGAGCATCAGCCTGTGGACTGAAGGGTCCTGGGTTCGATTCCTGTCAAGGGCACATGCCTGGGTTGCAGGCCCGATCCCCAGTAGGGGGCGTGCAGGAGGCAGCCGATCAATGATTCTCTGTCATCACTGATGCAGGAGGCAGCTGATCAATGATTCTTTGTCATCATCTCTCTCTCCCTCTCCCTTCCTCTCTGAAATCAATAAAAATATATCTAAAAAAAAATAATAAAAGTAAATAATTCCATAAATAAATGAGGGAGAGAAATGGTTGGTTCTTCCTACAGAAAAACTCTAGTTAGCAAATGTAGAAAGACAGAACACTGTCCTCCCTAAGCTCAGGAACAAGACAAGGATGCCAGCCCGCACCATCTCACTGGGAGTTCCAGCCAGAGCAAGTAGGTAAGGAAAGGAAATAAAAGGCATCCACATTGAAGAGGAAGAAGGAAAACTATCTCTATTGTCAGATGACATGCAGAAAACCCCAAAGGAGCCACCAGAAACCTCCTGGAGCCAATAAAGGAATTCAGCCAATTTACAGGGCACATATCAACATACAGAAAAACCATCTGTGTTTCTACACACCGGCAATGAGCAATCCCCAAAGGGCATTAAGAAAACAATCCCATGTACAGCAGCATCTAAGAGAATAAAATATCTAGAAACAAAACAGTAAAACAAACAACATATAGTTATCCAGGGTGCCTCTGTAAAGCTCCCTCTCAAATGCCATGGTATCAATGACAAGGAGCTGATTCCCTGTCACGGCCATCTATATTCAGACAATGTCCTTACACACAGGGGAAATCATCTCTCTATGACTCTTCTGAGGTTCCAGAGGCACATCTGTTCCTCACCATGCTACTGTTGAGAGTCTTGAAGTCAGAGACCCAGCCCCCACAATCTTCTCTTCTCTGGGGCTCAAGCTTATCCTGTCTCCCCTAGAAAGATCTACCTTTGGAGAAGCTGCCCTGCCTGGCTTCACAGCTCAAATCTGTCAAATATCCCGGAAACTGTTGGGCACACAGCTGGGCAGGAACGATGCCCTACCTCTATCCGGACTCCATACTTGTATGGATGCAGCCAGGGAAAAGGTTGCATTGCCCTGCGACCTCAGGCAAGCCCTGCCCCACAGGACCCCAGGGTGTGAGTGAGCCTGCTGCCCTCCTGGAGCCATGAGAAGGGCTCCGCATCCCAGAGAATCCCCAAAGGGCTGTTCCCGCCAGCGCACCTGGGCCGTGAAGCCACTGTAGAAAGCGAACCAGATCTGAACCATCATGCTGGCCAGCGTCTTGTAGATGAAGTAGCGCAGGAACTTGCACACTCGCATGTAGGACCAGCGCCCGTGCACCAGCAGCAGCCGCCTCAGGAAGCGGAACTGGGCCAGCATGTAGTCGCTGTTCTGCACCACCTGCATGCCCTCCTGGCCCGCCAGCCCTACGCCAATGTCCGCAGCTGCGGGGACACACGCAGCCTGTTGGCCCTGGGCCACCCCCAGCCCACCACAGGCCTCCCCCCCGGGCCGGGTGCCCACCACCCACTCTTGATCATGTTGACATCATTGACGCCATCCCCGATGGCCAGGGTCACCACGTTCCGGTATTTCTTGACCAGCGCCACCATCAAGGCCTTCTGCTTGGGTGTCACCCGGCAGCAGATGACCGCTTGGCACCTCGAGGCCAGTTCCACGAAGGCCCGCTCCCGCCGCACCTCAGGGCTCTCATGAGTGTTGGAGTGCTTGTTCTTTGGCACCAGCCCCGGGCACCTCAGCTGGATCCCAAGGGTCTGCCACATCAGAGAGATGCGCCTGGCCTGCAGGACGTCTGCCCTCTGCTCACCTGGCTCCTGCCGGGACTCCTCCACGTCCATGTCCACATTTTCGACGAGCACCTGGGAATCCTTGCTCAGGGACAGCAGCAGCTGGTCCTGGCCAGCAGGGAAGTGGGGGGAGGGGCGCATCACTCTGCCTGCACCCCTTCCCTTCATGAACACCCCAACTGGCCACTCCTCCTGCCCCCTGCCCCAACCCCAGGCTAGACTTGACCTCATGGCTCCAGTCCCTGAGAATCATCTCTTGGTGTAACATTCACTTTGGCTTTTCCAATAGTCCACCCCATCGCCCAGTCTGCTGCTCCTCCCAGCCCCCTCCCACGCGCCGGAGGCCCCACAGTTAGCCCTGAGCTGACACTGACCAGGAACTCTCCGTTAATGACCATGGCCGTTTTGACCTGTGGCAGGAACCAGTTCTTCAGAGACCCCTTGCCACTCAGCAGGTTGTTGTTGCTCTCCCAGTAGGCCTCCAGGATCTGACTGCAGAGACCCACTGGGGCTCAGCCACGTCGGGCACAAGCTTCCTTCCATCCCCTCCCCAGCTGTGCCTCAGTTTCCCCCTCTGGGAATCCAGCCAGGTGGAGGCTGAGGACATTCTGCAGACCCCAGGGCCACATCTGAGCCATGGATGTCCCGACCGCCCCCCCTCACCCTGCTCCCACCAGCTCGTCCACCCCCACTCCCACTCCTTACACTATCTCCTTCTCCTCCAGAATGAGCATGTCTTCGGACAGCAGTTGGCAGGCAAAGCTGATATTCACCGCAGTCTCTGTAAACCAGCCTCACTCAGACCCAGGCAGCCCCCTGCCCAGGGCCATGCCCACCCTGCCCCACCCCCTAGCAACCGTGATTGGTTCAGTGGAGGGCATGTGACCCAGGCCGTCCAATGCGAGCCAACCCTGAGACTTTGGCTGCAGCTCTGATCAAAGGGGCCTGCACTCTGGCTGACTGGCTGGGGCTGGGCTAATAGAGGGAAGTGAGTCTGGGGCCAGGGATCATTAGATATATCATGCCTAGAGCCCACAGACACTTTTAGGAACTCACAAAAATGACTTAATTTCTTTTAAAATCAGAAGAAAAAAAGTGAATGTATTCCAGCCTGGACATTTGTCTTTATTCCAGCATAGCTGTAAATGGTCATTTTCAATCTTTCGTGTGTATGTGCCTCCTGCTACAAAAGTGCTAATGTGGCCCTGCTGTCACCCATGCCTAGTGGGGTCCCAGAGAACCTGCAGTGGGGTGGGGTAGATTCAGGGCTCCAGGGCCAAAGGACCTGAAGTTCCATGCCAGCTTTTTTCTAAGTGGCTGGGCAACCTCCAGCAAGTGCCCTGCGGTCTCTGAACTCACAGGGCCCATCTCCCATGCATGAGTAACCAGTTTCCAACTCATGGTGTTGCCATGAGGGCCAAATACTCCATAAGTTCTTGGCAAAGGGCCACCCATCTGAGGGAGGTGGCTGGGAGACCCCCACCAGTTCTGATCACCCTATTTCTCCCTTTCCCAGAACAAGGTGGGCTGCAGGGCTGAACCCATACAAGTGGAACAGGCTGATGGTGAGGCTTGGGACACAGATGCGATATCTCCCACCCATCTCCCTTCTCTCCCACCCATCTCCCTCCTCTCCCACCCATCTCCCTCCTCTCCCACCCATCTCCCTCCTCTCCCACCCATCTCCCTTCTCTCCCACCCATCTCCCTTCTCTCCTTCCCATCTCCCTTCTCTCCCTCCCATCTCCATTCTCTCCCACCCATCTCCCTTCTCTCCCACCCATCTCCCTTCTCTCCCACCCATCTCCCTTCTCTCCCTCCCATCTCCCTTCTCTCCCTTCTATCCCACCCATCTCCCTTCTCTCCCACCCATCTCCCTTCTCTCCCTTCTCTCCCACCCATCTCCCTTCTCTCCCACCCATCTCCCTTCTCTCCCTCCCATCTCCCTTCTCTCCCTCCCATCTCCCTTCTCTCCCTCCCATCTCCCTTCTCTCCCTTCTCTCCCACACATCTCCCTTCTCTCCCTCCCATCTCCCTTCTCTCCCTCCCATCTCCCTTCTCTCCCACCCATCTCCCTTCTCTCCCACCCATCTCCCTTCTCTCCCTCCCATCTCCCTTCTCTCCCACCCATCTCCCTTCTCTCCCACCCATCTCCCTTCTCTCCCTCCCATCTCCCTTCTCTCCCTCCCATCTCCCTTCTCTCCCACCCATCTCCCTTCTCTCCCTTCTCTCCCACCCATCTCCCTCCTCTCCCACCCATCTCCCTCCTCTCCCTCCCATCTCCCTTCTCTCCCACCCATCTCCCTTCTCTCCCTCCCATCTCCCTTCTCTCCCTCCCATCTCCCTTCTCTCCCACCCATCTCCCTTCTCTCCCTCCCATCTCCCTTCTCTCCCACCCATCTCCCTTCTCTCCCTCCCATCTCCCTTCTCTCCCACCCATCTCCCTTCTCTCCCTTCTCTCCCACCCATCTCCCTCCTCTCCCACCCATCTCCCTCCTCTCCCTCCCATCTCCCTTCTCTCCCACCCATCTCCCTTCTCTCCCTCCCATCTCCCTTCTCTCCCTCCCATCTCCCTTCTCTCCCACCCATCTCCCTTCTCTCTCTCCCATCTCCCTTCTCTCCCACCCATCTCCCTTCTCTCCCTCCCATCTCCCTTCTCTCCCTCCCATCTCCCTTCTCTCCCTTCTCTCCCACCCATCTCCCTCCTCTCCCACCCATCTCCCTTCTCTCCCTCCCATCTCCCTTCTCTCCCACCCATCTCCCTTCTCTCCCTCCCATCTCCCTTCTCTCCCTCCCATCTCCCTTCTCTCCCACCCATCTCCCTTCTCTCCCTCCCATCTCCCTTCTCTCCCACCCATCTCCCTTCTCTCCCACCCATCTCCCTTCTCTCCCTTCTCTCCCACCCATCTCCCTTCTCTCCCACCCATCTCCCTTCTCTCCCTCCCATCTCCCTTCTCTCCCACCCATCTCCCTTCTCTCCCTCCCATCTCCCTTCTCTCCCACCCATCTCCCTTCTCTCCCTTCTCTCCCACCCATCTCCCTCCTCTCCCACCCATCTCCCTCCTCTCCCTCCCATCTCCCTTCTCTCCCACCCATCTCCCTTCTCTCCCTCCCATCTCCCTTCTCTCCCTCCCATCTCCCTTCTCTCCCACCCATCTCCCTTCTCTCTCTCC
Source organism: Plecotus auritus (assembly GCF_963455305.1). Taxonomy (NCBI): domain Eukaryota; kingdom Metazoa; phylum Chordata; class Mammalia; order Chiroptera; family Vespertilionidae; genus Plecotus; species Plecotus auritus. The sequence continues at coordinate 83,087,705 of NC_137773.1, forward strand.
CATCTCCCTTCTCTCCCACCCATCTCCCTTCTCTCCCTCCCATCTCCCTTCTCTCCCTCCCATCTCCCTTCTCTCCCTTCTCTCCCACCCATCTCCCTCCTCTCCCACCCATCTCCCTCCTCTCCCTCCCATCTCCCTTCTCTCCCACCCATCTCCCTTCTCTCCCTCCCATCTCCCTTCTCTCCCTCCCATCTCCCTTCTCTCCCACCCATCTCCCTTCTCTCCCTCCCATCTCCCTTCTCCCTCCCATCTCCCTTCTCTCCCACCCATCTCCTTCTCTCCCTTCTCTCCCCCATCTCCCTTCTCTCCCTCCATCTCCTTCTCTCCCTTCCTCCCACCCATCTCCCTTCTCTCCCACCCATCTCCCTTCTCTCCCTTCTCTCCCACCCATCTCCTTCTCTCCCACCCATCTCCCTTCTCTCCCACCATCTCCTTCTCTCCTCCATCTCCTCTCCACCCATCTCCCTTCTCTCCTCCCATCTCCTTCTCTCCTCCTTCTCTCCCACCCATCTCCCTTCTCTCCCTCCCATCTCCTTCTCTCCCACCCATCTCCCTTCTCTCCCACCCATCTCCCTTCTCTCCCTCCCATCTCCCTTCTCTCCCTCCCATCTCCCTTCTCTCCCACCCATCTCCCTTCTCTCCTCCCATCTCCCTTCTCTCCACCCATCTCCCTTCTCTCCCACCCATCTCCCTTCTCTTCCCACCCATCTCCCTCTCTCCCACCCATCTCCCTTCCTCTCCCTCCATCTCCCTTCTCTCCCACCCATCTCCCTTCTCTCCCTCCCATCTCCCTTCTCTCCCTCCCATCTCCCTTCTCTCCCACCCATCTCCCTTCTCTCCCTCCATCTCCCTTCTCTCCCACCCATCTCCCTTCTCTCCCTCCCATCTCCCTTCTCTCCCTCCCATCTCCCTTCTCTCCTCCCATCTCTCCTTCTCTCCCACCCATCTCCTTCTCTCCCACCCATCTCCCTTCTCTCCCTCCCATCTCCCTTCTCCACCCATCTCCCTTCTCTCCCTCCCATCTCCCTTCTCTCCCTCCATCTCCCTTCTCTCACCCATCTCCCTTCCTCTCCCACCCATCTCCCTCCTCTCCCACCCATCTCCCTCCTCTCCCTCCCATCTCCCTTCTCTCCCACCCATCTCCCTTCTCTCCTCCATCTCCCTTCTCTCCCTCCCATCTCCCTTCTCTCCCACCCATCTCCCTTCTCTCTCTCTCCTTCTCTCCCACCCATCTCCCTTCTCTCCCTCCCATCTCCCTTCTCTCCCATCTCCCTTCTCTCCTTCTCTCTCTCCATCTCCTCTCTCCCATCCTTCTCTCCTCCATCTCCTTCTCTCCCACCCATCTCCCTTCTCTCCCTCCCATCTCCCTTCTCTCCCTCCCATCTCCCTTCTCTCCTTCTCTCCTACCATCTCCCTTCTCTCCCACCCATCTGCCCTTCTCTCCCTCCCATCTCGCTTCTCTCCCACCCATCTCCCTTCTCTCCCTCCCTTCTCCTTCTCTCCCACCCATCTCCCTTCTCTCCCTTCTCTCCACCCATCTCTCCCTCCTCTCCTCTCCCTCTCTCCCTCCCATCTCCTCTCCCACCCATCTCCCTTCTCTCCCTCCCATCTCCCTTCTCTCCCTCCCATTCTCCCTTCTCTCCCACCCATCTCCCTTCTCTCTCTCCCATCTCCCTTCTCTCCCACCCATCTCCCTTCTCTCCCTCCCATCTCCCTTCTCTCCTCCCATCTCCCTTCTCTCCCTTCTCTCCCACCCATCTCCCTCCTCTCCCGACCGCATCTCCCTCCTCTCCCTCCCATCTCCCTTCTCTCCCACCCATCTCCCTTCTCTCCCTCCCATCTCCCTTCTCTCCCTCCCATCTCCCTTCTCTCCCACCCATCTCCCTTCTCTCCCTCCCATCTCCTTCTCTCCCACCCATCTCCCTTCTCTCCCACCCATCTCCCTTCTCTCCCTTCTCTCTCCACCCATCTCCCTTCTCTCCCTCCCATCTCCCTTCTCTCCCTTCTCTCCCACCCATCTCCCTTCTCTCCCACCCATCTCCCTTCTCTCCTTCCCACCATCTCCCTTCTCTCCCACCCATCTCCCTTCTCTCCCACCCATCTCCCTTCTCTCCCTCCCATCTCCCTTCTCTCCCACCCATCTCCCTTCTCTCCCTCCCATCTCCCTTCTCTCCCTCCCATCTCCCTTCTCTCCCACCCATCTCCCTTCTCTCCCTCCATCTCCTTCTCTCCCACCATCTCCCTTCTCTCCCACCATCTCCCTTCTCTCCCTCCCATCTCCCTTCTCTCCCTCCCATCTCCCTTCTCTCCCACCCATCTCCCTTCTCTCCCACCCATCTCCCTCCTCTCCCACCCATCTCCCTTCTCTCCCATCCCCTCTCCCTTGTCTCCCACCCATCTCCCTCCTCTCCCACCCATCTCCCTCTCTCCTCCCATCTCCTTCTCTCCCACCCATCTCCCTTCTCTCCCTCCCATCTCCCTTCTCTCCCTCCCATCTCCCTTCTCTCCACCCATCTCCCTTCTCTCCCTCCCATCTCCCTTCTCTCCCACCCATCTCCCTTCTCTCCCTCCCATCTCCTTCTCCCTCCCATCTCCCTTCTCCCTCCCATCTCCCTTCTCTCCCTTCTCTCCCACCCATCTCCCTTCTCTCCCACCCATCTCCCTTCTCTCCCTCCCATCTCCCTTCTCTCCCACCATCTCCCTTCTCTCCTCCCATCTCCCTTCTCTCCCTTCTCTCCCACCCATCTCCCTTCTCTCCCACCCATCTCCCTTCTCTCCTTCTCTCCCACCCATCTCCCTTCTCTCCCACCCATCTCCCTTCTCTCCCACCCATCTCCCTTCTCTCCCTCCCATCTCCCTTCTCTCCCACCCATCTCCCTTCTCTCCCTCCCATCTCCCTTCTCTCCCTCCCATCTCCCTTCTCTCCCACCCATCTCCCTTCTCTCCCACCCATCTCCCTTCTCTCCCTCCCATCTCCCTTCTCTCCCTCCCATCTCCCTTCTCTCCCTCCCATCTCCCTCTCTCCCACCCATCTCCTTCTCTCCCACCCATCTCCCTCCTCTCCCACCCATCTCCCTTCTCTCCCACCCATCTCCCTTCTCTCCCTCCCATCTCCTTCTCTCCCTCCCATCTCCCTTCTCTCCCACCCATCTCCCTTCTCTCCCACCCATCTCCCTCCTCTCCCACCCATCTCCCTTCTCTCCCACCCATCTCCCTTCTCTCCCTTCTCTCCCACCCATCTCCCTCCTCTCTCACCCATCTCCCTCCTCTCCCTCCCATCTCCCTTCTCTCCCACCCATCTCCCTTCTCTCCCTCCCATCTCCCTTCTCTCCCTCCCATCTCCCTTCTCTCCCACCCATCTCCCTTCTCTCCCTCCCATCTCCCTTCTCTCCCACCCATCTCCCTTCTCTCCCTCCCATCTCCCTTCTCTCCCTCCCATCTCCCTTCTCTCCCTCCCATCTCCCTTCTCTCCCTTCTCTCCCACCCATCTCCCTTCTCTCCCACCCATCTCCCTTCTCTCCCTCCCATCTCCCTTCTCTCCCACCCATCTCCCTTCTCTCCCTCCCATCTCCCTTCTCTCCCTTCTCTCCCACCCATCTCCCTTCTCTCCCACCCATCTCCCTTCTCCCTTCTCTCCACCCATCTCCCTTCTCTCCCACCCATCTCCCTTCTCTCCCACCCATCTCCCTTCTCTCCCTCCCATCTCCCTTCTCTCCCACCCATCTCCCTTCTCTCCTCCCATCTCCCTTCTCTCCCTCCCATCTCCCTTCTCTCCCACCCATCTCCCTTCTCTCCCTCCCATCTCCTTCTCTCCCACCCATCTCCCTTCTCTCCCACCCATCTCCCTTCTCTCCCTCCCATCTCCCTTCTCTCCCTCCCATCTCCCTTCTCTCCCACCCATCCTCCCTTCTCTCCCACCCATCTCCCTCCTCTCCCACCCATCTCCCTTCTCTCCCACCCATCTCCCTTCTCTCCCTTTCTCCCACCATCTCCCTCCTCTCTCACCCATCTCCCTCCTCTCCCTCCCATCTCCCTTCTCTCCCACCCATCTCCCTTCTCTCCCTCCCATCTCCCTTCTCTCCCTCCCATCTCCCTTCTCTCCACCCATCTCCCTTCTCTCCCTCCCATCTCCCTTCTCCCACCCATCTCCCTTCTCTCCCTCCCTCCCTCCTCTCCCTCTCTCCCTCCATCTCCCTTCTCTCCCTTCTCTCCCACCCATCTCCCTCCTCTCCCTCCCATCTCCCTTCTCTCCCACCCATCTCCCTTCTCTCCCTCCCATCTCCCTTCTCTCCCTCCCATCTCCCTTCTCTCCCACCCATCTCCCTTCTCTCCCTCCCATCTCCCTTCTCTCCCACCCATCTCCCTTCTCTCCCCCCCATCTCCCTTCTCTCCCTTCTCTCCCACCCATCTCCCTTCTCTCCCTCCCATCTCCCTTCTCTCCTTCTCTCCCTCCCATCTCCCTTCTCTCCCACCCATCTCCCTTCTCTCCCTTCTCTCCCACCCATCTCCCTTCTCTCCCACCCATCTCCCTTCTCTCCCACCCATCTCCCTTCTCTCCCTCCCATCTCCCTTCTCTCCCTCCCATCTCCCTTCTCTCCCTTCTCTCCCACCCATCTCCCTCCTCTCCCTCCCATCTCCCTTCTCTCCCTCCCATCTCCCTTCTCTCCCTCCCATCTCCCTTCTCTCCCTCCCATCTCCCTTCTCTCCCACCCATCTCCCTTCTCTCCCTCCCATCTCCCTTCTCTCCCACCCATCTCCCTTCTCTCCCTCCCATCTCCCTTCTCTCCCTTCTCTCCCACCCATCTCCCTTCTCTCCCTCCCATCTCCCTTCTCTCCCACCCATCTCCCTTCTCTCCCTTCTCTCCCACCCATCTCCCTTCTCTCCCACCCATCTCCCTTCTCTCCCACCCATCTCCCTTCTCTCCCTCCCATCTCCCTTCTCTCCCACCCATCTCCCTTCTCTCCCTCCCATCTCCCTTCTCTCCCTCCCATCTCCCTTCTCTCCCACCCATCTCCCTTCTCTCCCTCCCATCTCCCTTCTCTCCCACCCATCTCCCTTCTCTCCCACCCATCTCCCTTCTCTCCCTCCCATCTCCCTTCTCTCCCACCCATCTCCCTTCTCTCCCTTCTCTCCCACCCATCTCCCTCCTCTCCCACCCATCTCCCTTCTCTCCCACCCATCTCCCTTCTCTACCTTCTCTCCCACCCATCTCCCTCCTCTCCCACCCATCTCCCTCCTCTCCCTCCCATCTCCCTTTTCTCCCACCCATCTCCCTTCTCTCCCACCCATCTCCCTCCTCTCCCTCCCATCTCCCTTCTCTCCCACCCATCTCCCTTCTCTCCCACCCATCTCCCTTCTCTCCCTCCCTTCTCTCCCACCCATCTCCCTTCTCTCCCTGCTGGGGATAGCTGCCCTGGGACCTACCTTGCTTATCTCCTGTGAGTACCCACACTTTGATGTTTCCTTGCTTGAGACACTGGATGGTTTCAAGGATGCCATCCTGGAGCCTGTCTTCAATGGCTGTGGCTCCCAGCAGCTGGGGGTGGAGGTGGGGGCACAGGGAAGAGACTGAGCAGGGACTCAGCTATCCAGGCAGCGGTGGGAGATCTGGGGACCCACAGGGCTGGAACCAGGAAGCTGGAGCCCCCTCACCTCCCTGCCACGCCCACCTGGAGGTTCTGCTCCATCTCCTCGTACACTTGGTGCAGGGCTCGGGCCCGGTTCTGAAGAAGGATGCTGGCTTCCTGGTGCCGCTGGCACCACTCCTGGTATGTGTCCTCATCTACCTGTTTGTAGGCCAGGCACAGCGTGCGCAGGGTCTGCTGGGCAAAGGACTGGGGGCCACCCGGCAGGCAGGCGCCACCCTGTCACCACCCTGCCTCCCCGGCACTTGTCCAGTCAGCCCCTGTCTCAGCACCTCTCTCTTTGCCTGGGCTCCCCAAACCTTGATCCCCCCACAGTCTGTCCTCCCCAGAGGGGGCTGGGATCACGTGCTGCCATGCTCCCTAGATGCGGTTTCAACCCCCCAAGAGGTCCAGTTCTATTCTGTCTCCAGATCTCCCTACACGCTGTGCGGCAATTTCTAACTATCCCCGAAGATGCTCAGTGCAGCCCTGCCAGACCCCTCCCCAGCCAGGGCTCCCACAGCCCTTGACCCCCGCCTCTGAACCCTGCCTTAGGAATGTGCTCCCCACGCTGCCTCATTTTTCAAGGGGCTCTGGGGGTGGAGAGGGAACGGAAAGAATCCTGTGGGTCTCCAGCACCCCCCCCAACCCCCACCAGAGGACACAGAGATCCGGGGATGCCCTGGGGACTGGGTGGCCCCAAGAAAGGTATCTATGGGCTCCTTACTTCCCTCCTACTTCCCCATCTCCCAGGCTTTCTGCCCCAGTGGGGGGCCCCAGGTCTTGCTTTTGCTCTTGACTGGAGATGGGCCTCAGAGGTTGGGCTTGGCTATGACAGGGGCTCCCTGGTCATCAGAAGCTCCACTCAAGCCTTTGCTCCTCTCGTGCCTCAGTTTACCTATCCGTTCCATGGGGCAGTTGAACCAAGCCATCTTGCCGAGCTCCTGGGCTCTGGGCCATTGTTCTGACTGCACTTCCTCAGTTCTTAGTGAGAGACCAGCCACCTACCCCGGACTCCCCATCCTTGCAGAGCAGGGCACTCTAAGAAGCCCTGAGTGAGGAACTCAGGGCATTCTTTGCATAAACACTCCCCCGGGCCCTATGCTGGGGACCCAGCAAAGCCCTTAGGGAACCCCAAAAGGTCAGGGCTGGGCCAGAGAGGGGTAACCTGGCATGACATGACAGCCCCATGTTAGTGTCAGGTAGGAAAGTCTCCCTGGAGGTGGGGACCTGGAGGTGGCAGAGCCCTGAGGACCAAAAGTTCCTGAGTGACAGAGTAGAGGAAGGCGTCCAAGCAGAGGGAACACTGTGTGCAAAGGTCCTGGGGCATCACCTGAGCATGAGGAAAACTGCAAGCCGGAAACTAGCATCCTGGGAAACACCCTGGAGGGCAAGAAGAGCCAGCCCAGAGAGGTCAGCAGGAAGCACAAAGACACGGCTTCGAAAGCTTGGCTGAGGGGTTTGGGCTTCATCCGCAGAGACAGAACATTTGGGGCAGGAAGGGTGCCTGTGTCCCGGAACCCAGGCCTGGCTGGGAACGGGGGTCAGTATCCAGGGCCAAAGCCTAACCAGAGAGAAGCCTCGTATGACTTACAAAAAAATGCCCGCCCTGTGCAGGTGTAGCTTGGGGTTCAGCTCCTCCCTACCTGTGTGTTCATGAGCACCCTGGACACCTGAGCAATTTCTCTGCACATCCTCCTCCTCTGCTTCCCTCCTCTACCCCTCCACCCTCCCTCCCTTCCCACAGGGACTCACCGTTAAGGCCTCTTCCGTGGTCCCCTCTGTCAAGCCCTTCTTATACAAGCGATCAAAGATGACAGTGTCTGCGCCTTTGGTGTAGAGGTAGATGGAGCCCTCGGGCTTTCGGACTGTGGAGGGAGAGGCTCGGCTGTCGATAAGCACTCCCCTTCCTGCCCACCTCCATCCCCGGGCTGAGGGTGCTCACCCAGCACAGACATGCGCTTTCGGATGCTGTTGAAGTCCATCATGGCCAGGACCTGGTACACCCGCTCCTCCCCGAGCTCCGTCACCGTGATGCTGTCCTGCGTGCGCGCCATGAACACATAGCCGAAATTCCGGGCCGCTGTGACCAGGGCCTCCTCATCAGGGGACGCTGCCTGGTACAACAGCTCGTCTGGTGGGGAAGGGGACCATGGGAGTGGGCTGGGGGAGCACATTCACTGAGAGCCTGTTGTCTTTTGGGGACACACCACCCATCTGCGGCAGGTTCCCCTTCCTTCTCTGTAGCCCAGGGGACCGAGTGGATACAGTGGGTGCTCACCAGATATTGACAAGACAATGGTCTCTTGGGCCGGTACAACCTCTAAGCCAAATAAAAGGAGGTGGATACTTGCGTCCCAGGCCAGATGACCTTCCCCACCCAGTTCAGTAACAGATCTCGAGCCCCGGGCTTGGACACCCGCTAGGTCCAGAGGAGGTGGAGCTTGGGACACAGGCCTGAGAACGCTCTAGGCTGGATGACAGGAGCCCTGGGGGGTGGACTGGACAACCTCTAAGACCAGAAGACCCTGCAGGAGCCCAGGGTCTGAGCACTCTCACAGGCTGGGCGGCCCACAACCCACTCACTGCCTTTCTCCTGCACCATCACCGTGTGGCAGATGGCCAGCAGGCGCCAGAACTCCTGCACCATTGTGTCCTTGTTGCCACACACAACACTCAGGAGCCTCGCATTTTGGAAGAGCAGCTTCCCATCTGCAAATTTGTTCCAGAGGTAAGGGTTCTCCTAGGGTGGGGGACAAGCCGGTTCTAGGTAGGTCACTGCCCGACCACCCGCCCCCCCGCCCCCACCATCCAGTGCTACAGGGCCAGCACTCACCTTATGTGGGGTCTCCTCCTCGTCTGGGCCTGGGGAAAGACCCTGCTTCAGGCCTCAGCACCCCAGACAGCTTAGGGTCCCACAGTCCCCACCCCCAATGCCAGTCTTCCTAGGGTCTGGACTCTGAACCCTAAACAACAAAGGACCCCCAGCCTCAGCTTTGTCTTCTGCACAAAGGAGGGAAAGATGGGGCCCCATCTCCTGGGGGAATCTTTTTGATGTTGTTAATCCTCACCCAAGGATATTTTTTCCATTTATTTTTAGAGCGAGTGGAAGGGAGGGGAGACATAGAGAGAGAGAAACATCAATGTGAGAGAGACACATCAATTGGTTGCCTCCCACACGTGCCCCTACGGGGGCTGAGGGACCTGCCACCGAGGTATGTGCCCTTGACTGGAATCCAATCTGCCACCCTTCAGTCCAAAGGCTGATGCTCTAACCACCGAGCAACCAGCCAGGGCTCCGGGGGGTCTTAGAAAGACTGTCCGGAGAGGGATGCGGCCCCATGGAGCACATCTTGTTTGAACTATTCATGGTGGTTTATAAAACTTGGCTGACTACTTTGAAAAAGTGGATGATTTCAAATAAAAGTCTGGTCCCAGAAACACTCGAGAGAGAAGAAAAACAGAGAAAGCAACATGAGAGAAACCAGCCCTGTTGATGCCACTTACCACAGACCCCACTGCTCTCTATCACCCACCTCCGACCCTGGCTCAGGGTCAGGTGGCATTTCCATTTCTCATACTGATGACTGCCTGCTGCACAAATTATTCTTCAGTGGGTCCTCTGTCAGCTCTTGCTCTAAACCTTGTCCCCTGGTTAAAAACTAGACCAGGGGCTGGCGAACTTCGCTCGGCACCATTAGCAGCGTTTCTGTGGCCTGCAAGCTAAAAAGAGTTTTCGGCCCTAACTGGTTTGGCTCAGTGGATAGAGCATCCGCCTGCGGACTGAAGGGTCCCAGGTTCGATTCTGGTCAAGGGCATGTACCTTGGTTGCGGGCACATTACCAGTAGGGAGTGTGCAAGAGACAGCTGATCGATGTTTCTCTCTCATTGATGTTTCTAACTCTCTATCCCTCTCCCTTCCTCTCTGTGAAAAATCAATAAAATATATTTTTAAAATAATAATGATAAAAATAAAGAGTTTTCACATTTCTCACTGGTTGGAGGGAAACTGAAAGAAGAATATTGTCTCATGAAACATGAAAATGCTATGAAATTCAGAACTGGTGTCCTCAGTAAAGTTTGTGACAATCAGAAGCAAAATACGCTATTTTGTGACAAGTGAAGATGCTATGAATTTCAAACGGCAGAATCCACGTCAGAGGTTTGTGAAAACCAAGGTAATACTATTTCGTGACACGTAAACCACTATGACATTCGAAGCTCAGCATCCACACACAGCAGAGGCTGCCTTCCGGGGACAAGGGCTGAGCTGAGTCTCCACAGAGACGGTGCAGTGGGGGAAGCTAAAAATAGTGACTTGCTGACCCTGACTGGTGTGCTCAATGGTTAGAGCGTCTGCCCGAGCACTGAAGGGTCATGGGTCTGATTCCGGGCCAAGGGCACATAACTGGGTTGCAGGTTCAATCCCAGCCTGGTTGGGGTGCATGCAGGAGACAACCAGTCAATGTTTCTCACATCCATGTTTCACTCTCACTCTCTCTCTCCCCCTCCCCTTCCCTTCCACTCTCTCTAAAAAGCAATGGAAAGTCCTGGCCGGTTTGGCTCAGTGGCTAGAGCGTCGGCCTGTAGACTCAAGGGTCCCGGGTTCGATTCCAGGGCATGTACCTTGGTTGTGGGCACATCCCCAGTAGGGGGTGTGCAGGAGGCAGCTGATCGATATTTCTCTCTCATCGATGTTTCTAACTCTCTATCCCGCCCCCTTCCTCTCTGTAAAAAATCAATACAATATATATTTTTTAAAAAAGCAATGGAAAGAATTTCTTCAGTTGAGGATTAAATAAATATGTATATTAACTTGCTGGCCTGTTACAGGAATCGCTTGCTGACCCCCAAAGAGGATGCCTTTGGCTGCAGTTCTGAGCTTCAGATCTGGGTAGGTGTGCTGGGGGTGGGGCCCAGGCTGGGGCAGGTCAGTGGACCCTGAGACCCACTCAGGTCTCCTGGTGATTGCAGTTCCCCAGGGCTCCCCTGCACCCAAAGGTCAGTCCTTGCTGGGCAGCGCCGTGGGGAAGGGACACGTCAGGGCAAGGCCCCACCGTAGACAATGCCGTTGATGCAGCACTTCTTGAAGGCCATGATGTTCTGTGTGAGCGTGCCTGTCTTGTCCGAGAAGATGTACTCCACCTGACCCAGCTGGTCGCTGAGGCTGGTGCTTCGGGCTTTGGCAGGCATGTTCTGGGGCGTGTAGTACATCTGCATGTCCCAGTTGATGAAGATGCTGTTCCCCAGGTAGATGAATTCGATTCTGCAAACACACTCTGGGTCAGGCCTGGCCCATAGCCCACCCAAGCTCCCCCTTCTCTCTGGCTGAGCAGTGGGTCGGGAGGAGCCCCAGGGACTCACGTGATGAACATAGCCATGGGCACCATGACGCTGAGTAGAATGAGGAAGCCCCAGAAGGTGAAGAAAGACTCGGTGGTCACACTATACATGAGCTTCTCAGACACATAGTGGTGCTTGGCCTTGAATTCCTTCACCTTGTTCCAGAAGCCCAAGGTCAAAGCCACAGAGATCAGCACCAGGGACATGAAGATCTGCTCAGCAAACAGGAGATGGTGGAGCATGTGGAGGGACCCAGCACTGAGACATCCCAGCGACTAGCCAACAGGGACACAGCCAGCGTAAAAGACAAACAGAAAATGAGAAGCCCCCCCCGCCCCAGTTCTGCCATCAGGATGGGGAAGTGGGGCTGGGGGCAGGTGGCTGGCAGTCCCGGGATGGGAGGGGGGACTTGCAGGGGTTTTGTGGCTGCTATTTTAAAAATTATATTACAGTAATTTTAAAAAAGATAAAGTTGAGCCCTGGCTGGCATGGCTCAGTGGTTAGAGGGTTGGCCCAGGCACTAAAGAGTCTCGGGTTTGATTCCCAGTCAAGAGCACGTTCCTGGGTTGCAGGTTCAATCCCCACCTTGGTCAGGGTGTGAGGCACTTGTTGGAGGCAACCAGTCAATGTGTAGCTCTCACATGATCTCTCTCTCTCTCTCTCTCTCTCTCTCTCCCTCTCTCTCCCTCCTTCCCTCTCCCTTCCTCCCTCCCTCCCTCCCTCCCTTCCATTCTCTCTAAAAAGCAATGGAAGCCCTCAGTGGTTGAGCATTGACCTATGACCCAGGAGGTCACAGTGTGATTCCTGGTCAGGGCACATGCCTGGGGTTGCAGGCTCAATCCCCAGTAGGGGGCATGCAGGAGGCAGCCGATCAATGATTCTCTCTCATCATTGATGTTTCTATCTCTCTCTCCCTCTCCCTTCCTCTCTGAAATCAATAAAAATGTATTTTAAAAAATAAAGATAAAATTGATTAGGCAAAGAGTTGAGAATTCCTATATAATAAAGAGGTAATATGCAAATTGACCATCACTCCAACACACAAGATGGCTGCCCCCAAGTGGTCAAAGATGGCCGCCACAAGATGGCCGGCAGGGGAAGGCAGTTGGGAGCGACCAGGCCTGCAGGGGAGGGCAGTTGGGGGCAACCAGGCCTGCAGGGGAGGGCAGTTGGGGGTGACCAGGCCTGCAGGGGAGGGCAGTTGGGGGTGACCAGGCCGGCAGGGGAGGGCAATTAGGGGCAATCTGGCTGGCAGGGGAGCAGTTAGGCATCAATCAGGCTGGTAGGGGAGTGGTTAGGGGGTGATCAGGCTGGCAGGCAGAAGCGGTTAGGGGCAATCAGGCAGGCAGGCAGGCAAGCAATTGGGAGCCAGCAGTCCAGATTGGAGAGGGTGCAGGCTGGGCTGAGGGACACACACACACACACACACCCGTGCACAAATTTTGTGCACTGGGCCTCTAGTTGTTAAATAAATGTCCATGGAGGGTAGGTGAGCATTTTATTATCTCCTGTGGATTTGGAAAAATGTCAGGATCAACATTTATTTTATAAAGACGTTTTTTACGTAGCATGATTCTAAGCAGAGTCTTTGGCCCACAGACCTATCTGTAGGATCAGACCGCACATTTTGCAGAGGCAGGAAACTGAGGCCTGATAAATGACAGCCAGGGCTCTGTCTATGGGGACCTTTCCCTTCCCTCTTCTGTGTCCTCCCAACCCCCAGGCTGGGGCTCAGGCAGCTCACCAGGATCACCAGCCTGTTCATCAGACGGTCTATCTTGGTTCTCTTCAGATGGATTTTGCCACAGTTCCTCATGATCTTCGTGTCTAAACCTGCAGGGTTTGCATCCATCTGTCTGTCCATCCATACATCCATTCATTCATACACACATACATACATCTATCCGTCTGTCCATCTATTCACTCTTCCATCCATCCATCCATCCATCCATCCATCCATCCATCCCATCTTCCATCCCTCTGTCACCCCCCCTACTCATCCATTCACCTGCCCAGCCACCCATCCATCTACATACAAGCACCCCACTTTTTCCAGCCAAGTAATAAGGGTGCTGGCTCAATATGCACATTTCCACAGTTTTAGAACCCAGGCCCCATAGAAACCATGTCAGGAGCCCCACATCTTATGGCAGCAGACACACAGCAGCCAGGCCTGGCCTTGTGAGTTCTTGCCAACAAGTTCAGGGTCCCCACCCACCCCCACCAGGAAAGCTCATGCTGCAGGGGCCCCAGAGTGGCGGTACCGGCATAGATGACCAGTCCATAGTAGGTGTTTGTGTTTCGGATCTTGCAGCCACGTAGGAGGATATTGCCACTGTCCAGGGAATATTTCTTGCCCTCCCACTTCAGGCACCCCATAAAGTGGTGCATCTGACTGTTGGGTTCCTCACACACCACCTTGCCTATGGGCGAAAGGGCAATCAGGGAGCCAAGGGCATGGCTGGGGTCAGGCTACCCCTCTCCAAAGCAGGGCGGGGCAGGGTGTGGGGAACATTCTGTCACCTTCTGGCTCTAGCAACCCTCAAGGGCCCTGCACTGCCCCAAACTTGCCCCACTGGCACCTCTACCCCCTTGCCATGCAGCTTCCTCCTGGATGCTCCAAAGCTGGCTCTGTTAAGCCTCAGGGTTTTTGTGCATGCTCTTCCCTGTGCCAGGACGCACACCTCCTCAGGGAAACCCTCTCTGACTCCAGCCAAGTCAGGTCCCCCCCACCCCCGCCCCCTGAGTCCCCTTCCTCCTGGTTACAATCCTGGGAGGTCAGCAGACATTTATTCCTGCCGTGGTGTCATGAATCCCTGTGAGTTCTGTGAGAGGAGGTGCCAGCCTCATCTCCTTCATGCTGGGGACCCTGGAGCCTAGCCAGCACCTGGCATACAGTGCCTGGCCTCCATGTAAGCGAGGCTTTTTCTCAGATGTCATAAAAACAAATGTAACCAATGCTTGAATATCAAGAGCAAAAGGGCTGTGTGTGAGAGAAAGATTCTGCTCTAGGACCCAATTTGATTAACTTGTCTTTGCAATAAGACAGGAAAAAAAATAATGAACCCCCTTGCTGGGCTCTGGCAAGCAGTAGCTTTACCCACAGTCCCACTTTTCAGGTGGAAAATAAGAAGTTGCGACGGATGGGTCGGTTCCCTATCTCTGCGCACAGAGGCTGCCTTTTTGATTAAACAACCAAAAACATTTGCTTTAATGTGATAACATTTTAAAAATAAAATGTAATGCCTGATCAAATGGTGCAGCATGTTTTCTAACAATAACAGCAAACGCTCCAACTGTTACATGGATTTAAAGGACATGAAATGGGCCTGGGATAAGCTGGCCTATTAAAAGCTATAGTGCCCTGGCTGGTGTGCCCAGTGGTTAGAGTGTCGGCCTGAACATTGAAGGGTTGCAGGTTGGATCCCCGGCCCGGTCCAGTTGTGTGCCGGGGGGAAAAAAACCAATCGATTTGTCTCTCTCACATCAATGTTTCTCTCTCTCTCTCTCTCTCTCTCTCTCTCTCTCTCTCTCTCTCTCTCTCCTCTCCTCCCTCCCTCCTTTCCATTATCTCTAAAAATCAATGGAAAAAATATCCTCAGGTGAGGATTAACAACAACAACAAAACTATTTCGACCCCGACACCCCCAGTAGACCCCATCACCATCCCAAAAACCTAGTGAAATGGGAACTTCCATGCCTGCTGCACAGAGAGGCAGACCAAGGCCCAGATGGGGTGGATGAACTCGCCACCTCTTACCTTGGAAGGAAGCCATCTTCCTTCCATTGGTCAGCACCTGGTGCGTGACCATCGGAGCCTGCCTGAACTTCAAGTTGGTCTCCCTGGTGATGAGAAGAGGAGTGAGGTGAGAGGTTGGGACAGACAGCACCCAGGCAAGGCACCCCCAGCCCCCTTCCAGAGTCACTCAGACATTTTCACGGAGCCCCTACTGCGGCTCAGATGCCAATCAGGAGGCTGAGGCCCAGAGAGGGAGGGGCCTGGCCCACATTCACGCAGGACATTTGTGAAATGGCTAAGGCCGGACCCCAGGCCTTCTCAGTGTTGGACAGCCGCACCTGGAGCACAGGGGGGCCTCCAGAAATGTTGGTGCAAAGAAGGTGGGTCCCTTTCTCTGACTGGATGTGATTGCCCCTGCCACTTGCAGGTCCCCCACAAATGCTCCCAGAATGAATGACCCAAATACCCCCGTGGGCTGGGGACCATATTGTGTGGCCATTGGGGAAGGCCCTCTGGCCCAGGCCCCCAGCCCCTAGTGAGGACCTGTGCTCACCCGTCGATGTCTGCTGTCTCCACGTAGCACAAACTGTTGGGCTCCGTAGTGGCCAGCAAGAGCACATCGGCCTGGGGTGGGACGGGGAGGGTAGGAGGAAGAAAACAGCACTGGGAGAGGGGGTGTGGGCAGGAGAAAGACAAGCAGGGAGGCAGCCCTCCCCCAGGAGTGGGGAGTTCTGAGCCAGGCTGACACCAGCTCACCGGGACAATGTTGTCTTTGTGCAGACGGACCAGGTCCCCCACACACAGGTCCTTCCATTTTCTCCACAGAAAGCTGTAGGGGGTGGGCAGCAGGTGTGAGAGGGGGCCCAGCCAGACCTATCTTTGGAACCCTTAACCCCCCACCCCACCCCCCAAAGTGGAAGAACAGCGGGGGCAGGGACTGCAGCCCCCCCTCTGGTGCTTTTCTTCCCTGCCTGCCCACCAGCAGGTCTTTGTGGGGGACTCTCAGCCCACACCGGAAGTCCAATCTTCCCTAACCTTGCCTCCTCCACCCCCTTCAGCATCCAAGTCCCTTCAGTCCCTTCAGCTGAACTCTCAGCCCTGCAAGGGTTCCTGCTCAGGTCCCAGCCTCTTTCCCCATCACAGGGCCCAGCCCTTAGCCTGGTAGACAGCAGGCTGGGTCCCTGCAGACATCAGACTCCACCAGGATGTCCGGGGGCATGGAAGTTTCTGGGCACTCTGCTGGGCACCCCTCCCTGATATGTCCTCCCCCCCGCCCACCTGCCACCAGCTGTGCTGGAGTCCCTGTCCTCAGGATGCACCGCACACAGCGCCAGCGGCCTCACCTGCTCCCCACCAGCATCTGACAGGGCCTGTTGTTGATGGTCCTGTCACTCCTGTGTCGGCCCTGAGTCCACAGAGGTGGGTCAGAAGGGTGGCCCTGCCCCCGCCCTGCCCCACACCACCCTGGTGAGGGTGAAGGTGCAGAGCACAGTTCCAGCTCACATGTGGCCCCGATAGTGAGCCCACACCAGCCACATCTGTCCAGGGACGCTGATGGAGGAAGGGGGGCTGCTGGGACAACTGCTATGAACAGAGAAGGAAGGCACGGTCCACCTATTACCCAGTGTGGCACCAAGGGCCAGAGAGCTATGGGACATCTGTCCCTGTGGCAGCAAGACAAGGACCACACCCTGCCCCAACCCCCTCCCCAACTGACCCTGGACCCCACTTACGATGTCATCTGCCAGGTCTCGGGTGGCCCGGATGATGAGGAGGCAGATGAATGGGGCGAAGAGGGTGAACCAGGGCAGGGTAGAGATCTCGGGGATGCCCTGGCACAGAGGTTGGGTCATGCGGGAAGGCAATACTGAACCACCATCCCAAACACTGCCCCAAACCGCTTCCCCCTGCCCTCCTACCCAGCCTCTCAACCTGGCATCCTGTGTCCCACCTGCCAGCCACCTGGGCTCCAGGCCAGCCACCTCCCCCTACAAATCTTGGGACAACTGCCCCTCTATGTCCTATTCTCCCTAGCAAACTCATCCCCCTTCCATGCCCAGCTCCCAGGTCACATCCTCCAGGAAGCCCTACCAGCCCCAAGTTTGTTCCCTCTTCAGAGCCTCGGCTTTACTGTTTCCCTCCCTGTAACCCTGTTCCTCCCAGTCACCCTTCAGGCCTGAGCTCCAAGTGAACCCCAGACCAGCCTGGGTTGGGGTGTGGGTCCGCTTTCCATCACTGGTCCCCTCCATGTGATTTAATGGCAGTGGGTGTCAGGGCCACTGTCAAGGTCTAGCATAGGGCCTGCACACAGTGATTATTGCATCGATGGATGAAAGCAGAGGGGGTCAGAACAATGAGAACTGAGTGGGGGTCAGGGCGCTCTGCAAGCTGCCCAGGTAGGACAGCTGCCCATCTGGCAGGGCCACCCAGGTGCTGGGAAGTGGCCCAGCAGGTCCTGAGAACTGCTCTCAACCCTTCTTTCCTCCTTACCCTTTGGGGTCAGCTCAGTGGGCTGAAGCCAAGAGGGTCATGTGGCCAAGGTTATCCATCCTGGGGAGGGGCTGTGCCCTCCTTGGACCCAGAGGAACCACTCATGCACCTTCATCATTGAACATATATTGAGAGCATCTTCTGTGTACCAGGCCCTGGACTGAGCAGTGGAGACTCAGCCATGAGGGTGCTCCCAGTGTGTGAGGAGCCAGACACTGACCCCTCCTCCCAATCGCACAAACACAAATGAACCTCCATGTGTCTACAGAGCCATGTGGCAAAGCTGGTCAAGGAGGGCTTCCTGGAGGAGGCAATGTGAGCAGATGGAAGGAATGGTATGTGCTCAGGTGCTTGTACTGACCCCTGGAGCCACCCCTATCCTGCCCCACCTGGAGAATGATGATAAAAAGGAAGTAGAGGTTGGACATTCGGTGGAACTGCTCGTACAGGTTTAAGGGCAGGAAGGAGAAGAAGTTGTACTTGGCTGTGTGGATGATGTTGTCCTGGAATGAGAGCCAGCATAGAGGTGCTGCCCAGGCCAGGGCCCCACCTTAGCCTCACCCTGCAGTTTGACCACTATCAGCAGTAATTCAACTAGTGCATGTAATGCCTCGAGCCAGTATTAACTACCATGAGCCAGCTCTACTGAGCACCTGCTGAATGCAAAGCCTTCAGAACAGCATTACTGAGTGCCAATTTAATGCAAAGCCTTGAGCCATCAGTAATTATTGAGCCCCCACTGAATGCAAAGATTCATCAAGTAGGACTGTGACCCCAGTATTTCCCAAAGTGAGACACACCCAGGGAGATTTTAGGCAGAGTCTGATGGACACATTGTAATTTGAAGATTTCGAATTTTCTTTTTCTTTATATGTTTTTATTGATTTCAGAGAGGAAGCGAGAGGGAGATAGAAACATCAATGATGATAAAGAATCATTGATTGGCTGCCTCCTGCACACCTCCTACTGGAGGCCAAGCCCACAACCAGGGCATGTGCCCTGACCTGGAATCGAACCATGACCTCCTGGTTCACAACTGGATATTCAACCACTGAGCCACGCCGGCTGGGCAGTATTTTCTTATTTTAAGGTGAACTGGGGTAGGGCTAAGGAAACAGTGGAAACTCTAGCACCAAACTGGTGATTCATTCGTGATTAAAATTCAGTGTGTGCGGGTTGGGAGGAGGTAGCAGAGGGCAATGGGGCTGGGGCCACCCACCTTGTACTTCTTCCTCTGCCAACACAGGAAGACCTTCTCCTTGAATTGGTTGTTGTAGGTCCGGCTATTGGCCTTCACCTCCCAGGTGAACGCTGAAGCCAGAGAGAGCAGGGTGTTGCATGGGGTGCAGTGAACACTGCCTAAGGATCTCCCGGAGGAGGTCTAATGGGTCCCCAGGGGAACCACCATGGATGTGGGAGCTGGTAAATAAACACCACCCTGGGCCAGTCCCCAGGCTCAGAGGACGGGCCCTGGAAGATCCGTTCATGCCCACTCCTTCTACAGAGGGGGTGAAATAGGCCTGGTGCCGGGCTCCGAGTGGAGGCTCCTCACCCAGCCTGGGCGGCCCAGCTGTTTCAGGTCTGCAGCCCCCAATTCCTGAGTCTAGCATTCGGTTATGGGACTTAGGACTATTTGTAACCCAATGAGAACTCCATGCTGGGCCTGTTGAATGGACTGGGTGGGGGGGGGGTCTCCTCATCCCCATATTTCAGCCACTATACTCTGCAATGCCCCTTAGCTTACTCTACAGATCCCACACCCCACACTTGACCCCAAAACATGCACCTGAGTTCTTCTCCTCCTCAACGTCCTCGCCGTAGGCCAGACTGCCCATGCTGGTGGGGCTGTCGGGAGAGGGCGCAAGGTCACACCAGTTGCCCAGCTCTTGCCACACACTGTCCATTACCCTGCCCTCTCCAAAATGTCACCTCCCACTTCCATCGGTTGCCACCTTCCCAGCTCTGAAGGTCCAGCCGATGGCTGTGTGTCCTTCCCTGAATATCTGGGGCTTCCACTGATCCCCATGTCCACCTGCAACAGCCCCATGTCCACCAGTCCCTCCAGCTACCAAACAGAAGTTGCCTTGACTTCCATTGCAGCAGGTCTCCAGAATGGCTTCTACCTCTGGCTGCTGCTGCCCATGCCCAGGTCCATCCTCTGGCCAGGCCACCATTGCCTCTCCTGTGATGGCCACACCCACCTCCCCCTGGGTCTCCCTGCTGTCCCCTCTTAACCCATTTCCACAAGGGACACAATGCTCAGCCCAGTGAGGGCCTCCGTTAGTGTTTGTTGACTGATTACATGGGCCCTGGAGTTATTCATTAATTGCTAAGCTTGTATAAAGGGCCAGGCTGCTCTGAGAGGTCTCAACGTGGTCTCAGGGCAGTTAACTGTAGTGGAGGCAGACACCAGACTTCCCACAGAGCCCAGAACCTTCCCACAGCCTCTCTATTTCACGGTCATCACATCAATGCCAGGAATTTGTCTCACCAGAGGGCCCTCCGCAGCTCTCCGAGCCCTGGCCAGGGCTGCTCCCTCTGCCCCGCCCTGGGGGAAGCACCCTTCCCGCATGCTCGGGCACTGCCTCCTCACCCTTCTGGTCTCAGTTCACAGTTCTCAGACAGGCCGGACTTCTTCAATAAACTTCTCTGGGCTCCCCATCTACCTGGGGTGTCCCCCATCCCAGATCTCTCACCTTCTCTCCTCTGCTTCTTTCCCTTTTAGGTCAGGATGGCTGGTGTCTGAGTCACAGGTTTCCCTGGAGCCATGAGGGAGACCTGGCCCAGGGCCAGCTCTAAAGCTCCTGGGAGCCTGAGCTGTGCCATGTCTATTCCCCAAATGAGAAGTGAGGTTCAGCCAGTGGGACCTGGAGCCCAGGAAGACTCGGTGCAAGACAGTGGGGGTTGGAGATGTGCTGGGATGACCAGAATTCACCCAAAATGTATCTGGGGTAGGAAGACGTCCTAGCGCTTGCCCCCTCATTCCACTCAGCTCACCCAAGCACCCCATTAGCCATTCCCCCTCCCCCTCCTCCACCCCCACACACACATAAGGAAGCCTCAAGGCGAAGGATTCCAGGCCCAACCTCCCTGCCCTGGGGCCTCCCTGAGACGGAGATCCCCCTATACAGACAAGAGTCTGTATCCCCTCCGAAAGGTGGGGCCAAGAGAAGTCAGGGCAGGGCCTTGCAGGGAGGGTCCCATGGGTGAGGCCAGGGCAGAAGCAGAGCCTGGGATCATCTCTGGAGTGGTGCCAGCCCAGGGGTGTTGCGGTGGGTGAGGGGCTGCAGTGGGTCAGTGGGTGGGATCTTGCACTAATGGAGAGAGGAGGGTGTCTTTATTGACATTTTTAGAGAGAAGGGAGAGAGAAATATCAGTTTGTTGTTCCACTTATTTATGCATTCATTGATTGTTTATGTGTGCCCTGACCAGGGATTGAACCCACAACCTTAGCCTATCCAGATGATGCTCTAACCAACTGAACTACCCAGCTAGAGCGATGAGGAGTTCTTACTAACACTAGAGTATTAAGGGGCCTATCATTTAAGGGCGGGACCTTGTAAAGCTGGGCCTAAGTAAAGGGGATTGGAGATGGCGAGGTTCCCCTGGGCTGTGTGGGACTAGAGGTGGAGGAAGGACACACAGATAGGTGGTAACTGCAGGTTTTCACACCTCCTATGCAAGGGCACAATCTTGGGCCCTGGGCCGGGTGAGGCTGTTAGAGACACCGTGACCATCCTAATGCCACGAGGAAACCCATAGGGCTCCGTCCTGGTGTGCATCCACTCAGCGGGCGGCCAGGGCTCTGGGGGGACCTTCCTAAAGGAGGTGATGGGGGTGGTGACACTGGGGGCAACCTTGGTTGGAGCTGGAGAACTAGAGCCAAGGTGGGAGGTGTGTGGAAGGGGTTACTAAAGTTAGGGTCCCCTTGAGAATTGGGACTCAGGGGGAGAGACAAACTTAGGGGCACAGGGGAGATGATTAAGCTCCATGTTTCATCACATTTTCACTCTTAGAGGAGTCCCTCAAATGCAGAAATTAGGAAGGCAGTGGGCTCTGGGCACTTCACCCCATCTCTGGGCCCCTCGCTTTGCCCCAGTCCTGACCCAGTGGTGTGCCTGTGCCCTAGTGCCTTCTTCCCACCTGGGGCTCAGGCCCCCCCGAGGCACCAGCATCACCCTATGGGCAGATGTTGGGTGCGTGAATGAACGAATCAACGAAGATCCCACCTTCCCCATTAGAGCAACCACCTCTCAATCACATTTCTTTGGAAGCTGGGTCTGCATGTCCTGCTTGGCCTCTGGGGGTGCCAAGTAAACCTCTCCTTTCATTCATTCATTCATGCACGCACTCATTCATTCCCTCACTCAACAAATGTTTACCCTGCCTACCCAGTGGTTAATGAGAAAGACCTTGGGAAAGGAGCTTTAGGAGACCTTGCTGGGTGCAGCTATGAGGAGTCAGGGGACCTGTTCCCCTCCCTGAGAAAGTAACGGCAGGGAGAGGAGCTTCCTGAGCAGTGAGAAACCTGTTTCGGCCTCCAAGAGCCAACAGGTTTAGCAAGCTGAAAGCCTGCATGCCTCCTGAGCTTGGGAGCTCCTCCCAGCTTCCCCCCTTTCATGCTGAGGAGGGGTACAGACAGGGTTTCTGTAAAGCTATTAGCACCACCTAATTAGAAAACTCTTGTTTACAGAAGAGGAGGATGAAGTCAACTGGTTACCAAAAGAGCCCCCGAGGGATGTGACTGTGGCAGGGCCTGACTGGACCAAGCCCTGTCACCTTCCAGGCACCGGGACCTAGAGAGGAAACCTGGCCCAGGAAGCCCTAGGAGAGGGGCTGCTTTGTCCTCGGCACAGGAGCTGCCCTCTTGGCCTTCAGCAAAAACCAGAGGCAGGGTGGCAGGGCCTCCTCCCCGCAGCCTTCTTCCCAGCACCTTTCTGCTCCCACATCAGGACCTGGGCATTCCCAGCATCTCTTGTATCACAAGGCTTTTTCTGGCTTCACTTTTCACTTTGAATAAATTAAAAGCAGAATCATGAACAGTCTGGCTGGCCCTCCCACCCCCACAAGACACAAACGGGGTGGATTCAGGGCACTGCGCACACACATCTCTGGGGATTGGCAAATGGTGCACCTCTCCATGCAGCTTCTCAGACATTCAGCCCCTCACAGGACATGCCTGGAAGCATGACAGGCCCCAATCATCAAGACTGCCCAGAGATCTTGGTCTGCTCGGGGAATACTTCACCCCCAGGGCAGGGGCAGCCTGGGAACCAGAGCTGGCTTTCTTGCTCCCCCATTGGGCAGGTCCTGGCCATGGGGACAATGACCTCCACGGAGCGTGTGGAGTCACACCTGGCGCCAAGAACACCACTGGACCCCATGGCATCTAAAATTCATACAAACGTTTATTCTGTCCCTGCCTGGGGGTTGGGGCATTGGGGAGGGGGCTGTGGGCCTTGACAAACAGCTCCCAAGTGATGGCGGGACTCGGATGGGAAGTGTTCAGATGCCAGAGCCCTGGGGGGCTCAGTTCCTGGAGGTCAGGGAGTCCCGGTGGGTTGAGGGGGACCAATTCCCACCCAACCAGGCCCAGGCTAGGCTGGACTCTGGGGTCCTGGTGGCTGTGGCAGCACCAGCTGATTACTCCCCCCACCCCACTCCCATCCCCCAGGAAGGAAGGCAGCACCAGGGTCTTGCTCCTCCAGGTGGGGGGAAGACAACTTTGCAAGTCATCAGGTTTAAATTAAAAATAATAAAAATAACATACAAAATAAAAAAAAGACAACCCCTATCCAAACAAACCCATGACAAGACTGCCTGGCCCACTGGACACTCTGGCAGGTGAGGGGGTGAGGAACAGGTGGTCAGCCTACAAGGGTCACTGCTAGGGACACAAGCAGGGCCCGGATGGGTGGTCCAGCCTCCACTGTCAGCAGCAGCAGTCTCCAGAAAAGAGCAATCTGGGGCAGACGCAGGGCGGGCACAAGGGGCTACACAAAGCCTGGGCTCTGGGTAGGTCCAAGCTGGGTCTGGGTGCCACGTGGCTCCTCCTGTGCTCTCCACTTTCACATCTTGGTGATGTGGACAGGGTTAGCTCTCGAGATTTATTGCACTGTTTTGGAAGAGGCCTGGGGCTAGAGGATGTGCCAGGGGCAGTGGGAGGCAGGAGCAAGAGGGCGGGCGGGGGGGCGGGCGGCAGTCACCGCTTGGTCTTGGCATCTTCTCGAATCTTCCAGATCACCAGGTGCATGCAGGCGCTGGCATCCTCGCTGGAGCTGTGCCCATCCACTGTGGGGTGGGGTGGGGGGGGTAGGTCAGAATGAGCTAGCTCTGGGGCCCCACTGAGCTCCCACCAAGCCCTCTCTGGCCCGCCCCGCCCCACTGTTCACCATTGTCCTGAATGATCTGTCTGAGGTAGTCAGCCATGAGATTCCGAAGGGAGCGCTTGTAGGGGAGGCCCAGGCGGTGTGGGAAGAGCACAGACGTGTCCACCACGGTGCTGTGGATGACCTGTGGGACGGCAAGCCTGTCAGGGATTTCAGCGTCTAGGGCCCCGGAGGGCTGGGCTGCAAAGGCATCCAGGGCTTGTGAGGATTCCAGAGTGTCTGTCTGGTTACTGACCCACAGCCGCCCCTGCCCTCTGAGGACAGAGCCTGGGGGGCCAGGATACCTTTAAGGCCAGCAGGTCACTCTCCAGGCTGTGTCCGATGAGGATGGTATCAGCATTGAACATACTCAGCAAGACGGCCTGGACATCCCGGAGCGAGATACTTGTGTCGGCAAGGTCAGCCTCAGTCACTCCCGAAAACCTGCCGCAGGAGGGGCAGGGACCTTTGGGTGGTTGGGAGGGCACCAGGGGTCCCCAACCTAGGAGGTGGGTTAAGGTCAGGGAGACTGGATCCTAGTGGGGTGTAGGGTTACCACCCTGGGATCCCAAGCCCTTGAGGGTCAGACCATACCTTGTGTTGTAGTCCACAATCTCATTGTCCGGCTTGACGAAGGTGTCATAAACAACCTGCATGTCGGTGTCCACCACTGTGACCCGTGTCAGCTCCAGGCCATATGTGGTATAGGACTGCAGGCCAGAGGACACTGTTCAGACATGGCCCATGGCCCGCCTTCCTCCCTGGGCACCCGGCCAGACAACCCAGCCCAGTGCTCACAACCCAGGCTGCCCCTAGTTCCTGAGCCCTGCAGCAGAGGTGCTGGCCACAGGCCAGAGGACCTTCTGGGGCCTATCTAGGTCAGAGCAGGTGTGAACCAGGCGCCTGTCTCAAAACCTGCATTGTGTGCACGAAATCTGCACATCTGAGTGCAGAGGGAATGAGTAAGGCTGTCCAGAACGTGTGGTGTGTGCTGGGTCAGGTAAGAACATCTACTTGGTAACGGAGAAAAGCCCTTTCTGAGCAGATGCTGGTAAGGCTGTGAGTGAGCCTTAGAGTTACAGACACAGCGTGACCCACAGGGAGGAGGACCTAATTGTTGTTCACAGCTCTTCATCTGCTCTTTATCCTAAAATCTGCACTGGCCCAAAGCTTCAGGCAGAGACGCTGGGACAGCCCCATGGAGCAGCAAGACCCCTGCACCCTATAAGGGCCATGAGTCCTTAGCAAGGGCCTGTGGTCAGCCAAACGACTCACCATTTCACAGTCAAGGGCATAGATTCCAGGGTGAGCATCTTCTGGAAGCTCTTTATCAAAGGTCTTCATGAACCCCTCAAGGTTTTCCTTGCGGCCGTCCTGCACGTGTTGCTGAGAGGAGGGATGTGAGGGTGGCAGGCTCAGAGGGTGGGAAGCAAAGCCAACGAGGCTGAGTTCTTGGGGCCAGGCTTGTACATGGACTGAACTCCCCTTTCCAAGGCAGATGAACCAAGGGACAGGAAGAGGGCAGCTGAAGGTAACCTGCTCCAACCAGGACAGGGTGGGGGATTCCTGGGAAAGGAAGTATCAAGCAGGGCCCGGGAGACCTACCTTGGCAACCTGGCAGCCAGTGGAGCCGATGGCGGCCGAGCAGCACATGTACTGAGTCTCCCAGCCTCCAGCCACTGAAAGAGAGACAGAGGTCAGTGGCAGTGCCCCCACGCCTCCTGCAGGTAGTTGCTGACACCCATTTTGCCTGAGCTGGCAGGGGCTTCCCAGGAGAGGGGACCTCAGCCCGTGAGGCCAAGGATTCCAGCCCTACTCCTGGGGGCAGCGGGCTCTACAGGGGAGGATTTGGGATAGGCACAGCCCCTCACCCCGCAAGGGCCCTTTCTCAGATTGGCAATGAGTACACATGCAGTGTGGGTCCACTTGGGGCATGACTAAGGGAATGCTATGCCCCAGGGAACCCTCCATGTGCCCCCAGAGGTGGGTCTGCAGGCAGCCACAGACACTCCAGACCTGTGCGTCCCTGCGGGTGAGAACCCGGTAACATTGGCCATTAAGTGAAACCAGCAGCTGCAGGACAGGACAAACCCTTTGTTCCCAAACGCCCACGTATTTCTACAAGCGCCTATGTATCAAGAAAGGGCAAGGGGGGGTGACAAGGTTGTGGGGAGGCCTTCTTTTATCTGTGTCTAAATGTTGTGACAGAAGGTCTTTACATTACTTTTGTCATGAAGTACAACAAAGGAAAACTAAAAATGGTTTGAGGCTGTCAGAAGGGAGGGGGCCAAGTCGGGATCTCACCTCGATTCCGGCGGAGCCGCCCCCAATGGTAGTAACATTCTTCATCACGCACACAGCGGCCCGAAGGGGACACAAGGTACTCAGTTCCACAGCGACAGCAGACCCTGCAGGAGGCTGTGGGGTGCAGAGAGGTAGACAGGAGGGAGAGGGAGGAGTCAGGCCAGCCCCCGTGGCCTGAACCTCTGTGTCTGCGCCCACCGACCATGCTGTTCCCTCTGCCCAGATGGACTTCCCTGTGTGCCCGCCGAGAAGCACAGTGGCAAGAGACAACTCACAGTCTTTGGGCAGCTTCTCCTCAGCAGTGAAGATGACAGCACCCCCCGGCCGCTTGGGGTGTGGGAAGGGGTAGCCGTTCTCCTTAAGCTGGTCCTCGGTGAGAAGGTACTCTTTGAGGCGGTCGTACAGGGCAGCCCCTGCAGATGACCCAGGATAGGCAATCAGCCCACAATGAGGTTAGGGATAGCCAAGGGTTAGGCAGTGGGTGGAAGGGAGGGGTGGCAGTGGGGGGCAGGCACTGACCCCAGGCTCTGGAGGAGCCAGGTTTACCTTTCAGATCCTCCACACGGGGGCTGCTCGGGCGGTTGAGTGAGAAGCTGGTCTTGGCAGCCAACTTGCCCCCCAGCACTGCCTCATGGGACACAACCCTCCGGCCACTAGTTTCTGGAAAGCGGGAGAGGAAGGGTAAACTAGGCTCGACTCCCTCATCCTTCCCAAGTGCTCCCCTACTTCCGGTTCTGTTTCCAGGACAGCTCCCTACCACCTAGAGACAGGGGAGGCCCGACCCCATGTGACCCTGGGCCAATTACCCCACCCCCACATTAACTCAGGATCAGTAGGCCTTGTGCTGCCTGGAAGCCCCTCTGTCTTCCCTCCATCTCCCCCCTGGGTGGGGGTTTTCACCCTCCTAGGGAAAGACTTTAACATGAGATATAATGGCCATTTCGAACAGGAGGTGTGGATGGGGGGTAGGGAGGACAGCTGAGAACAGAGCAGGGAAGCACCCATTGATGGCTTAATGCGCCCTGGAGAGGCATCGCGAACGTCTTCCCAGGCTAATGCACAGAGCAGGCAGGCGAGCTTTGAAGAGGCAGTCCCATTAGCAGGCGGGAGGCCCCTCGCTGGAGAGATCCCGCTTTCAGAGGAGAAGGGTGGTTAAGAGCGAGAAGAGGCTATTCTGAGGGCATGGGGCCAATGCCAGCTAAGACAGAGCCTGACAGCCGGGGACCTTTTGTCTGAAAATCTTAGCACTCAGAGCAGCAGAAAGGCTGCCGGGAGGGTCCCTACCACCCTCTGCAGGAGCCACAGGGCCTGGATCTTCTGGATGCAGCACCTAAGCTGCCCTAGTCTGCCCAACTTACTGCTAAGACCAGGCACAGTGCTGGGGACCAGGCCCCGCAGCTTCTTGAGGGTGTTCACAGCAACATTCAGGTAAATGTTTTTGCTGGGGCTTCGGTCGTAGGCCACCTTCTCCTCATTCAGCGCCTAAATATGACACCATTCAGTCCTGGACACTCCGACAGAGGGTCCCAGCCCCTCTGCCCAGGACCTGGCCCTGCACCCCCAGGGTCACCTACCTTCTCTATGGCTTCCTGGTTGGAGGAGCAGAACTTGAGACACTCCTCAATGAACAGGTTGAGGTATCGTTGGCGGATGACGGTGGGGACTTTGCCCCCAAACTCTTTTGGGATAATAGGCTTCTTTAAACTCTGGAGGGAACATGGAAACAGCGAGGGTAGCACGCCCCTGCTTGGTCCTCTGACACACTTCTTGGAACCCCCTCCACAGAGGGTAGAGCCTGCTGGAATCTGGGCCTTAGCGACCACAGGGGTCATCATGGTCTGGCTGGTGCCAAGAGATGACCACACCAGTGTTGACAAGAGGGGGAGGGCTCATGGCAACTCTGTCTTCTCTCTCTTCTCAATGTTTCTGTGAACCAAAACTACTCTAAAAAGTGAAAGGCTGTGAATTAAAGAGAAAACAAAGGAACAGGAAGACTGTGATGCTGGGTGCATCATGAGTGGGGTGCCCTGGCTCCTGCAGGGAGAGGCAGTTACCTGTAAAGATGGGCTGTGTGCCACACGCTTGGGGGTAACGGTGCTGGTGGTCTTAGACGCCATGCCTGACAGCGTGCGCGCCTTTAGGAGCTGGCTGCCCAGCTCGAGGCCATTGGGAGGCTGGCTGCTACTGGCCGGGAGGGTCCTCTTGGTACCTGTGGAGGTTGGTGTGGGACAGGGGATGTGAGTGCAGGAAGACAGCGCACCCATCACCGAGCTGCAGAGCACTAGGCAGCTGCGATCATTCAGCATCAGCAGGATGTGCATCTCAGAGCACAGGGGGAAGAGCAAGGGATGGGAACAGGGGCTATGGAAGGACATTAGGTTCTATCTGTTTTTGGGCAAGTCCATCGAGAAGGGGGACACAAAAATGGGGCTGTGAAGACCGGCAGGGTGGTCCGGTGAGTGGCTGGGGGCATGGGGAGCCTCTGCCACATGTTCCGGCCCCTGACTCCAAAGCATTGACGTCTGAGAGAGGAAAGGCCCTGGTTCCTGGACTGAGGACCAGAGGGTCTGGGACACCCCAGCCTGGTCATTGTGACCCAGCCAGCCTGTCTGCTGCTGCCTCTGTGTTCTCCTCTCCCTTTGATGAGGTCACAAACCAGACAGTCTCCCGCCCCAGGTAGGGCAGTGAGGCCAGGAAAGGTGCATCCCTGAGTGTATGGGCAGGGGACCTCTGACCAGCTCTGAGCCTGGGCTCAGCCCTGATAAAGGAACAGGAGCAGATGAGGAGACCAAGGCACTGAATGGAGGGCCCAGGTCCCTGGCTCCTGGGAATCCTATGCCAAGGTTGGCCTTGTAGGCCACGTGGGAAGAAAGGGAGGAACATGCACTTTTCAGCTTTTAGGCTCATGCAGATGTAGAATTTCCTGCAGTGCAAGTGCGTAGCACTGGGTGGGTCTCCCAAAACAACCATCTAGGCTCAGCAGAGCCAGGTAGTGTCTAGGAATGCTGGCTGCCACAGTGGTGACTATGGATGGCTGAGTGCAAGTTTATGAAATTGTACACATCTCAGAGTGCAATCCCCATTCTCTGGCCTAAACCATTGCTAAAAACCCACAACCATACCTGTCACTGTCAAGTTCTAACTCTGGCGCTCTGGGGAGGGAGGGATCAGAATCTGGGCACACCAGGGAAAACCAGGGGAGGCTGTGGATGCCTGTACCTGTAGGACCACCACATGGAACCTGACTGCCCACTCAGCTGGCTATCCAAGGGGGTCTTTAAACCAGCAGCAAGGACACCCTGGAGTTGGGCAGACCCTTGGGCTGGGAGACCGAGCCTGCATCTGAAGAGGCTTCCAGGTGGCTCCCACAGCCTGACCTGCCACATTTCCTCAGCTCCAGGTACCACCACAGAGAGACACTCCCACTGAGTGTGCAGGCCCACTTTCAGACAAGGCCCAGTGGAGAAAAGTGCCCCTCAGAGAAGAACGAGGAACAAATATAGCACCCAGCCCCTCTCCCAGATCAGCTGGCTCAGTTCAATTAGGGCCGGAGACCTTGGATTACATCCCAGGCCAGCTCCCTCTTCCTAGCACCACTGTCTGGAGCTCAGTGCCCACATTCAGACCAGCCCCTGCCAGGCCACAGGCCTCCAATACCCCAGGAACATGGGGAGGCAGGGACACAAAGACCAGGCAAGGACAGAGCGGGAGGGCCACAGGGTGACCTCTGCGTCAGGGGCCTTGGAGGGAGGCGGGAGGCCAGTGCTGAGGAGGCTTGGGTCTGGCAGACAGACACCCCTCAGGACTCTCCACAGCCAGCCCCCCAAAGCCAGGAGAGGCTCAGAGCCACTGGGCACTGTGCCAGGCCTGCCCTAGCCTTCTGCTAGGAGACTTTCTCCTATTTTATAGACAAGCACATTGAGGCCAGGCCAGACCCTACTCAAGGCCACCACTGCAGGTACACTGGGAGCCTCGCCTCCCGAGACCCCTGCCCTGGGACTCACCTGCAGCCAGGCAGGGGTTGGGGACGTGGGCAATCCTCCTCTTCTCTCCGGGAACTGAGATGTGGATGGAGGTCGGCTTCTCGGCCGGCTGCTGGGCAGCCTGGAGCCAGCTGGCTGACTCCCTCTGAGCCTGCTGAGCTCGCCGGTAACATACTTCCTGGGCGGTGGGGAACCGGGTGGGGGGGGCCAGGCCTCTCCTCACGGGCTCTGACTGGGTGATGAGAAATTCCAGAGCCCAGCTGTATGTGAGGGGCACCCAGAGCAGTCCGCCAGGGGCAATAGGCTGATGGTAGGGCCACTGGCAGGGAGGCAGGGGCTCCAGGGTAGGGGCTAGGCAGGATGCACCCAGCTCCACCTTCAGAGCTTGCAGATGCCCTGGAGGAAACCAGCTCCGCACTGTGGTCCTTTGGGGGGCTGGAACTCACGTTGCTCCTTCTGGGTGCCAGCATGGTCCTGTTCTCCTGGTCTCTGGTGTCTAAAAGTCTAGGCTGTGCCCTCACCCCTGATAACAGGCACTGGCAAGTGGAAATCCCTGCCTCTGATCAGATTGACACACTAAGCCAATCCTACTTGACTGATCTTCTCTAGACTAGCTTTCAGAATCCCAGGGCTCCTGGGATCAGACTGACACACTGATCCAACCCTACTTCATCTGATCTCTGGACTGGCTTCTAGAATCCCAGGGCTCCCTCAGGACTGAATCAACAGGAGGGAGCTCTGAGTCCAGAGCGTGGGGCCCATCCTCTACTCAGCCCTCCCTGTGCCAGGTCACTGAGTGCCCCACAGTGACCTGACAACCACTCCTGTCTCGGGGCCAAGGGGAGGAAGCCAAGGCTCAGAGAGGTTTGGCCACTTGCCCAAGATTACACAGCGCAATTCGGAGCAAGACAGGGACCAGGTACTGTGACCCTGTGGGAGGGCTCACCTGCATCTCTCTCCCCCTGCTCTGGACCCTGCTCCCCCCAGCATGGAGCACAACTCAAATTGGATGTGGGTCCCAGGCACTTCTCTGCCAGGACACAGGGAGTGTTGAACTGCGTCTGCCAAAGAAACCCATTGACCTTGTTCTGCAGACAGGAGATCCTTTCGCTGGGGTCCTGCCAGCCTCCACCCAGGACCCCAGTGCAGACCCTTACCTCCTTGCCTTGCTTGGTGAGATGAGAGATCCTCCTCTTCTGCCCAGGGAACAGAGTGGTCAGACCCAATTGTTCCTTGTCCTCCACCTTCTCTTCTTTAGGGGGCTGGAATACATGTCCATCACTCAATAAGGTTCTCTCCCTGGCCTCACTACCCATACCTACACAGTCAGCCTGGGAGTCAAGGATGTGATTCCTAGGCTAACATAGGGAGTAGGGTGGGAAGGGTGGGTCCTCACCCAGCCCTACCTTACAGCTCAGGAAACAGACTCAATGCCTCCCAGCCAAGGACCCTGGGTGCCAGCCCAGTCCTGAGCAAACTTCCCATGCCTTACTGGGAATGAAGTCTGCAGATATGCCCAGCAGACCAACTGTTTCCTGCTCCCCTCCCTCCTCTGCCCATCTGCCTGCCGACCCTGCCCAGGACAGGGTTCAGAAACATAAGAAACAAGGGGATGAAATCAGATGGCAATGCCTCAAAGGACTGTGAACAGGACAGTTCTAAGGGAACAAGGAGCCAGAGGTCAGACCCTGAGGCCCCACACAGAAGCTGAAGGTTTCTATGCAGGGGCTGATCTATCTTGCTGTTTCGCCCAGCCGAGTGGCTCAGTGGTTGAGCACTGATCTATGAACCCGGAGATCACAGTTCGATTCCCAGTCAGGGCATATGCTCGGATTGTGGGCTCAATCCCCAGCGTGGGGTGTGCAGAAGGCAGCCGATTGATGATTCTCTCTTATCACTGATGTTTCTATCTCTCTCCCCTCCTCTCTGAAATCAATGAAAAATATATTTTAAATAAATAAATAAAATAAAGCAAGCTCCCTCTGGTGGCTGATATGGGAACATGGGATGAGGAGAGCCAAACAGATTGGGGCTGGCAAAGGTTTGGGAGGGAGGGGATAGAGAGGAGGGAGGGGAGAGGGAAGAGAGAAGAGATGAGGATGAGGAGTCAGGGAAGAGGGAGACAGGGTAGAGGGGAGGAGAGAGAAAGTAGTGAAAGAAGGGGGAGGGACTGCAGGAAGAGGGGCTGGAAGAGGAGGAAAGGGGCTAGGGAAGGGAGAAAGAAACTGGGAAGAGGGAGAGGGGGTTGGCAGTGCCTGATACCCCACTGCTGGATGCTCTTAGATGCTGTCACAGAAGCCCCACCGGGTAAGCCAGAACTCTGCCAGAAGGCAAGTCAGTGTTCTCTTTCTAGACAGGGCTCAGGGGGACAGCAAGCAGCCACAAGGGTTCCTGAATTTTGGACGAGTTAAGAAGCCATCTCCACCTCTGCACTGAGACTCTAGTCACAGGAAGACTCTGAGGACAGAGTGCCAGCAGCCTTCCTGAGCCCAGCCCAGACCCTCACCTGCCGGGCCTTCCGGCCCCTGTCCTCCATCTTGACACAGGTGGATTCGTTGAAAATGCGCAGGCACTCCTCCATGGGGTCAGAGTCAAAGTCGACCTCCTTCTCCAGGGCAGAGTAATCCACATCTCTGCCTGCCTCCAAGGAGGAAGAGGAGGAGGAGGAAGAGGACGTGGAGGAGGAGGATGTGGAGGAGGATGACGAGAACAAGAGGGAGGCTGGGCAAGGCGAGGGGTGAGGGGAGGCCTTGAGGCGCTTATGCGGCCCCCGCGTGGCTGAGAGGCCCAGGCTAGAGTCCGAGTCAGAGTCTGAGCTGGAGCTGAGGTTGGGGAGGGCAGAAGGACACAGTCCAGGTGCCGTGGGCCCTGGGTCCTCATCCTCACTCTCATCCCCAAAGAGGTCTGCATGGCTCAGGGTCCGCCTCTGCAGCTTTGGGGCCTGGGAGGTGCCCTCGTCCAGCGAGTGGGCCTTCCGCTCCACCAGCTTCCCAGATGGGGTTTTCCCACCCATCCTGTCTGGCAGCTGGGAGGCATCCCCGCCAGTGGGGCTGGGGCTTGGCTGCAGCCGAAGCTGGTCAGTCCGGCCTTTCCCTGAGTTGACCACTGAGGTGGCCAGAGATGGCTTTTTCTTGGTCCCTTGGGACCTCTCTGCCCTGCGCTGGGGGATGCTGGCTTGTGAGACCCTCTTGTCCACACAGGGCTTCACAGCTGGCCTCCTGTGCTCTCCATCCTTACTCCTGTCTGTTTTCCGAACACCATCTCTGGGGCCAGAGGCCGGTGGCACCCCACTTTTCCTCTTCTTGGATCTTCCCTTCTTGTGGCTGCTGCACTCTTTCGGGGCCCTGGCTGGGGGGGAGCCAGGCTTGGCCAGGCATGCCCCATTAGGGTCCTTGGGAGGCTGCCCAAGGTCCCCCACATCATACTGCACAGCTATCTCCTTGGTCTCCCGAAGGCCGCCCTCCTCGGGCTCCTGGCCTTCCCTGGAGCCTGGCTTGCCAGGACCCTTGCTCTCAGCTCCTGCCTGGGCCCTCAAGGGGTTGGCAGTGGCAGGCTTGTCCCCCAGAGCTGCAGTAGTATCATCATCTGAGTCAGAGAATCTGGCATCACAGCCACCAAAGGGGTCACAGGGCTTCTTGAGTGCGGGTGTGTAGGGCTCACTGTTGGCACGGGAGCCCCGGGGTCGTTTAGGGGCCCGGTTATCCTTGGAGCTGGCCCTGCTGAGTAGCCGAGCGGAGAAGTTGGACAGTGGGTCATACTCCAGGTCAGTGGACGGCTTGGAGTCATCCACCACATACTTGCTGCTGGAGACTGGGCGGCTGTACCGTCTGGGCTGGCTCACGGCCTTGGGGACGTACTCCAGAGCACCACTGCCCCCTCCGCCACGGCCCTGAGCGGGGTCCAAAGAAGCCAGCAAGTACTTGCTGCCCAGCTCAGTAGGAGCGGCCAGTGGGGTGGGCTGGTAGCTAGCATTGAGGCTTAACAGGCTTCGGCCACCAGGGTTGTAATCAAAGGACAGTGGGAAGGCATCCTCATCCAAGCTGGTGGCAGGGCCATGGGGTGCCAGGGTTGGGACCTCAGCAGAGACGTGCTCACGGGCTGTCTCCAGGAGCTCCTGGTACCGCCGTTGCTCTATCTCCACCTCAGAGCGCACGGCCTCAATGGCCTGGTTGACCAGCTCCAGCTCCAGGATGTCTGAGTGGGGCTCATCCCCTCTGCCCAGGACGCCATTCTCCCTCTGTGCCGGGAGCTTGGGCAGCTCAGGGTTGTACGGGTCATAACCAAGCCCTGAAACAGTAAGAGGGAGGAAACAGTGGTGAGCAGGCTGTGAAGTAGCAGCCACATGAGGCAGCAACCAGCCACTGCCTTGACCCAGATAAGTGGCCTTCCAGAACCTAGCAAGGGCTAGGCTTCCAGCAGACCCCCACTGAGGCTCAGCCTGCACCAGGGTTCCAGAGCGCCCCTCCATCCAGGCCCTACCTTGCAGAGGCTGGTAAGCGGGGTGAGAGGTATTGAACCCTGGCCCTACCTTGCAGAGGCTGGTAAGTGGGGTGAGAGGTATAGAACCCCGGCCCTATCTTGCAGAGGCTGGTAAGTGGGGTGAGAGGTATAGAACCCTCGCCCCAGAGACAGCTACAAGGTTAAGAGACTGGCATGGCCTCTGGGACAACAACTGGAAGGGGTGGAGACTTGACAGAGAAGATCCGGAAGCCGGGTGAGATGGTGATGAGATTCCCTACACGGTAGCTACCCCCACACTGCTTCCTGCATCTGGGAGTTGGAAGAATGATGAAGGGGACCTGACATCCAGGTAGATCGTAGGGCACAAAGATGCTTGACAGGGTGGGATGGGAGTGTGTTCAGAGCTCCCTGATTCAGGGCTGAGGGTGGGAGGGGAGCAAAAACCAACAGGGTCTGAGGCATGCAAGACTCTGTCCCACACATCCTCCTGCAGGGCTATGTCTGTACAAGTGAGAAAATGGAAACCACCACTAAGTAGCACTATGGACAAAGGACACCCACACACTTTTAATGGAAAACAAGAGGCAGAAGGCAATCAATGGGGTGATCCCAAGGGTGTAAAGAGGAAAAAGTACATGCTAGAGTTCAGCACAACCCCAGTACCAACAATGTTGGCACAAACCTCAGGACTCACTTATCGACAGAGGTACAGACATCTTCAATGCAATATGAGCAAATACAGCACATTTCAAGAAAGGAGTAATGTACATATTCAAATATACCAATCTACCATAAATATTCCAGAGTTTAAAGTGTTCATCACTAGAAATTCTATCAGATATAATTCTCAAGCATCGCTAAAGAAAAAGCCAACAGAGTTGATGTCCTGTGGTTGGAGAATGACAACTGATTCTCCCAGAGCCAGCCCTGACCAACCTGGACTTAGACTGGAGGCTGAGTGTGGACCTCTGGCCTCCAGGACTATCAGAGAATCAACCTGTGCTGTGGAAGGTACTCAGGGTGTGGTGACTTGCCATAGCAGCCCCAGGAAACTCATGCAACCTCATTTAGGGAGAAGTCCATGCGGCTGGCTGCCCACAGGTGACAAGCTTTGCAGGGGACAGTGGCTGGGCCTGGGCTGCCTTTGGGGAGGGGATGAGGGAGGAATTCTTTGTAGATGTGTAGTCTGGCTTTTAACTTGCGTTCCATTTTTGAAATTATATTCAGAAAGGTGAAAGGAAGCATGTACCTATGCTTCAGATGACGGAGGACATGCCAGATTTGGGGGGTGGGAGATGGGAGGTAAAAGGACACGGGACTAGATGCCAGTGACAGAACAAGTTCCAAAGTCCCAGGGGCTCTCCTTGTGGGGTGTTCACAGTAGGAGATGCCACTTAATACCTCCCTATCACAGAGGAGAACGCTGGGGTGTAAGGATTCGGGGTCAAGACTCATAATCCTTCCCTAGCTGGATTGACTCAGTGGATAAAGCGTCAGCCTGTGGATTGAAGGGTCCCAGGTTCGATTCCAGTCGAGGGCCATGCTCGATCCCCAGTGGTGGGTGTGCAGGAGGCAGCCAATCAATAGTTCTCTCTTATCATTGATGTTTCTATATCTTTCTTCCTCTCCCTTCCTCTCTGAAATCAATAAAAATATATTTAAAAAGAAAGAAAGAAAATAAAAAGGACTCCCAATCTTTCTACTTCCAGTGAGGGACAAGGTAAAGGGACCATCCTGAGGGAAGGCTAGAGACCCCAGGAGTGGAATTGAAGCTGCCTTCCCAGCCCACCCTAAACCCGGGATGGGTCCCTAAGCACCAATGGCAGACCCACCCCAGCCCAGCACCAACTGCATAAACAGACTGCAGCCAATGTTCCCTCCCTCCCCCAAGTCCTGGCTGTCAGCAGAGTGGAGGAGCCCAGGCCAAGGCCACCAGCCAAGAGCTGGGGTCACTTACTGGGCATTTCCACAGAGGGATCTGTCAGGTTGCGCTAGTCTCTGGGGGGTCTCCAGCTCAGGTCACCTCGCTCCCTAACCTCCCTCCTTCAGTTAAGACAGCTCCTGCCCTCCTTGTGGGGAATGGAAGCAAGGGCCCACCGAATGGGAAGTCCTTCCTCTCCCAGGACAGGTTGGCAGGACCAATCGACGGGGGTCAGGACCCAAGCAAAACCATTCCACAGCCCTGACCGGTTTGGCTCAGTGGATAGAGAATTGGCCTGCGGACTGAAAGGTCCCAGGTTCGATTCGGTCAAGGGCATGTACCTTGGTTGCGGGCATATCCCCAGTGGCAGGTGTGCAGGAGGCGGCTGATCGATGTTTCTCTCTCATCGATGTTTCTAACTCTCCCTCTCCCTTCCTCTCTGTAAAAAATCAATAAAATATATTAAAAAAAAAACAAAAAAAAACCATTCCACAAAGGGTTCTCCAAGGTCAGGTCAGAATGCAGAGCCTGGGGATTTTCAGCCACTTTGGATTTGAACCAAAAGGGTTTTCCCCAAGGAGCCTATACTCTGGAAGCCAGGTGGAGGAGGCACTGTGCCTGGAAGCAGGGGAGAAGGGTGGGGATCCTGCAAAGTTCCTGAGACCATCTGGTCTCACTGGCTCAGCTGGACCGGAGGCAGAGCTCTGGCTTTCTCAATGGGAGCCTGTACTGGCATGTTTCCTAAAGGCCATTACACCTGCTCCACCCCCACCTGTTTCCAGGAAGCCCATGAACCTGCTTGCAAGGTAGGAAGGGTAGCACACTGGGGGGTCTGAGCCACTCACTCTGAAGGGATGCAGCTCCTAGCCCAAGGTGGGGCATTCTCAGACCCAGGTAGAAGCTGCCCTCCCCTTCTCCACCCACTGCACCAAAGAGCAAAAGAAACCGCCCAAGGTAGGCTTGGGTTAAGGTCCTGATCCTGCCCTTCTGGGGCCTCAGTTTCCCCACTGGTACCATTAAGGCTATTGTAACCAGCCTGAAGAACTCTAGACAGGTCTGGGAGCTTCCAGCACACAGGCCAAGGGTTTTGCTGTAGCCGTGAGGCCAGAGCTCAGCCCCCGAGGCAGGCACCTCCCCCAAGCTGCCCCAAGGTTATCTGAGGGTTGGTGAGGGATAAAATACTGAAGGTACTTGTTCATGACATCTAGCCCCCTGCCCCACCTGCCTTGGAGGGCCAGGTCCCTCAGGGCACCTGTCAGAACTGGAGAAGTTACCAAGAAAATGTTTGCCAGCTGCCTGATGCTCTGGGGGCCCTGTCAGCCCACTGGTGGGGGCAGTCAGAAGGCAACTCAACAGGTGACCTGGAGGTTGGGAAGGGTCATAGGCACCTTGGAAGAGGTCCTCCAATTATTGGGGATTAATTTGGATGGAAGACAAAATCTCTCCTTTGAGGGTTCACACCAGTAAGCATGCCTCTAGTAAACAAGATTAATTGGGCTGTTTTTCAGAAAAGGGAGCAATCTTGGAATGACTAGAAAAAAACCCCAAAAGCCTGGCTGAAGGAGTTACACTCTATGAGAAGTCAGACCCCCAGACCTGGTTCCTGCCCCCTACTCCAGGGCGAGGGAGGGGCTGGCTGCTCCCTAGCTCCTGGAATATCCATGAGGTGAAGAGCCTGCCTGGTGGTCACTTGAGAGATGTCCTTTGGGAAGGCCCCTCACTGGGTCAGGGAGAGAGAAAGATGGGGAGCCTGAGGCCTCTTCCAGCCCCCACAGCTCACCTTCCCCTGGTCATTTGTGTTTGGCTCTGTGCACCCAACACCACACACCCATAGGATCTGGCCCAGCTGAAGGAGAGAGCGATGTGGCTCCCCTCCTGGCTCCAGCACCAGGGTGGCTCCCTTAGTGACCTTGTCCCCTCTCGGACTCTCTGATCCTGTTTCTGGGACAGGCGTCTAGCATGGCAGAGATCAGGTCTCTTCCCCCATCTTCTGGGGCCGTGGGACATTGGATGGGAAAAATGTACAGGCCGGGGCATGAGTAAGGAGGGGGGAAGGCGGGGGGTGGGGGGGTGGAACACCGCTGACCACTGAACCCTGACAGGCTGACCCACAAACAAGTCAGGTACAGACC
This sequence comes from Plecotus auritus, assembly GCF_963455305.1. Classification (NCBI taxonomy): domain Eukaryota; kingdom Metazoa; phylum Chordata; class Mammalia; order Chiroptera; family Vespertilionidae; genus Plecotus; species Plecotus auritus. The sequence goes on from NC_137773.1 coordinate 83,126,071, forward strand.
TTTCCCAGTCCTGGCGGGCACCTCCAACCACTCCAGATCTTTCCTCTGCACAAAACGCTTCCCCGCTTTGGACCTATCCCAGCCTCTGCTCCTCCCTGCTCCCACCACACCCTCCATTCCAGAAAACACAGGCACCCTTCCCTAACTGCTGCACACGGAATCAATGACAAGACATTGAGTGTACTGGTAAGGACCCCACTCGGGGAGGATGTGACCCCACTGTCTCTGGCTTCTGAAAGCCCAGTCATCACCCACCCCTTCTCTCCCTAGTCTGCCCAAGGACTGAAGATAAGTGCGGGACTGCACAGCGGTTCCCCCAGCTTCAAACCTGATGTCAGCAGGGCCTTCTCCAACCCAGGTGGCAGTCATAGCCTGTTGATCTGCTCTCCCACCGCCAGCAGAAGTACTGGGGACACCGGGAGAGACACAGTCCCTGCCGCACAGGAGATAAGCGGGGACACAGGACTAGTCATGGTATAACTACCAGGGGTGGGCAAACTTTTTGACTCGAGGGCCACAATGGGTTCTTAAACTGGACCGGAGGGCCGGAACAAAAGCATGGATGGAGTGTTTGTGCGAACTAATATAAATTCAAAGTAAAGGAGCGGAGGGGAGAGCAAGAGAACCGGATAGAACAGCCGGATCCGGCCTGCGGGCCATAGTTTGCCCACGGCTAAACTAGACCCACCTTGAATGGCAGAGGCCTTGAGATGGAGCCAGAAGACACAGGATATTCAAGGCTGCAGTGGTAGAATAGGTGCAGGGGGAGGCCAAGGGCTCAGGGTCAGAGTACTCCACACTTGGGGCTTTTCTGGAAAGTGGAATCTGGCAGACAATACCCCCAAAGGCTATCCCCACTGGAGGGCCCCCCAGTTCCTTAGAGGGCTGGCCACCACTCCTTCCCCACAAACCCAGCCTCTCTGCTCCTGGACCCCCTACTCCTGGACAATGGGCCACTCCAATGGACAGGCCAGGAGCTTGAAGCCTAGGAGTGAAGGCACCTGGTGACTCACACATTCTGAACCAGAGGAGAGGCCCCCATATTGCCCATTGTACCCTGGGGAGGGAACATGTAGGCCACCAGGAATGTGCTCCCAGGTATACATGGGGGACATCCAAGACATGCCCCTGCTAAGGCTGGCTGCATCTAGAGGAGCAGGTCTGGGGTCCTTCTCCCCACTTGGCAGGGACCACACACCTGTCTCTGGGGCTGGTAACACTGGAAGAGTTGGGACACTGGTTTGAGGCCCAGACCCTGGACAGCCTCAACTAGCAACCCTCAGCTCTAGGAAAACAGTGCAAGGCCAGGGCCTCAGTGCAGTTGGCACCACACAGCCAGCTCCAGGGGAAGGAAAAGAGGGCCCCGGCCAGACCTGGGACCACCACAAAACCCATTCTCTGTATCCCCAGAGCCACCCTGGCATCAGTCATTACACTGGCTGCCGGACCACCCTGCTCCCCAAATCTGGATCCCGGGTCCAGGCTGCCCTTGAAACACCCACTGCCTGGGGCTTAGCAGCCTGGATCCTAACGACAGTCTATGCTTCAAAATATGCAAAATACATGACAGCATAAAAACTCAAGGAAAGAACCAGAGGGGTGGGCCGCAAGGGCAGACAGGCACCCTGGGGTGAATGAAAGGTATCCTTTTCTCCTTCTAACGTGTCCGTCCTCACAGTCCGTGACAGCACGAATCACTTCAGTGAGCCCAATAAAGAAAGCTTCAAAATAAAGTGCTTCCACTCTTTCTGGTCCCGGTGCATCTCCAATTCCCAAACACATGGGACACATGGGTTTTCTTTCCAATGGGTGATTCTGGGGTCACCTCCTCTATTGTGCAGGCTCCCAGGAGCGCCCGCCCCAACAGTGACCTAGCAACTCCAAGCACCTTCACATGTTCTGAGTGAAGACAGGGGAAAGCACATCCTAGTCAGGGGAGACTGAGGCTACACTCCTATAGGCAGTCACAGGACGTGGGGCCAAGACGAGTGGGGTGCCAGCTGCATCCCCTAAGAAAGAGTCCACACACAGGGGTTACACATGAGCACAGTGGCTTTTATTACTTGACTCTGCAGGCAGGTGCTGGGGAGGGGGTGACAAGGCTGGCTCCTGAAACAGAGCCCACACCCCTGCTCTGTGAAGGCCCTCTTGGGCTACGCTCCCACAGGAGGGGACACCAGTCTCTCCAGACAAGCAACTGTGATATGTGACTGCCAAGTAGGTAAGGACAGAACTGGCCTCTAGGACACAGAGGGACAAGTATCACCAGGATGTGCCTGGAGTGAATGTGGTCCAGGGCCCTCTGGATACACCCTCCCATCACCTTCCAGGCCCTGCCTCCTCTATCCAGCAGCTCAACACACTGACCCCCCTGACCAGTACAAATGTCTGCAAAGGTCTGTGGGATGAATGACTGAATGGAATACGAACCAAGAGCCACAGGCCCCTCAATGCCTGTAACATGTCCATTCCTGAGGACACAGGCCTCTGTCGTGATCAGAAGATAGTCCCTTCAGGACAGACAGTTACCAGCAGCCACACAGCAAAATTAACTGGCTGAGTCCCCCCATCTCCCCGTCTTTGGGGCGGAGTAGCTGGACCGCGGTGGCACTCCCAGGGCCTGTGCTAGAAAAGGACAAGTTACAAGTCAGTGTGTCAATGGAGACCCCTGCCAGGACTGTTAGGGATGGTAGTGGTGCTGGGGGACAGCCTCTCCTCCCCCTTTTACGCTCCTCCAAACCACAGAGCGTAAGAACATCCCAGGTCTTCCAGTGTACTGTTTCCTTGTCTAGAGTCCTGGATTGCTGCCTGCCTCCCAACCTGCTTCCAATACCTGGTAACACTCCTACTCATCCTTCAAGGCCCAGCTCAGTAACCACATGCATAGGGACACATGCCCAACTTCCCTACAATCCCACGTGCCAAGTGCTCTCTCTCTGGATCCCAGCCCACATCTGTTATGCTGGACACGCCTCCTTTGCTTCCAAAGCCTGGTTCATAGATACTACTGAATTCACACAGACCTGGAGGAGCCCTTTTGGAGGTCCCCAGGGCCAGCTCCTGATCTTACAGATGACCTGCATGTGTGGGTCCAGGCCAAGGCCACAGCTTGCGAAATGACCAAGTCCCACCCATCAGCTTCCCATCCTATTTTCCTTCAGCAACCAGAGCAGCAAGCAGGAAAGCAGTTCCCCCATGAATGCTTCTCGGCCTTCAATCCTGCCTGCTACTTGAGGCTCTGCTGACAGGCACTCCACAGAGCTGTCCCCAGAAAACCTAGTGCCCAGAAGCCACAGGACCAATCTCCCCCAAACTGCCTGCATATGTGCCTGCTTCCTCAAATGATGCAGGCTGACCACTGCAGGGACTCCCGAGGACCTGGCCATCACAAAGGAGGAAGGTGACCAGGAAACACCTCCATGAATCAGTCAGAGTCTGCCCAGACTGGCCCCTCCGTTCCCACTTTTCATTTCTTTCTGTGTTCCATTCTCTGTTGTAAATCAGACCACACCAAGCCAGACTCCACCTGTTGCACACGTGCACCTCAAAGAATAACAAACCCAACTCCGGAGCACCCACCACTCAGGTTAAAAAACATCTGATGGAAATTATTTTGTAAAGGGGATTCTGAGGTGGGGTGGGGGTGGAGGAAGACCAAAAAGCAGGAAAAAGGGTTTCTGGAGCAGCTCAGGAGTATCAGAGAGGATGCGGTGCTGCTTTTTGTTGAGATCTAATTTGCAGAAAAGATAACAGGCAAATAACACTAACCAGTGGGAAGCCAGGCTGCCCCCTCCCTGCCTGGCTTTTTGCACAATAGAAAGTGAAGCCAAAATGCCTTCACTTGGGTGCCACACCCAAGCCCCCCGACAGCAGTGGTCCCCCAAACCCATCCAGGGTTCTTGAGCTCCTGTGCCTTTAGCCTCTGGAACTAAGGAGCTAAGGGAGGTGGTGCTTTTCAGGGTCTGCCATCCCTATAGGCCTTGGCTAGCTCCTCCATCACATTCCCAAAATATACAACAGGTCAGTGCTGGGATACTGATCACATTGGTACCACAGACACTTGGGGTTGGTAAACCTGTGTGTGTAGGGAAAGGGGCCATCCTGGGCACTGTGGGGTGTTGGGGAGCATCCTTGGCCCCCACCCACTCAATGCTAGCAGCAACCAGTCATGACAATCACAGTTGTACCCAGACATTGCCCAGTGTCCCCTCAGCAGAGACGGAGGAGGGAGGGGGAACTGACTCGTTCAAGTACTGCACAGGTAACATGCACACTCTGCATGATACATCCATGTCCCTCCTAGTGCAGCCACCTTCCCTGGCCCCTCCACAAATCCCACCTACTCACCACCCACTTCTGGCAAGCCTGGGCCCAGAGTCTCACTGCTCTACTGATCAACACTAAGCAAAGAATCCCAAAATACACATGCCTGGATCCGGCAAGAGGCAGGTCTTTACAGATCCTAGGCCAGTGGTCGGCAAACTCATTAGTCAACAGAGCGGCAAACCGCGGCTCCCCTAGGCCCGTGGTCGGCAAACTGTGGCTCGCAAGCCACTTGCGGCTCTTGGGCCCCTTGAGTGTGGCTCTTCCACAAAATACCACGGCCTGGGCGAGTCTATTTTGAAGAAGTGGCGTTAGAAGAAGTTTAAGTTTAAAAAATTTGGCCCTCAAAAGAAATTTCAATCGTTGTACTGTTGATATTTGGCTCTGTTGACTAATGAGTTTGCCCACCACTGTCCTAGATCTGGAGGGGCCACCTCGGGGGAACAGAATCCAACTTAATCAGTGTGGCAGGATCACAACTTTGGTAAAAAGACACAATGCCTTTTGTTTTTAAGGCTGGGGGAAGAAGAGCAAGCTGGCCCGGGGGGGACTTGGGGCAACATACAAAACACTTGTCTTTTGATTTTTTGGTACTCTCCAATGTTATTTAAGTGAACATTACTCTGAGTCTTGAAAAAAACCTGATTGAACGGAAGGGCCTGTGTGAGGATGAACCACAAACAGAAACTCGGGTTCATTTTACCAGTGATACTGCTAGTGTGAGAAGTGAACTCAGTGCTGGTGACAAGTACAAAAAGGACTGCTTTGACTACCCACAGCACCTTCACTTCCACTCCCATCTTTGCAGAAACATCAACAATAAAACCACCCACCCTGTGCAGCAGTGAAGGATCCTCCTCTGGGAGGCCTCAAGCTTCAATCCCAGGAACCTGGTGGCCCCAGCTCCCTGGGGGGCTGGAGCCACACGTGGACGCACAGCTTCCAGGGAGGAACACAGAGATATAAGTGGCCTCAGCGAGAAAATAAATAACCTATGACCAGAGGTTATTAATGTCTCAGCTCAAATCTCACACCTCCTACAAGAAACCCTGCCAGATCCCTCTCACCAAACTCTGCCATGACATTGACAATCGCCACGATGGTATCTAAAGAGAAGCAAGTCCATTAACATTCTCTGCTCAACCCAAAGCAGGACATTCCTTGGAAGCCTGTCCCCCCTCCCGTTCTTGTCAAGTGGTTTTGACTTATTCCCTGTACAGTTTCGTCTGACAACGCGGCTTTACACAGAGTAGGTGCTCCTAATGAGGGCGCAGCCGGGGAATTAGTACGGAAATAAACAAGGACTGCCACAACACGTGAGGTCCAGCGAAGCGGTGGGGATGGTCCCCCCTCCCCAGGACCTCAGACGCTAATTAGGGCAGGAGTCCAGGGCCTGACAACCAGTGTCAGCTCGCTCACTTCCCGAGCCCCGCGTTATCTCACTCCACCCTCGCGACACCCCTAGGAGGGCATGTTCTCCCATTGTTTACATTTTATACTTGGTGTAAACAGAGGCTTACAGAGGTCCAGCTACTTGTACCGGGCCCCGAGGTGGGTGGTCCCGGTCCTGGCTGGAGGAACGTTGCCCGCAAGAGTGTGGGGAGGGGGCTGGGCTGCAACTGGGGGACCGGGGAAGCACCTGCGGTGGAGTTCAGGCCCGGGCTGGGAAGCCTAGCCCGCGGCGGACGAGCGGGCGGGCATTACCTGCTGCGGGGGGCGCCGCTCCGCCGCCGCCGGGCGCGCCCGGGCCCCGGGCCCCGCGGTGCCGGAAGTGGCAGTAGGGCCGCCGGCAAGGACCCCCGGGCGCCTCAGACCAATAGGGGCAGTCGATGGCCCGGAAGAAGCCGGTGGAGCGTAGCATGGTCCGTCCCGTGGGGAGGCCCCAGCCCGGAGCCGCCCACGTCCCCGGGCCCCTCACTGGCGCCGCGGTCGCCTTCGCCCGCGTTTCACAGACCCCGACGCCGCCATCTTGCTCAGAGGCCCCCAGAGGCCCCCGGACGCTGCCGTAAAGCTCCGGGGAAGCGGCTGTCCACAGCGTGCCCGATCAGAAACTCCTGATCTCGCGGAATCGAGGCGGGTCGTGAGCCCCTGGGTCGAGACAAACAGGCGTGAGAGATGGGGTGGAGCGTGCAGACTGCTCTGCCTGAGGCCTCCGGGAGCCTCGCCGGCGCCGCCACCCGGTCTTCAGCGGCGGCAGTAGCGCCATCTTGAACCCAAGGTCCCTTCGGCGTCTGAGCTGTCCACGGCGCGCCTGATGAGAAAAGCACCCCCCCCACCCCCACCCAAGGGCCCGTCCATGGCTCATCTTGAGTTTAATTTGCGTCATTAGCATGGTCTTCTAAAGCGCCCTCTGCTGGAAAAGATGAGTCCCACACCTAGCAACCCCAGTGCTTCAGTTACTCCATGCTCTAACACTCACCTCCGCCCTGGTATACAGTTGGTTTGCAGTAGTGCTTAATTTCTCCTACCTGTATTCATGTCAGCACTCTAATCCCTAGGCCCAGAGGAGTCCTGTTTTCATTCATTAATTTTTCCACCAAATACTGAGCACCTGCTCTATGCCAGCTGTTATAGATGCTATGCTGAACCGTATTTTGTTTAGTTAATCCGATGATGGACATTTGGGTTGTTTCCACCTTTGTCTATTGGAAGTGTGCTGCTGTGAACACAGGGGTAGGTATATTTGATTATCATTGTTTCAGTACTAGTGTTTTAAATGATGTAAACTTGTTGCCCATGTTTAGAACTTGAGAGATGTCACATAAAAACTGCAATCCCCACCCTATGAACCGTTGGCTACCCTGGGCCCACCAGATGGCAATTGCCAAGCAGCCCTGTGAACAGGGTGGGGAGGTCTGTGCAGGTCCCCTCTCTCCCAGCCCACCTCTCTCCTTACTTCAGCTAACTGGCCTTGTGGGCATTTGAGCTTGAGACCCCTCACCCAGGGGTCTCTCACACCTCTCCACCGACAACAGAAGGGTTGAGTGTAGTCCTGACAATGCTAGTGAGGTGAAATAAGTGCTCACACTCATAAGTGCTCCATTCATCCTCAAGGGCCTTGGCCATTCATTCCACAAATGTTTACCAAGTATCTACTCCATGCCAGACACAGTGCTAGAAAATCGGTGAACAAAGCAGAGACCCCCTACCCTGATGGAGGAAGACAGACATAGGAAATTTAGGAAATAAGTAAATGAGATAGCGTGATACAAGGCAGAAAGTGCTGGATTGGGGGAAATAGAACAGGGTAGGGCTGGGAAGTGATCCACATAGTCCTATGGGGAAAGTGGGATTTGAGCAGTTCTGAAGAAGATAAAGAGGAGCCAAGCAGACATCTAGGGGAAGAGCATTCCAAGTGGTGAGCACAGCACATGCAAAGGCCCTGGGGCAGGTCTGTGCCTGGCATGTTGGAGGAAGAGTATGGAGGAAGCCTGTATGACTGAAGCACAGTGAGCAAGGAGGAAAGAGAGGTGAGGGCAGAGAGGAAAGGGGGGTGGGATGGGGCAGGACCTTTTGGGCCTCGGGGAGAACTTGGGCTTTTATCCTGAGGAAAGAGAGAACACTGGAGAGCTGTGTACAGAGGAGGGGTGGGGCCTCAGATGTTCACACGCGTTGGCTGCTGTGGGAGAACTGTCAGGATACGGGCAAAGGCAGGACCTGACTCAAGCGCTCACTTGCGCCCTCTGGTGGATACCATGATGACAGACTGTAACGGTGATGGTAGGAGCCAGGGACCAGGGCTGGGGTAGCTAAGCTGCTCCAGGTGGACCATGATGGTGGCTGGAGCCGGATGGAGGCAGAGAAAGAGGGCAAAATGGGCAAAATCTGGATATGTCTTGAAGGTACAGCTTCAGGGAGGTTTCCGGATGGACTGGATGTGGTTGGTGAGACAAAGAATCAAGGTCAAGGGTAATCCCAAGGATTCTGGCCTGCACCCTTGGAAAGATAGAGCTGCTGACTAAAGGGGTGATGCAGAAGGGCAGCCTGGGGATGGGATGGGAACATCGGGTCTGGAGTTGAAGGCAAGGTCTGGCTAGTGATGGGTCAGGGGGTGTCATTCACACACAGGGGAACCTGAGCAGGGTGGGGGCAGTGGTTGCGTGCCAATGGAGGGTCCAGAAGGCAGGAGGGGACGTCTAGCTGTTTCCAGGGCATGTGGGAGTGTGTACTGGAGAGACTGAGGGAGGGGTTGCACCCATGGAGACTGCTTTCTAGGAACTCTGCCACAAAGTGACAGGGAAGCCTGCCAGAGGGGGACAGGGGTCCAGGGAGTGATGTCTTGAGGTCGTTCAGCGCAGAATCCGATAGAAAGAGGACATGGGTGGAACAAGATTGAGGGGGTGCAAGAAGGAGGCTGTCCTTGAATAAAGGTGAGAGCCCATGCTCAGAATAGGGGTGACTCTGGCAGCCACAAGGACAAGATCCTGAGGAAAGCTGGGTGGGAGCCCGAGGTGCCAGGGAAGCCCTCCCTCCCGCCCCCGAGGGTCTGCACTCCCTCAACCACAGCCCTACTTCAGGACTTTGGAGACTGCCTGAATCTGGGATGCCTTTTTCCTAGGAGGGGGTTCAAAGTTCACACCAGCTTCTCAATGCTCCAAGGGATGCTAATCTCCCTCCCTATGCCCCCCAGCCCCCGCCTTCCTCCCAATTGGGAGCATACAGTAAGCATACAATATAGGAGCTGCCAGATGACAGCACAGGAGCCTGTTGGGACACAGAAGCCCTGAGAGCAGGACTCCTCCAGCCCCACCCCTGTGCTGTCACTGCGCCTTGGTAGCCGGGTAACGGGGCGGGAAGGTGGGCGATGGTGGCAGCTGCATGAGGCGTGGGTGACACTAGGCAGCAGCGTGTCCTGCTGCAAGCAGCCTCCTCCCTTCCCGGGAGTTTAAGGATGCGGGTTGTTATTTTGTGTCCCAGCCACTGTGGACTTTCCAAGACTCCCACTAAGTCTCTGAATTCACTAGCCCTCTGTCTCAGTTTCCTCAAAAGGTTGGTGACCTTGAGGCCACATTGGTGAGTGGGGCAGGGCCCACCTGCTGGGGGCCAGCAGTGGGAAAAACCACACTGGCTCTGAGCTGGGTTTAAAAAAGGGCTTGTTTAATTAAATACAAGGATAAGGTCAGGCAGGGCAAGGGAGAGGGGTGCCACCAGAGAAAGCACAAGTCCCTAGGGATGCTACCCCCCACCCCCCCTTGAAAGGCCACAGCTACCACTGGCCCCTTGGAGGAGGGGGGCATGGGTCTCTTCAGGCCTCTGAACAGGAGCCAGACATTAGAGTTCTCAGCTTCCTGGGCCCTGGGCCCCGAAGCCCACTGTGGACAGGCACCGGCCAGGCCTGGGACATCTAGGGGACATCCACACAGACACAAAGGTGAATGGGACACACCCTTCTGCCCTCAAGGACAAGGGCATTCCCCTCTGGGAGAGAAGGATTGAGGGCAGATGGGCCAACTCTGCAAGGGTCTGCCCGTAGGCTGAACCTGCAGACAGACCCTCCCCAGCCCAGCTCCAAAAGGACCTGAGGCACCCATCCCTGGATCCTGCCAGGCTGAGGGTCCATTCCACAACAGTGCCATCCAAACCACCACCCCCCACCCCCGGCCCCAGTCAAGACACAAGGAAGGCTCTGGAACAAATGCAGATGCCACAAACCTCCTGCAGCCAATGGGGGGTGGGGGGGAGGCAGACAAGCCCTTTTAGGGTCTGGGGGCAGGGAGCCTGGGTCCCTTCCCACTCCAGAGCAGGGGGGCTGGATCCTCAGTCCTTGGTCCAAAATGAAATCTAACCGGCTCCACCAGAGGACATGGCATCCACCCCCTCCACCCTAAGTTAGGTCATGACGACACTCCCCTCACCTCCTTCTCCTGAGGATGACAGACCACCCACTGTGGCCCTGATCAAAAAAGAGATTGGCGCCTGAAAAAATATTCTACCCGGTCCAAAAACACACACAAAAACCCAGCTATTCCTAGGGGGTTCTGGGCCAGTCCTCCTGCCTCCTATCCTTGTGGGTGGCAGCTCAATCACTGGTCCAGGCCTGGCAGCCCAGGGGGACATGTAGCAAGAGGCAGGATGGAGCCAGGGCTCCCACCTCCACCTGCAGGGTGGGGAGGGGTGCATTTAGCCCAGTGGCTGTCTGGTCCCTAAAGGGAGGGAATGATTGTCATGTGGTGCTGTGGAAGGCCAAAGTTGGGAGCAGGGAGTAGCTGCGGCACCAGCTTCTCACTTACACTAACATACCACACCCACCTAGGGGAGGCAGGACAGCACCCCAGCCAGCAGAGACAAGAAAATAAATAAGCCAGCATTCACTCCATCCCCATATCCACATCTCCCCAAAGTGAGGCAAATGCTCTTTGGAAGAACCCTGTTCCTCCCCACCCTCCCCTATCTCAGAAGCAAAACCCAGACCCTATGGTTACCCTCCCCCTCCCCCTGCCCACCTGCCTGCCATGGGCAGTGGGACAGAACCTGTTAACACCTGAGATCGAATACCCGAGTGGGGGACGGCTGGGCCGCACCCCATTTCCCTGAACATCTCCAATGGCTTTCCATGGGGTGAGGAGCCCCAGGCGGGTGGGTGGGGGCAGGTGTGCCCTCAGTCACCCCTGGATCCTCTATGGCTCTTTGCTCACTTCTTCCCAATCTAGAGAGGGGCCTGGGGCTGATTCCAAGCACTGGGCAGGGGGTACCTTTCCTGCCCCCCTCCACACACATATCCCCCCCCCAAAGCAGGGAAGTGGCAAAGGGGAGAGAGGAGCACCTGCCAGCCACCCACCTGGGGTCCCAGTTTAGTAGATGGGAAGAATTATAGGTCGTGGCTATTTACAAACACGGGCCCCAGCCACCCATGGTGGGGGGCATATCCAAAAGGTCCAGCTGACCCCAGTCTAGTCTCAGGCCCCCTCCTTGCTTTCTTGAGGGGATCAGAGGCATCAGGGCCCTTAGGGGAACGCTGGAAGGGTGCCTGGACAACAGGCATGTTGCTGGTGCTCTGGGTGGGGTGAGATCCGGGTGGGCTGGATGGGCCCTACAGGCCGGCAGGGGCTGGGCTGGGTGCTGGGCTGGGTGCTGGGCTGCCAGCCAGGCTGCAGGGCAGGGAGTCGCTGGGTGAGGTACTGCGGGCGCCTGGGCGTCGGAGCAGTTCTGGGCGGAAGCCAGGGTGGCGGCGTGCGTGCTTGGTAAGATGGTCGCTGCGGGTGAAGCGTTTGGAGCAGAGCGGGCAGGGGAAGCGCTTCTCCCCCGTGTGTGTCCGGTGGTGGCGGGCCAGCTCATCGGAGCGCGCAAACTTCTTGTCACAGCCTGGCCAGTCGCAGGCAAAGGGGCGCTCACCTGGATGGATAAGGCAGAGGGCAGAGAGACAGTTGTCAGTGGGTTGAGGTTGGGGGGACAAAGAGAGGGGGACATCCCATCAGCTCCCAAAGCATCCCGGTCATTTGTCTCTTTCCCACCCCCTAGTACTAGAGGCTGAATTCTGGGTGTGAATTTAAACCGTGTAAATGCAAAAAATAAAGGACCCCCACTCAGTTCACAAACCCCTAATGAATATCCTCGTCCTTGATTTCCTGGGAACGTGCAGTAATTACAGGACTGTGCGCACTCTCCATCAGTTAAAAGTAAAACCTCCAGGGACTGGCTTCTACCAGCCTCCCGCACCACCCCACCAGCACCACCGTGATGGTGAGGGTCTCCTTGTGTATCTGCCACACAAGTGCAGGCTCAGATGCATGCTGGGTTTTTGGAGGGGCTTCTCTTCATGCAAACTGGTCTCACCATCCCCACCCTCACACTCCTCCTCTCCACTCCTCTGTTAGGGGATTCAAGGTGTTAGCGACCACAGTTCAATTCCCTCCTTTTGGAAATGACCACCAAGGGTGCAAAGTGGGTAACATCATCTGGGCAATTTCCAATGCCCAACCCCTTGGCTGACCTTCGTGGTCCCTCTATGTGTAGACGGACATGTGAAGGGCCGTCCCGGGTCACCTGCATCCCTGCATCTTCAGGTACAGCGGCCCCACTGCAGGTCCCCATTGCAGCGCCTCCGGGAAGGGGCGGGTGGCAGGGGCATGGGCAGGTCCTCACCCTGCAACTTCCTCTGAAGACCACACCCACTGCCCAAGCAGACCTCGCTCATCCTGCCCACCCCCCACCCAAGCCCCACCCCACACAACCGTCTGGGGTCTCCTCTGCCACACAACCATGCCGCACCCCACCCCCATAGTCTCAAAGTCTCAACTGCCAACTTCTCCCCAGCCGGAGGGGGGGCAGGGGCCAGCCTGGACCTCCACCATACCCAAGGCCAAAGGGCCGGGCATCTGGGACCCTGAGATCCCCCTGGGCATTGCTCCGCCTGATGCCCAGAAGTTTTGAAGTGTGTGTGGGCATGTGTACATAGAATGTGGATACGTGGGCGGAGGGGGGGAGGGAGAGTGGCACAGCCTGGTCAGGTGTTACCTCCTGAGTTACACACTAAAAGGCTTACTCTGGAACACTTCTGTAACTAGGGCTGACCCTTTTTCTGGGAACACATCCACCGGTGGGGGGCAGGTGGTGGGGGAGACAGACAGAAGAGGGTCCTCAGCTAGGGGTCAGATAAGACTCCCAAAGCAGGACCCCATGGTGAAGGATACAGACGGAGATGACCAGGACACAGCAGGAGGGACCACAGGACAGACCTGCAACCATGGGGACAGCAGGGCTGGCATTCTCAGGGTAACCTGGTGACATTGCTGCTGTGAAAGCTCAAGACCTGCCCGGGGGAAAGAGCTGTGGTGGGGGACACCAGTGGACTCCCCAGGGACTCAGCCATCACCCTGGCCCAGGAAAGAGCTGTACTAAAGCCTTCCCTCCCCCATCCCTTCCTCCAGGCCACACATGGACACCCCCAGCATGACAGGAGAGGGGGGTCAGAAGCCTAATAGGCCCCCCAGAAGGTTTCTTGTGGGGTACCTGTCGGTCTTGCTTACAGCTAGAGGAGGGCAGTCCCTAGGAGGATGTGAACCCAGGTGTCTGGGGAAGGGTACTAGTGCCACCTTCCCCAGGGAGGTGATGAGGGGAGAGCAACTGTCCCCAAGACCGCAGGCAGCTGAAAATCCCTGGGGCTGTCCCCTCCACACCCCGCGCCTCCCCAAACAATCCACAAGGCAGGGCCAGCAGCAGCTGGGGGAGGAGTCGCAGCAGGGACGTCCTCTACAGAATCAGGGGGCTCAAGAGAGTCTGGAAAGGATCCCAACCTCTCCTCAATGGTAGCAACCCTCAGAGGATGGATCTGGGGAAGGGGAATCCAGTTACAGGGGTAGGGCTGCTGGCTTTGGACTAGACCTGGATGCCCCTCTGAGGGACACACAGCGTGTAGCCATCTTGCAGGACACAGGCGGGAGAGCAGAGGGGAGGAGTCATCCGCAGTAGGCTCACTTCCCCATTTAGGGCACTGGGGCTGGTCCCCACCTTCACCCCTCCACCCGGCAGTTCCACCTTCAAAGAGCCGGTTGCATGGGTGGCGACAGTGCCAGCCAGGACAGGTCGAACGCAGCTGAAGCCGCTCAGAGCACAGCTGCCACACACAGCTCACTGGCGTGGGGACATCCACAGCCCCAGCCCTCGCTGCTCACGTGGTCCCGCTCCCACAATGTTGGGCAAATGCCTGCAAAGATGCCAGGCCCTGCCACCCTCTCACAGTCCGGGAAAGGGGGAACATTTAGAGACTCAGGGCCAGTGAGGGCTCTAGATATGGCCAGTTGGCTGCCCCAGGCATCCTGGCTTGAACGGGTGCTAGGGAACATGCCATGCCATGGGTAAGGCCATGGTGACTTAACCCTGTGACCAGCTGGGCCACGGTGAACTAGGGACAGCCAGGAACCAACACCAAGGATCAAGTCACTCCTCAGAATGGTCTCCCCTTACCCTGCAGGTGCCCTACCCCACCCCCATCCCACCCCCTTTCCTGGCTTTTAAATCTTTGTGCTCAGCATCTCCTGGGTGTGATATTGCTCCCCACCCCCAACCTGGTATGCCCGATACATCTCTGGAAAGAGTCTGGCTCGAGTTAGGCAGCAGCTAACACGTTTGCCCATCATCTATCTCATTTACCCACCACCCCAGTTTGAAGCTATGACTACTCCCACTTATTTAAAATGATGGTCATTTGCAGTCCCTCCCTTGTCCCTCTCCTCCCTCCTGGAGGACCCAGGCTGCCCCAGCTCACTTCCTAACCAGACTAGCATCTTTGGCATAAAGGGGGGCTCTTGGTGCCGGAGGTGAAGGAGGCACAGCTCCCACAGTCCCTCTCCCCCCAATGTGTGTGTGTCAGAGACCTGATGTTCTGGAAACATCAATGGGTAAAGGCGATCCACCCAGCCCCCCTCCCTCCTTGGGAGGCCAGCTCCTCAGTCCCATATCATTTGCCCAATGCCTGGCCATCTGGGCCACCTTTATCAGGGAGCCTGGGTGGTGGGTGGTTATCACCCCCTGCAATGTTGGGGGGCCCTCCCCCACCCCCCAGCTGGGGCACAGGCACCTGAAGCCAGTTCTAGCTGCTCTCTGCACCCCTGCCTATTGGAGAAGGAGACGAGGTGGGGAGGCAGTTCCTGGGGGGACCATGCCCTGCTCAGGCCCAGCAATGTCCCCCTGCCTAACCCCAGATAAGCCACCAGTCTCCTGAGCCCCACCTGACCTTAAGGGAGCTCCAGCTCTGCCTGGGGGGCATGCTACTACCCCTCCAGGCCTCAGTTTCCCCATCTGCCTCTCCTCCTGGGGGCCTCTTCGGCAAACTATGATTATCACCACCACCCGCCACCTTGGGCTGTGGGATCGGAAAACTGGGGGTCATCCTAGCCCCTGTCCCTCACATCCTGAGGCTTCCCCCTCCTACCTAATTCATAAATCAGCCCACTCCTCTCCTCCCCTCCCCTCCCCTAACATATAGTGGCCTGGCTCCTCAACCCCTAATCCCTTCTCCATAAGCGGATTTTCCTCTGCAAAGCCCAGCTCTCTCCGCCTGTCCCCCACCCTGCCCTTTGGATTAAATGAAGCCCTGAGGCTGCTCTTCCCCCTCTATACCTCACACCACCATCTCCTCAAAAGCCACACCCTAGTGCCCCTGCTACCCTCCTGCAATCAGGGTGCTGTCCCCTCTCCTGGGACACACCCCTCCCTGCCCCACCTGATCCTAGGGCTTGCCTCTTCTTCCAAGGAAGCCTTTTCTTTCATCAAGCCCCGAGGTTCCAGGTCCCAGGGGACAAGACTGCGGTCCCCAGTACCTTGCTCAGAGTAGGTGCTCAGCTACTATTTATCAGACTAAGGTAGACAGGGTTTTAGAGTCAAGCAGGGGGGTCTCAACTGGAGGTAATCCTGAACCCCCACTCCATGGGACACTGGGCAATATCTGGGAACATCTACAGTTGTCATAACTGGGGAGAGCTCCTGGCACCGGTGGGTGGAGGCCCAGGGGAACTGAGCCCCCTGGAGGCACACATGGCTGACTGCCTGCTGGGCACTGGGGGGCGCAGACAGGGGAGCCCTCTGGAGATGAGGGAGGCTGGGAGAGCATAGACAGCCAGCCTCTCCTCCCGCCCCCGCCCCATCTCCCTGCTCTCACTCTTGTATCCACAGCAACCGCAGTCAACATTTCCCGCAGCTTCCAAAGTCCTTGCCGGCCCCACGCAGAAGAGCTCTATGAGGACCCGATTCCAGGGGCTGCAGGCAGGGCACAGGAGACCACAGGACAGCCCTCTCCCCTCCCTGTGGTTGGGTAGCCCTGTGAGAAGATCCCAGGGCCCCTCTGGCCTCTTCACCGGCCCCATGCACCAAATGAAACAGGGATGATGGGGGCACCACACTCCCTCCAGTGCCTGTCTGCTCATCTGCTCATCTGTACAATAAGGCTAGATCAGGATTGGCATTGCCTTTACAGAGAGAACAGACCTCAGACAAGGTGGGTAAGGGTAGGACTCTCTCCCAAGGGCCCTTGGGAGGACGGCTCAGCAGACAGCTAGCTCTAATTATTCTCTGTTCCTAGCCTTGGGATACCCAGGATGAGCATGGATTCCCCAGCCCCCAAGCAAGCTTAACAGCAGCTGCCCGTCCAATGGGGGCCAGGAAAGCCAAAAGGCCTTCACATAGACTCCAGCAGAGCTTGGTGGTCCTGGGAGTCAAGGACCAGCATTAAGCACACAAGTATCCAAAATCCTTGAGAAACGGAACCAAGGGGCACCTGCCAAATGGGTCCAGGAGCTGCGCCCCACTAGGTCCTTGCACTATTGTTATAAATACAGCTCCAAGACAGGACAACTCCCACAGGGCACAGGACCCAGCACAGATGGCACTCTGTCCTCCCCACCATCTGCACTCACCCTTGTAACACCCCAACTCAGCCTCTTTGGCCTCAGTTTCTCATTAAAAACAGGGATGGCAATACTGAAGTACTGGCCCCAGCAAGGAGTCCTCCTCCCCCATGGACTCAGGGAGACGGTCACCATTGCCTGGGGACCTAGAGGGTCTCAAGGATCCCAAGACACCCTGGAGAAGTGTCCCTTGGGAGCCTGGCCACCCCCTTCACTCTATCCAGAAAGTCTGACAGAATCCAGAGGCAAAATCAAACCAAGTCAGGGCACTGGGGGTCCCCAAAAGGTTCTCAGAGAATACCTCAGGCCAGAAATGGGGCAGGTGGAAGGGCACTGTGATAAGTGAGAGATGGGATCCCTCTGTCCCCTCTGTCAAATCTCCCACTTCAGCCGCCCCCACCCCACGCTGTTGAGCCACTGAACTCTTAGGTGACAACCCACACCCAAAGAGGAACTTCTCCATCTTCACGGACTCCCTAAATATCCCTCCCACAAACATGAGGATACCACTATCTTTAAAAAGAAATAATATCCAGTGACTACACAGAGAAAGATGGTCGCTCCTGTTAAGAGAATTTAGACCCCACCCAAGTCCTGTCCTGGCTGTGCTCACAGGTGGACAGAGCCTCCATCACCTGAGAACAAGGGACAGGAACTGAAGGAGAGGTGGGAAGAGTGCGGAATGGGGAGGGGGGCTGCCAGCACGCATGTGGCATTTGAGATCTGGCCACTGGCCTGAGGCTGCCTGCTATGTGTGTCTGCCACACTACTGGGAACCTGCTTTCCTGCACCCTGTCCACCTGTCAACAATGAGAACCTGTCCACTGAGCCAAGACCCACCATCCCTGATCCCCAGCCCAAACTCACAGCTTGGTGGGCATTCTCATGGTGGGCATTCTATGGGGAAGAGAGGGAGCCCACTGCAGGATAAGGGGAGACGGTGACAAAATAAAAGGGTGACCAGCACCCCTTGACTCCAGGCTCCCCTACATGCCCCACCACCCACTGGGCTGAGAGAGGTGACAGTGTCCCAAAAACCTACTGCACAACCCTGTGCACCTTCCGGGTTCTGCAGCAAGTGGGGGCAACAACACGCTAGAAACACTATGAGGACCCGATTCCTTCAGGGAGTCCTCCTCTCCAATCTCTCTCCTCCCCAGACTAAAGTCTTAACCCTCACTCTCAACCCCTCTCTCCGCCTAAAACACTCCCCCCCCCCCACATCCTGGCCCCGTGCCAGGAGCGGCGCCTTCCTCTGAGCAGAATCCACAACGCTATCCCGCAGACCGCGACGCGACTCCTCCTCCCTCTCTACAGCTAAGGAAACTGAGGCAGGGGAAGGGGAAGAACGAGAACCTCAGAGCTGGGTGCTCCAACCACAATGCACAGCACCCAGATCCAAACGCAACAGAAAATAAAAAAGAAAGAGGCCACTGGAAAAGGGGGCTGCCTGGGAGCCCCGATCCCACACCACGACTGCGCGGCGCCGCGCTCCCAGCGAGCCCCTGCCGTTGCCGCCGCGCCAGCCATCCGCGCGCCACCCGACCGCGTGGCCGCCACGCCCCCTGCGCGCGCCCCACCCACCGAGGCCCCGCCCTCCCGGCAGGCGCGGCGGCAACCCGGGCGCGCCCCCCACCCCGCCCCCGACCCGCCACGCAGTTTCGGGGTCCCGGCGGGGGAGGGGGCCTAAGAGGCTGCCCTGGCGGACCGGACTCACCTGTGTGCGTTCGCAGGTGCGATTTGAGGTGCGAGGACTTATAGTACGCTTTGGCGCAGCCCGGGAAGGGACAGCGGTGGCTCTTGGCGGCGGCAGGCGCGGCGCCGGGGGCGCGGCTAGAGGACGGAGACGAAGCGGCCGAGGAGGAGGAGGCGGGCGAGGCGCCCCCCGGGGCCGCAGTGGACCCGCCTCGCAGGTCGGCCAGGATACTGGCAGCCAGCAGGTGGGGCGCGGCGGCAGCTCCAGGCCCCGAGCCGGGGGCAGCCCGGGAGGGCGGCGTTGGCGGCCCCGGGGGCCCGGGCGGGGCGGCCTCGCGGCGTGGCGCGCGCACATCCAGGCCGGCGGCGGGGCCCGCGCCCTCGGGGCCCGGCCGCCCGCGGTGCACTACGGCGCCCGAAGAGATGGCCATGAGCACGTCGGCTGCGAAGTAATCTACGCACGCTACCGCCGCGGACATGCCGGAAAAGGGCGCGCGGCGCGGACCGAGCAGAGGTGGCGGGAGCGGTGCCCGTCCGGCCGGCGGCGGCTGCTCGAGTGCGGGAGGAGGAGGAGGAGGCCGGTGCGCGCCGCCGCCGCCGCCGCCCGCGCTCGACCCGCCCCGCCCCGCCTGACGCGCCCTGACGCACCGGAGCCCGCGGGGGCGGCCACGTCCCGCCCCGCCCGGAGGACGCCCCCTCGGGGCGCCGCGGCCACGCCCCCAGCCCGGCGCGCCCTCCAGCGAGCCGCACGCTGCCGCCTGGGGCGGGGTCCGGGCGGATGGAGCCGCCTCCCTGGCGCGCCCCCTCCGGCCCGAGAGCGCGCCCTGGCCTTCGACCCTGTGCTCTCCTGCCCACGCGTGGTTCCAGGCCTGGAGCTCGACCCTCCTGGAGCGCCCTTTCTGCTGCTCCAAGGCCCCCAGGCACCTCCCCAGAGAGCGCCCTCCACCAGAGTGCCACGCCCCTCCTTCCCCGAACTGCTCCGCCCCCTTTCGGCGCACCCCTCCCTTCGCGCGCTCCCCGCCCCTCGCGGGCGCACCCATCCCACGGCGCGGCGCGCGGCAAGCAGAAGACCGCCCCTTCCCCAGACGCTTCCACCGGGCCCCAGCGCGCCCCCGTTCGCGATGGGGGAGGGCTCCACACCCCACGTGGCTGGGTGGGGGTACGGAGGCGGCCAGCCCCGCCTCCCAGCCACGTGCGCGACCCTTCCCCCCCCCACACACACACACACCGGGCCTAGTGCCCCGCTTGAATGCGCGCATCTGTGTCCCCTCGCCGCCTTTGGTGGTAGTCCCCATGCTGCACCCTGAGGCCCCCCGGGCCTCCCTGGCCTAGGCACCGGAGGAGTGGGCCGCCCCACCCCCCGGGTCGAACGAACCTGTGTTCGTTCCTCTTTTTGCGCCCCATTCGGGAATCACTCTGCTCGCCTCATTAGGGCTGAGGATTGGTGTGTGTTCGGGAGGGCGAGAGGAAAGGGGTTGGGAAAAGGAACCTACTGGAGTCGCAAAAGGCTGGGCTCGGGGCGCCTTGGCGAGGCAGAGCGTCCGGCCCTGCCGAGACACGCGGGTCGCGGACACCGCTCCCCGGCGCTGGGCAGGGATCCTTGTAGCTAGAACGATTAAAGTGTGGTCTCTCTAAGCCCCGGAGGATGTCCAGACCAAGTTTAATAGCTGGGGACGCAAATGGCCGGGCTCGCAGCCCCAAAGTGGTGGCTGCAGACCAGTGGGCGACCACGCCCCCGCCCCTTCCTATGCCAGCGGTAGCGGCGTTGCAGTGGCCTGAGCGGCCTCCAGGGGGCCTGCACGGCCTCCCTGCCCAGGTTACAGTCCCCAATGCTAGCTTGGCGACCTGCGTGTGGACAGGGGCCGTGACCCTGGCCCCATCCCGGAACTCTATCCTTACCCTCTCCACCCCCAACTCCTAACTGGCCTGATACCGCTGAGCTCCTCTGCCCCCAGGCTAGCCACTGTCCCCTGGGGTTCCGCCCCTAGGTACTAACTTGTGGCAGCCCGGAGGGAAAAGAGGGGAATGGAGCAATGACTTCAGGATGCAGAGACAAATGCAGCCCAGTGGGCTCCCTTTG
The DNA here is from genome assembly GCF_963455305.1 of Plecotus auritus. Classification (NCBI taxonomy): domain Eukaryota; kingdom Metazoa; phylum Chordata; class Mammalia; order Chiroptera; family Vespertilionidae; genus Plecotus; species Plecotus auritus. The sequence continues at coordinate 83,146,510 of NC_137773.1, forward strand.
ACAGACAAGCCCACTCTCCCAGGCCTGGGGCTCCGAGGCCCACTCCGGACAGCCATTATCCAGGTGGCATTCATTGGGCGCTGGCGGTCAGCATTCCTGCCGACCTGGGCCCCCTGTACTTTTGCAGGCCCCCAAACCCCCATCTCAGTAGTCCCACCCGCAGGTGCTGCTCAGTCCCCACAACCCAACTTCTCCGAGTCCAGAAAAGGCAGGCAGCACTTTGCAGGATCTCCCCACCAGGCAACACAGGCAAATAGCAGGGTGAGAAAAAGGCTGGGACCTTTCGTTCCTTCTGCCCATGTTTATTGGGCCAGAAGAGCCCCACAAAGGCTGACCTCCAGGGGCTCAGTCTAGGGCAAGGCAACTGGAAGTCTGACAATGGCATGGGTGAGCAGGCACAGGCCTGACAAGTGGAGGAAGTAGGGGTAGTGTCCCAGAGGCAGATCCATCTGGGGCCTGAAGTGTGAGAACCTCAGGCTGGTGTCGCAGGAATACAGGGCAGTGGCTGAAGAGGTGTCCTCTTCCTACAGAGGGAAGGGGGTAAGCTGTGGCAAGGTAGGGGTCAGGACTGCCATACAGGCTGTGCCCAGCAGGATGAGTGGTCCAGACAAGTCATTCTCTCAGGGCCTCAGATGTGCACCACTCCCAGGGATAATGAAGGTCTCTAGGCCTCCATCTATGTGCCACAACAGCTGCTCTGTAGGCAGGAGACTCCTGCTCCACCTGTAAAATTTCTCTTTACACCCAGGCCGCCAGCAAATATATAACCCTCAAACCCCCATGACCCCCCCACCCCCTCTCAGACCCCATGCTCAGCTCAGCCTTGTACCTGGTCGCTCTGTTCTTACTACAACCCTTCAGTAGTCAGACAGAAATCAAGGTTGCAAGAGGGCTGAGCAGCAGCCTTCCGGTGCACAGAGCTAAATGGTAGTGAGAGTTTGGGGAATACACAAAGGGAGATGGCCTGAGCTTAGTCCAGGATGAGCACCCACCTGGCGTTAGTCCCTCCTTTCTCCAGACTTCAACTGTAAACCGGAGACCATCTTTGCCCTTCACTGAGAGCACCAAGGGGCTCAGGGATGGGGGAAGATGCCAGATGTGGAGGTGGAGGGCACACAGGTGCAGGTGAGGGGAAGGGTACATAAAGTGGGGTGCACCCTGGAGCACATGTGCCCATGGGAAAGGTACAGATCAGGTCAAAATCAAGGCTCCAGGGTATGTATGTGTGTGTGTAAGTATAGACATAATGGAATGGCCAATATCTTCTTTTAGATAGTGAAGCCTTTATTTTTTGTTTTAATAGTACTTTCTATACAACTTTTACCCATGTGTATTTTTTTGTTTTCTTTAAATGTCAACAGGTATCTAGGCAGTGCAATTATGACCACCTGTCCTTTGTTTTTTATACTTTTCTATATGAAAAACGATTTTTAAAATAAATCCACCCTTAGTGTGGACTGGACTCAGGGACTCACTTCCTAAGAACAGGGCAGGAAAGGGGGAGGACAACAATCTGCAGTGGGGACACCCTGCTGGATCCCACCTCACCCAGGTGGACAAGGTCCACCTCAGGTTGATGTCCTGTGTGTGTTGGGAACTCCTGATGGAATGTGACCAGAAGGGCACCTCACATTGGTATGCTCTTCCCAAAAACCCACAGCCCCAGTCTATTCATGAGAAAACAGAAGGCCAAATTAGGGGAAATTTCATAAAATGCCCCCCAAACTGTCATAAAAAAAAAGACTTGAAGTGCCCTAGATTGTAAGAGACTAAGGAGATGTGATGACTAAATGTGATGTGGGGATCTGGGTTAGATCTTGGGACAGATAAGGATGTCAGTGATGAGACTGGCATGTAGTTGATGGGAATGCACACAAGTCCATTTATTGGCTTTAACACAATGTTAACATGAAGGGTATTGGGTGAAATGTAGATGGGAACTCTCTATACTGTCTTTGCAACTTTTCTGAAAAACCCCAAATGATTCCAAGATGAAAACTTTAAAACAAACGTGGAGAGGGAACATGGGAGTAATTTAATAATAATAACCACATGGGCCCTGACCGGTTTGGCTCAGTGGATAGAGCGTCGGCCTGCGGGCTGGGAGGTCCCGGGTTCAATTCTGGTCAAGGGCATGTACCTTGGTTGCGGGCACATCCCCAGTGGGAGGTGTGCAGGAGGCGGCTGATTGATGTTTCTCTCCCATCGATGTTTCTAACTCTCTCTCCCTTCCTCTCTAAAAAATCAATAAAATGTATTTAAAAAAAATAAAATAACCACATGGATAGTAGCAGCTTACATCAGAGGAAATACACATAGTATCATTGCTCTGTATACAGCTTACCAAAACTGCCAATTTTGTGCCCTTTGACCCAGCAATTCCACTCCAAAAAAGGTACCAAAAAATATTCATAAAGAAGCAAGTATGGCCTGGCCAGCATGGCTCAATGGTTGAGTGTCGACCTATGAACCAGGAAGTCATGGTTTAATTCCCAGTCAGGGCACATGTCCAGGTTGCAGGCTCAATCCCCAGTGTGGGGCATGCAGGAAGCAGCCGATCAATGATTCTCTCTCATCATTGATGTTTCTATCTCTCTCTCCCTCTCTGAAATCAATAAAAATATATATTTTTTAAAAAGAAGCAAGTATGCCGGAACTGGTTTGGCTCAGTGGATAGAGCGTCAGCCTGTGGACGGAAGGGTCCCGGGTTTGATTCCAGTCAAGGGCATGTATCTTGGTTGCGGGCACATCCTTAGTGGGGAGTGTGCAGGAGGCAGCTGATTGATGTTTCTCTCTCATTGATGTTTCTAACTCTCTCTCCCTCTCCCTTCCTCTCTGTAAAAAATCGATAAAATATATATATTTAAAAAGAAGCAAGTATGTATAGCTGAACTATTTGTAATTGGAAAAAAAGAAAGAAACCACCTCAACACTGGTTATTAAATTATGGAGAAGGTTCCTTGGGAGAACCAGGACACGGGGTCAGGAAGGAGGAGCCAGCTCCAACTCCCGAGGAGGCCCATTCATGCTGTGATCTCTGTGTTTTCACCTGTAGCCTGCCCACAGTGATTACCTGTAGAGGGGCCTGCAGGGACATGGGAGGAGCAAGATGGGATATGGAGGTTTAGGAGGCAGTGGACCAGCTCCTCAGAGGGGCATGTCAGATAGCATATGCCCTATTCATCCACCTGCCTGGTGTTGGGTGTTGGCAGATATGACCCTAACCACTCAGTGTTTGTCCTGTTCACTACTCTGGTACAAATACTGCCCTAGCCCTGGCCCGTGAGGCTCAGTTGGTTGAGCACCGTCCTGTGCACTGAAAGGTCATCAGTTCTATTCCTGGTCAGGGCACATACCCAGGCTGTGGGTTCGATCCCCCGTCAGGGTGCTGCAGGAGACAGCCGATCATTGTTTCTCTCTCTCCCTCCCTCTCTAAAAGTCAATAAAAATATATTAAGCCCTAGCTAGTTTGGCTCAGTGGATAGAGCGTTGGCCTGTGGACTAAAGGGTCCCAGGTTCAATTCTGGTCAAGGGCACATGCCCGGATTGTGGGCTCAACCCCCAGTAGGGGGTGTGCAGGAGGCAGCCAATCAATGATTCTCTCTATTCATTGATGTTTCTATCTCTCTCTTCCTCTCCCTTCCTTTCTGAAATCAATAAAAATAGCCGAAACCAGTTTGGCTCAGTGGATAGAGCGTCGGCCTGCGGACTGAAGGGTCCCGGGTTTGATTCCGGTCAAGGGCATGTACCTTGGTTGTGGGCACATCCCCAGTGGGAGGTGTGCAGGAGGCAGCTGATCGATGTTTCTCTCATCGATGTTTCTAGCTCTCTATCCCTCTCCCTTCCTTTCTGTAAAATATCAATAAAATATATTTTTTTAAAAAAATCAATAAAAATATATTTGAAAAAAAAAATAAAAATATATCAAAAAGCCCTGGTCAGTGTTGTTAAGTGGTTAGAGTGTCGGCCCACATGAAGGGTCATAGGTTCGATTTCCAGTCCAGGGCACACACCAGGGTTGCAGGCTAGATCCCTGACCCAGTCAGGGTGCATGCAGAGACAAACAATCGATGTATTTCTCTCTTTCCCCCTTTTTCCCTTTCACTCTCTCTAAAAAAAATCAATGGAAAAAATATCCTCAGGTAAGGATTAACAAAACAAAACAAAAATTGGTTTCTTTAGATGTTACCCAGCTGGTCTTCTCCTTAATCCAATTCTGATTTCAAAGAGTCACCAGAGTTAATATATATCTGCAACCCCCCTAGTCAAGACAATGTTCTAGCAGTATGTCAGCCTTTTGTGATAGAGCATTTTAGAGATTAATGCACACTTCCCACTCTCTTAAGACATCTATGTTTATTTCCAACATGTGTGAGACTACTTACCATAGTCCAGAGATCCCTCACAGCCAAGAGCTCAGGGTAGGACAATGGACGTAGCCAGAATGAAGCAAGCCCCAGCCAGGCCTAGCCAGATAGTGGGCATATGACTGACCTACTACTGGCATGCCACACAGAATGCACTAGCCCCCTGCTCAGAGCCACTGGGGACAGACCCAGGGGCCCCATTCCTTCTCCAGGAAGTGGGAGGGACAGAATCTGGCTCTAACCTGGTGCTCACTTACTTCCTTTCACACGGGGATTCCCTCCCCAGAGCTCTTGCTCATCCTCACTCCTTGGCTGGCCCAAGACCCCTGAAAGTAGAGGCTCAGAGAGGCACAACACAGGTTTCATTTGTCAGACACCCAGGGGCTTGGCCTCCGGGCCACCTCTCACAGGCCCATTCTCCTTTAGTCCCCACTTATCTGCTGAAGGAGAAAAGCCATCTTCAGGATGCCCTCCTCCTCCAACATGGGTCAGGGGGAGCTCTGCTAGGCATGCTGGGCTTCAAAAAAATGGCCTCGGCCAGACCCAGCCCCTCCGAGTGTCACCTGCACGTGCTACAGACACACACGACTGTGGTCTGTGCCCTGCCAGTGCCAGGCACTGGGGTCTGATGGCTCAGAGCTCACTGTCCAGCAGAGGCATGAAGTGGCCCAAGACTATAAGCATCACAGGAACCCGAGGCTAGAACCACCCAGGCAGGTTCCCAGGGCTTGGCCCTGGGGGCAGCTTTCCCTGAGCTGTCTCCCCGGTAAGTAGAAACAATAGGGATGGTGAACCCAGCAGCTCAGGATTTTCAGAAAGATCAACTTGGCACATGGCAGCAGTTGTGAAATGTAAGGAAGAGGGACTCTGATGCTGGGCCAGCATTCTGGTCTGATGAATCCCACTGCCAATAGTTGGTCCTGCACCCTAACCATGAACCCTAAGCACTGCCCCAGCGGGGAGGGAGATGCCCATGCCTTTAGACTAGGGTGCTTGGGGCTCCCACTAGAGGCCTCATCTCAGATCTGGGCCCCACAGTCATGCACTGCCTTCCTGGAGAGGGGTTTGTGCTCAGGGCCCCACTGAGCAACAGGAGAACACCACTGCCAGGTGTGAACACATGTCCGGAAAACTTAGAAAATGGAGAACAGAAAAGTTGGCCCTTCTTCCATGCAGCCAGACCCATGGGCCCTATCAAATGAAAGGGAAAGGAAGCGCATTCTGGAATGTACCACAGGCTTCCCCCATCACTGCCACTACATGGTAACCCTGAGTCTGGAGAAAGGCCCCGGGTGAGCCCCTCACAGGCACCTGGTGTGGAGAGAGCAGAGTCTCAGCAGACTGCCTCGTCAAGGTCAACATCATGTGCTGTGGTGGGTAGGAGGAAGGATGCTCATACTTAAATTTTCAGAATCCTTTCTATCATGGAGTGTGTCTTGTGAACTAGCATTGCATGATTTATGTGCAAGGGATCAACTATTTATTATAAGATGACAATTTTCTCTCGAGTACATCTATAAATCTAAGCAATCCCACTTTCTGCAAAAATAAAAAATCAGGGTGAGGGAAGTGGATAAGCCCATCTGAGGTTGACAAGAAAAAAGAACCTGCAGAAGTGAGGAAAGGAGACGGGTTTCCAGACCTCCATGATCAAGATAGGGGGCTCAGGCTAACTGGGATGACAGCCTAGATTCACAGTGGTCGGCAAACTGCGGCTAGCCGCTCTGTTGACTAATGAGTTTGCCGACCACTGGCCTAGAACAACCCACACGCAGGCCAGGGCTCAGTATACCATAAAGATGGCACTTCAGTGGGGAAAGACGGCTTTTTCAGGACAGGTAGTTGGGGCAAATGATTTAGAAAAAAGCAGTTTGGGTTCCTACCTCATCTTTCTGAAGAGTAGTTTCTAGAATTAGACCAAAATTTAAATTATTTTAAAAAGAAACCATTACATTTCCAGAAGAAAATATCAAATGTTATATTATCTTGAACTAGAGAAGATATTTCTGAGTGTGATACAAAATGCAAGACGCTACATATGAAAAATACTAATAATAACTAATAACTTTAAGTGCCTGGCAAAAATAAATAAATAAAGCAGACAAACAAAAAGACACAATCCAAGTCAAAGACAAATGACAGAATGGGAAAAACACTTTAACAGACAATGGGCTAACTGCTTTAATATTGAAAGTGTGCCTAGAAAAGAATAACACCAACAACCCAATAGAAAAATGGGCAAAGACTATGAAATACAAACAGCTTTTAAATATAAGCACGTTTATAATACAGATCTTTCCAGTTTCAAAATGGTAGAAATTATCAACATAAAAAAATAAATCTGACAAAAGCACTGAGATCCATTGTACTTCCTAGGAAACAAGTAAAGCTACAGTGAAACTATTTTATGCCTACCAGTTCTTCCAGATCAAGCAATGGGGGTCACTAGCCCCTTCCTTTGTTGGGAGGAGGACAATTGGTATGACTGGTTAAGAAATTATTTCCCAGTTAGAGATCTGCACAAAGCCATTTGACCTAGCACTTCTGCACCAAGGAATACAGCTGACAGAAATATTCCTCCTTGGCTATAAGTATAGTCAACCTAGCATTGCTTGTTATAAGACTGGAAATAACCTAAATTTCAACCAACAGGAAATAGGATAAATACACAGTACTAATAAAATATGATACAGCCATTAAAACGAATGAGTTCATAAAAAGCACTCTCCAAGTGGGATCACATGGTGAGTGATGTTTTGTACAAACGAATTAGATGTATGTGCATAGACTTTCTCTGTTGATACATAAGAAACTGGTTTATCTCTGCCCCAGGGGACCGGGAATCAGGCCTTGGAGGTCAGGGATAGGTATGACATGGAGTTTTCCCCTGGAACTCTTACATGCTCTGCATTTTTCACTCTGTGTATCTGAAAACATTTTTGTTCAGTTGTAAGCAGTTGCTTTGAACTTATTGCATTATGGGGCCCTGTCTCTCAGTAAACTTACATTCAGATAGGGTGAAAAGACAACATACTCTGTGACAAATGAGGCACCAGGGGTCAGTGGGAGGGAGTGCAGGGCTGAGGAGTCAGGAGTAGGGTTGCTTTGGGGAAGAAACTGAAGCAAGAGACTGAGAAAGATTTGTTAAGAAAAGTTAACTATGCTGGGGGCATTGACAGAAGACCAGGGCTTAGTGAGGGTATGTTAGACTCAAAGACCAATCTGTGCAAATGTCCTGGGTATGTTCTCTGCTCTAACGAATACATATCTCATGTTTAGTTTGGCTTCTAAACGTCCCGTATTATCAAAAATGACCCCAGACTCCCAGCTAGAGAGAGTCTGGGGTCTGTCTCCCGCGTGACACCGGTGAGTCACCTTCCGTCGGACAGTGACACTCTTTATGCCCCCGGCGGCCCATTCTAAGATCTCTGAGCACCCAAGTCTCTCCTTCCCCATTACAAGCAACCAGAAGTTCTTCGGAGCAAAGTACTACGAGGCCAAACCCGGCCGGACTGACGGGAAGCGATCTACCGCCACCTGACCCCACTAAGTGTCAACACTGAGACCAGCGGAGGCGCCTGGGCACGGTGGGACTGCGTGCGGTCCGACCCCGCGGTACCCTGTTCTGCACGTGGAGAGGCTGAGACGCATGGGAACGGAGGGGAACCGTCGGGAATGGCGGAAAAGTCAGGGACCGGCCGGGCGGGGTACGAGCCCCCGCCACTTACCGGTGAGGCCTCGGCCTCCTCGACCATCAGCCGCCGGTTCCGGGCGAGCATTACGCCACTTCCGCTCCCGCCCGGACCCTGCAGGTGACGCAGCTCCCAACGGCCGCGCCCCCTCAGCGTAGTCCCCCCCCCCCAACCCAAGTTGAAGCACCGCCCCCTCTTAAAGGGCCGTGCAACGCCATAGGCTTCGGACCAGGGCCAGGTGGAAACAAGCAGACCTGGGCGGTGGCCGCCACCCTGGATTCTGCAGCACAAGCTAAGCCGCCGCCAGACCCTGGGTGGACGATAGGTCACTAAATCCGAGGCTTTCCCAGCTCCAGGGCTTTGTCCTTAGAGGTCGCAGGAGGCACTCTGGGCCTGGTGGTGAGCCTGGCCTCCAGCTGGGGTACAGAGAGACCCGGGATCTCAAGGGCACCCCAGGCAAACACAGCTCAAAGCCCCCAAGGAGTGTAGCGGAAACCCAGCCCCGGAGTGGCCCCTTTCCTTGGGAAGACCCCACAAGGCCCTCAAACCTGCCAGTCTCTGTCCCTGGGCTTCAGCCTCATTTGCAAAGGAAGTGACCTGGCCTGGCCCCTCAGAACCTTGGTGAGCTGTCTTGGCACTCTGTGCAGCCCGCCCCCAGGACAGGAAGAGGAGCCTTGTGATTGCAGTATCCTTATCTACCAAGGGAGTGATTGTGCAGTGTCCTTATCCATTATGGGAGCGGAAGGGTGCCTCACTGGGGCCCCAGAGCAGGCCGAGCACATACCCGCTGCGGCTACTCACCCTACTCCTCAAGGGTTTTGAAAAGACAGGGCGCCCACCACCCTCCCAGATAACACCACCCAGACAACAGCAAGCTCAAGGGATGCTCGGTTGGGACCTAAACCCAACCCCTTCTTCCGTGGGAGAGATGGTGGCATCTGCATTTGTGAACTTTCCTGGGGGTTTGGGGACAAGCCCAGCACATTTTGAGAACTCGCTGAGCCCTGGGGAGAGCACACACGAACCATGAAAGGGAAGAAACGTTAAAATTTTTAATCTTTAATTTTTCACCTTTTTCCTTTGTTTTGCTTCCAAAAGAAAAGCGTGGCTCTGCCCCTTGCATATCGTCTACAGCCCCTAGGCAGGGGACAGTTTCAACCTCATTGCCGGCCAGCTGCCTGGGGGGACTGGGGCTCACGAGGGGTACACATGCAGCCCCTGGGGCCGGGGCACCGCCTTATTGCTGAGGTCTGTTCCTGGCTTGGCTTGGGGCGCAGCAGCTCCACTACGCGCGCTGGCTGGGCAGCTCTTGGGAGATGAAGCGGCGCAGGCGTTCCAGGTACTGGCTGTAGAGCTCAATGTCGTTGTGCCCGGCGCCCTCCACCCACAGCGGCTCCACAGCCTTGGGGCAGCGTTCATAGAGCGCCAGCCCGTGCGAGAAGTCGATCACCTCGTCCTCCGTGCCATGGATGATAAGCACCGGCGATGTGATCTTGGACACCTTCTCGATGCTGCAGGGTGGGGCGCGTCAGGCCTCCAAGCCCCGCCCCACCAAGGCCCCACCCCCGCCCAGGTTCCCAGGGCAGCCCAGCGCTCACTTGGGGAAAGCATCAAAGCAGTAGGTCTTCCTGGTGTCTGGGAAGGCAACACGCATGCCCGAGGTGAGCGGGGAGTGCAGCACCACCGCAGCGCACTCGTAGCGGGAGGCCAGGTCCACGGTGGGCACTGTGCCGATGCTCTGCCCATACAGGACGATGCTATCTGGACTGATGCCGTACCTGGCAGTGGGACAGGGTCAGCTGCAACTGCAACACTCCCCTCCCACAGCCCTCCCTCTTTGAGCAGTCTGTCCCCCATTCTCCTAGGACAGTTCTAGGCAACTAGGCTGGTCCCAGGGACCCTCCCCTGGCCCCCAACAGAGGCGGTGCACTTAGTAGGGAGGCAGGGCCCCTGCAGGTGTGAAGACAGCTGTCCCCAACCCACCCCAACCAGGCCGCAGACCCAGTCACCTGTATCTACCCTGTTTCTCCAACAGGATCTACTTCTTCATGTGTAAGGAGCGCACCTGGTGAGGGCCCCACAAAGGCTGCTGGGAGCAGGGTAGCTCTGGGGTCTCTCCTACTTCTCCAGGTCACCCTGTCAACCCCCAACCCTATACACACTTGACCAAGGCCACATCCAGATTCTGCTTGGAGTTTTCCTGTCCCTGCTATTCTGAATTAGATAGCTCTTTGGGGGAGGGGGCTGTCTTCCTGCCTGCACCCTTTCCCCACCCCCTTTGCTGTGGGGAATTGAGGCAGCTGTCCCGACGTGTCACCCCTTGGTGTTCTCCATGTCCAATTAGGTGCTCAGTACAACACTGGTGAGTAGAATATCCACTGCTGTTGGGGAGGTGGGTGTGTGCTAACTCCTTCTGGCACCTTCCCTATATAGTGGCCAAGTTCTGGGTCACCCTCCTCAGCACCAACTCCCACCTTCAAATCCCAACCACAGCCCCTTCCCCAGCCCTGTCATGCCTCCCACATGCCTCCCCTAGAATCCCACAGCACAGCTGATCCAGCTCCAAGCCATTTCCACAGCCCCTATATGCCTATTCCCAACCACATGGGGACCCACTTGCCACCCTCCGCATGCAGGTGGCCTCCAAGGCTCTCCAACACATCAGACCCCAAACCCAAAGGGACATCCCTCTTCGTGGTAGATAGGGGCCAGGACAGTTCTGCATCTCACTTGAGGAACACACCTGAAAAGCCAGATTCCACCTCCCTGTCTACAGGGTTATCCCCACCTGTCCCTGGGGTTAACACTACATGTTAACCCCAGCCTATCCCCAGGCCTCAAGGATGCTACCTGGTCACTCCTCCCCAGTCTGCTCCCAGGTTGCCATGGCCACCACTGTGCTGAGCACCAGCATAGCCCTATCACCCAGCACCAAGCAGGGACCTCAGCAGCCCCTGGCCATCTCCACCTGAATAGACTCAACAGGTGACAAATGGAGTGACTCTTCCCCCCCCAGGCCTCCCCAGCCCCAGGCACTGCTTGGGCACAAGCCTCCTACTGCCTCTAAGCTGTTGGAGCTTAGGGACCAAGTCTCTGGAAGTCAATGCTGGTGACAGGATAGATGGACAATGGACAAAGCTCCTAGCCCTCACCCCACAGCGGTGTCTGATTCTGCTAGCAACCCCCAGTGCAAGCAAGGACAGAAGGGTTGAGGCAGTTGAGGGCAGGCATGTATCTGTATCACACCACCCAAGACAGGTCCCTGGTGTCAGGGGACCCTGCTCCCAGGGCCTGCCAAAGGGACCACCTGGTCCATCACTATGAGCCCCATCTCCCCAGGGCAGACTGACTTTGGGCCTCAAAGGAGAGGGTCTGGCAGGGCTGAAGTAGGGTATCTCCCAGCAGACGGTGGATAGGGCTCTACCTCCAGGAAGGCCAGGGTTAACCTCCTTATAGAGCAGTGCTGGGCACAGGGCAGCACGCTGCAAACGCTGGCTCAGAGACAGAGTAAATGTGCTTCAGTGAGTGAGTATTAGGGTGGGAGGGGTCTGCCCAGGATCTGGTTGACCAGGATGGTGGAGGTCCAGAGAGGGAATGGCCCTGAGTCAAGTATGTGGATGTCCTCTGCTCACTGACCTCCCATCAGCCATCAGAGCTGTGCCAGGCACCAAGCTGCCCAACAGAACTCTCTAAGCCTAGAGGAGCCCCACCCCTACCCACTGACCCAGGATGAGGCCAAGTTCCACAGCTGTTAAGTACCTCATAGGCCTGCCCCCAGAATCCCAATGCAGCCCAGCCCAGCCCTGAACCCCATGTGCTCCCTTTGCCTTGGGGCTCCCACAATTCATTCACACAGCCCTCACATGCTACCACTGGGCCCAAGGTCCTCCACTTAACATTTCTTTCTGAGGGAACCTCCACTCCCTTGGAGACAGCCCCAGCCCATCCCTGCCCCTGCCCAGGGAGTTTTGAAGACTGCCAACATGCCTGCCTGCACACCAAGCATATCTGTTACCATGCTGAAGGGATACGGGTCAGGCCTCATCATCTGGACCACTGTGGCCACTGACAGTTCCCCTCTCCAGCAAGGCCACCCACAATGACTTGGCCCAGGCTTCCTTCCTCCCCAGGGAGGTAGGCCTAAGTCCCTAGTGGGGCACCTTCCAACCCACCCTGTTTCACAGTTTCTGGTTCCCTCCAAGGGGACACTTTAGGTTGACCAAGTCCCCGGCACACAGCTCACCGGGTGCGCAAGGCCTGCCAGGCAGCATCGATGTCGGCATAGAGGTTCTTCTCAGAGGGCCTGCCCGAGCTAACGCCATAGCCCGAGTAGTCATAGGAGAAGATATTACAGTTGATGCGTGTGCCCAGGCCAATGTAGAAGCTGCTCATCTGGCCCAGGTCCACTGCATTGCCATGTGAGAAAAGGACTGTGTACCTAGCGGGGTGGGAGAAGACAGGGTCAGAGGGCAAGAGAAAGAGGGGTCTACTCACACCTCAACCAGGAAGGGAAAGGAATGTTGTGGGGAAGGGGGAGGAGGATAGGCGGCCTATGCAGCAAAATAGCCTAGCTCCTCCTGCCTGTGTGATCTCTGTCACATTCTGAGCACAGGATGGGCCCAGCCGCCTCTCCTTGAGTCCATTCCTTTTGGAGGGACTCCAACAGCCCCTGAGGACAGCAGGCATGTGGGCCTGCTGCTCTGAGACTTCATCAACAGAGCTGTCCCCTCACTTCCTGACAGTTGGCCCGTCCCCTGCCCCACAAGTGAATAAAGCCAAACCCTGATCACAGTGGTTTGGGTCTCCTTCTCCTGCAGAAAATGACCATGGCATTCACTTCAGCTCTTGTGTCCCATGACAGGCCTGCCAAGCTGCCGCTAACAGGGCCTGCCGAGGTCCTGCCAAGAGCAGGCAATGAGGTGACTCCTCGCCAACAGACTCTCAAGGTCCTCTTCCTCCAGCACTACTGGGTCCCAGCTCCCACTCCCGCCAGCCCTGCCTGGCCCAGAGGAAATGTAAGAACTCTCCCTCTGAACTTAGACCTGAAGTCAAAACCTGCCTGGTGTGAGGCAGAAGCACCTGGAAAACCTGCCTCTGCCCCACCCCTCAGGCTCAGGAAAGAGCTCTGCTTGCAGGTCCTGAGGTGCCCTCTTAATGGGAAGGTAGATTGAGCCTGAGCCACCAGCAGCCTCAAGTACCAAGACTTCAATGGACACCGAGCGCCTGAGAGACCCTGCTCCTATTAGAGTGGTGATGTGACACAGCCACCTGAAGCCACTTCCCTCAGCCTCAGGGTCCTCATCTGCAAGATGGGATAATGAGAGGAGCTACAAATGGAAGGGCACCTGGCAGTAAGAGCTTAAGGGAGCTGAGCAGCGGCCCTGAGCAGAGTGAGGCACACCCTTGGTAGCTCTGGTCTGCCAGACCTTGGCAAGAAGCACCCCCAGGCACCCACAACCCCCAGTGGGCTTTCATCCCATTTTGGCATTCCAGGAACCATGAAGATGAGCATGGGGCTCTGCCCAGGTCCCGCCCCTCCATCCTTCTTGGCTCTGGGTCTGTCTGGTCCAGTCCTAAAGGCTCACCTGGCTCCGGGCACACAGCGCACATACATGCAGGCAACGCGGTTGCCCCGGCTGCTCTTGGTCAGGAAGACCTCAATAGTGTCCAGCTCACGCTGGCTGTACTGGAAATCAGAGCGCTCCATCAGGTGGAGCTTCCAACGTCTGGGGGTGCCCGTGGAGGCCCGCAGGGTCCCCAAGGCGGTGGCCCCAGCCCCACCAGGCCTGGGCTCAGGCTCAGGCACCAGCGAGTAGGTGGGCTCCGGCGGCAGGAAGGCGAGCTTGGCGGCAATGCGGCCAGGGCAGGGCGGGCAACAGAAGAGGCAGCAGAGCTCAGTCACCGACAGGCCGTTCATGGCGGGCACTGGGCCCCAGGACAGGCCTCGCTCAGCAGCAGAGGGGTAGGGTTGCTCTGAGATGCGGGTGGGAGAGGGGGGAGGGCAACCCCCAGCCACTGCCCCAGACAAAAGCCCTGTTAGGAGGCAGCAGCCCAGCCCCATCTCGGTCCAAGCCGAGCCCTCGGGAGCCTTGCAGCCTCACGTCTCCATGTCCTGCACAGGAAAGTCCTGCAAAGAACAGCAACATATGAGTTTCCCCAGGAACAACCAGAGTCGGGGACCCAATCTCACATGGCCTGAGCCTCTTGGCCTTCCCCAAAGCCCAGTCCACTCTCTCCTGATCAAGACTGCTCCACCCTCTGCCCCACAGACCTGCAAGCCCAGCTTACCACTCTCAGGGGACCATGTACCTCCCAAGTGGCTTCTGTGGGACCCAAAACTGACTTGTCCCCACCCTTCCTCAGCTTGCAGTCACCAAATCTTGCCATGTAAGCCCATTCGTCAGCCCAGCCACAACCTGATGACTGTGCTGGGCAAGCAAACTCCCTGGCCCACTCCAGCTCTTTTCCTCCAGTTCTGGGCCCAGGGAAACCCTGTCACCACCACGCCCTCCCCCCCATGCTTCTGTCCACAGGGCTGGCCCAGACACCCAGCCCCCACCCCCAACACACACACACACAGAGAGAGAGAGCAGCTGAAGCAAGAACAGACTTCAGACAGGGACCTAAAAGCTCCCTGATAGGGGCGCTGATATGGGTTGGGCCCGCCTGAGGACATGAGACAGAGGAGCCCAGGCAGAGGAAACACAATAAAGGCTCTGGGAACAAAAGCAGGATACATCTCAGGCTAAGAGCTGAACAATGGCTCTCCCCTGTGCTGGGGGCCAAGCCCAGGGGCCAGGCTGTAGAGGGTGTGATGGGTCATGGGAGCTGAGGCTCCTCCTCCAGCTCTTCCAACTTCAGGGTCTGGGACCTGGAGCAAGTCACTTATCCTCCCAGAGCCTCAGTTTCCTTATCCATCAATAAGACACCACTCACATCACAGGAATAGTAAATGACATGAGGGGTTTAGTAGTGGGCAGGGGACATGGCTCAGAGTAGAAGCTCAAATGTTCTTCCTTTTGACAGAGCATCGTGAAACTAAATAGACTACAGGTAAACTGCTAAAAGAACTACAATCATATACAGAGAGCTGTGAAAGGAGAGACTAGGAAAAAAACAGGTTTGAGAAAACCTGACCACTTATTACGCTTTCCCTACAGACCGAAGGAGGGAGACACACACTACTCAGCTTTAGCATCAGAGGACCTTGACACGTTCAGTTTTGAGGCCACTGCATTTGAAAACCATTGGGGCCAGGGACACTCAAATTCAGAGTACGTCAGAGAAGTCTGAGGTCCAGAACACACCTACTCCTTCCAGACCTGTGACCTGCGACTAAGGGCTGGAGAGAGCCACATCCTGCTGTCACCCAGATTTGGGGCACAGAGGGGAGTAGGAGAACTGCAAAAGCCAAGGTGAGGGCATGGACAGCTTCCAGGCAGGATGCACACCTTATGTGCAAGTATTTTTCAGAAGAGAGGGTCTATCATACTGGTTTCAGATGGGAACACTTGCCAATGTCTGGAGACATTTTTGGTTATGAGGACTGGGGAAGGGAGCTCCTGGCATTAAGAGGGTGGAGGCCAGGGATGCTGCTTAACACCCCACAGTGTACCCCCCAAGAAAGAATTATGTGTCCCCAAATTTCAACCAACATATTCTCAAAGAGGTCCAGGCCCCAACAGGTGATGGTCCACTGCTGCAAGCAGGGAGTAAAAGGTTTGAAGTTTAGGTGGCTCTGTGAAAGCTAGGTTTTTTTAAAAAGACAAACATACATGTTTTTATTGATTTCCAAGAGAGGGAGAGACAGAAACATCGATTGGAGAGAAACATTGATCAGCTTCCTTCTGCACACCCTCTACTGGGGATCAAACTACAATCCAGGCCTATGCCCTAAACGGAAATTGCACCAGTGACCTCCTCACCCATGGGTCGACACTCAACCACTGAGCCATACCGGCTGGGCATGAAATCTGGTTTTGAGAGGAAGACCTAGTTGAGAGCCAGGGGGGCAGGTAGGAGGTCTCCCACAACCCTGAGGATAAAGGAGTACACCAAGGTGGCCAAGCCACACTGACCAAACCAGGAACCTGGATGCGGTCCTTGACTCCTCCCTGTTGGCTCTTTCTCTCTTTAACTGCCACTGGTCCCCTCCTCTGTCATCACCTGGACTTCAGCAGTCTCCTTCCTTGCTGGTGCCCCCTTGGCTACCATCACAGCACTCTAGGCCATTCTCCCCACCCCCCAGCAGCTGAAAGGTCTTTTCACAACACAAATCTGATCATACCACCTCTCTATTTTCAGAGTTGAGATAAAATCCCTCATCACAGCCTGCCAGGTTGGCAGTTGGCTGGAGGGACCTCTCCAGCCTCACTCATCTGGTGTCCCTCACTCTCCTCAGACGAGCCACATTGCCCACTATGCCTCAGAGCCAGAGCCCATGCAGCTTCCCTCCTGGGGACCCCCTCCCCAATCTCATTTGATGGTCCTTGCTCTTGTCCTTTCCACCATTCAGATCTCACTTCAGTGCCTTCAAAGAGGCCTAAACCTGGTCAGGTACCCCCACCCCACGTCCACCATGCTCTCATGGTTCCCAGTTACAACCAGAGAAAAACTCCATGAGGGTAGGACCACTATCTGTTTTTGCTCAATAAACAATGGCTGAACGAATGGGCAAATGACAAGGGGAAAAGAGGAAATGGGAAAGCTACAGAGTTTGCCAGATTTGACAGGGATCAGGGACAGTCTCTCTTAGGACATACACAGCTGGGACCTCCTGCACATCATTTATGAGTATCACTGAGTAGTGCCCCAAGAGCCAGGCCTCAGACTGGGCAGTGCACATTCGGGTGCCTCAATCACTGGGCACACACCCCTGGGATCCAAAGCTCCAGGGATTTCACTCACAAGCAGATGCTGCCAGGTTCCATGCAGGCTGGAGGTGTTAAGAGGACCACGGAAGAAACAAGGCAATTGCAATACTAGGACGACCTAAATACTAACGGCGGTGACGGCACCTCACCCAGCCAGTCAGGGTAGGAAAGCTGCCTGGAAGGTGCAGTCTGATCGGTGGAGACAGTGACCAAATGACAGGGGACAGGGCAGAGGAAAGAGCATGGGCAAACCCCAGTGGTGGCGGCGCCTTCCAGGAACCGCGGGTCCTGGCTAGAGGAGACACTGGGAGAAAGAGGCGACCAGAGGGGCCCCGGAGAAGGCCAGGGTCAGGCCGCGCCCGTGCGCTCTGCTGCAGATATTGGACTTCATTCTGTGGGAAACAGGGAGCCCCGGAGGAATCCTGAACCGGGGTTAGAGACTGTGGATGTTCCTTGAAATGGAGCGGAGGCCGGGAAGCCTGCGAAGGGACACAGGCGTCTGGGAGACGTTTAGGAAGCAGGGCTTGGCTACGGGCCCGCAGCCCCGGGTGTTGGGCTGGAGAGCCGGTTCCGGGGCAGGGGCAGAGTCCGCGGCTCGGGCAGCGCACTCCCAGAAGGCGGAGGCCGCATCCCAGGGGGGGTGGGCGTTCACCTCCACGCCGGAGGGCAGAATGGAGGGGGGGAAGGAAGCGGGGACCGCGTCATAGGAGGGTGGGTGTCCGCCCCACGTCGGAAGGCTTAGTGGAGGGGGGACAGGGCTCTGCCAAAGTGGGAACGCTGGCCCGCGGTCCTCGCCCCTGGCGTGGGGTCCCTGCGAGAACACTGCGGCTACCCCGGGAGTGCGGGGTTTCGGGGGAGTCCGACCAGGCTGCCCCAGCCTCGCGGCCGGGCCCGGCTCCCCAAACGGCCAGGGCGGCACCACGCCGCCATGCCTGCCCCTGTTACGCACTCACCGCCGCGGCCCGCGCACCCCAGTCCCGGGGCCACACTCCATGGCTCCTGGCCACCCGCCTGTCCGCCCGTCGGTCCCTCGGCGCCGCGGCTCGGCCTCCTACTCCTGCACCGCCGCCGCCGCCGCCGCCGCTCCCCCGCGGGCGGAAGTCAGCCTCGCTCCCGCTGCCTTCCCGGAAGTGACGCGCAGGCAAGCGGCAAGCCCGGAGGCCCGAGGGGCCGGAGCCTGGGGCTGGAGCCTGGACCTGGGCACCGGGCGCCGGCGCAACCGGACTTGGGGGCGGAGCTAAGCGTAGGGTGGGCGGAACCGAGTTGAGGTTGACGGGTAGGTCTTGATTGGGGGCGGGGCTGTGGTGGGCGGAACCGATATGGGGTGGGCTAGGCCCGGGTTCCAGGTTTCAGCATTAGTTTTCAGGAGCCGAATCTCCTCATAATTCATACGTTCTTTTACTCATTCCAGGGTAAGGACTAAGGTGAGAAGAGTGAGGCAAGGTGCAAGTGCAGGGTCGGATCCTGCCTTTATTTAAAAATCATGATATTTTCACCCTGGACCAATGATTAGAGCGTCGACCCGGTTCTATTCCCGATCAAGGGCACGTACCTGGGTTGCAAGTTCAATTTTGGCCCCAGTCGGGCGTGTGCGGGAGGCAACCAATCAATGTGTCTATCTCCTTCCCTTTCTTCCACTCTCTCTAAAAAATCCTCCAGTGAAGCTTAACAAATAAATTTTTTTTTTAATAAAATCATGATATTTTGTTTCTCCGGGGTTCTTTGCACGTGTTTCACCTTTTAAAATATTGCATGAAAATACTATGAATTTTGGTAGCTGAGTTTTTTGGCATTCCTTAAATTTTGTGCCTGGGACAAGTGCCTCTATCACCTTACCCTAGTGCCTCCCGGCTCTGCTCATGCTGCTTGGGAGAGGATAAGGGTTGTGAACAAAATGGGGGATATGGCTAAAGGTGACTAGGGTGACCAAGGCAGGCCTTTCTAAGGTGGTGACTGTGACAGAGGCAGAAAGGCTGCTGAGGCCAACAAGGCCCAGCATGAGGCAGGACTGTGAATTAGTTGGACAGTCTTGTCCTTCCAGGCCTCCAGTCTTTGCAGATGCCTTTCCCCCAGCCTGCATGCTTTTTCCAGCTCAAAATGCCCACCCCCAGCAAGCAGTCCCCACCCCACCCTACCCCACCTCAGCTTCTCCCCAAAGACTCTAATCTTTAGCTTCATTTACAGAGATAAGCCTGAGTCTCTGAGCTCCCCAGCCAGCCCTCCCCGAGGGCTCCATTCCTCCAGTCACCTGCCAGGCGCAGGAGTGGACACTGCCCAGGGCTGGTTTCCAGCTGGTTTCCTCTGGCCTCCAGCTCTGCCCCCTGACCTGAGCTCAGCCACCACTTACCCCACTGTGTGCTAGGGGGCTATCCAGGGGTGCCCGGAGTCTCCCTGCCTCTGCTGCCCGCTCACGGTTCCCAGCATCAGCTGAGGTCACCTGGGGCCCAAAGGTTACAACCTGGCAGGTTCTTTCTGATTTCCTTGTGACTTCTTCTACAGCCTCCTTCCCCAGCCCCATCTTCCCATCCAGCCCTTCTTCCCCTGGGCTGGAAAGGCCCAGAGCTGCAGCTGCACCAGAAATCCCAGCTCCACCTGCACCAAAGGGAACACGGGCTGACACTGTGAAGGGGGTGGGCCCAGGAGGTGGGGAGGGGGCTCAATTCCCATCCAAATGTGGCCTGCCCCTGCCCTCACCAAGTTCCCCCACCGACCAAAGGGGACTGCAAAGACAAAGGCGCCGCTGTAAACTTCCCAGCATCTCAGAAGTCACCCTTTCTCCTCCCCTTCCAAAGGCCCTGCAAGGTCCAGCCACTAGCCCATTATTGTTTTTTAATATATATATATTTCGGAGAGGAAGGAAGAGGGAGAGAGAGATAGAAACATCAATGATGAGAGAGAATCATTGATAGACTGCCTCCTGCTCGCCCCTACTGGGGATCGAACCTGCAACCCAGGCATGTGCCCTTGACTGGAATCGAACCCAGGACCCTTCAGTCCACAGGCCAATGCTCTACCCACTGAGCCAAACCAGCTAGGGTGCCACTGGCCCATTTTTACCCCCTCACTTCCCACCACTTATCCCCTTGCTTTCTCTGTCCCAGCCACACTGGCCATGCCAGATTCATTCCTACCTCAAGGCTTTTGCATGAGCTATGCCTCCTGCCTGAAATGCCCTGTCTCCAAATAGCCATATGGCTGGCTCCTCATCTTTAGGCATCCTCTCAAATGTCACGCCTTCAGAGAATCCTCCCTGACCACCCGCCAGCCAAAGTCCCTACTATATGCACTCCCATCCCTATACCCTATTTATTTCCATCAGAACTTGCCACCTTATATCATTTTATTGAACTGTTTCCTTGTTAATCATCTGTCTTCCCCATATTTTACCCAATTCCCAGGGCAGGGACCCAGACTCTCATCCACCATGTCCCCAGCTGTCTCCCATGCTGTCTGATGAATTGATGGATGCATAACAAATGGGATAAAGATAATTTCTGACCCAGGAGATGGCTTCTGTGAGGGTGGAGGGAGGTTCACTGAGCCTTTGAGTCCCACCCAGCACAGACTTCTGGCCTTCCCGCACTCCCTCCTGACTTGAGAAGCTCAACCAGTCTGGAAAATAAGTTGACCACAGGAATTAATGTGTCTTAAAAATGCTCCCACTAAGCCCTGGCTGGCTTGGCTCAGTGGATAGAGCATCGTCCTACGGACTGAAGGGTCACGAGTTTGATTCCGGTCGGGGGCATATGCCTGGGTTGCTGGCTCGATCCCCAGGAGGGGTTGTGCAGGAGGCAGCTGACCAATGATTCTCTGTCATCATTGATGTTTCTATTTCTCTCTCCCTCTCCCTTCCTCTCTGAAATCAATAAAAGTATATTTTTTTAAAAATGCTCCCACTAGGGAGCCATGAATTCCAGCCCCTAGCTGTGCAATATGGAACCATTACCCCCAAATGGCTACTTATTAAGTTTAAATGAGTTGATTAAAAGTCAATAAAATTTGTCCTGGGGCGCCCAGTTGGTGTTGCTCAGTGGTTGAGTGTCAACCCATGAACCAAGAGGTTATGGGTTTGATTCCCAGACAGGGCACATGCCCAGGTTGTGGGCTCAATCCCCGGTAGGGGGCGTGCAGGAGGCAGCCAATCGATGTTTCTCTCTCATCAATGTTTCTAACTCTCTCTCCCTCTCCCTTCCTCTCTGTAAAAAATCAATAAAATATACTTAAAAAAAAAAAAAAAAGATCATGGTCTCCCTTCCTCTCTGTAAAAAATCAATAAAATATATTAAAAAAAAAAAAAGATCATGGTCAAGCCATAGCCGGTGTGGCTCAGTTTGGTGCTGTCGTCCCGTGGACTAAAAGATTGTTGGTTCAGCCGAAACCGGTTTGGCTCAGTGGATAGAGCGTCGGCCTGCGGACTGAAGGGTCCCAGGTTCGATTCCGGTCAAGGGCATGTACCTTGGTTGCGGGCACATCCCCAGTGGGAGGTGTGCAGGAGGCAGCTGATCGATGTTTCTAACTCTCTATCCCTCTCTCTTCCTCTCTGTAAAATATCAATAAATAAAATATATTTAAAAAAAAAAAAGATTGTTGGTTCAATTCCTGGTCAGGGCACATGTCTGGGTTTTGGGCTTGATCCCTGGTAGAGAGATCCATGTCACACGGATTTATGTCACACTCTCACATCCATGTTTTTTTTCTCTCTCCCTCTCCCTTTCTCTCTCTCTAAAAATCAAACTATTTAAAATAAAAGATTATGGTCAACCTGATGCACAAGCTTGCTTTTCCCATTTTCCTCTTCTCCCCCTCAGGCACATTACCTTTGCCTTTCTCTCGCCTCTATACTTTCTAAATACAGTGGAACCTCATTTGTTCAAAAACCAAATCATTTTTTCCCATTAGAAATAATACAGATTGAATTAATCCATTCTAGATCCCCCAAATGATTCCCTGTTTTAACCTTTCTTATATACTAGAGGTCTGGTGCACGAATTCATGCATGGGTGTGGTCCCTCAGTCTGGTCAGCGATTTGACTGATTTGGGCCAGCCTGGGGGAGGCTGGAGGTGGGAGGTTGGCTATGGGAGCATACTGACCACCAGGGGGCAGCTCCTGCATTGAGTGTCTGCCCCCTGGTGGTCAGTGCGTGTCATAGCTACCAGCTGGTCATCCGGTCGTCCAGTCATCCTGTCATCCGGTCATCCGGTTGTCCAGTTGTAATGGTCCCTTAGGCTTTTATATAGAGAGATAGCTCATGTCTAATGTACTGTTTAATTTTTTTAATATATTTTATTGATTTTTTTACAGAGAGGAAGGGAGAGGGATAGAGAGTTAGAAACATCAATGAGAGAGAAACATCGATCAGCTGCCTCGTGCACACTCCCCACTGGGTATGTGCCCGCAACCAAGGTACATGCCCTTGACCGGAATCAAACCTGGGACCCTTCAGTCCGCAGGCCGACGCTCTATCCACTGAGCCAAACCAGCTAGGGCTGTACTGTTTAATTTATAAAAAGTCCTTTTCTTAAATTTATCAAACAACCTCCTACTAGCCTTAAACAAATTTTTTATATATCACTGCCTCAGAAATGTTCTGCTTTTCATTTATCCAATCAACATTTTTTCTACATATTCAATTTCCTATGATTGTTTTGTGAGCACTTTCACACTCTTAACAACTTTATCACGGTTGATGGCCTCTTTATGTTTTAAAATTGTGCTAATCATCAATTTTTCCAGCAATCAAAGCATTCTCTTCTTTGTTTGTTGCCTGAGAGACACTTTTTGTCATGCTGAAGTTTCAGCAAGAAAGTGTTTTGTCATGTCAAAAACTGAAGTTTTAGTCGACAACCGAGACATTTTTTTTCTGTAAACCACTTGGTGGAGAACCGAATTGTTCAAGATGAGAGATTTGACTGTAAACTTTCTCTCTCTCTCTTTTTTTTTTCACCAGCCTTGTCGAAACAAGGCCACCAAAAATTTGGTTGCCTCCCAAAAGAGGAGTCGGGAGATCTTCTCTCTCTCTCTCTCTTTTTTTTTTTTTTTTTAAATATATTTTATTGATATTTTACAGAGAGGAAGGGAGAGGGACAGAGAGCCAGAAACATCGATGAGAGAGAAACATCGATCAGCTGCCTCCTGCACACCCCCCACTGGGGATGTGCCCGCAACCAAGGTACATGCCCTTGACCGGAATCGAACCTGGGACCCTTCAGTCCGCAGGCTGACGCTCTATCCACTGAGCCAAACCGGTTTCGGCTCTCTCTCTCTTTTTTAAAAAAATATATTTTTATTGATTTCAGAGAGGAAGGGAGAGGGAGAGAGAGGTAGAAACATCAATAATGAGAGAGAATCATTGCTTGACTGCCTCCTGCATGCCCCTTACTTGGGGCCAAGCCCACAACCCAGGCATGTGCCCTTGACCAGAATCAAATTCAGGACCCTTCAGTCCACAGGCCGACGCTCTATTCCAGCCGTGGGCAAACTACGGCCCGTGGGCCGGATCCGGCCCTTTCTATCCGGCCCGTGGAGCCGAAAGAGCGGAGGGTTCTCTTGCTCTCCCCTCCGCTCCTTTACTTTGAATTTATATTAGTTCATACAAACACTCCATCCATGCTTTTGTTCCGGCCCTTCGGTCCAGTTTAAGAACCCACTGTGGCCCTCGAGTCAAAAAGTTTGCCCACCCCTGCTCTATTCACTGAGCCAAACGGGCCAGGGCTAAACTTTCTCTTTTTAAAATCTAAATTTCTTTCTAGAAGTGTTTACTTTAAATATATATATATATATATATATATATATATATATATGTATATATATATATATATATACACATACATACATACATATATATACACATACATATATATATGTGTGTGTATATATATACATATATATATATATTATTTCAGAGAGAAAAGGAGAGACAGAGAGAGAAATAGAAACATCAATGATGAGAGAGAATCATTGATCCGCTGCCTCCTGCCTGCCCCACACTGGGGATTGAGCCTGCAACACAGGCATGTGCCCTTGGCCAGAATTGAACCTGGGACCCTTCAGTCTGCAGCCCAATGCTCTATCCACTCAGCCAAACCAGCTAGGACTAGAAATGTTTACTATTGATTTTAGAGTGAGGGAAGGAGAGAGAGAGAGAGATCATCTACCGATGTAAAAGAGAAAGATTGATTGACTGGTTGCCTCCCGTACGCTCCCTGACTGGGATTAAACCCACCATCTTCTGGTGCACTGGAGGATACTCCAGCCAAGTGAGCCCCACTAACTGGGGCTGAATCAACTTTCTCTTATAATGTGAAAAAAAAAAAAATGATGGTCAAACCCTGTTAGAAAACAGTGTAGCCCTGAGGTATAATACCAATACAAGGTTGTTGGTTCATTTTTTAAATTGTTTTACCTTTATTCATGCTTTTATAGAAAATATATTTACACGGTTCAAATTTCAAAGCATCTAAAAGGCGATTCCCCAGGAAGCAGACAACTCCATCACAAGGCTCCCAATATTCCCAGTAACTCCTGACTCAGTGCTGAGAAACCCAGCATCTGTGTGCAACTGCACCAATGTCTGACCAGAGGAAAAAAGCCCTTTTTTTTTTTTTTAATCCACATTATAGCTTTCAATAAACATCATGCCGATAGTCACTTCTATCTTGGCCTATTTGCAATGCTCTCATGAAATCCCCAGGGCTGACCCACCACTTGCATACTCAGTCCCCTCTTGTTGGACATGGAGGTGTATTTCCCACTGTGGCCAGAACAGAAATGGCAGGTGAGGTGTTTCATCCTTGAGGGCGGAGACCTTCATGGATGATTCCTGTAAGCAGAGGCAACTAATGAGAAGGTCTATTCAGCTACATCCAGGAAACAAAGCAGTCATAAATCCCCTCCCCACTCAGAAAAACATGCCACAATGGGAATGGGGGTGATGTGGGGAGATGAGAACACCGGTGCATTTTTCCTCTCCTTCACACCTTAGTATCTAAGTTTGTTCTGCTTGTATTTTATTTTATTTTATTTTTTATTGATTTTAGAGAGAGAGGAAGGAAGAGGGAGAGCAAGACTAACATTGATGAGAGAGAAACATCTATGGGCTACTTCCTGCATGCCTCCCACTGGGGATCAAGCCTGCAACCTGGGCATGTGCCCTGACCAGAATTGAATCCTGACTCCCCGGTTCATTGATGGACGCTCAACCACTGAGCCACACTGGCCAGGCCCTGGTTTGGGGAAAGGGCAGGGAAGCCCAAGGTTGGGGTCTGGGCCCCTGAGGCTGGTGGAAAAGGACCCCAACGTGCAAGTGGTTGCCCCACCCTGAGGGGAGAGAATGAGACCTAATCAGGAAGTGGGTTCCTGAAACAGCCAGGAAGGAAGTTGGGGGGGGGGGGGGTCCTAAAATAGCAGCAGTTGCTAGCTGATTGGGTAGGAGGTTGGAGAGGGGAGGTTGGACAGAAGTGAGCCAATCCCCCAGGAGGCATGGGAGCTTTCCTGAGGAATCCCCAACTCAGATCTTCTTCTTCCATCTACACAGATAAAAATAATGTGTTTTGTTTGTTTGTTTTTTGTTAATCCTCACCAAAGGATACTTTTTACCCATTGATTTTATTTATTTATTTTTAAATATATTTTATTGATTTTTTACAGAGAGGAAGGGAGAGGGAAAGAGAGTTAGAAACATCGATGAGAGACACACATCAATCAGCTGCCTCCTGCATACCCCCCACTGGGGATGTGCCCGCAACCAAGGTACATGCCCTTGACCGGAATCGAACCTGGGACCTTTCAGTCCGCAGGCCGATGCTCTATCCACTGAGCCAAACCGGTTAGGGCTACCCATTGATTTTAGAGAGAGTAAAAGAGAGGGAGGGAAGGGGAGAGAGAGAAAAAAAAATCAATGTGAGAGAGACACATCGATTGGTTGCCTCCTGCACTTGCACTGGGGATGAAGCCTGCAACTAAGGTATGTGCCTTAGACCACAATCGAACCTGCAACCCTTCAGTGCTCAGGCTGATGCTATAACCACCGAGCCAAACTGGCTAGGGCTAGAAATAATGTTTTAAAAATTAAGATATAGCCCTAGCCGGTTTGGCTCAGTGAGTAGAGCATCGGCCTGTGGACTGAAGGGTCCTGGGTTTGATTCCAGCCAAGGGCACATGCCTGGGTTGCAGGCTCAATCTCCAGTGTGAGGCATGCAGGAGGCAGCCAATCAATGATTCTCTCTCATGACTGATGTTTCTATCTCTCTCTCCCTCTCCCTTCCTCTCTGAAATCAATAAAAATACATTTTTTAAAAAAGAACAAAGCCATTCTCTTAAAAAAAACAAAATTAAGATATAACTTATAGCCTTGGCCTATGGGCACAGTGGTTAGAACGTTGGCCTGAGCACTGAAGGGTTTGCAAGTTTGATCCTGGACCTGTCAGGATGTGTACAGGAGGCAACCAATGTCTCTCTCTCATGTTAATCTCTCTCTCTCTCTCTCTCTCTCTCTCTCTCTCCCTAAAATCAATGGTGGGGGAGAGGACATGTATAATACTTTCAACAATAAACATTAAAAAAATAATAAAATCAATGGAAAAATATCCTTGGGTGAAGATTAACAAAGCAACAAAAAAGATATAACTTACAGACTGTAATGTGCACAAATCCCATTTGCACAGCGTAATTAAACTGCACACATATTGGTAAAACCATGGCTACAGTAAAAAGACCAGTGGATGCTGGGGTTTGAGGAAGGAGTGAATAAGCAGAGCACAGAGGATTTTTAGGGAAAATGCTCTGCATGCATTATAATGATGGATACATTTATTCAAACCCATAGAATGTACAACACCAAGAGTGAACCCCAGTGTAAACTAGGATGTTAGATGTTAGCTGATAATGACGTGTTAGTGTAGGTCAAACCCTGTTACAAAACGTCCCACTCTGGTGTGGAAATGTGTATAATGGGGGTTTGTGCATGTGTTGGGGAAAGGGGTATATGAGAAATCTCTGTACTTTCCTCTCAAATTTTTTTAAATTCTTACCTGAGGGTAATGTTTATGGATTTTAGAGAGAGGGAGAGAGAAACATAGATGTGAGAGGGAAACATCAATCAGTTGCCTCCTGTACTCATCCTGACCAGGGACTGAACTAAAAACCTAGGTATATGCCCCAACCGGGAATTGAACCCACAACCTTTTAGTGTACTTTCTGTAAATAAAGTCATATAGTATGTTCTCTTTTGTTTTGGCTGCTTTCACTTTACATTGGGTCTGTGAGATTCAGCCATGGGGTTGTGTGTAGCAGTCATTTACATTTTTGGTTACTGCACAGTATTCCACAAACATACACTTTTCTTTTATATATATGTTTTTAAGTTGATTTTAGAAAGAGAGGAAGTGAGAGAGGTAGAGAGATAGAAACATCGATCAGCTGCTTCCTGCACACGCCCTTCCTGGGAATCTAGCTGGCAAGCTGGGCATGTGCTCTGACCAGAAGTTGAACTGGTGACCTCTTTTTTCATAGGTCAATGCTCAACCACTGAGCCACACCAGCTGGGTCCAGCTTTTTGTGTCTTTTTTTTTAATCCTCACCAGAGGATATTTTCCTATTTATTTATTTTTAATATATTTTTATTTATTTCAGAGAGGAAGTGAGATAGAGATAGAAACATCAATGATGAGAGAGAATCATTTTTTTTTTCTTTTCTCTCTTTTTTTTTTAAAAAATATATTTTATTGATATTTTACAGAGGAAGGGAGAGGGATACAGAGCTAGAAACATCAATGAGAGAGAAACATCGATCAGCTGCCCCCCTGCACACCCGCCACCAGGGATGTGCCCGCAACCAAGGTACATGCCCTCGACCGGAATCGGACCCGGGACCCTTCAGTCCGCAGGCCGACGCTCTATCCACTGAGCCAAACCGGTCAGGGCGAGAGAGAATCATTGATCGGTTACCTCCTACTGGGAATTGAGCCAGCAACCTGGGTATGTGCCCTTGCCGGAATTGAACCCGGACCCTTCAGTCCTCAGGCTGTCTCTCTGTCTACTGAGCCAAACCCGCTAGGGCTCCATTGGTCTTTTAGAGAGAGTGGGAGAGAGAGGGAAAGACAGAGAGAAACATCGATGTGAGAGAAACACATCAATTGGTTGCCTCCTGCACGTGCCCTGACCAGGGCCTGAGCCAGGGAGGAGCCTGCAACCAAGGTACGTGCCCTTGACTGGAATCAAACCCAGGACCCTTTGGTTCGCAGGCTGACTCTCTATCAACTGAGCTAAACTGGCTAGAGCTGGGCCCACTTTTCTTGGATGCATTCTCTCTCCTGCAGATGAACAGTTTATTAATTTTTTTTAATATATTTTATTGATTTTTTACAGAGAGGAAGGAAGAGAGATAGAGAGTTAGAAACATCGATGAGAGAGAGACATCGATCAGCTGCCTTCTGCACACCCCCCACTGGGGATGTGCCCACAACCAAGGTACATGCCCCCGACCGGAATCGAACCCGGGACCCCCCAGTCCGCAGGCCGACGCTCTATCCACTGAGCCAAACCGGTTAGGGCCTGCAGATGAACAGTTGAGTTGTTTACTATGTGGGGCTATTATGAACAAAGTTGCTGTGAATATTCATAAGTCTTTTACTTGACAGAAACACTCATTTTATTGGGTGCTGTATTAGTTTGCTGGGGCTGCCATAATGCTGTAGGACAGATGGGACAGCTTAAACAACAGTCATTGGTTTTCTCCCAGTTCTGGAGGCTGGAAGTTCAAGATCAAGGTTTCAGCAGGGCTGGTTTCTCCTGAGTTCTTTCTCCTTGGCATGATGATGGCCATCTTCTTCCTGTGTCTTCCTGTGGTCTTCCTTCTGTACAAGTCTGTTTTCTAATGTCCTCTTCTTATAAGGACACCAATCATGTTGGATTAGGGCCCATAGCAATAACTTCATTTTATCTAAATCAGCACTTTAAGTACCATATCTCCCAATACAGTCACATCCTGAGGTCCTAACAGTTAGGGCTTCAATGTATTGTGGGGGACACAATCCAGTCCGTAACAGGTGCCTATCCTTTCAGGATCTGATTTGCTGGGTCATAGAATATACATAAGTTTAGCTTTTGTAGAAACTGCGAGAGGGTTTCCCAGGTGGCTGAGCTCTCTGGTTTCATCTCCTCCAGGAGCCACAGTGCTCCCCAAACTTTACCCTGTGGGATCTTCCTAGTTTAAATATGCCCAGCCAGGGCCTGCCTCAGGACTTTTGCATGGGCTGTTCCCTCTGCCTGGAACATTCTTCCCACAGAAAACCTCTGATCATTTGAGGCTCAGGGAAAGTGTCACCTCTACAGAGATGCCTTTCCTGACCACTCCATTTACCATAGCCACCCGGTCACCATGAAGGCAACACAGGCGTTCAGCTTTCCGCAGAGAACTCCACTAGAAATTATCTCATCTTTATTTTATTTAACTTGGTGCATAGTTGCCATGCAATACTGATCTTCTCCTCAATGTCCAAGTCATCGGGAAATGCTAACCAAAACCATGGTTCATAACACTTCACACCAGCTGGGAGCTGCACTAAAAAAGATAGATAATAACAAGCATTGAGGAGGCTATGAAGACATCAGAACCCACACATGAGGCAGGGGAAGTATAGGGGCAGCCACGGTGGGAAACAGTGTCACAGCTCCTTAAAAGGTTAAATATAGCCCTACCCAGTTTGGCTCAGTGGATAGAGCATTGGCCTGCGGACTGAAGGGTCCTGGGTTTAATTCCGGTCAAGGGCACATGCCTGGGTTGTGGGCTCAATCCCCAGTGGGGGGTGTGCGGGAGGCAACCGATCAATGATTATCTCTCATCATTGATGTTTCTATCTCTCTCTCCTTCTCCCTTCCTCTCTGAAATCAATAAAAATATTTTTTAAAAAAGTTAAATACAGAGTCACCCTCTGATCCAACAAGATTTTTATCCAAGGTCCCCCACTATGGTTAGCAAAGGGATTGCTCTCCTTTGGCACTGTTGACACTTGGGATAGATGATTCAGCTATCCAGCCAGGGCTAAAGGGTGGATGATTCTTGATTTGGGATCATCCTGGGAATTGTGGAGGGTTGAGCAGCATCCCAGGTCCCCACCGCCTCAATGCCAGGAGCACCCCAGTCATGATGACCACAGATGTCCCCAGACATTGCAAATGTGGGGGAGCAAACTTGAGTGTGCACAGGAATTCCATGGTGGCCAAGCCTAGCCCTGAGTTTGTGAGTCAGCAGCTCTGAGGCAAGACCCAAGAACCTGCATTTATAAAGGACTGCAGCCCAGCTGGTGTGGCTCAGTGGTTGAGTGTCCACCTATAAACCAGGAGGTCATGGTTGATTCTGGTCAGGGCATATGCCTGGGTTTTGATCCACAGTAGGGGGTGTGCAGGAGGCAGCTGATCAATGATTTCCTCTCGTCATTGATGTTTCTATCTCTCTCCCTCTCCCTTCCTCTCTGAAATCAATAAAAATATATTTTAAAAATTATAAAGGACACCAGGTACCGCTGGAGCCCATTTGGAGCCCCACTACTTGTGCACTGTCCCTGCAGGAACCTGGAGCCCCAGGCTAGTCTGACTCCAAGGGGCCAGTGGCAGTGGCTGTGGTTGTTTGGGGAAGGACTAAGATAACAGCTTCTTATCCTGCCTGAAGCCAGAGATTCAGCCATGCCTCCTTTGGTCAGTAGGTGGCAACAGTGACTGCTTGATATTTGGAGGGTCCAGGAAGAAGGGAGGCCAGGATGCAGGAGCAATCCATTTGTCTTGACAAAATAACAACAGCATTTTCTTTCATGCGCACCAAGAGTACTCACTCTGAGCCAGGAAGTGGGGATTCACAGTGAACAAAATTTCTAGCCCTCATGGAGCAGACATCCCAGATAAATAAGATGTCACCAGGCAGTAATAAGCATTAGGAAGACATTACAATAAAAGGTGGGCCAGGAGACAACAGGACTACCAAAACAGAAGAGAGGAGATCTTCCCATACCCCAATTCCACGTGCCAGGGCTTTAGGGAGAATCTGTTGTGAAACTGAGTGCCCAGCCCTGGCCAGTGTGGCTCAGTTGGCTGGGTGTCATCCCATGTACGGAAAGGTAGAGAGCATGCAGGAGGCAACTGATTGGTGTTTCTCTCTCACGTCGATGTTTCTCTCTCTCTCTCTTTAAAAATCAATAAAAATCAATAAATGTTTTAAAAAGAAAAGGAAGGAAATAATAAAGATCAGAGTGGAGATAAATGACATAGAGACCAAAGAAACAATACAAAAGATCAACAAAACCAAGAGCTGGCCCTGACCGGTTTGGCTCAGTGGATAGAGCGTCAGACTGTGGACTGAAAAGTCCCGGGTTCGAGTCCAGTCATGGGCATGTACCTTGGTTGCAGGTACATCCCCAGTAGGGGGTGTGCAGGAGGCAGCTGATCAATGTTTCTAACTCTCTATCCCTCTCCCTTCCTCTCTGTAAAAAAATCAATAAAATATATTAAAAACAAAACAAAACAAAAAAACACCAAGAGCTGGTTCTTTGAAAGGATAAACAAGATTGATGAACCTCTAGCCAGGCTCACCAAGAAGCAAAGAGAGAGGACCCAAATAAACAAAATCAGAAATGAAAGAGGTGAAATAACAACATCCCGCCGAAATACAAAGGATTGTTAAAAAAATACTACAAACAACTCTATTCCAACAAACTGAACAACCTGGAGGAAATGGACATATTCCTAGAAAAATATAACCTTCCAAAACTCAATCAGGAAGAATCTAAACAGCTCAATATGCCAGTAACTATGGAAGAAATTGAAGCAGTCATCAAAAAGCTTCCGGCAAACAAAAGCCCGGGACCAGACGGCTTCACAGGAGAGTTTTACCAAACATTCAAGGAAGAACTAAAACCTATCCTCCACAGACTATTCCAAAAAATTCAAGAGGAAGGAACACTTCCAAGCTCCTTCTATGAAGCCAGCATCACCCTAATACCAAAACCAGATAAAGACAACACAATGAAAGAGAATTACAGGCCAATATCCCTCATGAACGTAGATGCCAAAATCCTCAACAAAATTCTAGCAAATCGGATCCAGCAGTACATCAGAAATATCATACACCATGACCAAGTAGGATTTATCCCAGGAATGCAAGGATGGTACAATATCCGCAAGTCAATAAACGTGATACATCACATAAACAAACTGAGAGATAAAAATCACATAGTCATATCAATTGATGCAGAAAAAGCATTTGACAAAATCCAACACCCTTTCTTTTTTTTTTTTAAAGTTGATTTCTTTCTTTTTTTAAAAAAAATATATATTTTATTGATTTTTTACAGGGAGGAAGGGAGAGGGATAGAGAGCTAGAAACATCGCTGAGAGAGAAACATCGATCAGCTGCCTCCTGCACACTCCCCACCAGGGATGTGCCCGCAACCAAGGCACATGCCCTTGACCGGAATCGAACCTGGGACCCTTCAGTCCGCAGGCCGACGCTCTATCCACTGAGCCAAACCGGCTAGGGCCCAACACCCTTTCTTGATAAAAACTCTCAACAAGGTGGGAATAGAAGGATCATACCTCAACATAATAAAAGCTATATATGATAAACCCACAGCTAACATCATACTCAATGGGCAAAAACTAAAACCATTTCCCCTAAGAACAGGAACAAGACAGGGATGCCCACTCTCACCACTCCTGTTTGACATAGTACTGGAAGTATTAGCCATTGCAATTAGACAAGAAGAAGAAATAAAAGGCATCCAAATTGGAAAAGAAGAAATAAAGCTGTCCTTATTTGCAGATGACATGATATTGTACATAAAAACCCGAAAGACTCCATCAGAAAACTAACAGACTTAATAAATGAATTCGGCAGTGTAGCAGGATACAAAACACCAAGAAGTCTATGGCATTTCTATACACCAATAGTGAACTTACAGAAAGAGAGACTAAAAAAGCAATCCCATTTACCATCGCACCAAAAAAATTAAGATACCTAGGAATAAACTTAACTAAGGAGGTAAAAGACCTATACGCGGAAAACTACAGGACACTGAAAAAAAAGATAGAGGAAGACGTAAACAGATGGAAGAACATACCATGTTCATGGATTGGTAGAATCAACATCATTAAAATGTCCATACTACCCAAAGCAATCTATAGATTTAATGCACTCCCCATTAAAATACCAACGGCATATTTCACAGACCTAGAAAGAACTCTCCAAAAATTTATCTGGAATAAAAAAAGACCCCGAGCCTTAACCGGTTTGGCTTAGTGGATAGAGCGTCGGCCTGCGGACTGAAGGGTCCCAGGTTCGATTCCGGTCAAGGGCATGTACCTTGGTTGCGGGCACATCCCCGGTGGGGGGTGTGCAGGAGGCAGCTGAATCGATGTTTCTCTCATCGATGTTTCTAGCTCTCTGTCCCTCTCCTTTCCTCTCTGTAAAAAAAAAGACCCCGAATAGCCACAGCACTCCTGAGAAAGAAGAATAAAGTAGGAGGGATCTCAGTACCAGATTTCAAGCTGTATTACAAAGCCACTGTTCTCAAAACAGCCTGGTACTGGCACAAGAACAGACATATAGATCAATGGAATAGAATAGAGAATCCAGATATCGACCCAAACCACTATGTGTAATTAATATTTGACAAAGGAGGCATGAACATACAATGGAGTCAAGACAGTCTCTTCAATAAATGGTATTGGGAAAATTGGACAGATACATGCAAAAAAATGAAACTAGATCACCAACTTACACCATACACAAAAATAAACTCAAAATGATACAGGACTTAAATATAAGACGGGAAACCATAAAAATACTAGAGGAATCCACAGGCAGCAAAATCTCAGACATATGTCGAAAGAACTTCTTCACTGATACTGCCCCTAGGGCAATGGAAGCCAAAGAGAAAATAAACAAATGGGATTACATCAAAATAAAAAGCTTTTTCACAGCAAAAGAAACCATCAACAAAACAAGAAACCCAACTGTATGGGAGAACATATTTGC
Organism: Plecotus auritus; assembly: GCF_963455305.1. Classification (NCBI taxonomy): domain Eukaryota; kingdom Metazoa; phylum Chordata; class Mammalia; order Chiroptera; family Vespertilionidae; genus Plecotus; species Plecotus auritus. The sequence continues at coordinate 83,180,467 of NC_137773.1, forward strand.
AAATGTTATCACTGATAAAGGTTTAATCTCCAACATCTACAGGCAGCTTATACAACTTAATAAAAGGAAGATAAATGATCCAATAAAAAAATGGGCAATGGACCTAAATAGAATCTTTTCAAAAGAAGACAGAAGGAAGGCCAAGAGATACATGAAAACATGCTCAAAGTCACTGATTATCCGAGAGATGCAAATCAAAACGACAATGCGATACCATCTCACACCTGTCAGAATGGCTATCATCAACAAATCAACAAACAACAAGTGTTGGCGAGGATGTGGAGAAAAAGGAACCCTCGTGCACTGGTGGGAATGCAGACTGGTGCAGCCACTGTGAAGAACAGTATGGAGTTTCCTCAAAAAACTGAAAATGGAACTCCCATTTGACCCAGTAATCCCACTCCTAGGAATATATCCTAAGAAACTAGAAACACCAATAAGAAAGGATATATGCACCCCTATGTTCATAGCAGCACAATTTGCAATAGCTAAGATTTGGAAATAGCCTAGGTGCCCGTCAGCAGATGACTGGATCAGAAAACTATGGTACATCTACACAATGGAATACTATGCTGCCATAAAAAAGAAGGAATTATTACCATTTGTAGGCACCTGGATGGAATTAGAGAACATTATGCTGAGTGAAATAAGCCAGTCAATGAAAGAAAAATACCACATGATCTCACTCATTTGGGGATAATGAAAAACATTATAAACTGATGAACAAAAAGATAGATACAGAGGCAGTAAAGCATCAAACAGACTGTCAAATTACAGTGGGAAGGTTAGGGAGAGGTGGAGGAAATAAGAGATCAAATGAAGGATTTGTATGCATGCATATAAGAGTAACCAACGGATGTAAAACATTGGGGGGTGAGGGCATGTATGGGAGTGGGGTGGGGGGGCAATGGTAAGATATGTACATATATAATACCTTAATAAAAAAAATAAAATCTTAAAAAAAAATAAAATAAAATAAAAAGAAAAGAAACTGTGCCCAGTGGGTTGCATTTCCTGCCCCCCTGAAGGCTATGGCACTTATACTATCCTATAGAGTTTTCATAACAATTAAATGAAATGATGTAAAGTACTTAGAACCAGAATGGTGTTTGGTTCCAAATAAGTACTCAGTAAATATTAACCTTTATTAATTAGTAATAATGGCTATTGAATTGTTACATTATCCTATACAATAAAAGCCTAATATGCAAATTGTCCCCTTGGGTGGTTGTTCAATCAGGAGACTGGGAGTTCAACCACTTGCTATGACGTGTGCTACCACCAGGGGGCAGCAACCAACCTCTTGTGGTGCCTGGGTGGTGTGCTGCGACCTCTCACCGGCTACCTGGGGGCAGGGGTGACAGAGACAGAGGTGCGGTGAGAATGCGGGGTGTCCACCAAGCTTGCTCTCCGCCTGCTACCCTCCCCCAGGATGCCAGGGCTTGTGTGCCGAGGAAGAGCCTCCCACACCCTCCATGCTCAGGTGAGCACATACCACATCCGTGTGGCCTATTCCGGGTGAGCCAGGACCGCTGGGGCTCCCCATGGGTTCGTGCAGGAGCCAGTCTGTGAGGCCAGACAGGAGAGAGGGCACTGTCCACCTGGCTTCCATGTGGCGCCGCTGGGTGGCCCAGAGGCACACGCTGTGCCCCAGCCTGTGGGGTCCAGCTGGCCTCACCACATCTTTGCTTGGGGACTCGGGCACCGTGACTCAGGCAGAGGGGGGTTCGTGGGGGCCTGGGGGCCCAGGTGCTGCCCAAGGCCCAGAGGTCAGCTGGGACCTGCCCTTCCACGCCAGACGCTTGCACTTCGATTGCTGGCCAGGCCTAGGGACTGCACCCGTGCACAAATTTCGTGCACCGGGCCTCTAGTATTATTATATCACTAGAGGCCCAGTGCATGAAATTCGTGCACTTGGGGGGGGGGGTCCCTCAGCCTGGCCTGCACCCTCTTGCAGTCCAGGATCCCTTGGGGCGTATCTGACTGCCGGGGAATATCTAAGCCGGCAGTTGGACATCCTTAGTAATGCTACAGAGGTGGGAGAGGCTCCTGCCACCAATGCTGCACTCGCCAGCTGTGATCCGGCTCAGGGCTTCTAGCTGAGCAGCACTCCCCCCTGTGGGAGCTCACTGACCACCAGGGGGCAGCTCCTGCGTTGAGCGTCTGCCCCCTGGTAGTCAGTATGCATCATAGGGACCGGTCATTCGCTGTTCGGTTGATTTGCATATTAGCCTTTTATTATATAGGATTATTATATAGGATTAGTGTCAGCCTCTGGGACCTGGGAAAGCAGAAAACCCAGCTTGGTTATTATTGTGTGCAAACTAAAGGTTAAAGGGCTGTGAGCAAAGAGGTTGGGTTTTAGAATTTGGTGGCACTTGAGTTTGCTTTTTGGAAACATGTTTTCAGGGAAGAGGAAGTGACAGTTGGTGGCTGATGAATTGTGTGCGTGTGCGTGTGCGTGTGTGTGTGTGTGTGTGTGTGTGAGATGGGGTTGTGGAGCCCTCTGGGCAGGAAGGCAGGAATTCATTTATCAAGAGACCTGTTGGGGGCAGCAAAGTGCCCTATAATCAGGAAACAAACAGGCCATGATGGCATTTTTCCCTCCTTGTCAGGGTCCAGCAGGCTTTGATTGGCCTTGCTGGGCAGTTAAAGGAAGTCCCCCCTCCCCCCGCCCCGCCCCACCTCCACTCCCTTTCCGGAAAGAGTCTGGCCTGAGGATCACCACAGAAGTGGGAAACACCTGGAGCCCACATGATTGTCCCTTGCAACCTCAGAAAATCAGCGGATGATAAGCTGGGTAAATACGGGCCACACAACTTGTTGGAAGAATGTGGAGGCTTGTAAGCAAGCCCCTCTCCTCCCATGCACTCGTTTCTTTTTTTAAAAAATATATTTCATTGATTTTTTACAGAGAGGAAGGGAGAGGGTTGGAGAGTTAGAAACATCGATGAGAGCCCAGCCAGCATGGCTCAGTGGTTGAGTGTCGACATATGAACCAGGAGGTCCCTGGTTCGATTCCTGGTCAGGGCACATGCCTGGGTTTCGGGCTTGATCCCCAGTGTGGGCGTGCAGGAGGCAGCCGATCAATGATTCTCTCTCATCATTGATGTTTCTATCTCTCTCCCTCTCCCTTCCTCTTTGAAATCAATAAAAAAATATATATATAAAAAAAAGAAACATCAATGAGAGAGACACATCGATCAGCCGCCTCCTGCACGCCCCCCACTGGGGATGTGCATGCAACCAAGGTACATGCCCTTGACTGGAATCGAACCCGGGACCCTTCAGTCCACAGGCCGACGCTCTATCCACTGAGCCAAACTGGCTAGGTCTGCACTCGTTTCTGAACTGCCTTACAGACATTGACAAGCTTATGGCCACCCAGGCAGTCAGCAGCTAACCCAAGCTTCTGGTGGACTCCAGGGCACTTTCGCTACCTTTAAACTTACAGTTGGGGAACAGATTCCATGTTTTCTCCAACCTTTTGGTGCTGGACACAAACCTGTTGCCATGAGTTTTGAGGGTCATGTTACTTGTGGACAATGAACATCAAAACAAAAGGGACTCTGCCCTGGCCGGGTAGTTTGGTTGGTTAGAGTGTCTACCCTATACGCAAAGGTTTTGGGTTCGATCTCTGGTCATGGCACGTACAAGAAGCAACCAATAAATGTATGAATAAGTGGAACAAATCAATGTTTCTCTCTCTCTCTCCCTCCCTCCTTCTCTCCCTTTCCAGGCATGGCTAGATCCAGATGCTTAAACAACATTGTCAAGGCATTGACCCTCCTTCTGGGATCTCCTCTCTTCTGTTTTGGTTTCATTTACAGATAAGCTCCACTGCTGTGTGGCAAAAATGATTCCTGGCAGCTCCAGGCTACACTCTATAGTACATTGAGAGCAACTCTGCTTATATTTCAAAGTCCCAGGGATGACTCTCATTGGTCTCACTTGAGTCACATGTCTATTCCCCCCACTCCCCCACTGTGGCCAGGGGGAAGAAAGTGCTCTGATTGACAGGGTGAGATGGCCCTGGGGTCCTAGCATATGAACTGAGAGCTGGGGAGGGACAATTTCTCACAAAAAACTGGGTGCCAGGTCCAGAAGGGGAGCTGGGTGCTGAATGGGCAGGATGCAGATGACACCTGTAGGGGGGCTTCCACTTTAGGGGATGTTAATCCACTTCCATTCCCACCCCAATTCGAGTCCTGGAAACATAACCTCAGATGGGCTCCCTCACCTCTTCCTGATCAGGGACCAATGCGGAATAATATTCCACTGTGTGATGAACCAAATTGTGTGTATCAACTCATCTGTTGATGAATATATAAGGTGGCTATTGTGGCGAATGCTGCTGTGGACATGGGTATTGGGTGTACAAATCTCTGAGTACCTGCTTTCAATTGTCTTGGGTATATGCTTAGAGTAGAACTGCTGGGTCACAGGGTAATTATGTTTAACTTTTTGAAGAAACAGCAAACTGTTTTTGATAGACTGCTGCACCATTTTATATCCTTACCTGTATGTCTTTTTTAATTTTTGAGAAATGAAAAATGGGCAGAAAGTTACATTAAAGAGATTCTTTTATTTTTCCATTAGGGATTCACTTTATTATATGCAGAAAATTTAGGCAGTTTTTAATGACTTGCTAATCAAAGATCATCAAATTGTTGTTTTTTTTTTACTAATCAACAAACGGGTTTTTTAGACCTGGATTTTTTTCTTTACTTAGAAATGGGGTTAAACTGGGGTTTTCCAGCCTTTGCAGTGTGGACATTTGGGCCGGTTCTGTTTACAGGGAGCGTCCTGGTGCACTGTAGGGTGCTGAATGGCATCCCTGGCCTCCAGGTTTTGATGCCATTTGATGTCAGGTGCACCACCCAGTCAAGACAGCCACAAATGTCCCCAGACATTGCCCCTGGTTGAAAATCACTGGCTTAAACCTGTTTAACTAAAATGAATCACTAGATTTGCTCATAAAATGAGCATGTTTTGTCTAGGAAAGTTAAGAGGTCCTCTTCGCCTACTGTGCAGATGGGAAAACTGAGGCCAGGCGTTGGCCAGGGCCTCAGCCCAGAATTGGAAGGTAATTCCATCCAGGGGGGCAGCCTCTGACTCAGTTTCCTTACTCTGCTGATTTTCCAAAAGGCCGACTCCACCCCCCCACAATAGGGTCTCGAACCTACAACTAAAAGCTCGCTGGGCGCTCCTGCGGGTCACGAGACCAGGAACCCCACATAGGGGCGGAGCGAGGCGGCCGCGGTCGGCCCTGTGGGGATTGTAGTTCCAGCTCCACCGCCCTCTGGCGCCAACCCCTCCCCTGGAACTACGCTCCCGTCGTGCCCCGCGGCGCCTGGCGGAGGCGGAGCGGGCGGGCCAGTTGCTAACGCTTGGTGAAGCGCAGCGCTAGCGTCTGTCTCCTTAGGTAAGCGCGCGACCTCCGGGTCTCCGCTGTCGTGTCCCAGGCTCCCGCGGAGGTGGGGCGAGGGAGGCCTCGGGGGATTTGGCTTAGGGGGACGCCGGCCGCGCTGGGGCGAGGGGGCAACCGCGCAGGGCTCGCGCGCGTCTCGGGCGGACCGGAGAGCGTCGCGTTGCGCGTGCGCACAGGACAGCCCGGCTCCTGGTGCCCATCTCCCTTCTGCGCTTGCGTGCGCCCCTGAAGCGTGGTGATCCAGACCCCGTGTGTCCAGCTGTTTCCGGCGCGCCCTGCGCCCGGATCATCACTGCCTGCCCCTGCCACCAGGCTGCGGGTTGACCAGCCTCTTGCGCGCTTTAGGCGAAGGTCCCTAATCTTGACATACATCCTAAACATTGATGGTCCTTCCTGCTGCTTATAGGAAGTGTGAGTTTTCAAGGCCTTTTCTTACCCCGACCACTTGTAGGGTGCCAGGTCTAGCAAACACTCAGGACGCCCCCTTAAATTCTAATTTCACAATAACTTTTTTTAGTATGTCCCAAAGATTGCATGGGACACACTTACACTAAAGAAATCTCCACTCATCTAGAATTCGAATTTAACGGTATCCTATGTGTTATCTGGCGACTGCACCCCATTGGGGTGTTTGTTAGAAATGCAGATTTCGGCTCTCTCCTCTTTGTAGAGCCAGGACCTCGAAACTGCGTTAGAAAATGTGGGTGCCTCTGAGGCTCCAGCAGTGGCTGTTACTTCTGCTCAGGTCTCCCTACCCTTGTTGCCTGGCTTCCAGGCCCTGCTGTGGAAGAGCCCTGCTCTGACGAGCCCTCCTGCTGCCACAGACAGGGCACAGGGCCCTAGAGGGGCTCTGGGATTGTTTATCAATCTAGGACAGTTCTCTTGGCCTAGCTCACTTTCTGCCCCTACCCCGCTGCGTGGTGGTGATGGATTCCCATTTCACAGAGGGGAAAGCTGCAATGGGGGTTAGTCAGGCAATCTGGTCAGGACACAGCCAGGTGCCGGCTCTGGCTTTCCTAATCGGAGGCTAAAAGAAGGCCTCTTGTTTGAGATTTACATTGTCACCTGCAGAGCCTGACTCAGCTCACTGAATAAGCACCATTTACCAAGTCCCTCCCTAAAGCCAGAGTCCACTCATCCTGGGACCCCAGGGCCATGGCCCTCCTCTCCCCCGAGCAGGCTCCTGCCCAGGGTTCCCAGGAATTCCAGCACACACCTGTTTTCCAGTTTGGTGCCTTGGGACAGCAGGTAGTCTTAAACTGCTGAGTGGCCTTGCAGTTAGGGATCCATCTCCCTGGTCCACTAGACCCTCCAGGATCTTCCAGTGCAGTTGAGTGCTTCTGGCCCTGGACAGTTGGCACCCAGGGCAGAGGCACCACTACCATAAATGTGACCAGGTTGTCTGCCTCCCTCTGGAGACCAGAGCACAGACGTTATTAGGAGGCAGCTATAGCTGCGGGCAGAGGAAATGGACGCACCAGGGAAGGGACTGAGCTGGGCAGGACTTCGTGGGGGTGGGTTGTAGGCGTAGTCGGGGTGCCGTACTTAAGATCCCTGGATGTGTTTAAGCAAAAATGTGCAGTTTCTGTTTGTAGGTGGACTGGCATTCCCTGCGGAGCTTTTGGGATGGGGGCTCCGGTTCTCTCTGTGGAACCTGTTTATTTCTCATCTGTAGAATGGGCTCAGGACCTCTGTCTTACAGAGGGACTCGGAAAGCAGTCGGTGAGCTGGTGAGCAGCAGCTATGTGCCCTGGTCAAGAGCCTCCACTTAGGGCGCCTGGCCTTGTCCTGTAGTAAGGGGACAGTCCCACATCTCCCTACCAGGTTGTTGGGAGGAGTAGGGGAGCCCATTGGTGAAAGTGTGAGGACATGGACATGGTATTACATAAAGGCAACTGTCTTCTGACGTGCTGGGCCTTGTTTGGGGTCTGCTGACCTAGTGACTCGCCAGATATCCTTTCCTCTCCCCATTTTCTTTATCATCTGTTGGTGAACACCCATTGCATCCACCTTTTGGCTGTTGTGAATCCTGCTGCTGTGAACATGTGTGTACAGGTTTCTGTGTGGATGTGGGTTTTCAGTTTTTCTGGGCACATGCCTAAGAGTGGAGTGAAGTTGCTGGGTCAAATGGTGATCATCCTGTGATATCCGCCGTCTCTAGGGCCCAGCCAGATGTGTCCCAAAGGCAGCCTCCATTATTTGTCGTTTGTTTTGTTTTGATTAGACAGAGGTTGCACTTTTAGAAGGACAAGTCAGACTGTGTTTGCCGTACAGACAGAGAACTTTTGTGGTCCAGGGAAGGCTGTGTGGGGCGTGGGATCCTGGGCATGGTGTTTGCTCGGAGCAGATTTCAGAGTTGGCATTATGGACTCTCCTGTGGGCGCTGCCCAGCACAGGCATTGTGGGCACATGAGGGGCACCCTTCATGATTTCCACTTTTCATGGCTGCCACTGGCACCTTAGTTCAGTATGTTTGTCAAACTGGTATTGTGAGCCTAGGACCTTACGTGCCCTTTGAAGGGCCTGGTTGATAAATAAATGAGGGCACATGGAGCTTAGGAGTAAGCCACGGGGCATGTCATGAGCAGTAAAAGCCCACTGTTGTAAAATGATTTCAACACTTTCTTGTCCACAGGGAAGAGGAAGGAGGGGCTGGTCTACTCCAAGTACCCAGCTGGGCAGTGTGTTCTGGCCAGGCAGCTGCATCTTAGCTCCTCCTGAATCCAGTTGAGGTTATCTGTGATTTATCTCTAACATTCTCCAAGGCAGCCCTGACCAATAGGAATAAGAGGCACATACATAATGTTAAGTTTTTTAGAAACCACATTTTTAGAAAGTACAAAGTAATGGGTGCAGTTAATTTTAATAATGTTTAATTAACCTAAAACATGTAGTGTCATCACTTCAACACATAGTCAATATAAAAACAATTAATGATGTAGTTTATGTTCTTGTCTTCGTATTAAGTTTCCAAGATCCAGTGTGCATTTTTGCTCACAGCACATCTCAAAGAAAAAGGAAAAAAAAGGTCAATGGTGGTTTAAACTTTGCAAATCAAGAGTTGGTAGGACCTGAGTGAGAACATGACCAGTGATGCATTTTACTTGGGCTGGGGCTCTTGGATGAGCCCTCAGATTCAGCACACTCCTAGGATGGACTCCTCGGCTCACCCAGGCCTCCTGTGGCTGACAGATGATGCTCTGCTCCAATCTCTGTCTTCCACAGTCGGAGCCCTGCCAAGGATGGATCCCCTGGGCTGCATGGAGCAGTGTGAGGATAAGAAGGCCAAGAGCCCAAATCGAGAGCCTGCGCTGTGGCAAGCCCTTCCTGTTCTGTCCGAGCAGCAGTCCAGGGATGTGGAGCTGGTGCTGGCCTACGCCGCACCCATCCTCGACAAGCGCCAGACTTCACGTCTCCTCAAGGAGGTGTCGGCTGTCCACCCACTGCCTGCACAGCCTCACCTGAAAAGGGTTCGCCCAAGCCGTGATGCTAGCCGTCCACACGTGCTGGAGATGCTGCTGTGCCTGGCAGGGCCAGTTGCAGGCACTCGATCGCTGGCTGAGCTCCTCCCACATCCAGCAGTGGATCCCCGAGGCTTGGGACAGCCCTTCCTGGTGCCTGTGCCTGCCTGGCCACCCCTGACCAGGGGCCAGTTTGAGGAGGCGCGTGCCCATTGGCCCACATCCTTCCATGAGGACAAACACATGACCCGTGCCCTGGCTGGGCAACTTTTCTCAGCACAGGAGCAGGCTGAGATGCAGGGCCACATGGAGCGGGCTGTACGGGTGGCGCAACAAGCGGCTACCAGGGGCCTGAGGGCTGTGGGGGCTGTGGTAGTGGACCCGGCCTCAGGCCGGGTACTGGCCACGGGCCATGACTGTAGCAGCTCAGCCAGCCCCCTGCTGCATGCCACCATGGTGTGCATTGACTTGGTGGCCCAGGGCCAGGGTCAAGGCACCTATGACCTCAGGCCCCACCCTGCCTGTTCCTTCACCCCAGCCTCAGCCTCCCAGGGTATCCAGGCCATCTCTATGCACACACTGGACAAGGATATGGACACGGATGATAACGGCCTCCCCTATGTGTGTACCGGCTACGACCTCTACATTACCCGCGAGCCCTGTGCCATGTGCGCCATGGCCCTGGTGCACTCCCGTGTGCAGCGTGTCTTCTATGGGGCGCCCTCTCCTGATGGTGCCCTGGGCACCCGCTTCCGCATCCATGCGCGACCTGACCTCAACCACCGTTTCCAGGTGTTCCAGGGTGTGCTGGAGGCCCAGTGCCGCCAGCTGGACCCCGACACGTAGGTGCCAAGCTTGCTGGCTCCAGACTGTTCTTTGCTCTCTCAGCCTCAGCCTCCTCACAGATCCACTTGGGCCCTGGCTCCCTCATTGTCTAAGGGCTGCGATTCTGTCTGGATTTCGGGGACGTGCCTCCCAGCCCCAGAACCTGTGCCTACACTATTTCCATTGGTGTGTGGTGCTGCATTTCTGCTAGACCAAGCTTTTCCCTGGGCTGGAGCATAAGGAGGGCCCAGCCGGGCCTCATCACTGGGCACTCAGGCTTCCCTCCTTGAGCCGTTTTCACCCTGAGTCCACGGGTCTACTGGGATTGTATCCCCTTTATCTCAAGTCTGACCAATGAAAATAAACTCAACCCTTAAACCAGGTTGGTGTCTGTTGACAATTGTGGGGCTGCCTCCATCGAGGGCCTGGGCATACACAGCTGAAGGGGAGCTTCTGAATCAAATGTGACCAGAGCTCTGCCCAAGTTGAGTTGTGGGTCTGAAAGGGTGTTGCTGGCTAGGGTGTGTCTGGACTCAGCTGATCGAAAGGCTCCTTTGGGCTGTCCCATTTCTGCTCCATCTCAGGTGGCCAGAGGGTCCTCAGAGCAGTCAGCACTAGAACCAAGTTGTTTGTTTGGGACTTGGAGCAGGCTGTTTGTCTACCCAGCAACCATGCACTGTCTGACCACAAAGGTATTTCAGGGATTCCAGGACATTCCTGTCCCAAGCGATGCTCAGGCTCCTCGCTCCAATCTTGTGGGGGCAGGGCGGGCGGGGGCTCCCTCTGAGAGCCAGTGCAGTGGCCAGACATGGGTGGGGCATGAGCCTGCCTGCCTGCAGGGAGAGCCAGCCAGGGCATGACAGAGGGTCTCAGTGGGAACATTGCTAAGCTGAGAGATGGGCCCCATGGAACTCAGTATCACTGGAACCTTCTTGCCTGGACTGTAGGTGAGGAATATTCCTAGTGCCTAGCCTCAAGCATGGCTCCTGGCCCCCTTTGGTGCCAAGGGTCCCCTGGAGCTTCACTTGGGTTGCAGTGGGGTCCTCAGTTTTGCAAGGCTCATGGGGCAAAAACTACAGACCAGATTGTGTGAACCCAGTCTTGGCGATTTGGAAGTTGGGCACTGCAGCCATAATGAGGCATTCAGAGCTATCTGTGGATAAAAGGTGAGGAGGATGAGATGGCAGGAGGGCAGTAGGGGTGGTCACTGGGATCCCAGGAATGCCCTGGCTCCAGGCTGCAGGCTAACCCTTCCCCTCCCACCATCACAGATGCTGCCCAGAGGTGAAGTAATGACACATTTGGTCACACGTTTGGGGTGGCCTTCCAGGCAAGAGCCCAGACACTCCTGTGGATAGCCTGGAGGTTAGAACTCCAGCCACAGCAGTTGTACAGGCCTACAGCTGGTGTCAGGGTCACCTGGCAGCCAAGGTGATTGTTGCTGTTTCCCCTCCAGGTGGCTGTAGGCTTCAGCCTCATCAGGTCATCACATTGGAAATGCCAGGTGAGTCTTTCCTGGGCGCCCTGGGGGTTTGTGTCTCAGTTCCTCTGGGAAGTGCCCTTGGGTGGCCAGACCCTTTAGGCTTTAGGACCACTGTAGGCGCACACCTCACGTTCCTCCTCCCATGATGGCTGTTGGAGTCGCATCCTGGCACTGAGGGGATCACAGGGAGGCACAGTTTCTTTTCTTCCTTTTTAAAAATTGATTAGAGAGAGAGAAGAGAAACATCGATTGATTGCCTCCCATACATACCCCAACCGGGGATTGAATCCACAACTGAGGTGTGTGCTCTGACTGGGAATGGAACCTGAAACCTTTTGGTATATGCGATGACGCTCCAACCAATTGAGCCATCCGGCCAGGGCTGCTGCTGCTTTTTTTTTAAAAGCCTTATTTTTATGGCGTTCAGTTTCCACATGAGTTGTCAGCTGGTGTTCAGCCCGGTCAGGCCTTCTGCCTGGGGCTCGTTTTATTGTTGACACCACAGGTGGGCACTGAGATTTGTCACCTGGGTTCATGCATATACACACAAGATGATGCCCTAATTTCCTCATGAAGTCTGCAGTGAGCCCCCAGGGTGGCCTGCGTCGTCCTGCTTGAAAACAGGGCAGAGCGTACAACCCAAGTTTGGTGGCCCATGGTCACCCTGCTGGTGGCAGAACTGGGATTTGAACCCAGGCCCATGGGTTCCAAGTCAGTGCAAAATGTTTTGCCAAGAAAACAAGGTTTCAAGGAGCCTCAAGATTCAGCCAGTTTTCTGCCTCCTTCCTGTCACAGTGCGTGCTGGTGGGACTGACTGTTGGAAACACCCTGTTCTTGCTGTGGGGGTTGGATGTCAGTTAGGCAGGAAAAGGGGTGCCCTGCCTTGTCCTGGGAGCCAAGGGAGCAACAGGACTAGGGAATGGATAGCTGGGTGGGGACTGTTGTTGGGGCCTTGGGTGCATGGCCATAGGACTTGGTCAGGCACTGTAAGTGGGGTTTGTGACCAGAGCTGGGGAGATCCCTCTGGGTGGGCTCACTGGAAGGGCGGAAGGCTGGAAAACCTGCCTCTCATGGTCTCCTAGAGAGTCAGGCAAGGTCAGGACACTTCCGGCTTCTGTGTTACTTGGTAAATGCCTGAGTTTTTCAGTGGCCAACAAGGTGTGGCTACTCCAACCTTCTCCTTCCTCCAGCTTCTGATCTTACTGTTCCAAGACAGGTAGGACCTCACCTCAGGGCCTTTGCACTGGCAGCATCCTCCCCCAGAATGCACTGAACTCCCTTCTTCACTTTCTTGAGTCTTTGTTCAAATGCCACCCTTTAGTAAAGCCACCCTGATCCTGCTTTTAAGTCAAAGCTGACACCCCTAGCACTGTCCCTGCTAGCCCCCACCTGCTCTGGTGGTTCCTCTTTACAGCACTCAGCATGTCTCAGCACTCCACATTGATACCCATCTGTCACAGTGATTGTTGGTCCCCCCTGTTGGGATGGGCTCCGTGTGTTGTCCTTTGTTACCCTGGCAGGAAGGTACTCAGGAACACGCCCAGTGGCAGTGGGGATGAAGTGGAAGGACACTGAGAGGACACAGGCAACAGGCAGCACTGACTTTACCATGCTGTTGGTCAAATCATGTCCCAAAAAAGACATGTTCAAGTCCTGACCCCTGGTACCTGGGATTGGAATTTATCTCATTTGGAAAGAGGGTCTTTGCAAGTATATTAGTTAAAGTGGGTCACACTGGAGTAAGGTGGTCTTAATGCAAGGACAGGTGTCCTTATAAGAAAAGGGAAATTTGAACACTAACACAGGAGGAGCCCATGTGACCATGGAGGCAGACACTGAGGTGATGGGGCCACAAACTAAAGATCCCTAGAGCCCCCAGCAGCTGGTAGAGGCTGGAAGGACCCTTCCCTGGCAACAGGTGTTAACAGTATCTGGGTTCTGCCTATGAGTCTGTGTGAGTGTCCTGTGACAGTTCTAAGAAGTCACCACAAATGTAGTGACTTAAACAGGATTTATCAGGAGTCTAACAGACTAAACTCAAGTGGCTAAACCCAGGTGTGGGCAGGGCTAGTCCTTCCCAAGGCTTCAGGGAGAACCGTTTCCAGCCTTTTCCAGTGTCTTAGAGGCGCCACATCCCTGGCTTGTGGCCCCTTCCTCCATCTTCACAGCCAGCAGCTCAGCCTCTTCCATCTCTGACTCTGACTCTTTTGCCTCCCTCTTAAGAGGACCCTGTAAGGACACTGGGCCCCCCGGGAATCCAGGGTCGTGCCCATGCTAGGGGCTTTGATTTAATCCATCTGCAAAGTCCCTCTGCCATGTGAGGCAACATGTCTACAGGTCCCAAAAACAGGACAGGGACATCTTTGGGGCCTTTACTGTGCTGCCCCCAGCATGGCTTAGTCTCATGGTGTTCTTTGTCCCCATAGAAAAGGAGAACAACTTCCCGCCGCTGCCCAAGTTCATCCCTCTGAAGCCTTGTTTCTACCAGAACTTCTCCGACGAGATCCCCATTGAGCATCAGGTCCTAGTGAAGAGGATCTACCGGCTGTGGCTGTGTGAGCAGCGGTGTTGGCTGGGGGCTGAGGGTGGGGGGCTCCCCACACCACTGCAGAGACCCAGGCCAGGCCCAGGTCATGAAGCTGCCCCATCCTTGGGCTGGGAGAACTTGAGGTTTTTGTAGTAACTCTCCTTTCTGATAAAAATCTGTCCCAGAGGCGGCATGGTGTGATGAACGAAACAGGTGGGCCATTGGGCAGGAACCTTTGTCTCCCTGAGCCTTCTCTGGCCTTTGGTCCCTGTGTAGTGGGGTGGAGGTGCTTGTGCCCTAACTCCCAAACCCCAGCTGAAGCCTCTTTGCCTCCCCTATCCAGTCTACTGCGCCACACTAGCGGTCAATCTCGTCGCATGCCTGGCCTGGTGGATCGGAGGCGGCTCAGGAGCCAACTTTGGCCTGGCCCTGGTCTGGCTGCTGCTCTTCTCCCCCTGTAGCTATGTGTGCTGGTTCCAGCCTGCTTACAAGGCCTTCCGGTAAGTGGGCGCCTGGCCATGCCTTCATGGGGCTTTGGAATGTCTGTGCTGGCAGTGGGTTCAAAACTGAGTAGCCAGGATGCCCCCAACTGTGTGTGCACATCTCCATGCTGATTCCTGTACTTGGAACCTGTGCCTGCTCTGCACCTGTCACCCTAGCCCAGGTGCTAGTAACCCTCCCTTTCTCTTGTCCAATTTGGATGACAGCTTGTATCGGGGTCTGCGCACTACAACCCACAGATGCCCGTTGTATTGTCTTTTAATAACTCTATTGAGTTATACTTCACATTCCATACAACTCACTTACCTAGCATTTGAGTGTTTCTAGAGTCTTCACAAGGTTGTACAGTCATCACATCTAATTCCAGAACATTTTCACTACTTCAGAAGAAGCCCCATCCCCCTTAGCAGTCACCCCTATCCCCTCCCCAGCCCCTTTGGACATAACCTGCTTCTATGAACATTGGCCCCTAGCCAGTCCCCTGCTACTCAGGTGTATTGCTCCTAGATGGTCCCTAAATCCCATCCTTAGGAGGTAAGAGTTCTTATACTCCTTTCCAGTAAGGAACCCATCATGCAGCATCTTCTCAGAGGGGCAGTGTTTAGGCCCCTATGGTCAGAGACTTGTGTGAGCATGTGTGCAGTAATTCATGCATGTCGTACCTGAAGAAGGGAGAATATTTCTGTGTTGCTGTCTCTGCCTCACATTCTCCTCTGGGTGGTTGTCACTAAAAGGCTGGGGCAGCCATAATGGTAATTCCTCTCACTCTGCAGGGCCGACAGTTCCTTCAATTTCATGGCATTTTTCTTTATCTTCGGAGCCCAGTTTGTCCTGACCGTCATACAGGCTGTCGGCTTCTCGGGATGGGGTGCTTGGTAAGTCAGTGAACGTGGCTTCTATGATGGGTGTTAACTATAGACATGTGCGTGAATACATGTGTCAGTCAGTGCAGGCTGAGACTGTAACATAGTCCTCAACTTCTGACGGCTGATGGAGAACAGACATTTACTTCCTGCTTTTGTAAATGCTCCAAGGAGGTGCCAGGTTGAGGGGCAGGGTGTCTGCTCCACATTGGTACCCAGTGCCTGTGAATGCTTGATTACCAGCCATGCTGGCCACAAGGAAGAGACCGGTAGGCATGGGCAAGCAGTGTGTCCTAGGAGGAAAGTTTGGAGAACAGCAACCTGTGATCCCACCATCTAGAGAGAGATCCGGTCTTCTGTTTGCTTGATTTTAGGGCATTAGATGACATTTCCATGGCCCCTGTAACAAATTACTTCCAACTCAGTGACTTAAAATGAAACACACTTCTCATTTCCAGTTTGGGGAAGTCCAACATGGGTCTCATGCGCTAAACCCAGGTGTGGGTGGGGCTGGTCCTTTCGGAGGCTCCAGGGGAGAATTATTTCCTGCCTTTTCTAGCTTCTAGGGTGCTACATCTCTGGCTCATGGCCCTTCCTCCATCTTCACAGCCAGTAGCGCAGCCTCTCCCATCTTTCTGACTGTTCTTTCTGCCTCCCTCCTGTGAGGACCCTGTGATGACACTGAGCCCCCTGGGTAATCCAGGGTCATCCCCAGTTTATGGCCTTAACTTAATCCTACCTGCAAAGTCCCTTTACCACATGAGAAGACAGACGTGTCGAGACTTACTGGGACCAGGACATCGGGGCTGTTACCAACCACAGGTGGTGTCTGTGGTGTCCAGTGTTGGGTAAGAGGCATTTGGGGTGGCTCTCTTCACACGAGAACTACCTGGGAGTGCCCTGGAGTGGTTGGCCTTTTGGTTGATTGTTTTCCGAATGACAGGAGCTCATTCTGTCTGCAGTTACAGCTCCCGAACATTTTCTTGTGTCACATACTCAAGTCCTCTTGCTCCACTTTTTCTGGGTCTTTTTTAAAAAATATAATATACTTTTATTGATTTCAGAGAGGAAGGGAGAGGAAGAGAGCGATAGAAACATCAATGATGAGAGAGCATCATTGATTCACTGCCTCTTGCATGACCCCACTGGAAATCGAGTCCACAACCCGGGCAATGTGCCCTTGACTGGAATCGAACCAGGGACCCTTCAGTCTGCAGGCCAATGTTCTATCCACTGAGCCAAACCGGCTAGGCCTGGGTCTTGTTTTGGGATGACTATTGCCATCATTTCTGTGGTTTTCATCCCTGTCACTTCCCTGTGTACACTGGGAGAGCCACCGTGGCCCGTCCTCTGCAGTGAGAAGTCATACAATCTTGTTTGTTTCTTGAGGCTCATGTGAGTTTTCACGGCCTCATCAGCCCCCTCCTCTCAGCTCCTTCCTTACTGTCCATTTCCTGCTGTGTCTTCTGCCCTCCTCTGTAGAGTCTCAAAGTCATCTGCTTTTCTCCTGAGATCATTTCTAAAATGCATGTCCCTACATTTTCCTGTTGTTGCTCTTCCTGCTTGGTGACCACATGCGCTTTGTGTGGACCTTGGGTTTCTTCTTGGCCCTCCCATATCTGGGAGAGCCAGTAAGGTGCTATCTCAGATTCTTTCAGGTGCAGTGATTCTTGGAGAGGACCTCAGGACTCCGCAGATGGTCATCCTCTTGGCTATGGTTTATACAGAAACAAGACAGCAAAATGAGCTGAGGGAATAGATGTGTAGGACAAGTTGAGGGGGGATCAGATGCAAGCTTCCAGAGGCCTCTCCTGGTGGGGTCCCACAGAATACACTTAATTCCCCCAAAACGAAATGTGATAATGTGCAAAAGGCTCTCATTGGGGTTGGTCATGTGGACCCCTCTCTGCCCGGCAGGTACAAGATCCCAGACTCCAGGAGGAGAGCAGGTGTTCAGTGCAAATGATGTATTTGCACAGGTATGTTAGGGCCAGGGAGCTCCCCTGTCGGGGAGAGGATCCCCCAGAGTTCAATTCCCAAATGTCCCCCCACCATCCGGTTTGCACTACAGGCATGCACGGGCATCTTTTTGTTGTTGTTGTTTTGTTAATCCTCAGTTGAGGACATTTTTTTCCCAGTGATTTTTAGAGAGAGTGGAAGGGGGGGGGGGGTAGAGACAGAGAGAGAGAGAGAGAGAGAGAGAGAGAGAGAGAGAGAAACATCGGTAGGTTGCCTCCTGTACGCACCCTGCCCGGGACAGGGATATAACCTGCACACTCCCTACTGGGTATGTGCCCGCAACCAAGGTACATGCCCTTGACCGGAATCGAACCTGGGACCCTTGAGTCCACAGGCCGACGCTTTATCCACTGAGCCAAACTGGCCAGGGCTAGGTACATGCTCTTGATTAGGAAATGAACCCTTGATCTTTTCAGTGTGGACGAATGCTCTAACCATTGAGAACACCAGCCAGGGCACTTGGGCATCTTTATTTTTTTTAAATATATTTTATTGATTTCAGAGAGGAAGGGAGAGGGGGAGAGAGAGAGAATCATCAGTAATGGGAGAGAATCGTGGATCGCCTGCCTCCTGCATGCTCCACACTGGGGATCGAGCCCACAACCCAGGCATGTGCCCTTGACTGGAATCGAACCCGGGACCCTTCAGTCTGTAGTTTGATGCTCTATTCGCTGAGCCAAACCAGCTAGGGCTCAGGCATCGTTTTTCTCCAGGGTTGAGCAGGGCAGAGGGGCTTCCTGGTGGGGTGAGAGCAAGAACCAGAAGGGACAGTTTTCAGGGGAGACTTGTAGCTCATCCCCAAGAAGAAGGGATGCTCTCAAGAGGGCCCCTGTGACAGTCACCCACTCCAGCCAGTCCTGTGTCATGTGGACCTGTCACTCCCTACAACCTCTGTGGTCTGCTCTGCAAGCACATTCCTGTGTATCTGTAAAAGAGAAGGACACTTAGAATATATGAACATATCATATGTAAACATGACCATGATGGGAGGGAGAGGAAGAGAGAGGTAGAAACATGAACGATGAGAGAGAATCATCGATTGGCTGCCTCCTGCATGCCCCACACTGTGGATCGAGCCCGCAACCAGGGCATGTGCCCTGACTGGGAATTGAACCCTGACCTCCTGGTTCATAGGTCAATGTTCAACCACTGAGCCATGCCGGCTGAGTGGCTCCTGTTCCTTTTTAAATAGCCTTTTAACCTTGGCTACCCTGAGGTTTACAGAAGGTGCAGAGACAGGATAGAGCGTTGCCATCCACCCATCTTCCTGACACCTTTGCCCCCACCCAGACTGCAGGCTCCATTTGCATTTCTGCAGCAGTATCCATGAAAGCCCTTTTTAAAAAAATCCTCACCTGAGGACATCCTTAGAGGAAAAGAGAGAAAGAGGGAGAGAGAAACATTAATGTGAGAGAAAAACATTTATCATTTGCCTTCTGTATACTCCCTGACTGAGGATCAAACCCGCAACCAGGTATGTGCCTTGATTGGGAACTGAGCCAGGAACCCTTCGGTGCATGGGGATGATGCTCAACCAACTGAGTCACTCCAGCGGGGCTCTTGTGGCATTTATTTAATTGTTGCTTTAGCAGAGTGTTCACATCAGACCCAGATGACTGTGCCTGTTTCTATGAGTTGGTGTCTTTTTCTGCCTTTCCCTGATCTGTGGGCTTGACTGTCCTGTGCAATGTCCCACATTTGGGGTTCCTGGAGTAACAGCTTTATTGAGACACATTCCACATACACAGACCAAAAATTCACCCTTTATGTCAGGGATGGGGAACGTCTGGCCCACAGGCTGTATAAGGCCTGTGAAATCATTTGGTCTGGCCTTGCCAAGGCGTTAGGGGTGATTAATTAAATGTTTGACCAAATACAGCAGGCTAATTTCTAAGATAATAATTTTGTATGGCCTATGAGTGATGTTATAATATCCAAATGGCCCTTGGCAGAAAAAAGGTTTCCCAACCCTGCTTTAGGTGTACAAATCAGTGTTTTTAATACATTCACAGGGTTGTATGCAATCATCTAATTCCAGAACATTCCATCACCCCTCAAAGGAAACCCTGTTCCCATCAACAGTCACCCCCTTCTTCTCTCCAAGCCCCTAACAACTATTAATGTATTTTTTGTCCCTGTGGATTTGCCTGTCCCAAACATGTCACATGAATGGAATCCCATACTTGTGGCCTTTTGTGTCTGGCTTCTCTCTCTGAGCATGTGTTCAAGGTTCATCCACATTGTAGTGAGTGTCAGTGCTTCCCTCCTTTTCATGGCAGAATAATATTCTATTGTGTGGATGAACCACACTTTGTATATCCGTTCATCAGCTGATGGACACTTAGGTGGTTTTTTACTTTTTTTTGCTATTGTTACTAGTGCTGCTGTGAAATTCCTATGTGTTTTTGTGTAGGTGTGTGTTTTTCTTTTGAGTGTATACCCAGGAATGGCATTGCTAGGTGACAAGGTAACTATTTTAACCTTCTGAGGAACTTCCAGATTATTCCACAGATTTTACAGGCTGTGTCCCCTGCTGTCTTTGCTCCTGTTCTGTCCCTCTCTCCCTAGTTCTAGCCCCTTGTGCCCCTGGCTGAGTGGCTCTGGGGGAGCACCTGGCACCCCCTGGCTCCCTTGTTCTCCTCCCTGACCCTGCCCTCTGTGCCCAGGCCTCTCTCTATCTTCCTGTTCCCTGTGCTGCATGTCTTGGCCTCTCTGGATATGGTTGGGGTATAGACTTACTCTGTCATCTGTTTGTAGCTGATTGAGGCCAGTTTATCACCCGCTGTTGCAAGGGATGTCATTCTGGGTCATAGATGAGCTTGTTCTTTGGAAAGCTGGCAGTTGCCAGCTCACTCCTTGGTGAGTCTGGGAGGCGGTGCCTCGGAGCAGGCTCCCCATTCTACAGTCCCAACTGTAGGTGTGTTCACCCTCCTCAGAGACCATGATCCTCAGACTGGGCCCCCCCACACACACACACACCTACTCAGCCTCTTGTTCTAGGGCTCCAGATCTAGTGGGAGATCCCCATCAGAGGCAGTGCCTCCTCCCCTCCAAGAACCTGAGGATGATCCCCTTCCCTATAGGACAGGGTCCAGCTGCCCCACCTTAACTGCCTTTCCATTTCTCCCAGTGCCCATCTGAGCCCTCCATTGCCCAATTTTGCTCACACCCCTCTAAGTGCAAAGCAGTGTATGTAGAATGTTCCTCCTTCATTCACAGAGCGGGAGTGGGTACTGTGTTTACATGTGCCTGTAGTATACACATGCATGTTTTTGTAAAGATTGTGGAAGGATACGTAGCAAATAGATCACATTAGTTCCCTCTGAGATGGGGGGTGGGGTTGGCAGGAGAGAGACTGTTTATTGTATATTCTTTTAAATTTCCTAATCTTTGAACTCTGTGGTTTTACTACTTGTTAAGAAAAAATACTCTCAAAAATACTGTGTTTCTTGACTTCCCTTCCCAGAGGAAGCATGTATAAACAGATGGACATTCTTTTTCATGTGGGCCAATGATGTTCTTATTTCATAGGACCTTGCTGTGCCAACTGAGCTTCAACTTCCTTTTTCCCCTCTTATTTTTTACCATCTCCTTAGTAATCTGTCGTGTAGCTGTAGCATAATTTATGTTCTTGTTCCCAGCCAGTGGACAGGTAGGGTACTCCCAGTTTTTCATTATTTCAAACAATTGTTGTAGTGTAAATTCTTAGAATTAAAACTGTTGGGGTAACAGTCTTTTTACAGATAATGCCCCATTGCCCTCCAGAAAGGGTGTACACTACCACTAACAGAGTGGTATTCGTGTCTCCATTTCCTCGTACACATGACATTTGCCCATACAATGGTAGGAGAATGATACTTGTTCTAACTTGCGTGTCTTTATTGGTGGGTTTGAGCATCATTTTGTGAGTTTATTGACCCCTCGGTAGTCCTTGGGAGAATTTCCCACTGCTCTGCAGGTCGTCTACCTTTTCCTTTTTCAGAGCTCTTTACATATGAAGGGTAGTGGTCCCTTGTCCGGCAGATATGCTGGCGCCCACACTCTCTCTTACCCCTTGCAGTGGTTGGCTGGCAGCGATCGGGTTCTTCCAGACCAGTGTTGGAGCTGCCGTGGTCATGCTGCTTCCGGCCATCATGTTCACAATGTCAGCTGCCATGATGGCCATTGTGATCATGAAGGTAAGTCCTCTGGGTCCCAAGACATTCAGTTCTTCCCATGCATCCTGTCACCTGACTTTCCTGGCCCTGGGGACTCGTCTTATCCCTGTTTCAGGAGCAAGAGACAGTACAGTGTCCGGGAAGTAAAATGATTTCCTTCAGCAGGGAAGTCTCTCTGAGTCAGGACCCTCAATTGCTCAGGCCAAGACCCCACCTGTCTGCCCCCAGTGGCCTTCCAAGGACAAAGGACTTGGGGAAATGGCACAGTATCAGCTGCTACTGACTACACCTACCTTTGGGTGTGTCCCCAGCACACACAGGTCCACACGGCTCGATCTTTCTACACTGGCTATATAGTGTCACTTGTAGTTAAATTCAAATTAAGTAAAATGAAATAAAACAGCTTACCCCACATGCTCAGCCAGGGCAGGTCAGCTCAGCCTTTCTGGATGATGGGAAGTCGGTGGCCTGTCCCAGGGGTCTCTGCTGTGGAGATCACTACTAGCACCCAGGGTGGTTATGTGCACTGTCTAGGGCAGCCGTGGGCAAACTACGGCCCGCGGGCCGGATCCGGCTGTTCTGTCCGGTTCTCTTGCTCTCCCCTCTGCTCCTTTACTTTGAATTTATATTAGTTCACACAAACACTCCATCCATGCTTTTGTTCCGGCCCTCCGGTCCAGTTTAAGAACCCATTGTGGCCCTCGAGTCAAAAAGTTCGCCCACCCCTGGTCTAGGGCCTGACACTGCTATGTCAGGAGGCCATCAAATGATTGTCATACAAGTTTCTTGTGGATTTCTCCATTCCAAGCACTGCCCAAGAGTACCCAGAGCCGCCCTCCAGGCCCTGGGTGTCGGGTAGGGGCAGTCACAGGAAGAGATAAGCCCCAAATCCATGACAGGACGAGCCTCTCTCCATGACAGATGTGCTGTGGGCCTCACATGGCAACAGAGGTCAGCACCAAGAGGCACCAGGGGCTGTGGCTCACAGCTGGGTCTCCTGAGTTCACAGTCTTGGATTCTACATGTTTTCTAAAGTTTCCACAAAGACCTTTCTGTGGCTTTTGTACTTCCTTCAAGAAAAATACCTTAAATGTGAGCGGCCTCCACATCACTCACAGAAGTACTGATCTTTGTCCTCTGCTACCACCCTCTGCCCTGCAGGTACACAGGATCTACAGGGGAACCGGTGGAAGCTTCCAGAAGGCACAGACAGAGTGGAACAATGGCACTTGGCGGGACCCACTGTCTCGGGAGGCCCAGTTCAACAACTTCTCAGGGAATAGCCTGCCTGAATACCCCACTGTACCCACCTATCCAGCCAGTGGTAGCCAGTGGCCTTAGAGAGAATTGACTGGTCTTATCGCTTGCCTGCCACCACCAGCCCTCCTCCTTCTCCCTATCCGCTCTTGTAGCCACGCTGGGTCCAGTGAAGCCCTAAGCATCTGTCCCCTGTCCCTCCCAGGTGGCAGGTAGGCTCCTCCCCCAGCCAGGATGGCAGCAGGGGTTGGTGGCCACCGGGACCTTTTCCAGGTGGGATGGCAGACCCCAGCAGCTCTCAGGGACCCGTGCCCATAGCTCATCTCACATCCAAGAGCAGAGGTCCTTGCAAGCACTGCCCAGAAGCCAGCTGGCCCTGCCAGCCAGCAGAAGGATACCTCTCTTGCTCCTGAAAACTTTTAGTCACATAATGTCCACTGCAGCAGCCACACCCTCTCCCCTTGGGGTCTCAGAGGACTGATTTTGGGCCTCCCTAGGAAGTTGGAAGGAGGCTGGCTGCCCTCCATGCCAGTGCTGGGGACGCTAAGAAGGGCTCCTCAAATTCACCCCACTCCTGTCAGGGCCATCACCCTCGTCCAGTGCTCAGGAAGAGGGAGGTTCTTCCCTGCTGGTGATGTAGACACTTGATGTACAGCTGGGTGCTCAACATTTTGTCCTGAGTTTATCCATCTGTGGCTGGGGGCTCACGGGGATGGCCAGAGGCTAGTTCACTGCCTTAGTGCCATGATCTCAGCTTTTCCCTGTCCATCTGTCCCAGTTTCTCTGCACTGGTCCTTTCTATCCACAGTCGCTCTTCCCCCAGAGACGCTCTCTTCTCCCATGTGTTAGAACTCCCACGCCTGGGCTGGTTGTACCTATGCAGGGAACCTCAGCAGGATGTTCATCGAGATCCAAAACCTGGGACTGAACCCATTGGTGGGGACATGGGCTTCTCTCCCCACTGTGCAAACAGGAAAACAGGTGCATCTCATCGGAGTGTGTATGGCCCGAGGTTACCATCGTCTAGAGGTGTGAGTGCTGGGCCAGCCACTCAGGCTGTGATCCACACTGCTCTTTGCTGGATGTGTGGAAGCAGATCCCATTTCTCAGGAGAACAGCCTTTTAGGAGGAAACAAGATGTGACAAATCTCTGTGCCTTACTGAGGAATCTAAATACCGTCACTTCTTTTCTCAATTCTTCTAGTTCCTTCTGAGAGGAGGAACTGGATGTTGTGTGGGTATTGCCACAGCACCTTTGTGAATGGACGGGCTGAGGGAGGTATCCTGATGGCCTCTCAGCCCATGTTATCCAGGCTTCCAGTAATGCTGCCCCTTGGCTCCTGACTGCTTGTCCCTTGTCACACCATGCTCTGCTGGGATGCCATCCTCTCCTGAAGCTCCAGCATGGCCAGAATGTGTCCATGTTTGCTTGCTTTGCTTTCTTGTGCCGAATGCCACATGGTGTCTAAAGGTGGCCAAGGTCCCCGAGGAAGCACCTGGGCCTGGGTCCCTGAAGGGCAAGTCTTCCTGGAAAGAAAACAGAAACCTCAGGTTTCCCAGGTTCTCAGTAACATCCCCAAGCCAGCTTCCTATGACTGACCAATGGCTCACACTGGGCAAATTGTGGACCGAATCTCATTGTGACTGGGATGCCATTAGTAATGGAGCTGGTTAACCAGGTGCAGAATGAACACACATGAGCACCCCACTCCCCACCCCACTGTACATGGCACCTTGGTTACATTGTAATAGGTGTTTTTGTTTTTTTGATTATGTTACTTTATTTTGTAGTTTTTGTTAATGGAAAATATTCTGGAAATAAATACATCCTTTCTGCA
This sequence comes from Plecotus auritus, assembly GCF_963455305.1. Classification (NCBI taxonomy): domain Eukaryota; kingdom Metazoa; phylum Chordata; class Mammalia; order Chiroptera; family Vespertilionidae; genus Plecotus; species Plecotus auritus. The sequence continues at coordinate 83,204,829 of NC_137773.1, forward strand.
GCAGACCAAGTCTCCCAGGGGCTGTTTGTGGTGTGTGTATGTGTGTCAAGTACCCCAGTGTGTATGGCCTCAGACAGAATACCACCAGGACGACCTGTGCACCTGGACCCAGTTTCCATTGATAGGCAGACCCTGCCTTATAAGCATGGAACCTCCCTGTGCACCAAGGATGGAGCCCAGTTCAGCCCAGCACTGTGCACCCAGGCATCTGCCCTCACATAATGTCCACACATCACTGCAGTGTGGCTTCCTTCAGGTTTTTAAGTCAACTTGTTTTCTCCACATTCAATAGTTTTCATTTGAAAAAGGAAATTCACAGAAAATGAAAGTTTGCTTACCATAAAGGAAAAATAATGGTAGGTGTAGCTGGACTAGAAGTGACTTTTGTTTTACAGAGGGCTAGCCTCAGGGCCTGCTGGTAACCAAGAGTGGACACCCCCACACAGACACAGGAGAGAGAGTGGTAATCTTATTCCACAGGACACTACCACCGTGGGAAGGAAACTAGGCCTAGGGAGGAACCTAGACACTGTTCCCCGCCCCCCCCCCCCCAAATTCACATGTGGAAGTCCTGACCCTCTGGGACCTTAGAATGGAACCTTATTTGGACAAGAGTCTCTACAGGTGTACTTAAGGTAAGGTCATACGGGGGCAGGGTAGCCCTAATCCAAGTCAACTGGTGTCATATAAAGGAGACATTGGACACAGACACCGGGAGGCACTTCCGGCGATGGAGGCAGAGATTGGGGCAATGTGTCTATGAGCCAAGGACACCAAGGATGCCAGTGCCACCAGAAGCTGGGAGAGATGGGAGTAACAGGAAATTTCAGGAAGTTAAGAGACAGATTGGGGAGCACTGTGCCTTAGGGACATGTCCAGTGGTATATGGAACATGGATTGGGTGGACATGCCTTGAGAACAGAGAGCGGGTGTCCCCCAGCTGGGTGGGAGATGGGCTTGGTGATGGTGCAAAGCAGGAAAGGAACTGGGAAAGTGAGAAATAGGTGGGGGGGGGGGTGGTGAGGAGGCAGAGGGCACCATCCTGGAGACATGGAAGGACACAGGACGTGGTGGAGTTGAGAGGACCAAGGACAGTTGAGAAGGGACCCTTAGCAAGGGTGGCAGTGACAGGACCACAGATAGGTGGCTTAAACTGCAGAGATTTATTCTCTCACATTCTGGGGCCAGAAATCTAAAACCAAACTGTCCCAGGGCCGAGCTGCCTCTGGAGGGTCCAGGGGTAGGTCCTACCTGCCTTTTCCAGCTTCTGGGGGCTCCAGCATCCCTAGTATTGGGGCTGCATTACCACAGTATCTGCCACCATCTTCACCAGGCATCTCTATTTGTGTCTCTTTCTCTTACAAGGACACCATCGTTGGATTTGGGACCTCCCTAATCCAGGATGATCTCATCTCACTATTCTTAATTACATCCGCAAAGATGCTATTTCCAAGTAAGATCCCATTCACAGCTTCCAGGGTGACACGCCTCTGAGGCTACCACTGGGTACCTGCAGGGGAACCACTGGCTTTGAAGCAAGAGGAAAGTTGAAGGCATCCCAGGGCTGGAGAATCTGCTGCCAGGCCCTGCTGAGGCTGCATTTAGGGGGTTGGTAGTGGGGGACAGTGTCCCTGGGACAGGACAAGAGCTGTATTCATGGTACAGTGGGCACAAAGCCCAAGGGTGCCTCAGGTGTGGGCAGGAGGAGGGGGCTTGAGGATGCCTGGGGGAGGGGTGGGCTGAGAGGACCCCTTAGCAAGATCCAGAGGGGGGCGCTAACCCTGGCCAGGTGTGGGGATAGGCCACCCTTAGTGGCAGGAGGCCGGTGGAACAGGAGGTCCTGCTACTAGTAGTTTCTCGTTACCAGCTTGTGAGACTTTTTAGTTTGTTTTTATTAGTCCTCCCCTGAGGATATTTTTTCCATTGATTTTTAGGGAGAGTGGAAGGGAGGGAAAGGGAGAGTGCGAGGGAGAGAGAAACATCAATGTGAGAGACACATTGATTAGTTGCCTCGCACACATGCCCCAACCAGGGCTGGGGATCAAACCTGCAACTCCAGTATGTGCCCTTGACCGGGAATTGAACCTGCAACCCTTCAGTGTGAGGGCCGACGCTCCAACTGATGAGCAACATTGGCCAGGGTGGGAGCTGGTTCTTTCCATCACCTGCTCTACTTTCCAAACCTCAAACAGGACTATTTGATGCTGTCTTAGTCTCCTAGGGGTGCTATAACAAATGACCACAAATGGGGTGGCTTAAAACAGGTGTTGGCAGGGTTGGGTTCTTCTGAGGCCATGAAGGAGGGTGCTTCAGACCTCTCTCCCAGCTCCTGGTGGCTCCAGCAATCCTTGCCATTCTTGACTTGTAGATGCATCATTCCAATTTTTGTGTCACCACATGGTTGTCTCCCTGATCATCTGTGTCCAGATTTCCTTCTTCATATGACACCAGTCATTACATTAGGGCCACTCCTACTCCACTGTGACCCCATTTTAACTTAATTACATCTGTAAAGTCCCTATTTCCAAATGTCCCATTCATAAGTACCAAGGGGGTCAGGATTTCAACATGTCTTTTTGGGGCATACAATGCAACCCATAACAGCGGCCAAATCCAGGTCCACACCTGTATGAGCCACCACCATAACTGGGTGGCTCAAAACAACAACTTATCCTCTCACATTCTGGAACCTGAATGTGAGGTCAAGGTGTTGCAGGGCCCTACTCTCTTCAGAGGCTCCAGGGGAGGGTCTTCTTTGCCTCTTCCAACTTCTGGGGGCTCCAGTGTCCCTGGTCTTATGGCTGCTTCACTGTTTCTGCCTCTGTCTTTACATGGCCGTCTTCTATGTGTCTCTCTTCTTTTTATAAGGACAGCAATCACTGGATTCAAGGGCTCACCCTAATCCAGTATGACATCATCTTAACTAATCACATCTGCAAAGACCCCATTTCCAAATACAGTACATTCTGAGGTTCATGGTGGACATAAATTTTGGGTGGACACTAATCAACCCTCTACCTTGCCCAGGCCTTGGCCCCCTGGGAGTGGGATGGAGAAGCTCTTCCTTGTGGCCCTTGGTTATAGGTAGGACACTACATGCCCCACATTCAGGTGACTCAGCCATCCTGGTTTGCCAAGACTTTTGGGTTTTAGTACTGACAATCCCAGGAGACCCAGACACACTGGGGTGCTTGGTCACCCTACACTGTATGACAATAGGGTAAGCAAATGCCCAAGAAGCCACCTGTGGCCAAAGGCCATATCTGGTCCCACTTCACAAGTCAGTTTCCTCCTCTTGCTCAGGAGTACCAGAGGAGGTTCGGATTGGTTTACTCTGGGTCAAAGATGGCTGGGCTGTCATGTGGTACACACCAGGTTGCTAGGGGCTGTTTTCAAGAGGATGGGGAGACCCTGGAGGTGGATAGTTCATCCCAGGAGCTTCTGTACCATCCAGACCTCAGTTTCTTTTTTTAATCCTCACCCGAGGATATTTTTTCCATTGGTTTTTAGAGAGTAGGAGAGGGAAAGACAGGAGAAATACCGATGTGAGAAACATTGATTGGTTGCCTCCTGCATGCATCCCGACCAGGGTCCAGGCCGGGGAGGATCCTGCAACCGAGGTACGTGCCCTTGACCAGAATCGAACCCGGGATCCTTCAGTCCACAGGTCAACACTCTATCCACTGAGCCAAACAGGCTAGTGCCAGATCTGTTTCTTTAAGGCTGCTCCTCACTGCCTCTCCCATGTCTTCTGGCCCAGTTTCCCCTCCATCACTCACAACTTCCAGAGAGAGAACTTTGACTTCTCTAAATCAGTCGTGTGCATATGGCACCATGCCCTGCTTTTGGTTTAACACTCTTTCTGGCTGCAGGCATTGGGACTGGGGTGGGGGGTCCCAGGTGCCCCCTCAAAACAGTGGGAGCTGGCACTACCCAATGTGGAAGGCAGCAGCATTGGTGTTTTAAAGCTGGGGGTCAGTGGACAAGTTTCTTCCTCTCTCTAAACCTGTTTTCACATCTTGAAAAAGGGAATGTGCACATCCAAGTGTGTCTCTGCACTATGTAGGGAGAGCCCTGCCTGCAGGGGACACTAATTCAATTCAACAAAAGTGAACCAGAGCACCTGCTGTGCCTGAGCTGGTGCTGGACACCAGGACACAGCCCTGAGCCTGTCCTGGGGTCTCTCCAAGAAGTGGGACACAGATGAACCTGCCTCTTGTAAGGGTAAAAGATAGAATGGGGCGCTTCCTGCTGGCTTCTCTGTGAAAACCACAGCAGTTTAGGAATTACTGGCTAAGATATTGTTTGATTTTCTGAGGGGTGGTGGGGAGACCAGCTCATCCTCCGTACAATATTTTATCAAGAACCCCAAAGGGGCTGTTTCACACCCCAGCTTTCCCAGTGTCCCCATGATCAAAGCCAAAAGGACACAGGAACATGTGGATCATATTTGAAGTGGGTCAAAAATAAGCTGAAAAGGCGGTTTGCTTTTTCAAAAAGATCCCAAGTGATTAGAGAGACATTTGTTCAAATAAGTGATTAGAGAGAAATATGTTCATTAAGGCCTTATGCTGGCTGTTCTTTATTCATTAATTCATGGATTCCTATACCCAAGGAATCGTTAGTCCTAACATGCAGATGAAGATGAAGAGGACCGGAAAGGGTCACTGACCTACCCAAAGTCACACAGACTCTGACTGGCAAAATCCCTAAATTGGCCTCACTTTCTGCATTCTTTCAGCTGCCCAAACCACCCTGCCTTTTACAGGGGCAAGGCTGGAGCTCTGGTTTAAGGCTGAAATACCTTTAGAGAGGAATACCATGGTGCCACCTGTCCCCCATGGGAGTTGAGCACCTAAAAGCAGATTTTCCTGAATGTCAAGAGTAGGAGAGAAGTGATGGAACAGGAAGTCTGAGGAAATAAAACCCCAAGTTCTCCAGAATCTGGGAGGACTATGGAGTTTCCTTTGTTCCCCATATAAAGAGTGCCTAGTGTATGTTCAGGCACAGCAGTGAACAAAGCAGTCCCAGTCTTTGGCCTTGGAAGAGGGTAATTTTATTTACCTATTTATTTATTTATTTATTTATCTACTCACCAAAGGATACACTTTTCATTGATTCTAGAGAGAAATTAAGAGGGAGAGAAACACTAATAGGTCACTTCATGTACATGCCCCAACTGGATATCAAACCCACAACCCGGGGCACATGCCCTGACTGGAAATCGTACCTGGACCACTCAATGCACAGGATGATGCTCCAACCACCAACCCACACACAAACCAGGGCGAGGAGATTGACTTTAAACAAACACACTCCTTTATGATAAGGCTCAGATTGGAGAGGGTCAGGATGCAGTGAGAAAGAACAGTTGGGGGAGGTGGCTTGGGCTTCCTGGAGATGGTAACATTAAATGTGGAACTATAGGAAGAGGATTGGGGCAGAACAAGCCTTAAAGCCTGCCTCTGCAAGGACCTGACTTGGCCCCAAACCACTGCCATTCTACCATCCCATCCCAGTTTAATTCTCCTCCCCCACTTTTTCTTTGCACACAGCTAGTCATTGCCCAACGCCACCTTATAACACATCCTCTAAAAAACTATCGTGTCCATTTATGTACTGTCCTGTCCCCACTTCTCCCCAGGACTGAGGTCTCCCCAGCAAGCAACGCCGAGAGTCCAGCTCACCATTCTATTCCCAGAGCCGATGGAAGGCACTTAATAAATACTGGAATTGATGTGTCTCCTCAAACTTTAAAATGGCCCCAGGAGGCACGCGGGGCATACAGGTGGGCAGGCATCGGTTCTCCAGGCCTGTCCTGGGTGGAGCAGGGCCTTACCGCAGATACTTGGCCAGTCACCCCCTCCCCAGGCCTCCTCTCGGTCGGGCGGTGGGCATTACAGAGTGCCAGCTGTGTGCAAGGCCTGTGCTCTGGCAGGGCGGCCCAGTAGCACCTCAGGCCGGCTGCCTCGGGTGACCCACGGCGGACACGGTCCGTACTGAGCTCTCCTTTTCTCCTCGCTGACGTCACCACTTATTAGGACACTGGGAAGCCCGACCGCACCGCTCGCCCAAAGTCCTAGAGTCCTTTAGCCTTCCTGGCCCTACCCAGTCAGTCTCCCGCTGCCTACCCCAGAAGTCAGCCAGAACCAGCGCTGACCACACCCCCGGCGCCGCCTGGCCGTGACATCAGGTGGCGAGACCGTGACGTTACGGAAGCGCGGCGGGGCGGCCAGCCACGCCTTGCCATGGCAACTGAGGGGTGAGCCGGGGCTGGTGGCGAGAGAACCGTCCCCCAAAGGTGAACGCGGCACGGCTCCCTCCCAGCTCGCGCGGGCCACTGCAGCCGTGCGCCTTGTTGACCCGCGGGCAGCGGCCTACCAACCGCGGAGCGGCCGCAAAGCGCGGCGGCCGTAGTTCGGCCCTACCTGCTGCCGCAAAACGGCGGGCGCGTTGCTCGTCCCCACCCCGCGCTGTGACGTCGACGCGCGCCCAGCAGTGGCGGCGGCTGCGCAGTGGGCGCCGCGCCCTGCCCGCGACGCTGGTGGCGTAAGTGAGGTCCGCGGCGACGCTGCGAGCCGGGCGAGCCGGGCGCCCGCGCGGCGGGGACGGCCCGCGCCCAACATGCGGAGGCCAGCAGTGTGGGAGCGGTGGCTCGAGCGGGCGCCGGAGCCGGAACGAGAGCGGGGCCCGTAGCGGGGGCCCGCGTCGCGTTGCTGAGGGAGTCCGGGCCACCCAGCTCGGCCGGTCGGCCACTGGGCCACGGCCACGGCGGAGGCCGAGAGGTAACGACGCGCGCGCCCTCGCCGGCTGCCGCGGCCACGCGCCCGGCCTTGCGGCCCCACCCCCGCGGTCCTGGACCCGTCGCCCCTACACTCAGCGGACCCCTGCACCCCGTCCACCCCCGCACCTCAGAGCTCGCTATCCCTACAATCCACCCTCTGGACCCCCGCACCCCAGATTCTTGTGCCCGTACAATCCGCGAACCCCACATTCTGAACCCTGTAACCCATACCGCCACAGATCCCACAACCCGGACCCCGTTGCTCCAACATTTCCCTGACACTGACTCCACTGCACCTACAGCCCTCTGACTCTCATGACTCTTACTTCTTACCCCTTTTTCTCTGCATTCCAGACCGTGTCCCCCCCAGTGACCCCCAAACTTAGGCCCTGTCACCTTTACACTCACTGATCCCCAGATTCCAGGCCCAGCTGCTCACAGTGATCCCTTACTCCAGACCCCCACTGTCCACCTAGCGTCCCCCATACCACCCCCCACCCCCGTGCTCAAGCTCACTGCCCACCCCCCTTGACACTCACTCCTCTAGCTCTCTCTCCTGGAGTCCCGCCTCTCTCATCATCCCTCCCTACAGTGGTATACATATTTCCATTCCCCTTTGTGGTCCTGAAGGTCTTAGGGGACAGCCGGGAGGGGGGGCTTTGAATAGGGAATGGGTGTGCAGCAAGGAGGGGCCTCATCTGGGGTGACCTGTTGCGGGGTGCTGCTCAGAAACTCCTGGTTTTCAGCCTGGCTTCATCCTCTGCCTTCTGCCCTCACCACTGGCTTTGTTTCCTGGAAACACTTCAGATCACAGAGGGGTGGTGGGAGGTCTGTGTGCCTAGCCTTCTGCACAGGCCACACTGATCCCACCCCTAATCCCTTCCCTGCCTGGGACAGCCCTTCCCCTGCCCGCTCTGCCCCAACTTACTTTCAGGGGTTAGGGGCCTAAGAGAAAGCCTTGCGGTGGTGTCCTGGACAGGGATTGTTTGCAGAAAATGGCCCTGGAGAGTTTCCTGCGAGTAGGTGGAATCCGGCATTTTTTCCCCAGTCCCTTCCACAGGGGCACCGGGGTTGGCTTCACATTCATCCAGTGGTACTCCATCTGGTGGGGCTCCAACTCTCTGTCTCTGCCAGGGGGTGGAGGGGGGTGGAGGGAACTTCGCGGACAGGCTCCGTTGGCATTTGCAGGCCCCAGACTCACGGGTGTGAGATGAGTGGGGAAGCACAAAGGCTCCCATCCAGGGGAAAACCACCTGCCAGGAGCTGCTCTGATCAGGGAAGGGGTGGCCGCTGCAGGGGATGGATCACCTCTGTGAAGAACAGATTGTGAGCCAAACCCACAGGTCTGAAAAGGGGAAGTTTGTTGTGGTTGCCAGTAGTTAGTTTCTGTTTTTCACTGTGTCTCCACCAAATTGTACTCTGAGATGGGAACTGCTCTGGACTCTTTAGGCTGATGGGCAGGGGCTGGGTGCAGTGTCCCCAGGTACTCACACAGGCCTCCCTGGAGTCTCCAGGACCCCATTGTTTGTTCCCCACCCCCCACGCCTCTACCCTGTGGATTTTGTGGCCTTGTCTCTCAGGAATGGAATGGGAGGGCTGCTTGGGTCACAGGGGATGGGCCCAATCCCAAGTTAGAGAGCCAGTTGTGTCTGCTGCATGTGGAGGTGTAAGTGTGTGCAGGAGTGGGGAGGCTAGAAGGAGCTGACTGGATTCTCCACCACAGTAGTAGACAACAGCAGGCACAGGTCTGGTTTTTCCGTGCACCATTGGCAGTCAGCCCTTCACTTGTAAAGTGGCTTCTTGTCTGGTTCCAATCCCTCTAATTTCTCTGAAGCAGATGGTGACGGGCATCTCATTACCTGACTCTGGGCGTCCCTGCGCTGTGACAACAACCCTGTGCAGACTGACTTCTTTGAACTGCTGGTCTGGTTCCATCTGACTCTCCTGATTATACAGTAATTACCACTGGGTGGCAAGAGGAAGCAGGTGAGGTTTTTAAAAACTGAAAAACCTTCCTCTGTGCTCATCCCAGCTTGGGGAGCTAGCATGCCAGCCAGTAATTTGGGAAGCAAGGCATCTGAGAGGAGTCCCAGACAACTGTGGAGTCAGTTGTATCGTGGGGATTTACTAGTGGGTTTGAGCAAGGTCCCTGCGAGGCTGAACTTAGGGACCGTGGCATTTCCCTGGGATACCACTTGTCCCATGGTTAATTTTGCCATCATTTCTGGGTCCCCACAAGCTGCCCTATGCCACCTTAGGAGCAGCAGGGTTTCTCATTGTCTTGGTTGTGGTGGGGTTGGGTCCCTGTCTTGGCATATATTTTCTGGGCCCTGAAAATCCAGAGGTGAGTAGGCAGGACAAGGAGCTGGGCTAGGTAGGGGCAGGAGAGATGGGGCTGCCACCCTTTATGCCTCGGTGACATTCGTTCGGTTGGCCACCTTTGTTTTAACTCTGAAGGGGAAGGCAGGTCCTTGTGAAGGAGCCCAGCATGTGGTTGGGATCTGGTTTTGGTGATGAAGCAGTAACGGGGGCTTCATCCTCTGTCAGTGGCCACTGTCATGCCCAATGGAGGCCTTGCAGTCATGAGCTTTGATTGCCTGGTGGGGACTGTCCCTGTGGTGTGTCTCCATGCTGGCACAGCTCTGGATTCTTGAGCTGAGACCTGATTGGTCTAGAAGACCCCTACTTTGGGCAGCTCCGCATCTGTCCCCTCCCATTTTGAGAGCTTTGTGGAGCCTTGCTGGGCCACTTCCTGAGTCCCCACTGCACAGATGAGGAAGTCGAGGCCTGAGTAGCCTGCTGGAGTCAGGAGGATCTGGCTTTGATGAGGCTCCTTGGTAAATAGGGTGCTATACAGTTCTGGGACCCAGCCCAAGTTGGGCCTTCACCCTGGCTCTCCTCTCACCCAGCCTCTCTCTAGATCTTGTCTTGGGTCCCCTCCCTTAGAAGGCCTTAGGGCAGTGTGAGGTCCCTCGTTGCCTTCCCCCATTCAAGACAGCCTACTTGGGATGGGTCCTTTCTTATCCAGGAGTTTAGTGGCATCCACAATTGGAGGCCATGTCATGGTAAAAAGCAGTCTTATTTGCGGTCAGTTCTTGTCAGCCTATGTCCAAAGACAAATGGAAGTAGCGCACCAGACACGGGATGCAGTCTGCTTCTAGGTTATATCTCAAACTCCACAGAAGCATGTTGACATGGAGGAGGGAGGACTGAGGCTGGCAGATCACGTGCAGGCTTGAGAAGGCTCCCATTAAGGGCGGGCAAGCACTGCTCACTTGGGGTACAGCCACCCCAGTTGACAAGGACCAGAGGATGCAGGGCTCACTGTGCTTTGCCATGCAGGGCAGGGAAGGACTTCTGTCCTTTTGTCAGTTCCACCTCTGGAAGCAAGAGTCTGGCATAATGTTTTCAGAAGATTGGAAAAGCTGCCCAAGGACTTGCTTTGCAGGGCAGCATCGCTGTAGGGCCCCAGCCTCCACAGGGACCTTGTCTTGGAGGTAATTCTGAGATGGCGAGTGTGACTTGCCAAGGGCAAGCTGGCAGGCACATGATGAGGCTCTGCTGGGCTAGACAGTGGGCATCCAGTGGCTGCCCTGAGAGAGTAGGCCTTACCTCCAGGCAGAGAGAGAGGCCTGTGGGTGTGGTCCTAGACCTCAATCCTCAGGTCAGCCAGTATCTCTCAAGTTTTCCCAAGTTCACCTGGGCACCTTGGGGACCAGGAATCCCACACAGAAGATTATGGGCTGGGGGCTCACAGAGAAACTAGCAAAGACCCTTGGGGTTGATGGCTTCTAGAAAGGTTCCTGGACAGGTTTTTACAGAGCCTTTCCCCTGTGGTGTGCGAGGCCACCCTGGGTCTCAAGGACCTCCTAGGGACAGGGCTTTCCTCAAAGCAGCCCCAGTTGTGACAACCATAGATGTCCCAAGGTCTCAGGCCCTGGGCCCAGAAAAGACATCCCACTGTTGGGCCCAGGAATTGGAAGTCTAAGGAGGGAGGTGGAGAGGGGACTGAGGGAGTCTCTGCCTCCTGGGAACGAGGCCCCTGGGCTCCTCTGCACCCTCCTGGTCTTGTCCCACCTCCAGGCTGTCCGGGGTGAAGTTATACCTGCCCTGCTTTCTTTGGCTTCTTATACAGGTTGGGCACTGCATCCCACGTCCCATAGGACATCTGCTAGATGGGAGACAGCTGAGGAGCTGATTAGAGGACTGCCCTCCCTATTCTAGGAGAGCAAAGAGCACAATGGACAGGGCAGCTGCTCTGCTGTCCATCTCCAAAGCTGGGAGTCCAGCCCCACTGGTCCTAATGTACTTGGTGGCTTGTGCCCCTTGCTTGGCAGGCTGCCGGGGGACTCCAGGTGTCTCCCAGCCTTGGGCCTCAGCTTCCCCATCTGATATGGTCACGATGGTACCTGGCTCGTGGGCAGTGACAGTTGCTTGGGAGGGACAGGTTACTCAAGACCTTCAGCAATGCTGGTAGCTTGGGGTGTGAACTGTGTGTATAGTTGTATGCCACTAGCCTCGTTAAAAAACAAAAACCAACGGGTGAAACTTATTTTAATTAACCCAATCAATTTATTTATTTTTGATAATCATCTGAGGATATATATTTTTAAATATGTTTTTATTGATTTCAGATAGGAAGGGAGAGGGAGAGAGAGATAGAAACATCAATGGTGAGAGAGAATCACTGATTGGCTGCCTCCTGCACACCCCCTACTGGGGATCGAGCCCGCAACCAGGCATGTGCCCTTGACTGAATTGAACCCGGGACTCTTCAATCCCCAGGCTAACGCTCTATCCACTGAGCCAAACTAGCTAGTGCCTGAGGATATTTTTCCCACTGATTTTTAGAGAGGGGCAGGAGGAGAGAGTGAGAAACATCAAAGTGAGAGAGACACATCGATTGGTTGCTTTCTGCACAAACCCTGACCAGGGCCAGGGATCGAATCTGCAACCCAGGTATGTGCCTTTGACCGGAGTCAAACTCACCACCTTTTGGTGTTCCAGGAGTTGCTCTAACCACTTAGCAACGCAGGCCAGGGCTTAACTCAATATATTTAAACATGTAATGGGTGAGAGGCAGCTTATTCTTTCTTCTTTGATTGTGTATTTTACACTGAGGTTTATCACTATTTTGACAGTAAATATTCATTGGAATGCTTGTTGTTGTTTTTTTTATTATATTTTATTGATTTTTACAGAGAGGAAGGGAGAGGGATAGAGAGTTAGAAACATCGATGAGAGAGAGACATCGATCAGCTGCCTCCTGCACACCCCCCACTGCGGATGTGCCCACAACCAAGGTACATGCCCTTGACCGGAATCGAACCCGGGATCCTTCAGTCCACAGGCCGACGCTCTATCCACTGAGCCAAACCGGTTAGGAAGGAATGCTTGGTTTTAAGAAATACACAGATTTGGCCCTGGCCATTGTTAACATAAAAAGCATTCAGACCTATAAAGAATTTTGTGCATTTATTTGAGCCAAACTGTCGACATATGCCAGGAAGCAGAACCTCAATGAATTGAGCTAATGCTCCAGAGAATGGGGAGTTCATACCTTGTTTTTATAAATTTACCATCAAAAGGAAAATACGTAAGTGGGTTACATGAAATTCATTTGTGATAGATTAGGGAGGTGGGAGAAAGCAAAGTGAAATGATGGACATATGCTTTTTTTACATAGATGGATACAGGATAGTTTAACATAATTAACAGTTGATGATTAACTTGATAACAATAACAATGAGGGAATGTCCTGGTGCCATTTGTTGTGCCCTGAGGCGTCCAGAAAAAAAAGGGAAGTTACAAGTTACCCAGACATTTTTTTTTTTTTAATATATTTTATTGATATTTTACAGAGAGGAAGGGAGAGGGATAGAGAGCTAGAAACATCGATGAGAGAGAAGCATCGATCAGCTGCCTCCTGCACACCTCCCACTGGGGATGTGCCCACAACCAAGGTACATGACCTTGACCAGAATCGAACCCTGGACCCTTCAGTTTGTAGGCCGACACTCTATCCACTGAGCCAAACCAGTTTCGGCCCCAGACATTTCACAGATATGTTATCTTAGAAGCAAAAAGACAAATGGGCTCAGTAAAGATATAAGCTGATCTTTGTCAGGGAAAATATTGGCCTAGGACATGACTACCCACTATAACCTGTTTGTAGTTAAATATTTAATTTTCAGACCATCTTTTGTGGTTATTTTAGGTCTTTGAGTTTGCACAACAGCCATGCAGGCCTTCCCTGAACTAGTCAGGTTAGCATATGGCCCCTTTCATCCACACCATGGTGGCTCAGTTGGTTGGAGCATTGTCCCATACATGAAAAGGTGGCAGGTTTGATTTCTGGTCAGGGCACATACCCAGGTTGCAGGTTCCATCCCCAGTTGGGGTGCATGTGGGAGACATCTGATCAGTGTTTCTCTCTCCCTCTCTCTCTTCCTTTCTCTAAAAAATCGACAATTAAAAACAAAACAAAACAAAACAGATTTGAGTAGAAAATGGCACCTGCCGAGAAGTCTGTCAGCCCTGCCGTGGGTTCTACACTCCCCGAATAAGCTTTAGCCCGAGGATGCTGGGAGCAAAACAGCTTTGTAGAGGTGTGGCCAGATGCAGCAGTGTAGGTGCCCAGCCAAATTTAGTTTCAGACAACCCAAAATTGCTTGGTATAAGTATATTTCAAATACTGCATGGGATACACTTACATTAAAAGCTATTCGTTGCTTATTAGGCTTTAGTGATAACAGGGAGCCTGCATGTTTATGCCTGGGTGGCTGTGCTGGTGTGCTGGGCCCGGGTTTTGATTTGGTGTGGGCAGGTGGGAGGTAAAACCCTTACGACTCAATGGTGGCTCCTAGCCCAACTGCTGGGTGTTCGCTGGGTATAGGTCCTCAGGCCCCATCTGGCTACTGGCACTAGCATCTTGAGGGGGGGACTAGAAATCTGGGTTTTTAAGTAGCACCTCAGGTGACTCTGATGCAGCCTTCTTGGTATTGGTGGCTGTTCCACCCCCGGGCTGATCTTGGGGAACCATAGTCAAGGTGCTGCCTGTTCAATAGTGTGAGAAAGCTGCATCGTTGCATCTGTGGCCAGAGACAGGACTAGGCAGCTCTGGGGTCTCCAGGTTTTTATCTGGTCACTAGTGTGCCTGGGCCATCAATGTGAGGAGGGTGTGCCCTAGGGGGTTGGCTTTCTGAGCCTCCAGGTGAGCAGGAGCCTTGTGTGTTTACAGATGTGTGTAAGCCCCAGGTGAGTGGGAGCTGTGTAGTCATCTTGACCAGGTTTAAAGCACTTGGGTATACTGTGTGAGCTCATGCCCCCTGGACCTGGGGGCCAAACCTGTCCTGGGTGGTTGTGGGAGCTCTCTGCGTACCCTCAGGCCTCACGCAGGGCCTCTGGGAAGGGCTGAGGCTGGCAGGTTGGTGTCAAGTACTCACACAATCACAACTCAGCCCTCCCTCTCTCCCCACTGTCTTGCCAGTTTCTATGCTTGTTACTTTCTATGGGTACACACCTCTGATTCCTTTGTGACAGAAACTTGTTCAACATGGACCTAAGGGCAGGAGGTGTGGCTCTGGCAATCACCCTGCGTGCCCGCTGAACTTTGATCTATATAGGGACAGGCCCTATTTTTCAGGCTGCGAGCCAGAGTCACACTCACTATGACTTATTATTATTCTTTAATTGATTTCAGAGAGAGAGAGAGAGAGAGAGAGAGAGAGAGAGAAATAAATGTGAAACATCGATTGGTTGCCTCCCACACTCCCCGGAACCTGGGATCAAACCCACAATCTGGGTATGTGCCCTAACTGGGAATCGAACCCACTACCTTTTGGTGCACAGGACAACGCTCCATCTAACTGAGTCACACCGGCCAGGGCTCACTATGACTTTTAAACAGCTTTATTGAGATACCATTTACTCCCATTTTTTATTTGATATATAATTCACAGACCATGATTCACTGACATGGACACCTCAGTGGTTTTTAGTACATTTACAATGTTGTACAATCAGTACCTCTGTCTAATTCCAGAATTCCATCACCCCAAAAGGCACCCTGTCCCCCATTAGTACTCACCATCCCATCCCCCAGCCCCTTCGCAACCATAAATCCACTTTCTGTCTCTGGATTTGCTTTTCCTGGACAGTTCACATAAATGCAATCACATGCTGTGTGGCCTTTTAAAAAAATATATTTTCGTTGATTTCAGAGAGAAAGGGAGAGGGAGAGAATGATAGAAACATCAATGAGAGAGAATCATTGATCGCTGCCTCCAGCACGCCCCCTACTGGGGATCGAGCCCACAACCCAGACATGTGCCCTTGACTGGAATTGAACGTGGGACTTTTCAGTCCATAGGCCAACACTCTATTAACTGAGCCAAACTGGCTAGGGCCGTGTGGCCTTTTGTATCTTGTGTCTCTCACTGAGTATCATGTGTTCAAGGTCCATTCAAATTATAGCAAGTGTCAGTGCTTCACTTCCTTTCATGGCTGAGTATATTCCAATGGATGAAGCACACTGTTTATCTGTTCATCAGGTGATGGACGTTCGAGCTGTATCTGCCTTTTGGCCTTTGTGAATCATGCTGTGTGGACATTATGCACAGGTTTGTGTAGATGTGTCTTCAGTTCTCTTGGGTGTGCACTGAATAGCTGGGTTTCTGGGTCATAGTTGTCTCCATGTTGAACTGTTTGAGGAACTGCAGACTATTTCCCACAGTGGCTGCACCATTTTATGCCCCGCCCACCATGGATGAGGGTCCACTTCTCCATATCCCTCAAACACCTCCCCTCCCCACCTCACATTTCAGTGGCTTCTCTTCAGCCATTTCTGTCCTGGACTCTGACCCTTTAGCATGGCATCTCTGCCTTCTCAAAGTGACCAGTTTCCAGAACCCTGCCTGTCCTCTGCCCTGCACTTTCCAGAAAACCAGAAGTTATGAGCGGGTGCCAGTGCCCCAGTCACTGTAGTGGCGCTGGCTAGGTCCTGCACTTTGAGACTTTCACAGACAGATAAACAGACAGCATGCCAACCTTTGGCCTTTGGTCGTAGTGAGTTTTGCAGTTGGGCACCCTTGACCGCTCTCCCAAGGAGGTGTGTCTTTAAGTGACCAAAAGGAGCAGGACCTGGTCCTGTAAGTAAGCAAGCAGAACCAGCATGTAAGACCACAGAACCAACGTCCTGTTCTTGGTATATTTTTTTAATATATTTTTATTGATTTCAGAGAGGAAGGAAGAGGGAGAGAGAGATAGAAACATCCATGATGAGAGAAAATCATGGTGGATCGGCTGCCTCCTGCAAGTCCCCCACTGGGGATCGAGCCCACAACCCGGGCATGTGCCCTTGACTGGAATTGAACCGGGACCTTTCAGTTCACAGGCCAACGTTCTATCCACTGAGCCAAACCGGCTAAGGCTGTTCTTGGTATTTTTTAAGTAGCAAAAACTAAGTGTGTACATTGAAGAAAATGAAACTTCTAGCAAAGCATAAACACTCCTTTTGAAAAACCACTCAACAGCCAAGAGGTGGGTGCCATTCACACTTAAGATCCCTGAAAATACAAGTGTGTTTATAAATGGGACTTGGCATATTGTAGACCTTCATCCCCTGGGGCCGTTAGGGCCTTTGTCCCAGGCTGTGCCCACTCTTGCCTATCAGCTTCCGGCTGGGTCGCAGTCCAATCCTGAAGTGGCTCTTCTGAGGGGCTCTGGGTGAGTTCTGCGAGGGAGGCCCCTAAGGAGACTTGCTGGTGTGAGATCCCCAGCGGGTGTGCTTGGCCTGGGCTGGGCTGCCTTTCTGGGAAGACAGCTACTCAGCATCTTCTGTGTTGACTCAGTCGCCACCCTCCTGGCCTGGTCCTCAGTCCAGTGACTTGCCCAGTTCTGGGGGACATGTCTGATTTGAAGGGTGTCTTACCCCAAGAGAGCTGGCTGGCCCTGTCTCCCTCCTGCATGGTCAGGTCCCTTGAGCGGGACTGGCCCCTAGAGGTGATGCTGGGCCCACTCCAATAAAATCAGGGAGCTCTGGGCAGTGTCACTTTCCATGTGTTCTGACCAGTTTGCAGGTGTCTTGGGGGCACCTTTATTTCCTCCAGCATAGGTCCCACCAGAACTTCTGGCAATGAGGATCTCCAACCCTGCATGTTCCTAAGCTTTGCACCTGCTAGGTGGGAGGCGAGAGCATCTTCCCCATCCACTTTTTCCTACCAAGGCTGATTTTAGGAAATGCAAAAGCATTGTTTTCATTGTGCTCAGTGGGAGGGAGGAAAGTAGAACTTGGGGAAGGCAGTGAGGTGGGTCCTGCCCTGGAGCCCCAGCCCCAGGAACCATTTCCTGGGTCCTTGCCCACCTGTAGGGACAGCTTTGTGAGGGTGCACTGTTTGCCACTTTCTTTCTGTGCAGGGATTGTTTCCTACCCTACAGAGGGTGACGACAGGGGTACACCTACATGGCTATCACTAGTACTGCTTTGGCCATTCCTCTGGGTTATGTGGTCTGGATAGAGAACCTCATTTACCTAAATGTCAGTGTTTTCTTTTAAATCAAAGTCCCCATTTCCCATGGTGTCACCACTACTGAATGTTCCTTTTCTAACCACAACAGGCTGAGAAGTGAGAGCCTTTCTGTTAATCTGCATGTTGTACTGGAAAGGCAGAGCGATGTGAGGCCATCCATACCTCCTCTGCAACTTTGTCTACTTTCTCTTGGATCTTTTGGTCTATTTCATATCATTTGTTCATCAGTCTCTGAGTTCCTGCATGCTGCCCACACAAAAGGCTGCTGTGTCCTTGAGGAGCTTATGGTTTGGGGGCAGGTACACAGTGACTGCGTAAGTGCTGCCCCATGGCAGAGGGGTTCAGGGATGGGGTGGCTTCAGTGGTGACATTTGCATAGGAACAATGAGTGGGCCCCACACTTGAGCTTGAGGGAGGGGCAGGAAGAAGCTGCTGGAGAAGATGGAAGTTTGAAATTTTGTTGTTAATCCTCACCCTAGCATATGTTTTTATTGATTTTTAGAGAGAAAAAAACATAAATGTGAGAAATATCAATTGGTTGCCTCCCCTATGCACCCTAAGGATCAAACCCGAAACCTAGGCATGTGCCCTGACTGGGAATGGAACCTGTTACCTTTTGGTGTATGGGACGATGCTCCAATAAATGGAGCCCCCGGGCCAGGGCCAAGGTTGGGTTTTTAAAAATAAACTTAATTTTAGAACAATTTTAGATTTACAGAATTACTGTGAAACTGATGCCAATTGCTGAGTCCCCCCATCTTCTGTCAGTGTGGTACCTTTGTCACAGGTGATGAGCCAGGACTGAGATGTCATTAATAACTAAAGTCCATATTTACTCAGATTTCCTCAGTTTCCCCGATGGCCTCTCTGCCCCAGGACCCCATCAGGATCCCACAGGACAATCAGTCCTGCTTGTCCAGGTGTGTGTCACATCCCTTAGGCCCCTCTAATTGAGATGGTTTCCCCTCTTCCAGTGTGGATGCCCTGCACCGTCGTGTCCTGCAGGACATCCCCAGTCTGGGTTTTCTGGTGTATTTTTTTTTTTATTTTATTGCACTGAAGGGTGTGCCCTGCTTATCTGTCACCTCAGGGTCTCTGCTGTCCCCATGGCTCCCCACTGCTGATGCTGACTCTTATCTCCCTGCCAGGGTGCTGGTCAGGTGTCTTCACTGAGAAGTTCTTTGAGGCCAGAAGTCCGAAATCAAGGTGTCGCAGGGCTGCGCTCCCTCCTAAGGCTGTGGGGGAGGGGTGTCCTTCTGCCTCTCCCAGCTTCCAGTGGCTGCCAGAGTTTCTTGGCTTGTGGCGCATCTCTGCCTCCATTGTCACGTGGCCTTCCTTTCCTGTGTGTCTCTGTCTCCTTTTCAGAAGGACACCAGTCACGGGTTAGGACCCACCCTAATTTGTAAATAAAGTCACATGCCCAGATACCCGGGGTTAGGACCTATTTTGTTGGGGACACATCTCAGCTCACAGCAAGGACTGATACAGTGCTGGAACCATAGTTACACTGGATAGCAGAAGTGCCCAGGATGGGCCTGGCCTGACCAGGACGAGGGGCCCAAGGTACCGTCAAATGAGATGGGACACCCCTGTCCCCTTGACGGACAGTTAGCTTAGAACGAGGTGTGAATGAGAGCTTAATCACGTGTCTGTGGGGAGAGGCCAGTGCTGTCAGGAGCACACTCTGAGATGATGGAATGTGCCACACATGCTCTGTCCAGGCCCATGTGTACCAGCCCCAGACAGCAACACCAGTGTCTGTCTTCAAGCCTCATATCCCTTGGTTCCTCCAAGGCTACACTCACAACAGAGCCCACTGTGCACTGTGGAGCCATGTGGCCGGGGGGGGGGGGCCACCCCCCAGGTTCCTTCCTCTCCCTCAGCCCTCATTTTCCTTTCAGCTTTTTAGGCGGAAATTTTCAGATGTACCCAAATGTGGAGAGGGTACAGTACTACCTCTGCACCCCCCCTAAGACCCCTGACCCAGTCCAAGTTACCAACATTTGCCCAACAAACTCAGTCCCCTTCCATGTTCTCTGCAGCACCGTAGCAGGTTCTCTGGAGCCAGTACCTGCAGTCAATACTAGTTCCAGAGCTGCCACACACCAAGGCCACTGTCTGGAAGGCGTGTTTTTATGACCCAGACTATTGCTTGACTTTGGTTGCTGTGGTCTGAGTTTGCAGAGTTTGTAGCAGCAACCTTGCCTTTTTGTAATCTTAATTTTGAAAACGTTTCAAGTCTGTTGAAAGCATGCAAGAAAAGTACCTGATACCCTCTGCTCCTCGTGGACTCACTGCCACCTGTGGATGTACTTGTTTTTCTTGAACTGTGTGAGAGCATCCTGCCACCTCGTGACCATCCCCTGTGATCTCTGGCCCTCTTCCAAGAGCATCGATGTGTCTAGTCCACCTTTCCATGATGGGTGCAGTGATAGCTGTCCCTTCTCACAGGGGTACAGCTCCTTTCTCCATCAGGTCCTGGTCAGGACTTCAGGCAGGAACTCTGCACACCCCCTGGGGCAGCACTGACTGGTACTCACACCCCAGATCACTGATCAAGCCACCTGCTTGGCACACTCAGTCCTGTGTCCATCTGCTTGCTGATGGCACTTCTCCCAGGTTCAGCTGTCTCTTCTCCCTTCGTCTGTAACTTGGTGCTTTAAGACACATGTCTGTTTAATCTTTTTTGACACTGGCCTTATCTCCAGGAGCTGAGTGGCTGGTTCCTGTGCAAACATTGTGGGGCATTTCCTTCCTCTCTGCCATGACACGATGTTGCAGGTGCCCTGGGACTTCTCAGCTACAGCCCAGGGTGGGCAGGTCTCCCGGGTCCCTCTGGAGTTTTGATGCTTAGATGCCAGGACGTGACACACTGGGTGCTCATGGCTTCTGAGGTGCTGTGTTCCTGGGCCCAGGTGAATCCTGGGGAGGAGGCCCTGCCTCTACATGTCACTGAGTCCCCAGGTAGAGGTAGATTCCTGATGTGGGGAACACGGGGACATACGTGTCCAGAGTTGCCGAGAAGGGGTTGTAGCCAGGATCATCTGAGTCTTGGTGCTTCCAAGGCTACACTCACAGCAGGGTCCACTGTGCACTGTGGGAGGGAGGCTGCCTGTACCTTCCTTAGACTTGCTCTGGCTCTGGTCTGGGGCTGTGCTAATGATGTCAGCCAGGGACTGTGACATCACTGACTGGAGATGGTCAGAGAAGAGGCCCCTGCAGGGGACCCAGCCCCTGGCCCTGACAAGATGGAGGACCCCAAAAAGAACAGGGCAGGTAACTCACGTGAGGTGCGCATTGGTGGAGAAGCAGGGCCCTGACGTGCAGCATGAATCTATGAGACACACTCAGTGTGAACACAGGCGGGACAGCAGCTTCCAGGGGCTGCCTGGGGATTATGTCAGTGTGGAATTGAATTTGGCCATGTGGGTCCACATGGAGCCCACACCCCTGGAGGGCCTGCCCTCTGTTGGGGAAGCTGAGGGGTGAAATCGGGGCCCATTCTAGTGTGGTTGAAGATGAAGGAGGAATGAGAGGTCCCTTCCTCCAGGATAATTGCTTTTAACTCCTGGGTCTGGACTGAGGTCAGACACTCCATTCTCCTGAGGCTTTAGGTCACCTGCTTTGTCCAGGTGTGTGCTGGACTGGGCATTCAGCTCTGGTCCTAGCCCTGACTCAGACTTTTTTCCCTCAGGCAGGTGTTTGACTCACTTTGCTATCCCCCTGCAGGTCCCATCTGGCTCAGAGCATCTGCGAGAGGACCCAGAATGCCCCCATGTGGCTGGTGGGTGGTGGGGCGGCAGCTCTTGTTTGTGGGGTGAGCAGGGGCTGGTGTCCTTGGGGAAGGGTCAGGCTCCTCACCTGCCTTCTTATGCCCATCGTCCCCTGCAGGTAGTGTCTGCATATCTGCCCTGTGTAAGAGGGCTGCGTGGGGCCCAGACACACTGCAGTAGGGGTCATGGGGGTAATGTTGGGGGCTCAGGGAGGGCAGCATGTACACTGGACTCTGTAGTCCTGACTGGCTGCTGTTTCCCCATAGCTGGCTGGGGCCAGGTGGGTTTGGTACATACACAGAGCCTCCATGCTTGTGGGGCTGTGACCCTTTTCCATGTTGGTGGTGCCCAGGTCCAAGGGTCACATGCAGGTTAGGCACCTCCTTGTGCCTGGTTATGCGTGTGGTTCCTCTTGAGAGGACTGCTAAGCATGGGAGGGCGTGGACACGTGTGAGGTATGCACATGTGTGAACATGGGGAAGGGTGTGCATGCATGTGGGTGTGTAAGCACAGGAGGGAATGTGCACACATGTGTGAGAGCACGGGAAGGTGTGTGTGTTCACAGCGCCTCTTGAGTCCCTGCTGTCCTGTAGTCCCACCTCTCCATGAACACGTGGCTGGGATTACCCTCTATGAGGTGCCTACTCCTTCTGGCTCTGAGGCTTGGGCCAGCTGTTCCCAGAACCAAAACCAAGGGCCGACAGAGGGCTCTGTCCTTGGCCTGGTTCTCAGAGGCCCTCACTCTTGTTCCCTTTCATCATCCCCAGGGCCCTGTTCCGGCCTCAGGGTGAGGGAACCCGGGGTCATGGATTGAGATCCCCCTGGGGTCCTTGCTCCCAAGGCCTCATGGTATCACCATGTCCAAGACACTATTACTCGCATCAGTAGCTGGCCAGATCCTCAGTCAGTGGCGAGGAGGGGGCTCTGCGGTCTCTCCTCTTCCTTCAGAGGAACGACCCCTTGGCTTGGGAAGGGCTGTGGGCAGAGTGGCCCTTGCTCCTTTCTGCATCCAAGTTGGGGCTCCCTGCCTGGTTCTGGGGCCTCTGTCACTTGATTAGACTTCACCCTTCCCAGTGCAATTGTCTTTGAGCTGTGTTGTGGGCCAACACTCAACAATGCGCATCTTATACTACCTTGATACATGGAATTCACAGTGGCCTCTGCCCCTCAGAAAGTGACAGGTCCCGCTTGTGCCTTTAGAGGTCTTTCCAGAATGCCATCCTGCTGTGCTCTGGACCCTGGGCTGTATTGTGGGCAGGTGGGTAGGTGTGTCTCAATCTTTTAACCTGTGTCTCTGTTTTTCCCCCAGCTGGGAGCCACGAGATTTGAGGTGGCGGGACCTGTCAGCAGAATGTGTCCTCCCCCTGCGTGCAACTTTGAGGCCACCGAGATGAGTTCCACGGCCTGGCCCTCGCGAGTACCCACATCTCATTAGCCAGGAGTCCGCCAGGTGCCATGGTGTGCTAGCCCCAAAGAGCCGCCCGTGACCTCAGGTCTCCATAGACCCGGGATTTGTACAGCAGCAGAGTCACCGTGGAGAGGCCAGGGTACCACAAACTTATGGATTTTGACAAGAAAGGAGGGAAAGGGGAGTCAGAGGAGGGCCGGAGAATGTCCAAGGCCGGTGGCCGGACCAGCCACAGCGTCCGGAACACGGGGACCAGTTCGGGGGTCCTGATGGTGGGCCCCAACTTCCGGGTCGGGAAGAAGATAGGCTGTGGCAACTTCGGGGAGCTCCGGCTAGGTGAGCCCCGCTCATTTGCATTCAGGGGATAGGGTGGTGGGAAGGCTGCCCAATGAGGTCGCAGTCACTTGCCGATGGTCTTCCTGATTATTGTGATCAGGACACAGGTAAGTGTGTATGTGTGTTCTGTTCCCCGAGGAGGAGGTTGGGAAGAGGGGTAGACTCCCGACCTCTCCCCTTTGTGTCTGAGGAACAGCTCTATTGGGGGATCCAAGTCCACATATGGGAGAGTCGACATAGAAGCCTCCAGTGTCTAAGCTGGTGCACTGTTTAGCATTTGGTTGTCAGGAGCTGTGGGCAGCCCCAGGTTTGGGGTTTCTGAGTCCATGTACTATTAGGGGCTGGTGCCCACCTCTGTCTGCTGGTGGGAGGGGCATGCAGGACAGGCACTGGGCTGTCACATCAGTAATTAAGACTGTGGTGGGTGAGGGAGAGACAAACACCTTCCCAGAACGTGGGGCCCCACATGCTCAGCCCAACCTACACAGAGGGACCTGAGCAGCATGGTGGCCAACTCTTCAGCTTCCCCTGACGGAGCTGCCCTGCTGCCCTATTAGGGTGTACATGGGTGTGTGCACATACATGTCCCTGGGCTCAATCTTGATCTGAAGCCTGTGGGGCTGGGGAGGGCTATACAGCTTTGTGGACTCAGACACCATCATGGGTCCTGTTCTTTGGTGTTTGGAGCAGCAGCCTAAACAGTCCAGGTGTGCACAGAAAGATGAGTGGGCATATTTAGGGGCCCGAGGGGTGTAGCAGCTTTTGGCTTCAAACTTTTTTTTAAATTGAGTATATGTTCTTTTCTGCCTGGCTTCTTTTGCTCAGTGCGTTTTTGAGAATATTCATGTTGTCATGTGTGTCTGTAGCTAGTCTCTCTTTGTTATTCTGTCCATTTGTGTGATTGTTCCCCATTTTGTTCATCCATTCTCCTGCTCAGGGATATTTGGCTGTGCCCAGATTTTGGCTATTAAGAATAAAACTGTCCTGAGCATCCTTCTCCAAATCTTGTGTATGAGTGTTTTTGTTAAAGCACTGGGTCACAGGGGTTGTATGTCTTAAGAGAAACTGCCAGACCGATTTCCAGAGTGGCTGTATACTTTAATCTCCTTCAGGTAGCATATGGGAGTCTGGTTATCCCACATCCACACCAGCACTTGGGGTTGTCAGGCTTTTTTCCTTGTTAGTGGGTGTGAAGTTCTGTCTCTGGGATTTATTTGCATTTTCTTGATAACTAACGTTGAGCATTGTTCTCAGATATAATGTGTCTTTTTTTCTGTTTTGAAGATATTCTTTGGTTTCAAATTTTGATTATGCATCGTTTAGGTGTGGTTTTCTTTGTGTTTATCCTGCTTGGGATTCATTGGGCTTTTTGGATCTGTATATTGACACTTTTAAATTACATTCGGAAAAATTTAGGCCATTATTTCTTCGTGTTTTTGCTGCCTCAGTTTACTGTCTTCTTCTCAGACTCCAATGTCATGTTTAGAGTGTTTGATGCTGTCCCATAGTTCCTTAAGTTCTTTTCTATGTTCTTCCCATCATTTTCTCTCTTTGCTTCAGTCTAGATAGTTTTTATTGCCCTCCTGTAAGTTTACCCTTCTTTTTCTCTGCAGTGTCCAATCTATTGTTGGGGCCATCTAGTGAATATTTTATTTCATACATAGTATTTTTCACTTCCATTTGACTCCCCTCCTATTCTCTTGAGATTTCCCATCTGCTTGTTTATTTTGCCCATTTTTTCTTTAAATCCTTGAACATACTTGTAACTTACAAATGCCTACGTATGTGGTGCATTTCACTTTGTTTTTCCTTTTTACAGTCCTGTTTTTCTCATGTCTGGTAATGTTTTATTGTATGTTGGATATTGTGGGTGCCACATGTCACAGACTTTTAAGTCTGGGTTGAGGTTCGTTTTAAGACTTATCTTGACTCCATCAGGGACTGATTTTGGTTTTGTTAGGATGGGCTGAGAGAGCAGACATTACTCAAGGGCTGGAGTTGCCCCTGTCCCCACATGTGGGCTTTCTTAGCCTAAGGTCGGGGAAGTTCAGGGAGGCATCTCTAGCATCTTCCCATCTTGTGTGGCCTCTGGAATCTTGTTCCTGTTCATAGCCCCGTTGGAGTTGTTCTCTGCTAGGCCTTGCAGACTCTCTCGCCTTCTGCATGCATAGGTAAAACTGATAACATGAGCATTGGTGAGGCTCTCAGAGCCCAGAGCACCTGAACTCCCCCAGAAGTCTATAAATCCACAGACTTCAGATGCCAATGTGTGTGCACAAACACATGTGCGTGCTCACTTTAAGCTCAGGCTGGACTCCAAGGACTTTGGCTTTCCTAGAACTCATATGCAGTCAAAACATGAAGTTTCAACAGGACAGAATAAAATGACCTTTTACCATAAAGGATCGGTTAGACTTCATGAATGTTTAAAATGTCTTTCACAAAATGTTATGAGCTGGAACAGACAAACCACAGACTGGGAAGAAATATTTTCAGAGCACCATTTGACAAAGCGCTGATGTTCAGGATATGTGAAAGGACGACAACTTGATAATAAAAGGACAGACATTCCAATTAAAATTGGGCAAGAGATTTGAACAGACACTTTGCATAAGCAGACAAATGGCCAGGAAGCACAGAAGGCACCCACAAGCCAGCAAACGTACTAGAGAACTGACTAGCCTGCCCACAGAAAGGCCCATAGGCAACGTTCACTACAGCTCTGCTTATAACAGAAAACTGGAAACAACCCAGGTGTCCCCCATGCTGACTGGGTGGGTCCCCTTGGGATAAGGCTTCATTCAGCTGTCACCAGGAACCATGGATATGCCTCAACACAGGAATTGAGCACATCATGCCATGTGAAAGGAACCAGCGGGAGAGAACACACCAGATGATTCTGTCTTGGTACAGGTGGGGGTGGACCAAGAAGGGGTGTGAGTGGTGGGGGCATTCTGTGCTTTGATAAGGGTAGGGGTTGCAGAGGGGCACGCATTGATCAAAGCTCATCAGATGGCACCCTTCAGATGTGTGCATTTTTTGGTAAATGTCACCTCCCACAGGGTAAACAACTATATGTACACACTAGATGCCCAATGCATGAAATTCGTGCAAGGGGCTCGGCCCCCGCCGTGGCAGCAGCTGCCTCTGCCTCAGCCCCAGCCCCGCCTCAGCCCCACTGCTTCAGGTCTGGAAGGTCGTCCGGTCTAACTAGCATATTATGCTTTTATTATTATAGATAGAACTTGACCTGCAGGCTGGAGTATCTACAAATCAGAGAGATTCATGACTGATAGATATGCAACAGAACAGATAGCAAATTGTTCATTGTGTAATATAGGCAGTCAGGATGTAGCTGTTCACTGAACAGTTCCTTCTGTTTTTCTGTGTTTAAAACTTCCATAAAAAAATGGTGGGGTCGCCCTTGCCAATTTGGCTCAGTGGATAGAGTGTCGGCCTGCGAACTGAAGGGTCCTGGGTTCACTTCCAGTCAGGGGCACATGCCTGGGTTGCAGGCTCAGTCCAACGTGCAGGAGGCAGCCAATCGATGGTTCCCTCTCATCACTGATATTTCTCTCTCTTCCTCTCCCTAACTCTCTGAAATCAATAAAAATATATTTTAAAAAATGGTGGGGTGAAAACACAGGAGGGACAGTTATTTTTTATCAAAACCCAGGAACCAGGACTAAAAGGAGTCTCCCTTTTCCTTCTAATGGGTGTCTGTGAAAAAAAAAACAATGCCAATCATATGAATGTCAAAATTCTTCAAGTGTTCCTGGAATAAATCTAACAAAGATTGGACAAGCTCTCTCAGAGCGACAAAGCATCGCTGGGAGTTCATTCCCAGAAGTGGATGGGACAGTTCAGTATGAGATGTTACCTCCTTCGGTTCGACTGCAGACTCCAGGACACCCTTCAGGGCTTTGAGAAAGTCAGTAAGCTGACTCTGAATCACCGTGGAAACCAAGGACCTAGAATAGCCACAACAGAGCAGAAGACACATACCCACGGCTGGGTGTCACAGTGGTGTGAACACCTCGGCACACAGAAGGCAGTGACTGTGACCAGTGGAGCAGACTAACACTGTGGGGAACCCTGGCATCAACCTCTGAGGTGGAACACATTGGTGTCTGCCGCCACGTGAGTGGGGCAGGAATAGCTAGAGTGAAGATGTTACCCTGACTGTCCAGCTACAGCAGGCAGAGTAAGGTGAGGCCTTGAGGTACGGACACATAGTGTGTGGCCATGTTTGTGGTGTTCAGGACCCAGTGATGGTAGTCTCAGGACGACACTGGCAGGGGCCATTAGACCAGAGATGGCGGTACAGGTATACACAGCACCGTGCACAGTAACTCTCAAATGCACACGAGGGGCTGGATTGGGGTGGCCCCTTGTCTATATGGCAGGTCACCCAGTAGTAGTGGCTGGACCGTCTGGGTCTCTGCTGGCGTTAGAGACTGTAACAGGTGAAAAAGCAGTTCTGTGAGGTTGGGTGTTAGCTCTTCCTCTGTGGGCACCTGCAGGTCCTGGTGGGTGGGCTCAGTAAGGCCTGCCTCAGGTGATCTTTCTAACCTGAGAGGGGTGCAGGTCTCCTGCTCTGGCCTGCTGGGCTCTGTTGCCTGGGGAGGCCAGCCTGGAAGTGGAGGTGGGGGGTTGCTGGAGGAGGACACAGGGCACCTGGGGTAAGTCCTCTGCATGTCATGACAAACCTCTTTGGGCAAGGTGGGATTCTGGCCAGTGGTCCTTTACTCCACTGTCATGGGGGGAGGGGTGGGGGAGGAAGGTGCTGGAATGAACCATGGTTGGGGGGCAGGGAGGGGAGGCAGAGTGTGGTCCACTGGTGGGAGGGACCTGATGGATGGGCATTGGAGGGACACATGGGCTGGTCCAGACTATTTGCCACCTCCTGTCTGTAGGACCCATGTAGAGGCATTGAGGAGGCTGCACCCCTGGGGGTCCTGGGGATGGAGTGATGGGAGGTTGGAGATGCTTAGGGGATATGGATGTCTGGTTCCCATCGCTGCAGTGGGTGTTGAGAAGGGCCATGTTCCATTTTTTGATGGGAAAATTGGGGCACATTGGTGTGCTTGTAGGGATAGCTGCTTGAATGGTGGAGGCGGGGTTAGGGGGACTGCTTGGGTGAGCTAGATGGGGCTGGTGGGGGGCTGGGATCTGGAGTACATAGATGGTGGTGGGCAGAGGCTATAGAGGAGAGAACAGCAGTAAGATAGGGTAGGAGCCCAAGATGTGAGGGTTCAGGGTAGATGGGGATACCTAAAGGGGTACAGATATCTTGCAGGTATCCTTTTCACTCCCAGGACCTGGGAGGACAGGGCCAAACTCAAGGGGGGCTACTGGGGAACAGAAAGTGCCCCTTGGAGGGGGTAGGTCATCCAGGGTCTCCTTCCTGCTTGGGTCGGGGAGGAATGGGGGCTGAGTGGCCTTGCTGTGCTGACTTCTCTCTCCTCCACAGGAAAGAATCTCTATACAAATGAATACGTAGCTATCAAATTGGTGAGTCCAGGTTCTTCACACAACAGCAGAAACTATCCCCATGTGGGGTCTGGGGCAGGAGGAGGGGCAGTGCTACACCCCAGGTAACCCTCCACCTCCTCCCCATCCCTCCAGGAGCCCATCAAGTCGCGGGCACCGCAGCTGCACCTGGAATACCGCTTCTACAAGCAGCTCAGCTCCACAGGTACCGCCGCGCAGGGGCAGTGCAGGGCGGGCGCGGGGACAGTGGGGGCCTGCTGCAGGCCCCCTAGGCATCTGTGCATGCTCCACCCGCAGAGGGTGTCCCTCAGGTCTACTACTTTGGCCCGTGCGGGAAGTACAACGCCATGGTGCTGGAGCTGCTCGGGCCCAGCCTGGAGGACCTATTCGATCTGTGTGACCGCACATTCACGCTCAAGACTGTGCTCATGATCGCCATCCAGCTGGTGCGGGCTATGGGACCCCTGGCTGCAGGGTGGGATGTGGCAGGGAGAGGAGTGGGGCGGAGCCTGGGGAAGGGAGCTGTGGGAGGGACCGTGCAGGACCTAGGCAGATGGAGACACTTGCCCACTGCCCAGATCACGCGCATGGAGTATGTGCACACCAAAAGCCTCATCTACCGCGACGTGAAGCCCGAGAACTTTCTGGTGGGACGGCCGGGCAGCAAGCGGCAGCATGCCATCCACATCATCGACTTTGGCCTGGCCAAGGAGTACATTGACCCCGAGACCAAGAAGCACATCCCCTACCGCGAGCACAAAAGCCTGACGGGCACAGCACGCTACATGAGCATCAATACACACCTGGGCAAGGGTAAGTGGCACAGGGGCAGGGGTTGGAGAGGTGGGGGGAATGCACTGACCTGCTGTTCCCCTGCTGAACTGCTGTTTCCCCTCAGAGCAGAGCCGCCGTGACGATCTGGAGGCACTAGGCCACATGTTCATGTACTTCCTGCGTGGCAGTCTGCCCTGGCAGGGGCTCAAGGTGAGCCAGGGCATGTGGGGGTGAGGGGTTGGCCATGGCTCCCAGTGATGTTGCTGACCACTCTGCCTGCAGGCGGACACGCTCAAGGAGCGCTACCAGAAGATCGGGGACACCAAGCGGGCCACGCCCATTGAGGTGCTCTGCGAGAGCCACCCAGGTAAGGGCTTTCCCCAGCCAGTGCTGTGTTCCCTGCCCTCGCTGTCCCTGTTGCCCCGGCCGTCCTCCCCCACCCCCCACGTATCCCCGCCCCTTGCCCACATCCACCCCCAGCCCTGCTGGCTCTTCTCAGAGGAGATGGCCACATACCTGCGTTATGTGCGGCGCCTGGACTTCTTCGAGAAGCCTGACTACGACTACCTGCGCAAGCTCTTCACAGACCTCTTCGACCGCAGCGGCTTTGTGTTTGACTACGAGTACGACTGGGCGGGGAAGCCCCTGGTATGTGGGAGCAGGGCCTGGGTGTGGGATGGGGCCCCTGACATGGGGGGCTTTACCCTCAATGTGAAAGATTTTGGACTTGGAGGGCTTTACCTTGGATGTGGGGATCCCTGGGCATTGGGGATGTCGGGCCCCACATGTTGGGGGTGAGACCCTGAATGTGGAGGGTGGGACCCTAGACCTGGGAGTTGTGCCTTGAATTGGAGGAGGACCCAAGTACCTGGAGCCTTGGTGCAGATTCAGGTAGGACCCTGGTTCATAGGGGTGGAGTGGTGCCCAGCCTCAGCACCCTATCCTGCCCCCCTTGCAGCCTACGCCCATTGGCACAGTTCACACCGACCTGCCTGGGCAAACTCAGCCTAGGGATAAAGCCCAGCTATACAGCAAAAACCAGGTGAGGTGCCAGGCCAAGGACCCCAACAATCCTGGGGGGGCGGTGGAGATCACAGCCCACGTGACTCCTCTGCTACCCACTCACCCAGGCACTGAATTCCACCAATGGGGAGCTGAATGCTGACGATCCCACTGCCGGTCACTCCAACGCCCCCATCACAGCGCCTGCAGAGGTAGAGGTGGCGGATGACACCAAGTAAGACCTTGGGCAGTGTTGTGGGGTGGAGATGCCTTGGGCCCAGCTGATACCTCCTTTGTAATCTGCACCCAACTTGCCCCGCCCCACCTCTGTCCACTTCCCGCTCTCTCCCTCCTCCCAGGTGCTGCTGTTTCTTCAAGAGGAGAAAGAGGAAATCACTGCAGAGGCACAAGTGACCCTGGCGGTGGTTCCCCACACCCTCCGCTGCAGCTCCTGGAGGAGCTCGTCTGGATGGCCCACAGCCAAGACATAGACTGTGGCCCGGAGCTGCTCACCCCACGTGGGTTACTTCCTTCACATAAGACTTTGGCCGAAATTTCTACACCTGTGTCTAGTCCTCCCTTCCAAGAGCATTAACTATTTAAAACAAGGAAAAGAAAACACAACGGCCATCTGCCCTGCGCCCCTTCGCCATGTCTGCTGAAGTGAGTAGTGTGACCTGGAGGCCCTGACCACCGCGCCGTCCAGCTTGCCTGCCCCATTAGTGTCATAAAGTCTAGCTCGTCTCCCTCTATCCAAAGGCCATTTTCTCGAGGGGGCGCTGTGGGGCATTGCTGCCAGGGGTGAGCCCACCCTGGGCCTCCCCAAACCAAAGGGGAAGGCGCGGTAGGAGTGGCACCCCAACCAAAATGATGCACCAAAGCTTGGACGGTGTGGCCCACAGGTGTTCCTGCTGCACCTGCTCCTGGAGCCTGGGGCAGCCAGCTGTGTGGCCACTTAGGCCAGGGCTGTGCCCGGTGTGAGGGCTTCTTGTGTCTGTGCTCAGTGCTACTGAGCCGCAGGAAACAAGCGCCTTAAAGCCCCGTCTCAGCCCACAGGTGCGGCAGAGGCCAGGCAGTCACAGTCGGGCGGGCGGAGCCCCTGGGGCATTGGCGGAGGTGTGTGCATCTAGGTGTTGCTTTACAAAGTGTACAGAAATGGCACTTTTGTTTCTCTGATGCTTCCTGGAAGCCATAGAACTTAGGGGCTTTTTTAAAAAAAATAAAGGAAAATGAAACCAGTTCTGAGTATAGTGTTGGTCTTTCTGAGAGGCTTTGCTGGGACGAGCAGCAGTTCAAACACCCGCATCCCTAGGACGGTAGTCGGCAAACTGCGGCTTGCAAGCCACATGCGGCTCTTTGGCCCCTTGAGTGTGGCTCTTCCACAAAATACCATGTGCGGGCGTGCACGTACAGTGCTATTGAAACTTCGTGGCCCATGCGCAGAAGTCAGTTTTCGGCTCTCAAAAGAAATTTCAATTGTACTGTTGATATTTGGCTCTGTTGACTAATGAGTTTGCCGACCACTGGCCTAGGAGGTGGTGTCAAAAGAGGATTTGGGTAGCCAGGGAAGAATGGATGGTCAGAAACAAACAAAACTAAAGTGAGTGTAGTAGCTGGATTTGGTTGTGTTCTTGGTGGGTAGGCAAAAAATCTCTCTGCTACTGAATGACAAGAAAGGGAGAGATCACAAAGTGCAGAACAGCAGGTGACCTCGCCAATTATGCACACACAGAATAAAGCATTGAATGGCTTGCTTTCTAGAAGAAACAAGGTACTTGTTATATCAGGATGGTAAGTTTGTTTTTTTAATATATTTTTATTGATTTCAGAGAGGAAGGGAGAGAGAGATAGAAACATCAGTGATGAAAATCATTGATTGGCTGCCTCCTACACACCCTCCAATGGGGATGAGCCCACAACCCCTGCATGTGCCCTGATGGGGAATCAAACTGTGACCTCCTCGTTCCTAGGTCGAAGCCCAACCACTGAGCCACGCCGGTCAGGCAGAATGATAGGTCTTGAGTGCACCTAAGCACTGAGTGAGCAGAAAGAGGCTGAGTGCAGATAGGACAACTGGATGGCTGTGGACTGAATGTGTCTTCCCACATTCATAGGTTGGCACCCAGTGCTCCAGGGGGATAGCGTTATGAGGTGGGGCCTTTGGGAGGTGATCAGGGTCAGATGAGGTCCAAGGGTGGAACCTCCACAGCAGGATTGGTATCCTTGTCAGGAGAGGAAGAGGCAAGGGCTCGCTCTCTCCACCATGTGAGGAGGCAGCGGGAAGGCAGCCAGGAGGAGGACCCTCACCAGGAACAGCCCTGCTGGCACCTTGATCTCAGGCTTGTAGCCTCTTCCACTGTGAGAAACGTCTGTGGATTGAGCTGCTCAGGGCCACCCTAGCAGACTCAGATATTAGCCAACAAAGCAATGATAAAAGTCAACATTCTTGAAAAAGTTTAATGGGATTTCCAGGTCTTAAAGACAATGGCAGACTCTTAACTGACCGGCCCAGCATTTTCTCCTCAAATGACATAGAACCACCAGAAGATAGACCAAGTGTGCTCAACACCCTGCTCCCACTTCCCCTGTGGGATCTTGGCCTCCTGCCCACTCCTGCCCCTATACAGGTCTCGGGAATACAGGCAGGAGGGCTGGTCAGAGGCAAAGGGGGGATTTAGGGAATCCAGAATGTGGTCCTCCCACCTGCAGATGGGAAACCCGCCTCCCAAGGTGGGAACCGCAAAGCCCAGGAGAACAGCCAGACTTGCCCCCAATAGCCCTTGACCATGTGAAAAACATCTTGGATTAGAAATTCATAAACTAATGGCAGAAATGGGCAAGAAAAAACTGAAAACAGTGGCTTGAACTCAGAAAGGAAATCTGAGAAATTATTTTAGAAACAAAGAATAAAATGCAAGGTGCCAAGACTCTGAGAAAGGTCTGAGGAAGGGCTTTGGAAGCAGAACAAGATCATGAAGGGAGGACCACGAAGGGTGAGGCATCAGGAAGGTGGCGGTGATGGCAAACAGAGAAGGCAGGGTATGTCATTCTAGTCTTCGAAGAAAATCACAACTAGCGTTTAAAACTTGTTCAAGGAAACATTCCATATACCAGTAGGCAGAGAAAAGGCCTGAATCTCCAAGGTGAAGGTACACCTGGGGACTTTAGGAAACCATCATGTACATGACATAGCCTAGTAAGATGATTCTGTTTTAAAGATGATAATCCTCGGGACCTACAGGTAAGAAGACAAAACAATTTACCAAGTCAAGAAAATTTGTCATCAGACTTTTCAAAACACATGAAGCAAGGTGACTGGATGTTAAAGACATTCCTGATGAGAGCTGGGTTGTCAGCATTGTTCCCTTCAAAGTAAGGTATCCTTTGGTCTGGCTGCTTTTAAGAATTTGTTCTTTATATTTGTTATTTGATGATGGTGTGTGGTTTTCTTTGTATATATCCTGCTGTACATTGCTCAGCTTATTAGATTGTCAGTTAATATCTTTCATCGATTTTGGAAATTTTGCTGCTTTCTATGTCTTCCAGGTTTTTTTGTTTGTTTTTTGGGTTTGTTTTTTTGGCCCATTTTCTCTTTCCCTCCAATACTTCAGATACCTATATGTAGGACTATTTTACATGATCCCACAGGTTTCTGATATTCTGTTCTGTTTTTTTATTTTTTGGATTATTTTACTATCTTTGGATATACAGGGAGTCACTAAGTTAACAATGGGTTGATTTATGATTTTTCAACTTCATGATGGTGCAAAAGTGATACTCATTCAGTAGTTGGAACTTTTATCTTTTTCTGGGCTAGCGATATGCGGCATGATCCTCTCCAAGTGCCGGTTATACGTGTTCTGAGCATGTTATCGGTGAGCCAGGTTAAGCTGTGATGTTTGGAATGCATTTTGACTTAAAATATTTTCAACTTATGATGGGTTTATTGGGCTATAATCCCATCATAATAAGTCAAAGAGCATCTGTTATTTCTCTTTTGTGTGTTTTATCTGCTCTTCATCTATCCATTAAATTCTTTTTAGATATTTTTAGTATTAGTTTCCATTTCTCCCTTTGTAGTTTCTACTTCTTGGTTGAAATCCATCTTTTCACCTTTCTGCCCCATTTTCCTCTAACAGATTTATAGTAGTAACTTTATTGTCCTTGCCGTCTAATTTTAACAGTCAGGTCTTCTGTATGTCCATTTCTGTTGGCAATTTCCCCCTCTTGTTTATGGGTAATGTTTCCTTTGTGTGTGTGGTGAGACCACTTAGTGGCTGTCAAGACACAACACAGTATTACTAACTGGTCACCACACTGTGCATTAGATCCCCATGACTTCCTCTTGTAACTGGAAGTGTGCCCTTTGACCAACATCTCCCTGGTCCCTCACCCTCAGGGACCACCATTCTACTCTTTGGTTTTATGACTTCAACTTTGTGTTTTTTTTTAATTTATTTTTTAAATATTTATTTTTATTTTTGAGAGAGAGGAAGGTTGAGGGATGGAGAGATAGAAACATCAATCAGGCTGCCTTCTGCACGCCCCCTACCAGGGATTGAGCCCGCAACCCTGGCATGTGTCCTTTACTGGAATCGAACCAGCAACCTTCTGGTGCACAGGAGGACACCCAACCAACTGGACCACTCCAGCCAGGGCTCAATTTTGTATTTTTTGAGGACCTTACACAGTTTTCCATAGTGGTTGTCTATATATGATTTCTGTAGTGAATGTGTCCTTTTTCTAGTGTTTATTTTATTGTAATTACTATTTTTAATCCTCACCCGAAGATATGTAGGTATTGGTGTGTTTTTTTTTATTTTAGAGAGAGAGGAAGCGGGGGAGAGAAACATCAAACTCGCCTCCCCCTCTCCCTCTCCCTCCCCTCCCTTACTCCTCCCCCCTCCCCTACTCCTCCCCTCCCTCTCCCTTCTTCTTTCTAAATATATCCTTGGGTGAAGATTTTAAAAAATTCACTCTGGCCAGTTTGCACAGTGGTTAGAGCATCGGCCTGCAGACCCAATGAGAGTTTGATTCCTGGGCAAGAGCACATACCTTAGTTGCAGGTTTGATTCCCATTCCTAGTCAGGGCACATGTGGGAGGCAACCAGTCAATGTGTCTCACATCAATGTTTTTCTCTCTCTCTTCCTCCCCCATCCCTCCCTTTCACTCTCTAAAAATCAATGGGGGGGGGGGGGAAATCTTTTGGTGAGGATTAAAAAAAAAAAATTAAGCATTTTTATTTACTTATTGGTTATAAAACCCAGCAAAAAAAAACTGTCCTTTCCTCCCTCACCTCAGAAAAACCACCACCAATTTCTTTCTAGGGCACTGATGACCTTAACAGTACTTTAGCCCTCCCTTGTCAGCATCCAGATATGCCTGTTTGATCTATGTAAGTTAATGTTACAGTTCCAGTTGCAGGAAATGCCCCACCATTTTTTTCACTGCATTACACTTGGCAAAGCAACTACCAGCACTACACAGGGTAGGAAATGAGTCAGGAAGAACATAATGGCTTGACTGGAAAGCTAACTAACCATATATCCTGGGTCTGCCAATTGAGTGAGGATATTAAGGAAATGTAAAATTCAAGGAGGAATTCTTTTTTCATCTTCTTCAAGTTACCAGCATGTTTATACTGGGAATAAAAAATAGAGGAAGGTGAAAACAGCCACATAAATGAAAACTCCCTAGAACTAAAAGCAAGCTAAACAGCCCTAGCTGGTTTGGCTCAGTGGATAGAGCGTCGGCCTGCGGACTGAGGGGTCCCGGGTTCGATTCTGGTCAAGGGCATGTGCCTTGGTTGCGGGCACATACCCAGTGGGGGGTGTGCAGGAGGCAGCTGATCGATGTTTCTCTCTCATCGATGTTTCTAACTCTCTATCCCTCTCCCTTCCTCTCTGTAAAAAATCAATAAAATATATTAAAAAAAAAAAAAAAGGCAAGCTAAACAAAATGCAAGCTATAGTGGGCCAAATCACTTACTCCCATTTAGGTTTTTTTGTGGCTGTAAGCAATCTTAAAACTGAGAAGTTCATAAATTGGGGAACAGTTTCAATGTACTAAGGAGTAATTTGCATAAGAATAGTATTTTAAAAATATTTTCTAAGAGTTGTGTGTGCTTTGTTAGAATTTGGTGCCAACAATCAAGAAATAACCAAACAAGCCTAAAATATTTTCTTTTTACTATACCCACGTCCAAAAATTACAAAGTATCTTTAACACAGTTTTCTCTGCTATTTCTCATGTGAATCAGTAAAACAGGGTAAAATATAATTGTAATATTACACAAGATAATTAATTTTCCTTCAATAACTTAATCTATTCCCAAGTATTTCTGTCCAAAATGTGTAGGTGCAAGAGGATGAACTTTAGCAGTTAAAATTGTGATCTCTGGAAACTCCTGAATGATTGATTTGGTGCCATGAGGAGTGGAGAACAGACCAAGTAGGATGATAATACTGCATAGAACTCTGTGTTCAATAAGAACCTTTACAGCTTCAATTACAGTATTTCTAGTGCCTCTTCTGATTATGCTAGACCCCACAATTTCCTGTCTCAAATTTCACTCCTTCCTACTTGTACCCTGTTGGAGTGGTCACCCTATATTCTTTTTTTTTTTTTTTTTAATATATTTATTGATATTTTACAGAGAGGAAGGGAAAGGGATAGAGAGCTAGAAACATCGATGAGAGAGAAACATCGATCAGCTGCCTCCTGCACACCTCCCACTGGGGATGTGCCCACAACCAAGGTACATGCCCCTGACCGGAATCGAACCCGGGACCCTCGAGTCCGCAGGCCGACGCTCTATCCACTGAGCCAAACCGGTTTCGGCCACCCTATATTCTTATATGGCAGCTGATTCAGTCCCTCTTCCACAACAAGGCTGATCAAAAGATCCCCAGAAAACAAGAAGTCCCTTCTGTCGGCTGCTTGTCCTAGATCTGCAGCTCCCAAATCTGCTCATTCATGGGTAGCAGCTTAAGCTGAACGATAGGTTGGCTGTCCCTTAGGAGGGAGTTGCTGGCTGATGAGTCATAGTTGCCACTGCCACTGTTGCTCTCAGGGTTGAGGCTGGCGCAGCCCCAGGCCTGAGAACCCCCCTCCACTGGTAAGCTAGAATGGGTGTGACTGGTGAGGAGAGTCAGCTTGGCCTTGGAGGTGCTAGCTCCTCCCCCCGCCCCCCCCACCCCCACCCCTCTGCATGATCCAGGATCAGGTCGCCAGGTCATGTAGAGGTAGAATTTACTTGGTTGTGACAAGGCATGGAGTCCAGAACTGTAATTCCGTGACCATATACCGGACCCCAGGCTGTCCCTGTAACTTATCAATCGGGTTGAAGTCTTGATTGATTTTGGAACATTCTTTGCTGTCATATCTCGTACAGCCTGTGTGGTGTTCTCCCACCCCCATCTGGGACTCCACTGACAGGTGCTAGGCCCTTGTGTGCCACATCTATGCTTTGCTCTGTTTTTCATGCTTGCTTTTTGTTGTTTCACCTTGGTTATTTTTCTTTTTTATTAATCCTCACTTGAGGATATTTTTCCATTGATTTTTAGAGAGAGTGGAAGGGACGGGGAGAGACAGAGAGAGACACATTGATTGGTTGTCTTCTGCATGTGCCCCAAACACAGCCGGGGATTGAGCCTGCAACCAAGGTATGTGCCCTTGACCAAAATCAAACCTGGGACCCTTCAGTCCACGGGCTGACGCTCTATCCATGGTGCCACTCCAGTCAGGGCTAATCCTATCTTCTGTTGCTCCTAGCCACTGGGTTCTTCATCACAGACACTGCATTTTTCAGTTCTAAAATGTCAAACAGATATTCTAACTGTTGAAATACTCCATTATTGCATCTATTTTGTTCCATGTCCTCCACTGTCTTGAATGTATACATTCTCTGATAACTCCAATTTCTTAAATACATGAGTCTGTTTCTGTTTCCTATTTTTTCTCTTTGTAGTTCTCATCATTCTCTGTAATTTTTTTATTTTTATTTTTTAATATATTTTTTATTGATTTCAGAGAGGAAGGGAGAGGGAGAGAGAAATAGAAACATCAATGATGAGAGAGAATCATTGATCGGCTGCCTCCTGCACGCCCCTCACTGGGGATCGAGCCCAAAACCCAGGCATGTGCCCTTGACCGGAATCAAACCCGAGACCCTTCAATCTGCAGGCTGATGCTCTATCCACTGAGCCAAACCAGCTAGGGCCATGCTCTGTAATTTTAATTTGGATGCTGAACATTGTCATGACAGCTAGGAGACAGGCGGAGGCTGCTAGGTCAGGTTACCTGACCCTACACAGGTGCAGCCTGGGTACAAAACTGGGGACAAAGCTGAGTACTCCCGGTGCCTGCCACACGCCAGGTCCGGAGGGCAGAGCCTCTATGATCCCTGCACAGCTCATTGAGGCAGGGTCCCTGCTGACATTGGGAAAGTGCCAGGAGGCCCTAAGGTGCCCCAACTGGGCTCAGTTCCAGTGTGGCCTTCCCTGCTCATGGCCATGGCCATGTTGCTCACCCACCTCAGGGTCCCCCAATGCTGTACAGCAGCGGCAGTGCAAGGCCCCAGAGGTTTCATGAAGAGGTCAGAATTCACAGGGAGGCTCCCCAACCTACCGAGTACCCCATGTGCTATGGATGCCTCCAGATGGGGAAGGCAGCGATTTCAGATGCAGGTGGGGGTCCCAGGCTCCCCGCTTACAGTGGGGGAAACAGCCTCAGAGAGGACATGCCAGGGCTCAGAGCTACCGGGGTCCTGCCAGTTCTGAGAAGAAGAAACACAACAGGTCAAAGCAGGTGTTTCTTTTCCTTTATTTAAAAAAATCATTTGGGGGGGTGGTGTGAGGAGGGCACACCGTTCATGGCTTCGGGGAGAACACAGTTTCCAGAAGGAATCACAGGCAGAAATACATGGGGAGAACCTGGGAGCAAAGGGAGGGGCTGCGCCCTCCAGCACCTCTGGGCAGAGCGCTTACTTGGGGGCTGGATGGGGTGGGGAGACAGTATGTACAGGTGGGCAAATGGGCAGTGCCCCCTGGACCCCATGAGCCAATGGGGGACGTGACCACGTGGCTGGCCCACATCACTGCCCCTCCCAAGCAGACCTGCTGAGGCCTGTACCCTCAGCTGCAGGGCTGGGAGGAGCCTGGCAGGAAAGCTAACCTGGAGGACCTTGAGGGGGTACAAAACCCCCAGGGGTCCTATCCCCTGGGGCTCAGGCCTGCATCCTGAGGCCTGAGCTCAGGACGGCCTGTGCACTCCCAGTGAACAGACCAGAACAAAAGTTACAGAAGAGCCCAATCAAACGCACTAGAGGCACTCCCACACATTACTCCTACCAGGTAAATCAAGGGGACTCCAAGATGCATTGCCATGTGCAGTTACACAAACAAAATGACGGCCTACATGGTCCTACCGCCAGGCAGCCCAGAGCTGCAGGGGTGGTGAGTGGGACGCCACACCCAGGGGCTCCCCTCATCCCCAGTCCTGAGGGATATCTCACAGCCCTGCCTGCCTGGCCACCTCCTGGCCCCTCTGAACAGGCAGCCATGCTCACCACCACAGAGACGCCCAGAAACATGGCCAGAGATAGACACGGTGTGGGAAGTCTGCGGGGCTGGTGTGGGACGGGGTGGGCCACTTGTCTTGGGTGGCTTCGAGCTGCTGGCCTCACGACCACGCGGGGGTCTGGGCGCTAGGTGTAGAAGATCACCTCGGGGATCTGGCCGTCCTCCACAGATGTGCCATTGTTGTTCCCGGCCGCGTAGCAAAAGGTGAAGCATGTCTTGGCCCCCGTTGTTGGCGACTCGTGGGTCACCTTGCGCAGGCCTTTGGTGCCGTAGTGGGAGTCCGGGCCCTGTGGGGTTGGGGCCATATTGCGATCAGGACACCCCCTCCCCAGGACTGGGGCAGCAACTGAGCAGAGGGCAGGAGAGCCCCACAGAGGTGTCTGTGCTGTGGGACCTCAGGGTGGCAGGTCCTCCAACCTACAACAGATGGCCACCCCTCCGAGCCACACACCATTGGAGATGAATGGTGCATTATGGGTCAGGATTCAAAGTTAGGGTCCTGGAGAGGGGTCAGGGATCAGAGTTGGGGTCAGGGTCCTGGATAAGATTCAGGTTTCAAGGTTGAGGTTAGTGTAGAAGGTCCTAGTGGGATCCAGGGTAGGGTTTAGGGGTGAAAATTAAGGTCAATGTGGGGCAGAATTGTGGTCCTGGATAGAGTTTGGGGATCAGAGTAAGGGTAAGATGTTGGGGTCAGGGTCTTGGATAGGGTTCAGGGATCAGATTTGGGGGTCAATATCAGGGTCAGGGTCCTGGATAGGACGAAATGGGGCAGTGAGATTTCATTATGCTACTCAAAACGGCACACCACAATTTAAAATGAATGAATGATTTCTGGAATTTTCCACTTAATATTTTTGGACCATGGACAACTAAAACCACAGATAAGGTGGGACTATTGTACTACCAAACTAGAATTCTATGTCTTTCAAAAATTAAACACAAAAGACAGATGAAGTAAAAAGAAAATGAATAGTGTTCAGAGATCAGATGTTTGGTGGGGTCCTGGGTGGAGTGTAGGGATCAGAGTTGGGTTTCTATGTAGTATTCAGCAATTAGCGTTTACTTCAGGGTCAGGGTTGGGATCAGGGTCGGGGTTCTGTGTGGGGTAGGGTCAGGGTCAGGCACACCTTGAGCGTGGCACAGGCTGTGTAGTTGACGTTGGGCAGCACCTCCACCGGCTCCTTGAACATGACTCGGAAAGTGCTGGCGGAGCCATCGCAGCTGAAGCCCGTGTCATTCTGGCCCAGCACCGTGTTGCTGTCTGTGTGGATGATCTGCAAGGGCAGAAGCCAGATACTGCTCACCCTGAGCCTCCATCCCTCTGCCTCCACCCATGGAACCCCACAGAGGTGGAAGGAAGGGCTAGACACCACCCCAGGCCTGGCAGCACAAGGTCCATCAGCCTGTGACGCATAGGAGGCCCATGGAGTTGGGGGCAGAGTCCCCTCTGAGGGAATGACTCCAGGACATTCCCTCCATATGGGGTGTGACATGGCACAGACCCTAGCAGGGGAGAGATGGGGATCTGAAGGGGGGTCCTGAGAAGGGTGGGGCACAATGGGAAGGGTGGGGCTGGGGGTGGGACAAGGGGCAGGGGCAGGGGCAGGGCCTGGTCGGGGGTGGGATCAGGTGGGACCTGATCTAGGGTGGGGCCTGACCTGGGGATGGGGCCTAGATCTGGAGGTAGGGTTAGGGCGGGTGGGTACCTGGATGTTCACTTGATAATCTGTGGGCCCGTGGATGGAGCCATATAGTCCAAAGCCAACCACAAAGATGCGCTTGTTGACCGAGAACCTGAGGGACAGGAACAGGTGCTAAAGCAGGATGCCCCTGCAACCAGCAAGAGCACACAGGCACAGGAGCCCCACAGGGCTTCCACCTCGGGTGCTGGGGTCTGAAGACCTCCCATGGTGGGGCTGACTCCTAGGCAGGAAACCCCCCCAGGGCCCCCAGCAGCTACGCTCACTGCCTGCACCTCACTCCTGGCAGCCCAGCTCCCTCACCCCATCCCCAGCAACCCTACCCAACATCCAGTCCCCAGTGCCGACCCATCCCCACACCCACCTGATGCGGTCACTTGTGCCACTGTAGCCCCAGCGGCTTTCCACCTGCTGGAAGCGGTTGATGCTGCACTCCTTCCCACGGAGGCAGCAGCGTGGCCGGTCAATGAAGTCCACACGGGGCTTGGGGTTAACGGTGAAATGCAGGAAGAGGCTGACCACCTCGCGGTCCACTAGGATGCCTGACTGTGCAGGCCCTGCAGGCACAGGGGCAGGTGGGTCGGGCTGGGGTGGGTCTGGCTTGAGGTTGAGGAAGGACAAGGTACGGAAGGCTGGGGTGAACCCCAGCACACAGAGACCTGGAATGCATGGGCATCTCAAGTCCACAGCTCCTCTGAGAAGTGACATTGGATTTTCTGCAAAATGTTAGCGGTCCAGGCAGCCCTGAGATAGGACTGTTCTTCTGCTCTGGCACTTGGGGAGGGGTTGATGCAGACCTGGGGTTGATGCTTTGATTAGCTGGCTTATTGG
Organism: Plecotus auritus; assembly: GCF_963455305.1. NCBI lineage: Eukaryota > Metazoa > Chordata > Mammalia > Chiroptera > Vespertilionidae > Plecotus > Plecotus auritus. Next base: position 83,247,041 of record NC_137773.1, read on the forward strand.
GCAAAATGGCCCCAGGTCTCCCTGCCTGCACCAGGGCCACCCCTCAGATCCACCCCTAGTTGACAGAACAGGTGGCACCCTGCCTGTCCACACTCAGAGCCATCAGTAGCTAAAAGTGGTCTGGGGCAGTGGTCACCAACCTTACACATGCCCTGCTCATCACTATTCCACCTCCAGGTCAGAAGGCAGGACTCAGGCCTCAAACTCTACAAGAATGACTTATTTTCTAACTCGGAATCCATTTCTGCAGAAGGTTGGCCACAACATCACTCACAGCTCCCACAGCCCAACACATCAACAGAGACCACAACAGGGGCACAGCACACCTATGGGTCCATGAATAAGGACAATACAAGACTGAATGCAGAATGTTGACCACTGGTTTTTTAATCTCTGCATAGAAAATGCAGAAAGAAAAATACATCCGACCTCAGCCTCCATCCATGCAGCTAGGGCAGCTGTGGGCAAACTACGGCCCGCGGGCCGGATCCCGCCCGTTTGGCTGTTCTATCCGGCCCGCGGAGCCGAAAGAGTGGAGGGTTCTCTTGCTCTCCCCTCCGCTCCTTTACTTTGAATTTATATTAGTTCACACAAACACTCCATCCATGCTTTTGTTCCGGCCCTCCGGTCCAGTTTAAGAACCCATTGTGGCCCTCGAGTCAAAAAGTTTGCCCACCCCTGAGCTAGGGGGATTCAAACGTCTACTTTCTTGTATTTTCCAGTGGAACATAAGCCGGGAATTCTCTAAAACACAGAGTGACAGGGCCAGAGGCCCAAGTCAAACACAGGACAGTCATTCCCAGCGCTTTCAAGCTGGGGGGCGGGGGACGAGGGGATGACACTTCCAGACGGTGGGACCTGTCACAGGGCCTGAGACCCAGGGGCTCTGGCAGCCAGGTAGGCTGGGGGATCTTGAGGAGAGTGGCTTTAGGGGTGAAAGCCAGTCTGTAGAGGGAGGGCCCAGCAAGGGCCCCATAGGTGTCTTGGTACAGGACAGTCCAATGCTGCACCAGGGGTCTCTCAGGGGACACCAGGCGAGGTATGAAGACATCTGTGGTTGTTATGACTGGGGGTGCTCCTGGCTTCAAGTGGATGGGGGCCAATATGCACTGGCCACAGGCCTGCATCACAAAGCCCCATCCAGAACCTTCTAGGCCTGTTTGGCTCCAAGGCTAAGGCTGGCACCAGCTAGGAGACTGACATTACAGGGAGGCCCAGTCCTGGGGGATGGGGTTCCAAGTCAGCTGCTCAAATGGCCTCAAGATGTGGGCATCCACATGGGGTAGGAGGCACAGTCAGGGCCACCCCCACATCAGCCCAGACCCCAGGCCCTGCAGCAGGATCACCACAACCCTGGCCATTTCCCACCCCTTCACAGGCTTGTCAAGGACACTGAAGCTGGAGCCCCGCCCCCAGGATGTGAGCCCAAGACAGGGACCCTCAGTGGCTGGTACACTCATACACGTGTGTGGACACAGGAGACACAGAGGGAAGGAAACATTGAGATGTGGGATGGCTGGATGACATCTGTGGGTCGTGCTGTGTTTATACATTTGTGAACAGTCCAAGCTTCCCATCAACATGAAGAGTCATTAGCACAGAGGGGCACACTGTGTTCCTGGCGGGGTTCTCGGGCCAACATATGGCTGGCGCCAGACCCGGTGGGACATGCAACTGAGTCACATTCAGGGTCCTGGGAGGTCACACTCCTCTGGAGCGGCTCCCGCTTCCCCTGAGCGTTACCTGCGGCAAATTCCTCGATGGTCATCAGTGGGAAGCGGATGAGGGCCAGTGCCTTGCCCAGGACCTTCCGCTTATTCTCTGGTGTCACCTGCAGCTGCTGACGCTGACACTCAGCCTCAGACCAGCGGACAACAGCGCTGAACAGGCGCACCTCACGGATGCCCAGCGTGTCGCGCTCCAGGACGGCCACCAGTGTGTCTGCGGGGGACAGGGGGCCACATCAACGTGGATGCCATGGTCTCAGCCAGGGAGGGTTGTTGGCACACCGTGCAGCCTCTGCTTATGCTGGTGACTGAGCGTTCACCGGCTCGTGGCCACGCCCACCCACCATCCTGTCACTGACAGCAGCAGAGTGGGGTGGACCAGGCAGAAGCCCTCTGGCCCGCACCACCTGGGCCTCTGCAGGAGGAGTGCCCGCCCTGCCTCCAGAAGGTGGAGCCCAGGAGATAAGGTGACCTCTCCCAGGTGCCTCACAGGCCTCACCCAGGTCAATATCCGTGAAGCCCTCTGCGGTGATGGCGTCAGCCGTGTTCTTGTCGATGTTCTCCAGGCACAAGCTGGCAAGCTGTGGTTCGTCAAACAGCCGGGCCTATGAGGGACAGCACATCAACATCCAGCCCCGACACAGGATCCAAGGCAGATTTCCTGGTTCAAAACTTGTCACAAATTTCAAGTCTTAGGGCCTGGGTGCCCGCACATTGTCAACCCCAGAGGCCGCGAGATTTTTTCCAAGTTTACAGACTTATGTAACCACTGCCTGGGTGGAGGGTCAGTGAAAGAAGGACCCTGCTGAACCTGTAGTGGTTCAGGGATGGAGGCAGAGGCAGCAGGCAGGGCTGACCCCAAGGGAGTCAGACCTGGTTACCCTCCGTGTGGCCCCACCTAACCCTGGGGAGAGGACCACACAGAAGCGCTGTGCCCCTGCCCATCTGAGATTGTTCCACCAGGAATGGTACACAGGGCAGGGGGCCAGGCAGGTGAGAAGATTCTGACAACTTCTGCCCAGGAAGCTAACCCCTAACTAACCGGTTCTCTGCCGGGGCCTGGTGAAGACACTCCACATGGCCACACATCTCAGCAGGTGCCTGGGAGTGGCCCCCACACCACAGTTCTGACCCTGGCAGTTCAGAGCCACTCAGTGAGTAGCTGGTCAGGGCCCAGGCCCAGGTGCCACCTCAGCAAGGGATTTGCAAATCTAATTTGTGACTCACCACAGAGAGGGCACCCCCCCCCGCCCCCCGCTCTCCTGTGCCCAGGCCTCCTGGTCCCTTACAGCCCCATCAGCCCCACCAGAGCCAGCTGACCACACAGAGCCCAAAAGGGACCTTCTCAAAAAAACATGAACACCTTCCTCCCCTCTCCTGAGCCCCTGAAAAAAGGGCAAAGCCAGTGGGAAACCTGCAGCTGAATGAACGTGGGAGCCCTGCCTGCCAACAGGCTGCCAAGGCCACCTAGAAACTCAGGAGGCCCCCAAGGCAAAGGGATGGGGCCCTCTCCCAGGCCATCAGAAACTCAGAAATCCTACCCACCCACCCACTGTGCCCTAGCCAGGCTCCTGCACCTGCGTCAGCAGCATGAAGGCGTTGTCCGCCCGAAGGTTCTTCTTCAGGAACTCCACGCAGTGGGCCTCCAGGGCAGGCACTGCGTACTTCTTGGCGGTGTACAGTGTGGTCATGACCGTCTCGGGCCCAATCTGAACCTCATCCGAGTAGAGGAACCTGGGTGGGATGTGGGTGGCCATAAGGCAGGGCCCTAGGGACCCTGGTGCCGTCAGCTCCCCTGCATGAGCCTCCACCAGCCTCCAGCCCGCTGGGCTAGCCCCAAGGGACCTTCCAGAACCAGCATCTGTTGCCCTCCAACCTGGAGACATGACCCAGCAAAGGCCATTACCAGTGAAAAGGTAAACCATCCACACGCCAACACGGGAACACATCTGTACCGCATCCTGCTCCTTTCCCATACAGGGGCACCAGGGCTGAAGGCCAGCACGGGTTTGGCGGGGACACAGGGACATCTCCACGTCACCCAACCTGTACGGCTGGCCTGACAGCAAAGCTCAAGAAGGTCTGGGCAAATCACAGACTCTCATAGACACTAGGACCACCCACATTGGCCCAACTAAATGTAGGTCAGAAGTTAGGGTCGACAAAAATAAAATGGTGAGGCCATGGAGACATCAGAGTCCTATACATGGCAGGTGTCGGTGCAAAATGGAGTCCAAACACAGCCTAGCAGCTGGGGTCCAGAGGGTAGAGAGACCTGCACCCTAGGAGGCAGGGAGGCTCTCAGTACCCCATGGCACCCAGGATGGCCTCCCTCAGGGTGGCCCCACCCCAATGTCAGCAGTGTAGAGAGACAGACCCAAGGACAAGTGAGTCCCTCACACACCAACAGTGATAGTGTCGACCCTCTCAGGAGGCCACTGAGCAGTATTTATCCAAACAGAGAGACAGAGACAGGTGGAGAGTCGGGACAGTTAACCCTCAGGCAGGGTTTGGCAAACTGCAACCTGTCACCTGTTTTTGTTTTTTATTTTTTTTATGGATATCTCTCTTTATTTTTATAAATATATTTTTATTGATTTCAGAGAGGAAGGGAGGGAGGGAGGGGGGGGGGAGAGAGAGAGAGAGAGAGAGAGAGAGAGAGAGAGAGAGAGACATCAGGGATGAAAGAGAATCATTAATTGGCTGCCATCCTGCATACCTACTGGGGATCGAGCCCTAACCGGAAATCGAACCCGTGACCTCTTGTTTCCTGGGTCGATGCTCAACAGCTGAACCACACCAGCCAGGCTGTTTTCTGACATTTTAAACCATCAGGCTGTCCATTCTGCCCCTCAGTTGAGAAGCATCGGAAAGTCTTACTTGAGTAGCGCCAGGAAAGCAGCTGGCTCCACGTCGGGCAGTTCAATCTCGGTGGACGTAGTAGCCATGCCCCCATTGAACATGGCATCAAAGACAGCGCTGCCCACGGCCAGCACGAACCTAGAGTGAAGAGCAGACCTGGTTACCCTCCGTGTGGCCCCACCTAACCCTGTCACCCAAGCCTGGGGCTGTGGAAAGGAGGGGTGGGGATGTGTAAGGCAAGTGTCCCCTACCCATGAGGTGCTGTCTCCAGGTCTGCAAGGCTCCTGTATCAGACCCCTTCCCAGGATCCCCACTGTGGCAAATGCTGGGCTCTGAGCAGCCACCCCCGTCAGAAACGTCCAAAGTCAGCAGATATCACAGAGCCAGTCCCACATCGCACCTCCCGGCCTCCGCTCGGTGCCTGGGTCGCCCTTCCCATAGCACCCGGCCAAACCCTGCCTTAGACTAAACTGGGGTGGGATGCTAGATCAGAGGCTGTTCTCTCCCTCTCCCTCTCTGTCTCAAGCTTACATCACTTGAGATGGGACAGACGGCAGGAGCCTCCTGATATGATACACTGAGGACACGCATCGCTGCTTAACATCCAAAGACACAAAGGGGATGAGACAGAAAGATGGAAAAGACATGTCCTCTAAACCGAAACCGTGAGAGCTGGTGGGGCTGCCTTAACATCAGATAAAAAGGACATGAAGACGAGGAACATTTCATGTGAACGGGGCAGCCCACCAGAACAGGTAACAATGATAAATGTACACACCAAGTAACAGAGTCCCAAAATACACAAAGCAGAAACAGTGCTCAAGGGAGAGACACCTGGCCGGCGTGGCTCAGTGGTTGAGTGTCAATCCATGAACCAGGAGGTCACGGTTCGATTCCCAGCCAGGGCACATGCCCGGGTGCGGGCTTGATCCCCGGTGTGTGTGTGTGAGGGGGGGGGGGGCAGGAGGCAGCCAATCAATGAATCTCTCTCTCTCTCCCTTCTCTGAAATCAACAAAAATATTTTTAAAAATAGTTTTTAAAAGAAGGAATCAATAAAAAAAGTGGGAGCAGGAATTAAGGAAATTAAGAATGGGAAAATGCAGAAAACCAAAATTGTTGTTCTTTGAAGAGAAATCAATTACTAAAACTTGAGCTACGCTGGCCAAGAAAGAAAAATGTGACACAAGTTACCAAAATCAGAAAGGAAAGAGGGATCATCATTGCAGACCCAAAAGAAAAGAATTTTAAACCTCATGGCAACAAATTAAGACAACTGTTTCCTGGAAAGGCACAACTGTGGACTGACTCATGAAGAAAGATAAAATGTTCCATCAAAGAGCAGCCCATGCCCTAGCTGGTCTGGCTCCGTGGATAGAGCATCGGCCTGTGGACTGAAGGGTCCAGGTTCGATTCCAGTCAAGGGCACATGCCTGGGTTGCAGCTTGATCCCCAGAAGGGGGCATGCAGAAGGCAGCCAATCAATGATTCTCTCTCATCATTGATGTTTCTATCTCTCCCTCTCCCTTCCTCTCTGAAACAAATAAAAATATATTTAAAAACAAACAAACAAACAAACAAAAACACAACAAAGAGAAGCCCAGCTCAGATGGCCCCACAGGGGTTCTAGCAAGGATTTTGGAAATACCACCACCTCACGCACACGCTGCTCTGGAAACTCATCCACAGGCACCACAGAGCCCTCGGCACTGCGGGGGCTGGTGATGGTGTGGCTACTTGGAAAGGCTGTTTCTTACAAGGTCAAAGGTAAGAGTTAGCCTGTGATGCGTCCTGTCCACCCCCGGGCATTTGCCTAAGAGAAAAGGAACTGTATCTCCACACAGATCTGGGCATGCGTGTTCATGGCAGCGTTGTTCCTGACAGTGAAACCCATCACTGGTGAATGGACAAATGATGGTCCAACCACACAGTGGCATTCAGCAGGAGAAAGTAATTCTACTTTAGCAAGAAAAAGAAATGAATTACTGAGACACACAATGGCCTGGATGAATCTCAACAACATTACGCTAACATAGCAAAACGAGAGAAACAGAAAGCAGAGGGATCGCAGCTGCCTGGGGTTTGGGATGCGAGCAGGGACTTTTGGGGTGACAGGTGCTCTAAAGCTGGGCTGTGACAGTTGACAATCATATAAACTTCCTACACAGTCATCTGATCAAATAAGCCCAAATCCAGCAAAGCACTTAATAACACCCCACACCCACAATCCTGAACACTGAGTAAACGAAGAACAGAAAAAAGGTTCCGGACCTTGTTAATGAGAATTTGTGGGAAACCAATCTTGAGGTTCACATGCAACTAAAAATCACCGAGACTGCTTGCTGTCACCCCGGGATGGAGCAATACCCTGGGGGTCAGAAGTGCAGTAAGAACCGAAAAATATAAGAGGTAGAAATATGAAAGAGTGAGAAACGATTTGCCCATAAAAATGATTCTTTAATTTAAAACTCTAAGCCTGGACAGAGACAATATGGCGGCGGAATACGGACGTGTCCTGAGCCTTGTCCCGGAGCAGATAGAGGGAGCAGCTGAAACGAGTGGAATCCAGCCCGAATTGGCGAAGGAGGCGCAGCTGGTGAGACAGTTTGCAGCCGGGAAGGGCAGAGATCCCCCCGATAAAGCAAGACACCCATGAAAAACACACATGGTGTCTAAATAAGACAAAGGAAAATCGTTTGGGCAAAAATAAAAAGGATCCCAAATCAATTATATAGAAAAGATTCCTTTATTAACTTTTGGTCGAGAATATGTTTGTATATTTTCAGAAAACAACTCCAAGACCATGTGGATTCCTGCAACAGAGAGGAATTGACAGGTCTGCTCCAACCACGAAGACAAGAGTAGAAACAGTCCAGAGATGGAAGACGCTGACGACGCCTTGCCACGCTAGCAGTCAGCAGCTGTGCGTCGCGGCAGCTTGCCTAGGACCAAACCAGAGAGGGTCGGACCTACATTGCCACCATGTGCCCACCATCCAGATATCCTTGCTGACATGTACACATAAGGAACTGTTTGACATTGAAACGGGGACTCAAACATTTTTTGTTATTATATGTTTATTTCTAGTCTGCAGAGGCAAGGTTTTTTAAAGGAAAGAAATGGGGGAAAAATAGATACAGAGGCAAAGAAGCATTAAACAGACTGTCAAACCACAGCGGGAAGGCAGGGGAGGTTGGGGTGGTGGCTGTAAGATATCAACCGAAGGACTTGTGAGCATGCATATAAGCATAACCAATGGATACAAGACACTGGGGGGGGGGGCAGGGGACAGGTAAAGGCATGTACCGGGGGGTAGGAGAGGCCGGGGGGGAGGTCAATGGGGGAAAAAAAAGGAGACATATGTACTACTATTTGTAATACTTCAAACAATTTTAAAAAATTAATTAAAAAAATAATAAAAATAAAACTCTAAGCCTGCACTGCCATATGGTTTCTACTGGCCACATAAGGCTATTTAAGTCTAAATTAAAATTAAAGTAAATAAAAGGTTCCATTCATGGATTGCGACAGCCACATTTCAAGCGCTCAGGAGCCACCTGTGACTAGCCCTGGAGAGCACAGATCTAGAATATTCCCATTGGCACAGGAAAACCCACTGCACAGGGCCAGACCAAAGTTCGCTAAACAATTAGGAACACTAAGAGAGTTTGGAAAGAAGTCATTCAAATCACATAAAAATAAATATGCCCTAAAATCTATAGCGTCCCAGCAATAATCAGGTAGAAAAATATAACAGAGAAAAAAATTATTCATAACAGAGAAAAACAAAACACCTAAGCAAAAACTCAGCAATTTAAATGTGCAAGAGCTATATAATGATGAAAACGACAAAAAAAAAAATTTAAATATAGTACTTTTTTAAAAAGATACTTTTATTGATTTCAGAGAGGGAGAGAATCATTGACTGCCTCCTGCAGGCCCCCCACTGAGGATCGAGCCTGCAACCTGGGCATGTGCCCTTGACCGGAATCAAACCCAGGACCCTTCAGTCCACAGGCTGACGCTCTATCCACTGAGCCAAACCAGACAGGGGACGACAAAATTTTTGTAAGGACTCCTGAATAAATAGAGAAAGATATCATATCCCCAGATATACTCCATAGTTTAACTATTAGTTCTCCCCAACTCAGACCAATTCCCCAGTAAATTGCTTTAGCACTTGACGATTCTCAAGATCATTAAGGAACAACTAGACCAAAGGCCAGCAAACTCAGCCCTCCACTTGCTTTTGTAAATAGTTTTATTGGAACACAGCCATGTTCATTCATTTATGTGTTACTCTTTTTGTGTTGTGAAGGCAGAATTAAGCAATTGGGATGGAGACCATGCATCCCACCAAAAATATCTGCTATCTGGCTCTTTACACATGTTTGCTGCTGCTATGCTAGAATGTGCATTACACAGGGAAGAGACGTTTTTCTGTTAGCATCATGCTTCAATGGCTGTTGGCTGAAGGGATGAACAGATGCGTGATCGATTCTGGAAGAGTCCACATATAAGACTAGCTGGAAAAGTCTTGACACAAAATAAAATTGGGAAAAACTTCCTCAGCAATTCTCAAAACACACCATGGAGCCACTGTCATAAAAAAAAGGTGTCACTGGACTAAAAACACAGAAGCAGATCAATGCCACGAAAGAAACCCCGGACACATTCTAAACTCCTTGGCGTGGCCCTAGCCAGTTTGTCTCAGTGGACAGAGTGTCAGACTGCGGACTGAAGGGTCCCGGGTTTGATTCCGGTCAAGGGCACATGCCCAGGTTGCAGGCTCTGTCCCCAATGGGGGGCGTGCAGGAGGCAGCCAATCAATAATTTCCTCTTATCACTGACGTTTCCATCTCTCTCTTCCTCTCTGAAAGAAATAAAAATATATTATAAATAAATAAATAAACTCCTTGGCGTGGCTACATTTGCCATCGGTTAATTTTGTGGAACCGCCAGATTAGTATGTCCACAAATGGCTACCCTGAAGACATTCACTATTTCCTCAGAGCGAGTCCTGAGAGAGAATGACACATTTTATTCTGGCAGGTAGGGCCTACATGTATTTATTGAGCACCTACTGTATGCCAAGCATTCTCCTAGGCACTTGGGATGCAGAACAGAAGGAGACAGGCAAAGCCTTGCTCACAGAAAGCCAAGGACAACATAATACAGACTTCAAGCTTTGGGAAGTTAGAAGGAAAAAGAGCTATGAGAAAAAAAGGACAACATGGGGTGAGGGCTACAAAGCTAAGCAGAGCAGGAGATAGGACATGAGCTATCCAGGGCCAGGGCCAGCCCCTCTGCTATTACAAATGCCAACCACCGTGCCAGGGCCCCAGGCCTCACTGCACCCTGCACCGAGTTCAGGGGCCAATCTGAGCCCCAGCCACGACCACCCCAAGCTGGGACCTGGGAGCTGGTGGGCCAGACCACACCTTAAAATTAGTCCCTCCCTTACTGCTTAAAATTAGTCCCTCCCTTACTGCTTTTTATTTTTTTATTATTTGAAACATACTTTTATTGATTTCAGAGAGGTAGAGGGAGAGAAAAATATCAATGATGAGAGACTCATAGATCAATTGGCTGCCTCCTGCATATCTCACACTGGGTATCGAGCCCACAACCTGGGCATGTGCCCTGACTGGGAATCGAATCGTGACCTCCTGGTTCATAGGTCAACACTCAGTCACTGAGCCACACAGGCCCTTACTGCTTTTTCAAGTTCACTTCAGCTTTGTCCCTAAGTCACCAGTTCTAGCACCAATGTTCTCCTGCCCCAGAACCCCATCCAGGATCCCATGTGGCATGTGGTTGCCCCCTTGGGCTGCCCAGGCTGTGGCAGTTTCTCTACCCCTCCCTGGTATTCGTGCCCTGGGCAGCCTGGAGGAGCACTGCTGTGTCCTACAGATCTCCCCAGCTGGGCTTGTGGTGTGTTTTCTCCTAATTAGACTGAATAGACTGTTTCCCGGGGCTGCTACCCGAAGTGCTGCAAACTGGAGTTTATTCTCTCCCAGTGCTGGAGGCCAGACTTCCAGACTTAAGGTGTCACAGGGCCCTGTTCCCTCCAGAGGCCCAAGGAGGGTCCCCTCCTGCCTCTCCAGCTTCTGGGGGCTCCAGTGTCCCTGGGCCTATGGCCACTTCACCCGTCCCTGCCTCTGTCATCACATGGCCGACTGCTGCCTCTCCTCTGCGAGTCTCTCCTAAGGGCGTTGTCATTGAGGTTAGGGCCCACCGGGGTCATGAGCACATCTTGAGACCCTAACTTAATCACATGTGCCAAGTTCCTTTTTCTAAATAAGGTTCTAAATTACTGGTCCCCGGAATTAGGATGTGCACATATCTTTTGGAGGGTCCACCACTAAGCCCACCATATCAGGGTTATAGTTTTGGGGGGAAAGCACACCCAGGTGAGGTACCCTTCTCATCATATCCCATCGGGGTCCCTGACACACACACAACAAGCATCACCCCGAGACTGACTCGTGACCACCTGGCTGAGGAAGGGTCCACTTTCCACTCAATTCGGGTTTTTTTAAAGATTTTTTTCAGAAAGGGAGAGGAAAAAAGAGAGAGAGAAACATCCATCAGCTGCCTCCTGCATGCTCCCTACCAGGGATTGAGCCTGCAACCTGGGCATGTGCCTTGACTGGGAATTGAACCGGCAACGTTTTGGTGTATGGGATGATGCCAAACTGAGTCCCACTAGCCAGGGCTCCACTAAATTCTTTACATCAGGTTCCCAACTCCAGCCGCCTCAGGAGGGGTGGGAATGAAGTTCAGCTGGAGGATGTCCCCCATAGGACCAGGAACTCTCCAGACCACTCTTCTCCTGGCCAGAGGCATCTGAGTGGTCGGTCCCAGTTCACAGGTAGGGAAACTGAGGCACAGCGAACCCAGGGTCACTCACTGGGCAGTCATCTACCTGACACTGCAGGTAAAATTTTAACAAGTTGTATGAAATAATAAACCAAAGACTAAAAAGAAAAAGAACTAGAACCTTCTATTGGGGGATCCATAGAGCAGGGCATCAATGCCAGGGCAATAGGACAAGAAAAGTCCCATCCAGACTTCAAGTACACAGGATCAGGGAGCTTTCAGGTCTCAGGGGGACTGGCGACGTGCTGCAGGGAAGCCAGGCAGAGAGCCTGGGCAACATGGGACTCGGGAGGCTCCTGGCATAAGAAAGTGACAAATCCAGGGGGTAGGCCAGTCTGATGGTGAACGTCGGGATGCAGGCATGCACCCCCACACCAGAAGAGCCTGCACCCCACTTTCAGGATGACTCTGCTGTCATTCCTAAGCACCTCTCCTGCTCCGTCCACATGCTGACCCACCCACTCCCATCATTATGGACCCCTGCACATCACAGACCCCCAAGGCGCAGCCCCTGGCCATCTCTCCATGGTGTCGCAGTCCCTCCAACACAATGTGCCCCTCCATGCCTGTCCTCCCCTGGGACAGGATGCTCAAGCCAGGAGTCCAGGGAACCCCGCCATGGTCCCCCACTCTCCCTCAACTGCCAAGTCACCTCCTCAGCACATCACAGGACTGTGCCTCCCGCAAAGAGAAGATGAACCCTTTGCATCCCACTTCTGCTGTCCCCACCAAGCCTGTCCCCTGCGGTGTATGTGGCCCATTCTACCCTCCCAAGCAGACTTGGTCGCTGCAGCCCAGCCCCCTCGCTCCCTCTGCTTAGGCCTCGCGTGGCCTCCCTCTTGCCCAGCTCCTCTGGTCTCCAGGCCTCATGTCCCTGAGTCAGGAGCCCCGCACTGCCCTCCCTGCCCCCTGCCCTGCTCAGCACCACTTGCTCAGGGGGGTCTGCCCTGAAGCAGGTCAGCCCCATCATCACCTCCAAGGCCCCGTGCCTCCCTCCTGCTCTCAGAAATTCTCATGAAGTGTCACCCCTGTCCTTCAGTTATCTTCCATCTCCCACCAAAGCCCAGGCTCCGGGGCCACCAGCCCTCTCCTGCTTCTCTCCAGGGTTCCTCACGCCCAACTTTTTGTCCCCATTTTGCCACCAGCCAATGGACAGACCTTCAAGCACAACTAAGTGCCTGTCCCAAGGTCAGCCAGCACCCAGGGTAGGGGGACCCCCCCCACACCCCCTCAAGCAAAAACCCTGAGGCTCCCTCACAGGGTAGGGCTTCCGGCTGCAGTCAGGGGTCCGGTGGGCGGGAGCGCGTGGACTGGACTGAGGAGTATTTAGGAGCAAGAGGGGCATGAGGAGGGCCAGGGGTCTGGAAGGGGCTGCCCACATGGATGACAGGGAGAGGGCTACACTCCCACAAGGGAGGGCGGAGCCATAGGAGGTCCTGGGAACCCAACCACAGGCCTGGAACCTTCCAAGGACAGGAATCAGGCCCAATTATACATGAATAACCATGAAGAAAAACAGAAAGACTCTCAAAGGCACAGGTTAAATGTCACACGTCACAGAGGTGGAAGGACCCTCACAGCAGGTTGGGTGACACGGCCAGAGGAGAGGCAAGAAAGCCCCCACCCGCCTCCCCGGGGGGAGACCCCCCAACAGCCTTCCCCACTGAGGTCCCTGGGGTGCAATGGGGAGCAGTATCAGAGGGACCAGGAGTGGTCAGAACGGTGTCTAACATCAGCCCACCCCAGCCCAGGAGTCTGGGGGCTGCACCCCGGAAACTAGCAGAAGGATGGGGCCTGGACCAACAACTCCTCCTTTTCCAGAGAAGAGGCCTGGGGGGTGGCATGAAGGGGCTGGAGAAGTTCAGGGACTGGGGTCAGAGGGCTGGGAAGGGTCAGGGGCTAGGGGGGTTCCAGAGGCTGAGGGGTCACAGCCGCGGGCCCCTGGGAGGGGCTAAGTGGTTCAGGAGTCTGGTGGAGTTCTGGGGGTCACAGATGGAGAGGGCGCTGGGCGGGGGATCTTTGATGGACATGGAGGGACGCGGATGCTGGGGCCAAGGAATGGCTACTGCCTGGAGGCCGCGGGTGGACGGGGCCTGGCAAGATCGCAGGGCTCAGGATTGACGGGGCCTGGGGAAGGTTGGGGGCCGGGGTCCTGGGAGGGGGGACCCTTGGGGGGTGACGGAGTCCTGGCAGGGTCCTAGGTCCCGGTGGTGGGACTCGGGGGTCCTGGGGGGCCTCGGGGGTCCCGGGGACGGCGGATGGTGGGATGGCAGGGGCCGGACGGCGGTCTCGCGGCCCCGGAGATGGCGGTGGCGGGGTGGCGGATACGGGATGGTGGGGACCCGGGAGTGACGGGTCCGGGATGGCGGTCCTGGGAGGAGGGGTCCGGGGCCGGGTGCGGGGGTGGCGGGCCCGGGGCGGGCCCCGGAGCGGCGCGGCCCACCTGTGCGCCGGGATGCGCTGCGCGCCGAGCCCCTTGCCCACCAGGAAGTGCACGTCGCACAGCACCTCGTTGTTGAAGAGGAAGGCGAAGCGCTCCTGCACCGTGGGCTTGGTGGCCTGCCAGTTGTACACGGGCTCGCGCAGCAGCGCCGCCGCCGCCGCCGGCTCCTCGGCCGCCCGCTCCCCGCCCGCCGCGGCCTGCGCGCCCGGCCCCGAGCCCGGAGGGGGCGCCCCGGGGGCGGCGGGGGCCGAGGCGGCGGCGGCCGCGTTGCCGGGGGCGGGGGCGGCGTTGGCGCTGGGACCCGGGCTGCCCCCCGCGCCCGCACCGACACCCCCCGGCGGGCACGACGCGCGGCCGCCGCTCCCACCCGCCGCCATCTTGTCGGTGCGGCGCCGCGGGGCGGGCGGGGCGGGCCTGTCTGGCGGGGCGGGCGCGGGAGGGGAGGGAGGGAGGGGGCGGAGGAGGGGCAGAGGGAGGGGGTGGGGAGGGAGGGATAAGTGGGGGGCGGTCTACAACCGGTACTTCAGACCCTGGACCCAAGATCCCAGACCTCAGACCCGGGACCCCACATGCTAGATGTCCTACTTCAGACCCACACCCCGGGTTCTAGACCTTTCACCTCAGACTCCAGACCCAAATCCTGAATCCAGGACCCCAGGTCCCGGACCTCAGACCTCGGATCCTAGACTGAACCCTCGTCCTCGCGCCCCAGATCCTCTATTCCAGACCTCAGACCTCAGCCCACTTGCTCCAGCTCCCAAACTCTGGACCCCAGACTCCCTATCTCAAACATCAGACCCCAATCCAGACACTTAACCCAGTCCCTGGACCCCAGATCCGGGTCTCTGACCCAAGTCCCAAATCCCAAATCCAGACCCAACCCAGAGCTTGGACCCCAGAGTCCATACTCCAGACCTGGGATCCGGGACCCTACCCCTCAGCCCTCAGCCTTGAGTGGTCTGCCTGCCTAGTTGCGGGGAGCCCACTGTACAAAGGGGCTAATGGAGCCAAGGAGGGGGTGATGCTGCTGCATTGTGGGGATGCTCTGTGCTTCCTAGACACAACAGGGTACTCTGGGCCAGGTGCCTATGTCTCCTACAGCCCTCCTAGCTCAAGGCCCTGCAGCCTCCCCTCATGCAATACATGTATGAAAAACAAAGGTGGGAACTTGCAAATGCAAGAAAAAATGAATATCCTCTCTCATCCTTCTATGCATATTTGTCTTTTTTTCATGTTTGTTTTGTTTTTTAGAAAGAGTAGAATCTTTTTATATAGTTGGTATCACCCTGAATAGCTACCATTTGGTAAGGGGATATCAGCCTGTTTATGTGGGGATGCTGAAAAATGGTTCATCCAAATAAAAGCAGTGTGGCTAGTGATTTGATAAAGAATGAAAATCCGGATTCTTGCTTTTTGAGGATAATTACAGATTCATGGCATTCAGACTTTAGTCATTTTTTAAAAAATCCTCACTTGAGGGAAGAAATGTTTTTATTGATTTTTAGAGAGAGGAAGAGAGAGAAACATTGATGTAAGAGAGAAATATTGATACATTGCTTCCTGTACATGTCCCGACTGGAGATTTAACCACCAACCTATGTATGTGCCCTGACCAGAAATCGAACCTGCAGCCTTCGGGTATACCAGAAGACACTCCAACCAACTGAGCCACACTGGCCACGGCTACACACAAATTTTTGGTGGAAAACTGATTAAAGTCTACTTCAATGCTCAGGAAGAATTGATAAGTTTTTTAAAATATATATATATTTTATTGATTTTTTACAGAGAGGAAGGGAGAGGGATAGAGAGTCAGAAACATCGATGAGAGAGAAACATTGATCAGCTGCCTCCTGCATACCCCCACTGGGGATGTGCCCGCAACCAAGGTACATGCCCTTGATTGGAATCGAACCTGAGACCCTTGAGTCCACAGGCCGATGCTCTATCCACTGAGCCAAACTGGCTAGGGCTGATAAGTTTTTTTAAATATGTTTTTACTTAAATTTCAGAGAGGGAGATAAAACATGAATGATGAGAATCATCAAACAGCTTCCTCCTGCATGCCCCACATTGGGGATAGAACCCATAACTTGGGCATGTGCCCTGACTAGGAATCAAACTCTGACCTCCTGGTTCATGGGTCGATATTGGAGGCCCTGGGTGGGTGTCCATTAATGCTGGGGTTCTTGTCCCAGCATTAAGAAGGGATCAGCAATCTGGAGAAAGGAGCTGCGTATAGATTCAAGAAGGAGTCCAAGGATGAAAGATAGTTTTGAAAGGCATTGGGGGTCAGAGGAGCTTCAGCTAAAGGAGCTAAAGACTTCCCCTTGACTCAAGATCCTGTGCTATTTATTAACACAAATTGTCCTAAGGCAAGGTGGAGATAATACACTTCAAAGGGTAGGGTTTCAAAGGGTAGCGTTTACAGAAGCATTGTCAGATTGGGGAATAGCCTACAGCTGTTCAGGTGTTTGGCCAACAGGAGGCAATAACATGCAGATTAAGATGCCCTGAGCTGTCTGGCAGCAAACAATCCTATTCAGGTTTGGGGGAGATGCTTTTTGCTGTTCCAACAGGTAAACTACATTTGTGTGACTCAGCCATTGTTGAGTCCACCAAGTTTCATCAACCTTTTGATAAAACTCTTGTAATTATGACATGCTGAAACTGGTTCCCGGCAGGTCGACACTCAACTACTGAGACACACTGGCCCAGCTAGAATTAATAAATTTTAAAGGCTGTGAGTTCATATTGCTATTTACAGTTTAGCTCTAACAATACTCCTTAACAGGTGTCCTTAGTAACTACACCTAACCTGGTCCACCACTTGTTATTTTATTTTTTTAATTCTATTTTTATTGATTTCAGAGAGGAAGGGAGAGGGAGAGAGAGAGAAACATCAATGATGGGAGAGAATCATTGATCAGCTGCCTCCTGCACTCTCCCTACTGGAGATCAAACCCACAACCTGGGCATGTGCCCTGAGGAGAATCAGTGACCTCCTGGTTCATAGGTCGATGCTCAACCACTGAGCCCTACTAGCCAGGCACCGTTATTTTAAATGAAGTTTGATCGTCATACAGCCATGCCCATTCATTTGCTTGCTGTCTACCTGCTTTTTGGCATCCAGAAAAACAAAAACAAAAAACGTGAGTAGTT
Organism: Plecotus auritus; assembly: GCF_963455305.1. Classification (NCBI taxonomy): domain Eukaryota; kingdom Metazoa; phylum Chordata; class Mammalia; order Chiroptera; family Vespertilionidae; genus Plecotus; species Plecotus auritus. Next base: position 83,264,115 of record NC_137773.1, read on the forward strand.
GCCTCAGAGGCCATATGGCATGCAAAGCAAAAAATATTTACTCTGCCGAAACCGGTTTGGCTCAGTGGATAGAGCGTCAGCCTGTGGACTGAAGGGTCCCGGGTTCGATTCCGGTCAAGGGCATGTACCTTGGTTGCGGGCACATCCCCAATGGGAGGTGTGCAGGAGGCAGCTGATCGATGTCTCTCTCTCATCGATGTTTCTAACTCTCTATCCCTCTCCCTTCCTCTCTGTAAAAAATCAATAAATATATATTAAAAAAAAAAAACAGGAAAAAAAAAATATTTACTCTGTGACCCTTTACAGAAAATATTTGCAGACCCCTGTTCTAGAAATGATTTTACTGTTTTCTTTCATCATTTAGTGAATCATAGAAGTTTTTAAGATCCTGAATATAAGTTGTATAATTTCTTTTGATTTATTGACTTTTAGAGAGAGAGAGAGAGCGATTTGTTGTTCTACTTATTTATGCATTCATTGCTTGATTCTTTTTTTTTTTTTTTAATCCTCACTGGAGGACATGTTTATGTTTTTATTGGTTTTAGCGAGGAAGGGAGGGAGAGAGAGAGAGAGAGAGAAACATTGATCAGTTGCCTCCCAACCAGGGATCGAACTCACAACCTGGGTATGTGACCTGAACAGGAATCAAACCTGTGACCATTCTCTTTGGACTAAATTCCAAACCCGTGACCAGTCTCTTTGGGCTAAATTCCAGGCATGGGCTGGCTGGTTCCTTCTGAAGGCTCCAGAGAGAATCATTTCCTGCTTTTTCTGGCCTCCTGCACGCCCCTCACTGGGGATCAAGCCCACAACCCAGGCATATGCCCTTGGCCGAAATCGAACCCAGGACCCTTCAGTCCGCAGGCCAACACTCTATGCCCTGAGCCAAACCGGCTAGGGCACCATTGGTTGATTCTTTTTTTTTTTTTTTTTTTTTTAATATATTTTATTGATTTTTTACAGAGAGGAAGGGAGAGGGATAGAGAGCTAGAAACATCAATGAGAGAGAGACATCGATCAGCTGCCTCCTGCACCTGCAACCAAGGTACATGTCCTTGACTGGAATCGAACCTGGGACCTTTCAGTCCGCAGGCCGATGCTCTATCCACTGAGCCAAATGGGTCAGGGCCATTGGTTGATTCTTTTTTTTTTTTTTTTTAATATATTTTATTGATTTTTTACAGAGAGGAAAGGGAGAGGATAGATAGCTAGAAACATCGATGAGAGAGATACATCGATCAGCTGCCTCCTGCACACCCCCCACTGGGGATGTGCCCGCAACCAAGGTACATGCCCTTGACCGGAATCGAACCCAGGACCCTTCAGTCCGCAGGCCGATGCTCTATCCACTGAGCCAAACCGGTTCCGGCCATTGGTTGATTCTTGCATGTGCCCTGACTGGGGGTCAAACCTGCAACCTTGGCATTTCGAGATGACGCTCTAATCAACTGAGCTACCCGGCCAGGGCCAACTTGTGTAATTTCTTATTCATTTTATCTGTCAACATAACATTTAAGTTCAGATCATAATAGTAATATCAATAGTATTAAAATAACTTCTGGTTGAAAATTAAGATCTAAGATCACAGCAGCTATCATGGCATGAATGACTGGCCAGCTGATCAGTCCAGGGACTGGGCATGTGACCAGTGCTGGCCAATGAGAGGAGAGGACAAGTCTGTATGGCGGGGGCTTCTAGGAAAAGTGTCTGCAGATGAACCCCCAGAATAGCAGAATAGGGAAATGGAAAGAATATGGGTCTGAAATGACACTGCTGAACTGTCCTGACCATCCCAAGCCTGGAGGCTGCCCTAGCTTGGGGCTGTTTGTTCTCTGAGCTAATAAATGTATTTATGAAGTTAGCAAGTAGAGTCAGTTTTTCTGTTCCTTGTGGCTAAAAGCATGTAACCGATTCAGCTGGCCCTGGTGGCCCCTTTGAACACCTCTTTTTTTAAAAAAATATTTTTTTATTGATTTCAGAGAGAAAGAGAAAGCAGAGAGAGAGAGAGAGAGAGAGAGAGAGAGAGAGAGAGAGAGAGAGAGAGAAACATCAATGATGGCAGAGAATCACTGATCGGCTGCCTCCTGCATGCCCCCCACTGGGGACCAAGCCCGCAACCCGGACATGTGCCCTTGACCAGAATCGAACCGGGGACTCTTCAGTCCACAGGCCGACGCTCTATCCATTGAGCAAAACCAGCTAGGGCTGAACACCTCTTTTTAATGACAGAGAGGGAGGTGACTTTGTCCTTGCCTGCCTTATAATAATCCTTGCTGCTATGTGATTATGTGTATAAGCAGCTGCCTGGTGAGTAGGTCCAGTTATCTGTGAGCACATACAAAGATTTAGAGGCGTCACTCCGTGAACAGGCAGGAATTGGCTGGAAAGGGACATGAAGGAAATTTCTGGGAATGTGTATTAGTTTCCTAGGGCAGCAGTAACACATTTTCACAAATGTAGTGGCTTAAAACAATACCTTTATTATTGTACCATTCTGGAGGTCAGGAATCTGAAATGAGTTTCTTTGGGCTAAATTCCAGGCATGGGCAGGCTGGTTCCTTCTGAAGGCTCCAGAGAGAATCATTTCCTGCTTTTTCTGGCTTCTAGAGGCGGCTGCATTCCTTGAGCCCTGGAAATAATCTCCTCTGATTCCGACCCTCCTGCCTCTCTCTTATAGGGACACTTTTTTAAAGATATAAATTTTTGTTGATTTCAGAAAGAAAGGAAGAGGGAGAGAAAGATAGAAACTGATGAGAGAGAATTATTGATCAGCTGCCTCCTGCATGCCCCATACTGGGGACCAAGCCCCCAACCCAGGCATGTGCCCTTGACCGGAATCGAACCCGGGACCCTTCAGTCCGCAGGCCGACACTCTATCCACTGAGCCAAACTGGCCAGGGCATTATAGGGACACTTGTGATGACACTGGGCCCCCTGAGCAATCGAGGATAATTTCCCCATCTCACGATCATTAACTTCATCCCATATGTAAAGTCCCTTTTGTCATGGAAGGTGAGATTTTTGTAGCTTCTGGGATTGGATGTGGACATCTTTGTGGGGAGGGGGGAATTATTCTGCGGACCACAGAGTGAATGGACTATCATCTTTATGATTCTATTGGATGGCTGGGCATGTCTGTGTTGACCTTACCTACGGTAACTAATGAGAACACAGACAGACACCTGGAGGATTGGGAGGGCTGGGCTGGAAGGTGCCAGATGGCTTCGTTGGCTAGCTCTCCACACAGCAGCCCAGCCTTCAAGAGGCTACACTGGTGCCTGGCAGGTGTGGCTCAGTGGTTGAGTATCAACCTATGAACCAGGAGGTTACAGTTCAATTCCTGGTCAGGGCACATGCCTGGTTGGGATCCATCCCCACTGGGAGGTGTGCAGGAGGCAGCTGAACAATAATTTTCATCATTTTAAAATATATATATATATTATTGATTTTTTACAGAGAGGAAGGGAGAGGGATAGAGAGTTAGAAACATCGATCAGCTGCCTCCTGCACACCCCCTACCGGGGATGTGCCTGCAACCAAGGTACATGCCCTTGACTGGAATCGAACCTGGGACCCTTCAGTCCGCAGGCTGACGCTCTATCCACCGAGCCGAACCGGTTAGGGCTATTCTCATCAATGATGTTTGTATCCCTCTCTCCCTCTCCCTTTCGCTCTCTGAAATTGATAAAAATATGTGGTTTGTCTTTTTTTTTTTTTTTAAAGAAGCTACACTGTCTTCCTTACATATGGTGGTCTAATTCCCACACCTCACTTCTGCCACCTTCTATAGCTAAAAGCAAATCACATGGCCATGCCTACCTAGATGCAGAGGGGTGGAGAGACAGACTGCCCCTCTGGATGGGAGAAGCCTCAACGTCCCATTGCAAAGGGGCATGCTATTGGAGTGGGAGGAATTTGTGGTCACTGCACAGTCCACCCTAGTCCTTTAGTCTAGTTCAGTGGTCGGCAAACTCATTAGTCAACAGAGCGGCAAACCGCGGCTCGCGTTTGCCGACCACTGGTCTAGTTGTTTAAGTTCCTGTTCTTTGTGGTGTTCTGACTCCTGAGACTTCTCACTTGGTAGCTTTCAGCCGTCAGTTCTTACCTGGTAATGGGTGTTGGAGAGGTCAGCTCTAAGCAGCTCTAGGCAGACAGAGGGAAAACGACGGAAGCCATTCAATGCCTGAGTGTCTGAGGGATTCACGATGAGTCCCCCAACGGCACCCCTGCAGTGGAATTTGTACGGCTGTTAAGTTGAAATTCAAATGCACTCCGACTGCTCAGGCCCCACCAGACGGCATCACACTCATTGTGAAGTTGGAGGGCTTCTGGGCTCACCAAGCTTGAAAGGCTGGTGAAGCAGATGATATCACCGAGTCTGTAACGCTTCATGAAATTATTGATGCGGGCAAATTTACCAGTGATATTCAGACCCTGAGCTGCATGGATGGGGGGCAACGGAACGATCGGACATGATGGATTCTCATCACACACAATACTGTCCGTATTGCTAGCAAGACTTCTCAAACAGCCATCAGCCATAGTCAATAAAAAGGGAGCCAAAGGACAGACAGATAGATAGACTAGGAGCCCAGGACAGACCATATCCACATCTGGAGGGTTGATTTACAATAGAGGAGGCAGTGCACAGCAGTGCAGAAAGGACGATTTCTCAATAAACGATGCTGGGACAACTGGATACCACTATTGAAAAAATACACATGTGACTCCTACCTCACACCATGCACAAGACAATATGGGGAGGGCTACAGACCTGAATATAAAAGATAAAACAATAAGGTTGTAAAATATGTACAGGTGCTCGCTTCAGCAGCACATATACTAAAATTGGAACGATACAGAGAAGATTAGTATGGCCTCTGTGCAAGGATGACATGCAAATTCGTGAAGGGTTCCATATGTTTTTTAAAAGAAAAAAAAAAGAATATGATGCAGGATAATACTTTTATAACCTTGTGGTAAGGACTTCTGAAATAGGTCACATAACAATAAAGGAAGAGAGTGATAGATACATTGGGTTACATTAAAACTAAGAACTGTTCAAAGACACCATTAAGAAAGTGAAAAGGCAAATCACAAAGGAGGTATTTGTAATCCATGCATTTCTAGATATAAAAAGCTTATATCTAGAATTTATAAACAATTCCAGAAGTCATTGAGAGAAAGTGAGGCAGACAAGTTGAAAACTGGGTTACACTTGGCTAGATGATTCAAAAAGAGGAAAATCTGCCCAGCCAATGTGGCTCAGTGGTTGAGCATCTACCCATGAGCCAGGAAGTCATAGTTGGATTCTGGTCAGGGCACATGCCTGGGTTGTGGGCTTGATCCCCAGTAGGGAGCATGCAGAGGCAGCCAATCAATGATTCTCTCTCATCATTGATGTTTCTATCTCTCTCTCCCTCTCCCTTCCTCTCTGAAATCAATAAAAATATATTTAAAAAAAGACAAATATAGCCCTGGCAAGTTTTGCTCAATAGTTACAGTGTCAGCCTGCTCACCGAAGGGTTCAGGTTCAATTCCCAGTCAAGGGCATGTACCTGGGTTGCAGGTTCGAACCCTGCCTCTGGTTGGGGTGTGTTCAGGAAGCAACCAATCAATGTGTCTTTCTCACATTGATGTTCCTCTCTCTCTCTCTCTCTCTCTCTCCCCCTCCTCCTTCCACTCTCTCTAAAAATCAATGGAAAAAATATCCTCAGGTGAGGATTTAAAAAACAAGAAAATACAAACATTAGCCGAAACTGGTTTGGCTCAGTGGATAGAGAGTCGGCCTGCGGACTGGAGGGTCCCAGGTTCGATTCCGGTCAAGGGCATGTACCTTGGTTGCGGGCACATCCCCAGTGGGGGGTGTGCAGGAGGCAGCTGATCGATGTTTCTCTCTCATCGATGTTTCTGGCTCTCTGTCCCTCTCCCTTCCTCTCTGTAAAAAACCAATAAAATATATTAAAAAAAAAAAAGAAAATACAAACATTAAAGGACAGATTGATTCTTTAATTATGTTAATACAACAATTTTAACTATTGCACAATTCCTTTCCAGTCATACATATTTTTAAATTAAATGTATTGAGGTGACATTGGTCAACATGAACATATAGGTTTCAGGTGTGGGTTTCTATGTTACAAGATGTGTGTATTGCACCGTGTGCCCACCACCCACAATACATGTTGTTTTATATCAGCTCATAAACCATTTTGTTTATTTTTTCCCATTTTGTTTATTTTTTCCCATTTAACATTGTAACCCAAATATGACCAATGTTTTTTCACAGTTACTGTAGCAGAAGCATAACATTCTCTCTTGTAACTGTAATATAATTTTATCAAGCCACTCTCCTGATACTATACATTAGGTTACTGGCTCTGCCTTTTCAAAAGAATTACGTGTTATTCTTGATTCCATCTCCTCTTAGCTATGAGAACTTATTCTAACAATTATCCCTCCCTTGCATTTGATTCTTTCATTGTCTTCAGACACCATCTCTTTTGTCTGCAGGGATTTTCAGTCTTATCTATCCTAAAATATATCTCAACCCTGACATATGCCAGTCTCTGTAAATATACTTGATTATATTTAAAACGGAAAGCTTTTTTTTTTTTTAAGAATCCCTAAATTTGAAGCCACTTTTAATTTGTAAGTGTTCATTTTTAAAAATCAGCTATGGCCCTGGCTGGTTTGGCTCAGTGGATAGAGCATCAGCCTGCGGACTCAAGGGTCCCGGGTTCGGTCAGTCAAGGGCATGTGCCTTGGTTGTGGGCACATTCCCAGTAGGGGGTGTGCAGGAGGCAGCTGATGGATGTTTCTCTCTCATCAATGTTTCTAACTCTCTCTCCCTCTCCCTTCCTCTCTGTAAAAAATCAATAAAATACATTTAAATAATAATAATAATAATAAAAATAAAAATCAGCATGATTAGAGGGGGGGCCTGACATGCCTCCCTCTTGAAAGTGTCAGAGCCTTGAAAAAGGTGGAGCTGATCATTTTGATCAGAAAGCACCTTCCTCATTAGCAAAATCAGCCTGAAACACAAAAGCTAATGAATTGACAAACATGCTATTTCAAATCGGCATTTTAAGGACCCATGGGTGGTCCTTAAGTTACTTTTATAGGTTACATGATCTGTATTTATTTTTTAAATATCTCACACTGCCCCGGCCGGCATGGCTCTGTGTTGAGTGTCGACCTATGAACCAGGAGATCACAGTTCGATTCCTGATCAGGACACATGCCTGGGTGGCAGGTTGAACCTCCAGTGTGGGGTGTGCAGGAGGCAGCCAATCAATGATTCTTTCTCATCATTGATATTTCTATCTCTCCCTCTCTGATATCAATAAAAATATATTAAATAAATCAATAAATATCTCACACTTCCTTGTCCAGCCAGGAAAGAAATCAATGCATCTATCAATACAGGTTTTTAAGTTTCAAGTTTTTAAAAATATTTAAGCCCAGCCAAAACCGGTTTGGCTCAGTGGATAGAGCGTCGGCCTGCGGACTGAGGGGTCCCGGGTTCGATTCCGGTCAAGGGCACGTACCTTGGTTGCGGGCACATCCCCAGTAGGGGGTGTGTAGGAGGCAGCTGATTGATGTTTCTCTCTCATCAATGTTTCTAACTCTCTATCCCTCTCCCTTCCTCTCTGTAAAAAATCAATAAAATATATTAAAAAAAAATATTTAAGCCCTGGCTGGTTTGGCTCAATGGTTAGAGTGTCGGCCTGCGGACTGAAGGGTCCCAGGTTTGATTCCAGCTAAGGGCACATGCCTGGGTTGCAGGCTCGATCCCCAGTAGGGGGCGTGCAGGAGGCAGCCAATCAATGATTCTCTCTCATCATTGATGTTTCTATCTCTCTCTCCCTCTCCCTTCCTCTCTAAAATCAATAAAATATATATATTTTTTAAATGTTTAAAATTTCTCTCAACATGAACTTTCTTACCTCATGGCATACATTTGTAAGGTCACAGCTCTTTAGCCAGGCATTGAGGACACCATGTGTAGTCCTAACCAGATGAATTTCCGGAACAGGCACAACTTCTGTGGGGGATGGAGGGAACTTTCTGGGAGGCAGGAATGTTCTAGATTTTTTTTTAATCCTCACCTGAGGATATATTTTTTTTATTCTTGATTTTAAAGAGAGAAGCGAGCGAGAGAGAAAAAAAATCTATGTGAGAGAGAAACAGGACGATCAGTTGCGTTACATATGTACCCTGAGAGATCTTGATGGGGTTGGGGTGATGTAGGGTCCTGCCTAAATTATTCATCACACTACACTTAGGATCTGTGTAGGCCACTATAAGTAAAGCATATCTCAGTTAAGTTCAATTGACATAATATTACATTTTTACCTTCAGGTCTGGCATCTTCTCCAAGACACAGAATTCACTGCGAGTGCAGAAAGTGAGCCCATTTTGGCCCCAGGGATGACAAGGGGAGGTCACTACGCCTTTTTTGCTTAACCTTAGTGACATTTCTTGCTGTTTGCTGATCAAACACCTGCCCCAGTTTGTTTCTCACCAGTCCTTGAACCACGGCAGCACCCGCCTAAGCCAGCAGTGGCCTCAAGACGGCGCTGTTTCCACAGCCAGGAATTAATTAAGTTATTTATTTTTCTGCTTGTTTTTTTATTTTGTTTTCTTATTCAATTGTTACTACATATGTATTTATTTCCATTTTATTGTTCATATTTTTAATCTTTTTCCCCTTCTTAATATGTTTTTTAATAAGAATTGTTTATTGATTTTTAGAGAGAGAGGAAGGGAAAGAAGTATGAATTTGAGATGCAACATCGATTGGCTGCCTTCTGCACACCCCCCACCAGGGATTGAACCTGCAACCCAAGCATGTGCCTTTACCAGGAATCAAGCCAGCAACCGGTTGGTGCATGGGACTACACCCAACCAACTGAGCCACACGGGTCAGGGCTTTCCTTCTTTTTAAACAGGAGCCTTTAATATTTCATATAATATTGGTTTGTTAATGATGAACTTCTTTAGTTTTTTCTTGTCTAGGAAGATCTTTATCTGTCCTTCGATTCTAAATGAGAGCTTTGCTGGGTAGAGTAATCTTAGTTGTATGTCCTTGCCAATCACCTTGAATATCTCTTGCCAATCACTTCTGGCCTGCAAAGTTTCTGTTGAGAACTGAGCTGACAACCATATGGGAGGTCCCTTGTAGGTAACTAACTGCTTTTCTCTTACTGCTTTAAGATTCTCTCTTTGCCTTTAACCTTTTGCATTTTAATTATGATGTGTTTGGGTGTGGGTTTCTTTGGGTTCATCTCGTTTGGAACTCTATGGGCTTCCTGGACTTGTATGTCTGTTCCCTTCACCAGGTTAGGGAACTTTTCTGTCATTATTTTTTCAAATAGGTTTTCAATTTCTTGCGCTCTCTCTCTCTCTCTTCTCTTTCTGGCACCCCCAGGATGCAAATGTTGGTATGCTTGAAATTGTCCCAGAGACTCCTTACACTATCCTAGTTTTTAAAAATTATTTTTTGCTGTTCTGATTGGGTGTTTTTTATTTTCTTATATTCCAAATCACTGATTTCATTCTTAGCCTCATCTATTCTACTGTTCGTTCCCTTAAATTATTAATTTCCGTTAGAGTATCCTTTGTTTCTGACTAGTTATTTTTTTTATGGTTTCCATGTCCTATTTTATGCTGTTGAACTCACTAAGTTCATCTACTCTTCCCCTAAGTTCACTGAGCATCCTTATACCCAGTGTTTTGAACTCTGCATCTAGTAATTGCTTGTCTTCATTTTGCTTAGTTCTTTTCCTGGAGGTTTTTGTTTTTCTGATCTTTCATTTGAGACATGTTTCTTTGTCTCTTCCTTTTGGCAGCCTCCCTGTGTTTGTTTCTATGTATTAGTTAGAGCTGCGACATCTCCTCAGCTTCGCAGAGTGGCCTAGTGTGATAGGTGTCCTGCAGGGTTCAGTGGCACAGCCTCCCCATTCACCCAAGCTGGGCACTCAAGCTGTGCCCCTGTGTGTGTCGTGTGCACCCTCCTGTTGTAGTTAAGCCTTGATTGCTGTTGGCACGTCAATGGGAGGGATTTACCCCCAGGACAATTGGCTACAAGTACTGGCTGCTAACACTGTGAGGATCAGCTGTGCCGTGGCCCATCCCATGAAGTATGATTTACTTCAGTACCTGCTGAGTCTTCCCCATGAGTGTGTTGCTTGTGGAGGTGGTTGGGTGAGGCTTCAACGTGATCTGAAGCTGTTCACTAGGTGCGCTGGCTCTGGGACCTCCCAGGAGGTGTAGGCCAACCTGTGTTCTACCTGGGGCCACCTGGCATGAACTACAAAGTGATCTGCAGATGGCTATTACTGTGCTGGGCTTGGAGGTGCCCAGGAGAGGCCAACCTGCAAACCAAGATCAGCTGCCATTAGTGCTGGGCCTGGAGCCACTTAGTGAGGGGTATGGAGCACACTGAGGCCAGATGTTGCTTGTTGGAGAGATTTTAGCAAAGTCTGAAGCATGAGCCAAGATAGGCCATTGGTATGGAAAAGCCACTGAAAACAACTTGGGTGAGCCTTCAAGTTGGGTGGGGCAGAGTCTCAGAGAATCCACAGGGCTGGGCGAACAATGAGAGCCCGGTTGATGGAGACTCAGATATGGTGCCCAATCCCAGGAATTTAAATTTATTTCTATAGCTTCTACAATTTCTATAAAACCCTCATTGGCCAACAGGTGGGACAATGTCATTCCCACCCCACCACCTGACTCTAGGACACTGGGGCTGTCACACAGAGATATCATTCACACCAAAAATGCATGATGTTGAAGAGAAAATATTGGACAGTTAGCAAAATACTGGGTGGGAGAGCAACTGCAGGGGACCAGGATATGTCACCCCAAAATATGCTACTTTGGCATAAGAATTGTTTTGAGCTGAAGGCATTTGAATTCCTAAAATCTCTTATCTGCCTAAAATCAGAGCCTCTTGGGGGGGGGGGGGGAAGGTCATAAATCCCTTCCTGTGATCAACTGTAATTTTCTCTTCTTGGAAAGGAGAAGTGGGAAGCACTCCCAGACAGACTTGGTCACAAATACTATCCCTCCTGCCTGTCTTCCGAGGGCCCACTTGCCTTCCCTAAAGTTCACTGCTCGGCCCCGCGAGTGGCCATGGCTTCCCTCCCTCCCCTTATCACTATGCATGAAGCTCTCGAACCTCACAGTTCCTTTGGGCATCCACCCCAGCATGGAAAATTAAAAATTGAATGAATAAAGATGTAAATTAGTAATGCCTCCTGTTACAATGTCTTTCATTTGTTTAAGTTGCAGGCCTCCAGATACCGAATGCAAGAGGGTGGAGGGGAAGGTTTCCTCCCCAAATGAGATCAGCTGTGGGTCTATGCTGCTTGATTCCCCTTGGCCTACGTTCGCTGGGGTCAAAGGTGGAAGTGCTTCTGACAAGCCAACCCCAGGCATCCTGACCCAGGAGGGGGACCTCCTTCAAGTGGGTCAGGGACCCCAAAGAAGGAGGGCCCAGACCAGGCAGCCGATGCCAGTGCAGTCTGCCTGGATTTATTTTTTTATTTAAAGAAATGTTTCTTAATTGATCTTAGAGAAAGGGAGAGAAACATCAATTTGTTGATCCACTCACTTATGCGTTCATTGGTTGAGTCTTGTATGTGCCCTGACCAGGGATCAAACCCACAACCTTGGTGTAGGACCGACTCTAACCAACGGAGCTACCTGGCCACTCTGCCTGGTTTTGATCTTCGGGCCATTTATGGTCTCACAGGCCGCGCGGCCCAACCCCGGGGCTTGCCTGTGCACAGAATGGAATGCTCGCCCCAGGGATGTGGAGCGTGCAGACTCCTTTAGATAGCGAGGTCCGAGGTCCGTCCTTAGTGGCGAGGCGTCGTGCTGAGGTGTGCCCCCCCCCCCCCCTCCCACCGCACCCCCGTTTAGCAGAGATTGAATCAGAGAGCGCAGCCCTGGGAAGAGTGAAGGACTTGGCATGTGTCACAAGGGACAGGCAGGAGCCAACTCCGCAGACTCTGGAGCTGCTGGTCGCTGTCGTCTGGGGGTGGCAGAGCCACAAGGACGCCGGCATCTGCGCAGTCCCCACAGTGTCCTCTGAACCGGCCTCTTGCGGCCTGGAAAGCGGGGCGTGGCTTCTGCCCGGCTGGCTGGAGACCTGAAGGAAGTGGCAGCAGGGGGTCCAGCCTGCCCCACCTATTTCTCTCCACGGCCCCTCCGTCCTTCAGATGCTGGCGCCGCCTGCCAGCCCCATCCCAGGTGCAGCTCCTGCCCCATCCCCAGCTGCAGAGCCAGTCCCAGGGCACAGGCACAGCCCCAGGGGGTGCCGGGCTGCTGTTCCTCACATGTTCCGGGTGCTCTTGGCAGGCAGCAGCGTAGGGCTGCGCTCCTAACGCCTTGGGGCTGGGTGGGCTCTTGTGAACGGCCTGGCCAATGAGTTTTGAGCGGAAGGGACGCGACTGGTCAGGAAAAGTCCCCCCAGAAGCCTGGCCCTTCTGTCCCCGGGGAAGGCTTGTGCCTGGGAGTGGGGAGATGTGGACAGATGGGCCCCAGCCATCTAGGAATGGAGCCAGAATAAGCCCATGTGGGGTTTGTTTGGTTTATTTTACTTTTTAAAAGTTGTAGTAAAAATATACTTAACATAAAAATATACTTTGCCATCTTAACCACTTAAAATTTTTTTTATAGGTTTATTTGCACCAAACTGATGTCAATGCCAGGAAGCAAGATCTCAAAATGCTCCCATCTTAACCACTTTTAAGTGCACGGCTCAGGGGCATTAAGTACAATCATCCTATTGGGCAATCATCCCCACCATTCAGCTCCAGAACTTTCTCATCTTCCCAAACTGAACGTCTGTCCCCATTAAACACGAACTCCCAAATTCTTGCTGTTCCTGTGGAGAAATCAGCCCTCCCTAGCTTCCACCTGCAACCCGGCCACGGGAGGGGAGGACCAGGTGCCGGGACCTGCCGACTGAGAAGGCAAAGCAAACCACAGACACAGCCCTCCGGTGACGGTAGCATCACCTGGCCCGGCAGGACACAGCCGGAGAACGCCTCTGTGGACGGAGACCTGCCAGGGGCCGCCCCACCCTGGGGGAGGAAAACCATCATCACTTCCTCCCCTCCGTGTGGACACCTTCTTCACTCATACAAATTTGTTAAAACCCACAGCACAAACATATTTTATATATTTTCATTCTGGGAAGTAAAATGATTCTGGGTTTATAGCAAATACATATTGCTTTTATGATCAGAAGGCAGGGATGGAGCAGAGAAGGAGAGGCGGACAGGCAGAGGAGATCTGAGTGAAATAAAAGGAAACTTCTAGAGAACCCCTCCAACTGTAGACACGTTAGCTGTGTTCCTGTGGGCAAGTGGCTTGACAGCTCCATCCTGTTTCCCCATCTGAAACGGCCTCCTCCTCCCTGCTTGGGACGCCTGGAGCGGCCCTCCCTGCCCCAGGCCCCAACCGCAGGGGTTCAGGGTGCCCCATTCCCACTGGGTCCTTGTCCCCTGCCTCCACACCTCGATTTCGGGTGGAGGTCCCGGTGATCCCACCCAGATGCCACCCACGGCCATTGCAGAGATGAAGCCTGAAGGAAGCTCACCAGCAAGGGGTGTGGAAGACAGGAGGATGCCCCACCCCGTTTTACAGATGGGCAAAATGAGGCCTGGGAGCGAGCCCTACCTCACACTAAGGGAACAGAGACCTCAGTCACTTGGCCTCTCCCTCCATGAGCACTTATTGAGCACCACATGTGTGCCCAGAAGGACAAACAGACAGAGGACATGAGAGCTGGGACCATCCAAGGACTCAGGACAAAAACACAAGACAATGCAGAGGTTGAGCAATTTCTCCTAAAAATGGAGGGATAGACCTGTGTTCCCCATTAGGGCCCCATCAGCCCTGCCAGGCTAAATAAATTTATATCAATAAAAATGTAGTAACGGAAGCATTCTGTTTCTCATTCTCATTGGCCACATGTCACGTGCTCAATAGCCACCTGTGGCTGCAGATGGAGAACATGTCCATCATGCCAGAAAATTCTTTTGAAAGACCCGGTTCCACAGCCCAGTCTTTTTTAAAAAATATATATATATTTTATTGATTTTTTACAGAGAGGAAGGGAGAGGGATAGAGAGTTAGAAACATCTATGAGAGAGAAACATCGATCGGCTGCCTCCTGCACACCTCCCACTGGGGATGTGCCCGCAACCAAGGTATGTGTCCCTGACTGGAATTGAACCTGGGACCCTTCAGTCCGCAGGCCGACGCTCTATCCACTGAGCCAAACCGGTTTTGGCTCCACAGCCCAGTCTTACATGCTTCCATTTCCCAGTGAGAACAGCGGGTGAGCTGAGTGTCCTTAGGTTAAATACACGCACTGTTTGCTTTGAGACCTGAGGGTGGACAAGGAAGGAGTTGTAAACACACACAGTGGATACAAGTGGAAGTGGTGATTTCCCAATAAGATGTATTGTAGCAATGTCAACGATGCAGTTGTGACATTGTAATTGTTTTGCAAAATGCTACTACTGGGGAAAAGTGGGCAAAATGTTATTTCTTGCAATTGCATGTGAATCTACAATAGTTCCTGCCAAAACTCACAGCACAGCCCTGACTGGTGTGGTTCAGTTGGTCAGAGCATCGTCTTGTGCCCCAAAGGGTTGTGGGTTCCATTCCTGATCAGAGCACATACGCAGGCTGGGGGTTCGGTCCCTGATTGGTTGTGTACAGGAGGCAACTAATTGATGTTTCTCTTTCACATCTATGTGTCTCTCTCACCCTTTTCCTTCCTCTCTCTAAAATCAATGAAAACATATCCTTGGGTGTGGATTTTTTTTTTTTTTAGCAAAGCTGCTTTTGAAGCCGTTAAAAAACACCTCAGCACGTATTGTCAGGGTGAGTGCAGTTTTTTGGCGCTCCCTTAAATCTTCTGCCTAGGCAAGGGTCTTACTCAACCCTCGTTGGTTCTGGCCCCAATTTGGAGAGATTGTAAGCTGGTTTCTTGCCATGCGTGCTTGGCACCAGGCCGTGGCAAGAGGTAAAACCATCCTAGGAGACAGGGATTGTGCTCCATGATGAGGGTCTACAAGCTGCACAGGGCTGAGTCACTGGGATGATGGCATCGGGTCAGGAGTGACCCGGACTGGAACCCACAACTGTTATATGGCCCCGGCTCCTGCAGGGTGGGCGCCACTTTGAATGTACAGATAAAACTCCGGCGATGCCAGAGCATCCCGTCTGTCATTTTGGGAATCTGTCCTGGGGACTTGCTAACCTCTTGCTGGAAAGTCTCCCAAGGGCCTTTGGCACGGGCGTCCTGGGACCCCAGACTCCGGAAGGTTCCTTGGCCCCGAGCCAAGTGCGCATCACAGGGCAAGCTCCCTGTCGTTGGTACCTGAGCCTTCTGCAGTCTCACAGTAGGTCACAAAAGGGAAACTGAGGCAGGGGACGAGAATAAGCTGTTGCCCTCACATTCCATGAGGGGAAACTGAGTCTCCATGAGAGACATGATGGAAATGCCAGGCATCTTCTAGGGTTGCCCCCAAACCCCAAACCCTACATGGGGAGGGGCACTATGCGGCTTTGACAGAGGGAACGAATGCAGCCCAGAGTGGGGACCAGAGCCACCGGGCTCCAGCCACCTGTCCTCCCCTTCCCTTGCCCCAGCCAGCTCATCCCATCAAGCTTGAACTATGGGACATCCGTCCTCATATCTGACTTGATTCCATCACACTTTGCTTTAAACCCGTTTCTCAGCCCTGGCCCGGTGGCTCAGTTGGTTGGAGCTCTGTCCCTGCACCCAAGGGTTGCAGGTCTGATTCCCAGTCGGGGCATGTGCCTATGCTGCCAGTTTGATCCCCACTTGGGGCACATATGGGAGACAGCCAATCGATGTTTCTCTCATACATTGCTGTTTCTTTCTCCCTCTCCTCCCTGCTCCTCCCCGCCTCATTTCTCCCCCCTCCTCTCTCTAAAAATCAATAAAAAACATATCCTTGGTGAGGATTTTTTAAAAAGCACATAAACCCATTTCTCCTCCTTCCAATGAGTCCAAGACCAGGACGGACCACCAGGTTTCCTCTGGAGATGGGAGAATTAAGGAGGACACTGTATGGGGTGATTCACAGGGAGCGCTTGTCAAGGGGATTAGTGACAATGACATGAACGAAAGCTTGCACAAATCCCTACGTCTGGGAGGAGATGCCTGTGCTGGCCTCCTCCCCACCCCGCAGGGTGATAAGTCATTCCTTGGTGCATTTATTGAGTACTTACTGTGTACCAGACTCTACACAAATTTGGTCCCATCATCCTTTCCATTTTTATTAAGAAGGAAGTCACCCTTTTAAATTCAATGGCATTTAGTACATTTACCATATTGTGCAACCATCACCATCACTTCTTATCTAGTTCCAGAATGTTCCACCACCCCCAAAAGAAGCCCATCCCCATCAGCAGTCACTCCACATCCCTCCCAGCCTCCGAAAACCATGAACCCACTTCATGTCTCTACGGACTTGCCTGTTCTGGACATTTTACATAAATGAAATCACTGTGACTTTTCATGTCTGTCTTCTCTCACTTTATTAAAATAAATAAATAAATAAATAAATATTTTTTAAAGTTTTAGGTTTAGCCCTGGCCAGTGTGGCTCAGTTGGGTGGAGTGTTGTCTCATACACCAAAAGGTGGGGGGTTTGCCCTAGCCAGGTTTGCTCAGTGGTTAGACATCAGCCTGCAGACTGAAGAGTCGAGGGTTCAAGACCCAGTCAAGGGCATGTACCTTGGTTGCAGGCTTCATCCCCAACCCTGGTCAGGGCATGTGTGGGAGGCAACCAATCGAGGTGTCTCTCTGACATCAATGTTTCTCTCTCTCTGTCTCTCCCCCTCTGCTCCACTCTTTCTAAAAAATCAATGGGGAAGAAAAAATCCTTGGGTGAGGATTAACAACAACAAAGGTGGGGGGTTCAATTCCCAGTCGGAGCATGGGGAGGCAACCAATAGATGTTTCTCTCTCATCTCTCTCCCTTCCTCTAAAAAAAAAAAACAAAACAAAAAAAACAACAACAACAAAATGACACATATCTTGAATAAGGGTTAAAAAAAGTTTTAGGTTTACAGGAAAACTGTGCCATTAGTGCAAATAGTTTCCATAGCCCTGCCTGTTCCTCCTATTATTAGCATCGAACATCAGCATTGCCACTGTCTTGTCAAGGGGAGTGTGGAGCAGCTTCCCGTCACAGATGTGATTTTGACAGTTCTGTGCTGGGACTTGTGAGGCCAGTGCCTGTGGGCAGCTGAGGAGCCCAAGCTGGCGTCTCCATTTACCCAGGTGGAGACTGGGCCCAGGGGCCAGGGCAGCCAGTCACCAGCCTGGGAAAGGCTCCCAGCTGCTCCAGTTCCGGGATTTCCCTGTTGCTCCCGGAGGAGAGGTGGAAGGGCGGGATCTACCAAGAGGAAACTACCAACATACAATCCACAGCAGAGGCTCAGAGAACAGGCTGTGCCTGGCTGCAGGACTTGGCAGGCAACAAGGGGCAGGGAGCGGTCATTGGCATGGCTTGGTGGGGCTGGGCAGGGCTCTGTGCCACCTAGGAGGGTGGTGGCTTGGCATGTAGCAGCCACCCCTCCTTGCCCACACACCTATGCCAGGCTGGGAAAGGGACAAGCGAGGGGCCTGGGGGAACTGAGATGGAATCTTTGGGGGCTGAGTGGGGGCCAGGAGACCAGGCTGGGCTGTTGCCCTGGCTCAGGAGAGGGTAGCTGTGGGGTCTGAGAGGAAGGGTCTAGGCAGCTGAGCAAATAAATTCAGGGGGCGGGGCACAGGCTCAAGTGTGTCCAGGTTTCCTACTGAAGGGCCAGGTGGAAGGTGTGCCACCTGCTGATCTCAGGTTTCTAGACAGGAGGGGTGACCTACTGCACCTCATGTCGCAGGGATCCCTAGTGCCTATTACCTTGCCAGGCGTGCCTTCTCTCCAGACAGCCGAAAGCCCCCTTCTCACCCCGCATCCAGGCTGCCCGTAGGTGCTGGCAGGCCACCTCCTCACCATGCCTGGTGTTTGCCATTTTGTGGTCTACTGGCACCACCCCCACCAGGCTTGTCATCCCTCATCTGACTGGCTTAGAGGGTGACAATGGTTTATTGAGTCCTTCAGATCCCATCCACACTCCACACGGGGGCAAAAATGGTCCTTCCAAAAGCCACATCCGATCAGGTCTCTGCCCTGCTCACATCCCTTCCGTGGTGTCCACCCAGGAGAAATGAACACGTCCACATGTGAAATGTTTGCCATTTGTTTCCACAAGTGAACACCTGTGCACATGTCCACAGAAGCATGGCTCACTGCGGCCAAAACCGGTAACACGGACAGATGAGTGAACACAATGTGCTCCACCCAGACACTGGAGTGCTCCTCAGCCACGAACAGCAGGAAAGCATGGGCACTAATGTGGATGAGCCTCGCACATGCTCAGTGAGAGCCTGTCACAGAAGGCTCCCGGGGCCAACACTGATGGGTCACCCAAGGATCGCCTACCCCCACCCTCACAGATCCCACAGACAAGCCAATCCCACATGCCCTGTCCAAATTCCTAAGCCACAGCATCACTGACAATGAATGGCTTAGGGCCACTAGGTTTGGGACAGCTTGTTATACAGCAACAGAAAACCAGAATGAGCTTTTGTGAGTTTTATTAAATCCTTATAAAACAGAATACAAAATTCCGGCATTGACAGTTGGTGTCAAGGAAAACTTTTGAGCTGTATCAGTTTACCTGGTACAGTGGAGTTAAAGTGCTTGGATGTCTTTCCCCCACTTTTAAAGAAAATTGTCTTTTTTTAAATATATTAACATGGAAACACTGCCAGTCCCCCTTCCCTCAGCACCAGAGCAGCCTAGCAGCCTGGGACACCCTGGGACCCAGGCCCTCCTTCACAGTGACGGTTCTGGCCAGCCCTCCCGGTTGCCCTGTAGATGTGATGGGGGAAGAGTAAGTAGCTGTCCCACCTTTGAGAAGAAAATGCTGCTCACAGTCAGCTTTCCAGACTGAACTGACCACACCACCTGTAGCCAGTGAGGCCCCAGTTCTTTAACAAAAAGGCAGAATCCCCAGTCGTGATACATGGAATCACTAATGGGCAAGAAATGATGGAGGTGGGGGTGGCCGCCCACCCTGGGGTCTTTGGAAAGACCAGTCCACAGATTAGGTGGCCAGAAAGGCATCAGCCCCCAGACTGCAGCAACTGTACAAGACTTGGTGGGGGAGGCAGTGTCTGAGCCCCCCAACCCACAAGGCCCCCTGACATTCAAGTATTCTTCAAGAACAGGAAAAGGAAGTCAACTGATGTTCTTAAAATACTAATGAAACAGGATGAAAACTAGATGCCAGAGGGCTATCCAGCTGGCCTGCCTAAAAGACCCAGCCAGAGCCCAGGCCCAGCTGCCCTGAAGAGGGCTGGGGGCCGCCCACTGGCAGAAACACGTGTGCATGAAGGAAGAGGGAGCTTGTATTGCATAGTGTTTCCCACCTAAGGACAAAGAGGGGTGTCAGGGTCTCCTCGAGCCCAGCAAGTCACTAGACATCTGACCTGGACTCTGGGGTGGGGAGGTGGAGGACAGAGGTTCCTGGGTGCCTGAGAGAGGCCATTCCCCTCAAGGTGGGCAGAGCAGGAATGCTGCCTTTGGGAGTGGGGGATTCACTGGGAACCTGCGTCAGCCCTGGCTCTACGGAGGGGAGGGGACAGGGCTGGCAGAGCTTCCATGTCAACTCAAGGGTCGACTGGGGGCAGGACGTGGCCATGGTCAGACTGAGCCCTGAGAAGGGGCACTGGGGTGCCCGGGGTGGGGGATCTATGGGTCCCCCATGTTGGCTGACGAGTGCCTGTCCAGCCCCTCCCATTCCTCCAGTGCCCCTCGCCCCACCCCAGGTAGACAGAGGCCCATGGAGAGGGTGGGGAGTAGTGGTAATGGGTGCAGCCCCTCCCCTGTCAGCTGCAACTGAAGGTTAAGGTTCTCAATCAGGGGTGGGGTGAGGTGAGGCTGTTCACTCCACCTGCCCACACCCAGGACCCCCCTGGCCACCAGGGTGCCTTTCGGGTGAAAGGAGGTGCAGGGTTAGTCTGGCCTTGAGAACACTAAGGGCAGGGAAGGGGGAGGGGCGCAGGTGTGTTCCCGGGTCCCCCAGCTCTGGAAGACAGCAATGTCCTCCTCTCCTGAGTCACATTGGGCAGGGACCATGGGCACAAGGCCTTTCACAGTACAGCTGAGCCTGTACGGCCAGGGTGGCAGGGTGGGGGCATGCGCAGCACAAGTGCCCTCTGCTCTTCTCCCAGGGTGCCTGTTTACTTTTAACACCATTCAAAGGAAAAAAATGGGGGTGGGGGGCAGAAAAAAAAAAGGAAAACCCAACAGCAAAAACTTTATATAAAAAGATACCCCCCAGCTGAGCTGAGCACAGCACCTCAGAACCCAAGGAGGGGGGGTGTAGCACAGCCTGCTGGTCACTGGCTGGCAATAGCTTAAAAAAAATCTTGAGATCTGATGGGGGAGGGGGTGACCTATGTACAGAAGAAGGGAGGGGTCATGCATGGTCCCCCACCAGGACCACGGGGGCTGCAGAGAGGCTGGCTCGCTGCCGCCGCTGGGCCAACTTGGACTGGGATGGTGGGGACAGATGCAAGTAGCGTGAGGTAGCTCGGATGACCACGGGCTGGCCCTGTCCCACCTCCTCCAACGCATCCTCCTCACGCTGGGCCAGCTGCCGGTTCATGGCGATGGCCTCAGCTGCGAAGGAAGTGAGGTCTTTGGCACAGCTGTTCCTGCGGACAAGATGGGACAGTCACCAAGGAAGGGGAGGTGGCTGCCAGGTATACCCTCTGCTTCCCTTGGGACCCCAGGGTCTGTGCAGTGCCCTGGAGGAGGGGCTATGGACCCAAGCTCCCCCTCCCCCCAGCCTGGGACCTAATCCACCACCCCTACAAGGACACCCAGTTCTTGAATGGCTTCCCCTACAACTTAAAGATAACTTATTTTGTATTTTTTAAAGACCTTAACTTTTAACCTCCCCTCTCCAACCTGAGACCCCACGCAGGCCTCACCTCTGCAGAACCATGGGCGTGGGCAAGGTGTTCTCCGGGGCGCACTGCAAGGAGACCAGAGAAGCAGGTCTAGAGAACAGAGCCCGGCTCATCCCTCCTACCCAGGGCCCACCCTCCCAGGTCCCCAGCTGGCTCTGACACCAACAGGGGCCGGTGGCTCCCCAGGCCTACCTGCTCACCAGCCACCCTGCCTAACCACTCCCAGCCCAGCCCCTCCCTTCTCAATCCACGGGTTGCCTCATATTCCCAGCAGGAGTTCAGAGCCCCTTCTACTAGCTGGCTTGAGCAGGCAATCCTTTCTCCCATAGGCCCTCTACCCTGGTGGCCCCAGCTTGGATGACCATTGGCAAGGACAAACACCAGGCTCTTCTGGGATCGGAGGGGATAGAGTCCTGTCTGAGGCTGGCCACCCACCCGTCTGCCCTGTGGCTGAGCTGAGCTTGCTCGCCTCTAGGGCACAGGCCAGGGATTTGCTAAGTAGCTCCTGCAGCCAGCAGATGGGGAAGATTTCATAACTGTGCCTGGGCCCCCAGAAAATAACTGTGACTGACCTCTAGACCCACATCACAACAAGGAGTCCTGACACTGGGCCCCAAGGGTTCTCCAGCACTTGTTCTGAGCCACAGCCCCAGCCCACTAGAGACAAGGACCCATGCCTAGCTACCCCCAGGGGGCTGGCACTCACCCCCTGCACCCAGGGGTGCTGCAGGACCTGCGCAGCGCTTAGCCTCTGCTTGGCGTCTCGAACCAGCAGCTTTGAGATGAGGTCTTTGGCAGCGAAGGAGATGTGGGCCCAGTCCTTCTCAGGAAACTCATACTTGCCCTCTTGGATGCTCTCGAATAGCATGTTCTGGGGGAACACATGCAGGAGGGGGTGGCTGCAGCCAAAAGGGTTGAGGCCCACATCCTGATCTCTGATGGGCCAGCCTGGACCCCAAGGGAGCTGGGACACTGCTAAGTTGACAGGCTCTCTCAGGGCCCCAGGCCTGACAGGTGGCCCAAGAACCAGGTGCAAGGACCCCAGATTACTACCCAGACAGCGGGATGGAACTTGAGCCCTGGGATCAGCTGGCAGGATGGGGACACCTGAGGGGCCAAGGAAGGTGAGGAAGAAAGGTCTGGGGGGCCCTAGCCAGTTTGGCTCCGTGGATAGAGCATCAGCCTACGGACTGAAGGGTCCCAGGTTTGATTCTGGTCAAGGGCACACAAGTTGCAGGCTCAATCCCCGGTAGGGGGCGTGCAGGAGGCAGCCGATCAATGTTTCTCTCTCATCATTGATGTTTTTCTCTCTCTCCCTCTTCCTTCCTCTCTGAAATCAATAAAAATCATTTAAAAAAAAAAAGAGAGAGAGAGAGAAAGGGCCCTAACTGGTTTGGCTCAGTGGATAGAGCGTCAGCCTGCGGACTGAAGGGTCCCAGGTTCGATTCCGGTCAAGGGCATGTACCTTGGTTGCGGGCACATACCCGGTGGGGAGTGTGCAGGAGGCAGCTGATCGATGTTTCTAGCTCTCTGTCCCTCTCCCTTCCTCTCTGTAAAAAATCAATAAAATGTTAAAAAAAAAAAAAAAAAGAGAGAGAGAAAGGTCTGCCCTGACCGGTTTGGCTCAGTGGATAGAGCATCCGCCTGCGGACTGAAAGGTCCCAGGTTCGATTCCGGTCAAGGGCATGTATCTTGGTTGCGGGCACATTCCCAGTAGGGGGTGTACAGGAGGCAGCTGATCAATGTTTCTCATCAATGTTTCTAACTCTCTATCCCTCTCCCTTTCTCTCTGTAAAAAAAAAAATCAATAAAATATATTTTTAAAAAAATAAAGAGAAAGGTCTGAGGGTAGCTGGTCAGGAGAGCCGACCTCCTAAGGACTCCAGGACACACATGAATCCTGAGCCTCAAATACTGCATAGAAAACAGGCCTCACTCCAAACCACAGGCCTCACCCCACCACAGCTCCCTGACCAAACTGCTCTATGCTGAAAGGCAGGAGACCTAAACCTCGAGAAACCCAGGAAGGTCAGGCAGGCCAACATTACTCTGTGGATGCAATCAATATTCAGGACCAGGGCCTAAGGATTGCACAGGGCAGGGGGTGCGCACCTGGCAGGCCGGGCAAGCCTCACCGCGGTCCCAGCCGCAATCGCTGCCGCAGTGGCCCACAAAGGGTGGGTAGCCACTGAGCAGGATGTAGAGGATGACACCTAGGCTCCAGAGGTCGCAGCGCTTGTCATAGATGCTGGCCTCCTCGCTGAAGGCCTCCACCACCTCAGGGGCCATATACTCTGCAGAGCCGCACTGCGGGGAAGAAGGGGAGCGGTGATGACTAGATGCCATGGGGGAGGGGGACGCCACTGGCCGGGACTTTCCAGTGTAATGTGAGGCAAGGGACCGCCCAGTCACCTGAGCCTGAGCCCTCAATGACTGACAGCTCTGCTCGGCCAATTACAGGCTGATGACGGGTGCCAGCCCGCCCCCACCTGACCACAGCCCCGCCCCAACCCCCACCCTGCCCAATCAACAGGTGCTGGAAGCTCGCCCCTCCCTGCCTGACCGTGGTCCCGCCCCGTCACAGCCAAAGGGCCAATCAGCAGCTGTTGCTAAGCGAAATCCCGAGTTTCAAGGCCCCAGCACAGAGACAAGCTGCCCCACATCTCTCCTGGAGGTCCCAAACCACTTCTTTGGACAGAATGTAATTCTGTCCCCTTGCCCTGCCCCTCCCAGCTCGCCCCTGACCGCGTGGGTCCTCACTGGGGTTAGCAGCTCCGGGGTGGAGATGGGGGAGCAGTCCCCATTGAGTTTGATGCCACTGCCCAGGTCAAAGTCGCAGATCTTAACGGGGGAGACCTGGGAGGGGATTAGGAAGCAGCAGTGAAATGAGGTGAGGTGGCTGGAGGTCCTGTCCAGCCTGCACAGGGCCCCATCCCGCAGGGAAGGCCAACCCCCAGTGTCCCTCACCTGGTTGGGGTGCTCACAGAGGATGTTTTCCAACTTTAGGTCCCTGTGGGCGATGCCTGTGGGTAGAACCACCAGGGAGTCAGTGGTGGGATGGGTGTATCTTTAGGGAGTCCTGGGCAGCTGTACTGGGGGCAAGTCTGGACATCCATGGGACCTAGGCATCTTTGGCAGGATGGCAAAAAGTAGGTGGTACCCTGAGCAGCCAACCCCATCAGCCACCTTTGTTGTGCAGGAAATCCAGGGCACTGGCCACGTCCTGTACCACCACGCTGGCCTCCAACTCATTAAAGTGTCGTCGCTTGTGAATGTGGCTTAGGATGGAGCCTGGGGCCGGGTCATAGTGGAGGAAAAAAACATGTAAGAATAACCCCTGTGTCCCCAGGCCACTGCCCAGCACCCACTCCCACCTGGCAGGGAAGCCTCCACTCTGGCTTCCTCGGACCCAAAGTCCTTGACCCCAGCTGCTGTGTGGACAGGAAGCTCAGAGCCCACAAGCCGTCTCTGATGTACAGGACCCTCTGATAGGTCCTTCCGAGGTGGCTCTGAGCCCATAGACCATTAGGACCTAGCTGGATGTGTCTCCCAGGCCCCACATACCGCCCCGCATCTTCTCAAACACCAGGTAGAATCGGTCTTCCTCCTCGAAGAATTCAATCAGCTCTAGAACATTCCTAGGATGGGGGAGGGGGGCAGGACAGGAGTGAGACTTCCTAAGGCCCCTGTACATGCCCAGCTCATGAGGGGTCCACCCCCCCAACACCTCCACCTGCCCACAGGAAGGCTGGGACTGGGCCCACAGGCCTGCTTCCACCTTGCCCACCTCAGACTGCCAGCCTAACACTGGGTCCATTCACAATGGCCTGGAACACAGTAGGAACTCCCTAAATCAGGGATGGGGAACATTCAGCCCTCGGCCTGTTTAAGGCCTAAGAAATCATTTGGTCTGGCCCTGCCAAGGCATTAGGGATGAGTTAATTAAATGTTTGACCAAATATAGCAGGCTTTTTAAAATATGGTTTATTGATTTTAGAAAGTGAGGAAAGGAGAGGGATAGAGAAACATTGATTGGCTGCTTCCTGCACACTGTACCTACTGGGGATGGAGCCCGAAACCTGGGCATGTGCCCTGACAGGAAATCAAACCGATGACCTCTTGGTTCACGGTTCAACGCCCAGCCACTGAGCCACAACCAGCCAGGCAGCAGGTCAATTTTTAAGTTGATAAATTTGTATGGCCCATGAATGATGTTATAAATAGCCAAATGGCCCTTTGCAGATAAAAGGTTCCCCACCCCTGCCTTAAATGCTCGCTGGGGGTAAAGAGGCATTCAGGCCCATTCATCCACTAAAAGATGGCTCAGGGCTGAGGGTGGGTCACATTACCTGTGTCCCTGGCACTGATACAGCATCTCCACCTCCCGGAAAACCCTGCTCCGAATGTGGCCCGGCTGCTTCTCAATGATCTGAAACGTGTGGGGGTGGGGGGACACAGCAGCTGTGTCAGCCAGACTTTCCACAGCCCGAGGGGCCTCCACCAGAAACTTTCCCTGTGCTATACCTGAAACTGTTAAAGCTTTAGACCATTACGATCTAGAAAGCCGAGTTCTCCTATGGGGACCCAGAATCTGCCAGTCAGAACTGCAGCGTCAGCATAAGTAGTGGGCAAGGTATTTCTCAAGTGGCACCAAGAGAGGAGTGAGTGGGACAGGAAAGGCGGGGAGAAGGAGCCGGCCCTATGCACTCCTGATGGAAAAAAGTCTGAGATATATTTGGGGCCTAGGGTCCAGCAAAATACCCCTTCACAGTATCAGCTTCCCTTGGACTAAGCAACCTCCCCTTTATGACCAGGAGATTGGTGGCCACCATGCTGACTTCCACACTATCCAGGGGACTAGAGGGACCTCAGGCACCCGGCTGCCAGTCATGCCATACCCACTTGCTTCTGCACCGAGTCCTGCCTCCCCAGTTCCACACCAGTCTGGGTAGATGTCTGTGACCCCACGAGCCTGCGTGTTTCAGGCCAGCCCAGACTGGCACCCCTGCTCACCAGCAGACACAGCTTCCCAGACCCCAGAGCCTCAGGAAGCCAACACACACTTAAGTCCCCAATCCTTTCTGGCACCCAGGAACTCTAAGAACTAGAGAGTTCTGGGCCCATCCCCAAATGCCCCCCAGCAACCTTGCTTAGAGAGAGGTGGAGTTAGCAGGTGCCTCGGGTCCCCTTTTGCTGGGTGGGTGGACAGGCAGGGTCACCACCTATGTCTGAGGCTTCCTGTGCACCACAGTGGCCTAGAGGAAGGGAATGTAGTATGTTCCACAGGCCAGGCTCCTGCAGCAGGCAGGCACACAAGTCCACTGACCTCCAAGACCTGGGCCTATGCATGCCCATGTGTCTAGTGACACACCTGTCCCAAAGAGGGACAGAAAAAACAGATTCCAGGGCCTCTAGAGACAAAGCCACCAGCCACATCCTTCTACAATAACTGAACCTCATCCTGTCCCTTGGGAATCTGGCTAGGACCCCACTTCATAGAGAATACTGCAGTCCCTCAGGGGAGGGAGATGGCCTTATGGGAGATCAGACACAGTGTGACTCAGAGCCTCAATTTCCCTACTTGTCAAACAGTGACAGTAAGTCAGGCTGCCCAGCAGGTCCTTAGGAGAAAGATCCTCAGAGACACACTGGATACTCAGAAGGTACTCCATTCTTAGTGTCCAATTCTCCTGCACCATCACCCCCACTCTACCTGGGAGCTTCCAGAGGGCAGGGACCACAGCTGCCTTTGTCACTGTATTTCCACCAGGGCATCTGGTTAGCACTGCTTGCCAGGGAGTACCTGACCTCCCTGCCTGGGCAGCCAGCCTCCTGTGATCCCACCTAGTTCAGAAACAGGGTCACGAGAGAAGCCTGGAAGGTTTCTTGGAATGCAGGGTTCAATAATCTAGCCAGACAACAGAGGTCACAGGGCCACAGCTCCCAGGGTGTACCCTGGGTCAGAGGCCATATGGGCATGAAGGAGGCTCTGCCCTGGTCTCCCTAAATGCTAAGACCCCTGGGCCCTAAGTATGGCGTTGCTTTTTAATCCTAGTAACCAATATGGATAAAGCACTAGTTGTGCCTGGGGACCAGCCTGAAGTAACCCAGCAGGTGAACATTAGCTTTGACCAAAGCCCCCTCAACCCCCATCCCAAATGGTCACTCTGGCACCTGGTCTGCGGCCACCTGCATTAGGGGCCAAACTTCATGGTCACTTCCCATCTCTGCTTCAACTTGGGGCTCAGCCCAGGCTGACCTGGATTCTAGGGGTCATTTTTAGACACTGGCTTTCCCCAGTTGTGAGTCCAGGAGCTTGAATGCCAGATCCCAGGCATTGCTGGGGAGAGGTAAGGGGACAGATGAGGGTGTTGTGCTTACCTTGACTGCATACTCCTGGTTGGTGATGAGATTGATGCAGGTCTGCACACGGGCATGGGCGCCCTCCCCAAGCACATCCTCCTGTAGCTGGTAGACATCTGGAGAGCAGAGATGGCAGTGAGAGCTGTCCTGGGTGACCTAGTCACTTCCCCCTATCCCCAGCCCTGCCCACCCCACTCACCTTCGAACCTGCCTGAGAAGCTGTCAGTTGCCCGACACCGCTTCTTCTTCTTGCCCCTCTTCTTGGCGTCTGGGATGTCAATGGGCTGGCTCGTGGGCATATCTGCATCAGGAGACCCGGGCGTGAGGCCCACTTGGCCCCTGTGGCTCTCAGGCCCCACCTGACCCTCACCCACAGTCCCCTCCCTTCCAGGCCCCTCACCAGGGCGGGCTGGGCACTCCAGGCTGAAGTCAGTCTCTCCGGGGTGGGCCTGCTCTAGGGAGAAGGCCAGCTCGAAAGGATTCTGCCCCTGTAGTAGAGAAGAGAGAGCTCTCAGGCCATATTGCTGTCAGAACTGTTCCATTACAGAGTGACCCAGCCCTGTGTACATATGCCAAAGGGGTGAAAGCCTGGCTTCGCCTGACCATGAAGAAATAGCCCTTCTACCCCCAGCCAGGGCTCTTGGGGCCACCAAGTTTAGGGTGTGCAGGGTGGAGGGGGTGCAAGTTACTGTGGCACCTTGGTTTGTTCACCTGGAGAATGGGGTCAGCAGTCTGGAGATCAAAGGCAAAGAGCAGTCAGTGGGAGGTGAGTCACCAGCTCTAGGGCGGGGATCCCCGCTAGCTGCCCTGCCTGCTTTCCCACGGCCTTGTGGGCTCAGCCCTCCCTGTGTCAAGGGGTGCCATCACCCTTCCTGCCTTATGCTGCTTTCTCCTGTCTCACCAATCCCCCAGAGGCTTACAGGAAAGCTATCCATGGGCTCCAGCATGAACACTGGGCTGTTCTCTGCCTGGGCCACAGCCTGCACTGTCCTGTTCACCCCCAGAAACCCCCAGGAGTGAGCCCCACAGGCTTAGTGCCCAGTGAAGAAACCAACCCTGTTGGAGTGGGGCCTGCTCAAGATCACTGGGTGGCCCCCAAAACTGGGGGGAGGGCACTAGATCCTGCCCAAAGACAGGCATGCCAGAAATTGGATAAATCGCTTATGGGGCAAAACAAAAGGCTGTTAGGATAAATGCCATTTCTGCAGAGCAAAAGATCTTGTATAAGGGCTGACAGTCCCTCCAATAAAGGCTGAGAGACACTGAGGCCTGGCCAGGTTCCTTTAGAAGTTAGTTCTAATTAGCTCCCAACATCCTGATGGACCAGGCAGCCAGGGCCCTGGTGGGCACAGAGGGGGCCTGTATACATAATTGTGGTGTTATGGCCGATGCTGGGTGACCTGGGCCAATCACTGCCCTTCTCTGGGCCTTGTGACAGCAGGGGCTGGGGTTGTGGCAGGAGAATCATCCAACAGAGAAGGAACTCCAGGAGAGCCCCAAAAAGACCTGGAGGGGCCCGCTCTGCCAGGCCAGATTCCTGTAGACAGGAGGCCCGGAAGCCAGGCCAGCTGCAGAGGGTGCAGGCAGAGGTCAGAGGGAGCAGCTGAAAAACAGGCGGGCCCTCCCAGCCTCCCTATTCACCCTGCAGATAGTTGCTAGGAGGTGCAGGAAGGAAGGAGGAAGGGGGCACTGAAGCCAGCCTGCTGATGCTCATCCAGCAGTCCCTGTTCCTGCCCATTGAGGAGTCTGGCTCCCGTGAGGACTGCAATCAATGCTCTGATAAGTCTCCGTCCTTCTACCTGGAAGGAGTGGCTCCAGGGTGGCCACAAAAGGGGATTAGGATGGAGAGTGGACGTCAGGAAGCTGCCCCCAACAATCAAGTAAAGGCTCTAGGGCCCAAAGGGGCCAAACGTGGGTCTCCTCAGCAATCCCATACATCTCTCCCAGACCCCAATTCAGAAGAGCTGGACCCTGGAGGGCCACTTTAGAGCCAAGATTCCCTGTCCCATGTCCCCACTCCCTCCCTTGGGACTCGCACAGTCCCACCTCAGCACAGGGCATGCACAGGTCCTGGGTGGCCTGCAAAGGCCAGACTTCAGGCCTAAGCAGTGTAGGCGGGCCAGGCCCAGGGCTGGCTGTGGGCCTTTAGTCAGCAGGCCTTGGCAGGAGGCAGCTGGAACCATCCAGAAAGTTTGAGTATGCTTTGACCGCAGAGCTGGCCCTGCCCACTGACCCTGTCTGAGCTCAGACACAGTCCCAGGAGTTAACAGACCACCGTCAGTGACATCTTGGGTCTACCACCCTTCCACCCAGCCCTGGCCACTTGGGACATGCCAAGGCTGTCACTACCCTGGAGTGGAAGCTAGGATGACAGGCGTGTGTACCGGGTGGGGCGCTGGCAGGTGAATGCTGGCTGGACAGGCCTGGGAATTCTAACCCAAACACACCAGGCTGGCTCCTCCCACACTGGTGTCCAACTTGCCCACACACACACACACACACACACACACACACACACACACAGGTCCTGCCTCCTCTGCAGGGCAACAGGTTCCTGCCCAAGGAGGCCCAGGAAAGCCATTACATAACTCAGCAGGAGGGTGGGGTGGCTGCTGACATCACTGCCTCCCCTGGGCCAGGCCTCATGGGGCCCCGGCCCAGCACCTGCCAAACGACCCTAGACTTGCTCATTTGAGACTAGAACTCGGAAGCCTTGGGTCCCCCTCAGAGACTTCCCATTCCAACAGGAAACAGGACTTGGGTCTGGGAGGTGCATGTCTGGGGGTCATCCAATCCACACACACCCCTACTCTGCAGGCCACTTAGGAGGGCATGTTTGTCGGGGTAGGAATCTGCAACCCTGTCTGGCCTTTCTGGAGAGTAGACCTCACAGACCACAAGGTGCTGGGGACAGGACTCTAGCCGGCTGACGCCCCACCCAGCACTATACACCTGGCTGAGGTTTGCAGGGGACACACAGCCAAGGGCCCCACGGACAAGGGCCCCCCGACCCACCTCGGGTTCCTAGAGGAAAGACCTGAGACCTCAGGGTCCATCAGACTGGCCTGTGGTCGCACGCACGCCAGGGGCAGCGCCAAGGCCAAGGCCAAGGCGGGGGACGGGCACCAGGCCTGGGGGATCCTGAGGGCGAGCTCCGCGCCCCTCCCACCGGCCACTCAGGTAGTCCAGCCCGCGGCGCCCACCAAACCAACCCGGCCCTCACCTTGAACGAACGATGGAAGCCCTGAAGTTCGGCTGTTTTCTTCTGCACCATCTTCTGTCCGGGCCCCGCCAGCGGGGGAGGGGACGCAGGGCCCGGGGGGCGGCCCGTGGGCGGGGGGCGGCCGGGGAAAGGACCCTGCAGGCGGGGGCAGACAAAGAAGGGCGTGAGTGGCCACGGTCGGCGCACCGAGAGTACAGGCCCAGGCAGCAGGGTTCCGCGGGGCCCGATCCCCGCGCCTGAGTCGGGGCCAGGCCAGGCCGGGGTCTCTGGGCCGTACTCACTGGGGTCGGGCTTGGGGCGGGGGCGCTGTTTCTTCGCCTCCGCCGACTGAGACGCGCAGTCCGGATCCCGCTGCGCGGACCGCGTGGGGAATAGTGCCGCCGCCGCCACGACCACCACTACCGCAGAGCCATCCACCAGAGCCACCACCGCCGCCGCCGCCGCCGCCGCCGAGTGGAGTCTCGCGCGCAGCGCCGCCTCCGCCTTTATGGGCCAAGCCAGGCCCCGCCCCCAACGTAGGGCCCGCCCCTCAGTCCCCGCCCACACGCGCGCGGCGGGGGCGGGGTTGGAAGGGCGCTCTGGACCGGAGTGCGGCTGCGTGCTCTGGCCTTGGGGCGTGTCTCTGCGGCTTGCGTTGTGCGGCGAGCGTGGCTCCGGGCGCGTTAGCTAGAAAGGGTTTCGGCTGCTATGCGAGGGATTGTCTGAGACTCGGGACTCCTGCGGGGGTCTCGAGACAGAGGCGGAGCCCGGCCCTGCCCCCTTGCAGCTCCCCCAGTGTGCCGGCCGGGGGCCTAGGATACACTGACTCCTTTTGGCGACACTCCTGCTCTAGAACCTGCCTTGCAGCTCCCCATCCCGGTCTCGGCAGCCCCATATGCACACAACATGCTTTGAACTCCCCAAGAGGTCATCCCGTTGTTGGCAGGGAAAAGGGACCACAGTGGGGGATAGGTACTAAGGTCTATGCAGGATCCTTCCTCCGTCCTGCAAAGGAGCGTTTCTTCTGGACTGATGCGGTGGGGAGCCAGGACAGGAGGTAAAACAATTCCGTATTGGCTGGAACACCCGACCCAGGTTAAGATAGTCAGCCCTGGCCAGCTGCCTGTCACCCCAGCAAGGTTGAGCAAAGTCCTCAGACCCTGTGCCCTCTAAGCTCCAGCTTGTTCTTCCAGAAGCTTATGGCCACCCAACCCCAAACTCTGCCAACCAGGCCCAGCTGACCTAAAGCTCGACTGTCCCTTCTCTGACAGCCGCTTCTATTTATATGCTGCCCCCCAAAACCACAGCTCAGGCTGCAGGAGCTGTGAGGCCTCATCTCAGCCAGCCCCCTGGTCGTTTAGAAGAACCTCCCCAGCCAGCCCCTCCATGTGTGTGTGTTTGTGCACGTGTGTGTGTGTGTGTGTGTGTGTGTAGACACATACATTGGCTCCAGGTGCCTGGGGTGGGGCTGCCAGACCTGCCTGCCCAGGAGAAGCCATGGGCCCCTCCTCATCCTCCCCACCTCTCTCCTGCCACCCTTCCTCCTGTATTTATGTAATCACCTGCAGGTCTTCATACACTTCTGGATGGTAAGGTGGGTACAGATGGGCCACTGCCCTTCCCCAGAAGGTCAGCTCCACGAGAGCACAGTTCTGTCCACTGCCCAGCACAGGGCCTGGCACACAGGCAGGAAGTACTCACTGAATATTGCTGAAAAGAAGGAATGTGTTTGAGCATTTGCAAATGTGTTCATGTGCACGTGTGTGTGTATGTGTGTGTGTGTGTGTGTGTGTACTTGCATATGGGGATTGTATAAGTGTAATAGCTTCCTGAGGCTGCTGTAATAAAGTACCATACATATGGTGACTTAAAAAAACAGAAATTTGTTCTGGCTGGTGTGGCTCAGTTGGTTGGGGTTGTCCCATGTACTGAAAGGTTGCTGGTTTGATCCCCAGTCAGGGCACATGATGGTTTCAAACTCGATCCCTGGTAGGAATCCTGTAGGAGGCATCTGATTGATGTACTGTCACATTAATGTTTCTTTCTTCTCCCTCTCTATCTAAAAATCAATAAACTATTCTTAAAACACACACACACACACAAATGTATACTCTCACATTCTGGAGACCAGAAACCTGAAATCAAAGTGTTGGCAAGGCCACACCCTCGCCAGAAGGTTCTATGGGAGGATCCTTCCAGCTCCTGGTGGTGCCAACCATCCTTGATGTCCCTTGGCTTGTAGACACAGGAGGCTGAGCACTGGGACTGGCAGGCATCTGTGGGTGCCTTGGCTGTGCTGGCCTAGGTGAGGCAGCCAGCCCCAGCCCCAGCCCAGCCTGCACTAGGGACAAGGAGGCTACTCGTGGGAATCAGGGAAGGAGAAGGACCTCTGTGCCCTGCCTGCCAGCTCTCAGGCCTCAGCTCTGTCCTGCTGCAGGCCCGTCACCAGCCCCAGACAGCCAATACCTGTCATCTTCCTGGAGATGGTTCTCTTTACAGGCCCAGCCACAGAGGTGCCGGGCACCTAGGGGCTGGGGAAGGAGAAGGGCTGGAAGGTTCCTGGGGGCACAGCTGGGCCTTCCCACTCTGCTTTTCCTGGGGCCCTCAGGGATATCCCCTGCCTCAGGGAGGGAGATCCCACCTGCCCCTGTGTGGAAGGAACTTGCTAGGCAGGTGAGGCAGGAAGCCTGGCCCCTACTTCTCAAGCCTTCTCAGTTTTTAGGCAGCAGGTTTTATCTATCCAGGCTGGGGCAGTAACAGTCAGCAAGGGGCAGGTCCAGCCAGGGCTGGTGGGCAGGACAGGCAGGGCCCAGGACAAGGATACTCCCACCAAAGGATGCCAGAGAAAATGGCCAGCCTGAGAGGGGGACTCAGGATTGCCCTGATGGTCCAGAGGCCAGCCTGAGGCTCCCAGGGCAGAGAGAAGGTCCTAGGAAGTGATGACCAAAAAAAGGAGAAACTAGTAGTAAATGCTCTTCCTGCCCAAGTCATGAAGGGGGCTTGACAAGCCTTGGGCTGAAGGTGTAGGGAGCTGGCTCTCTAGGGAGTGCCCTGTCTGCCTCCAGCCAGCTCCTGAGAAGTCCCTCACTTTTACAGGCTGACTCTCAGGGTCACCCCAAAACCCCAGAGGAGACACCAGGCAGGTCCTGACTGCCAGCCCTGGGGCCTCTGCTTCCCCTGAGCAGGAGGAGGCAGGCTGGTGGTGGGTGGGTGGGTGGGGGGGTGATGGTGTCCACTTTGATCTGGTCAGGTAGCTGGAGCCCTGGCATCCTGGGGGCTCAGTCGTGCAGAGTTCACCTCCTGGGAAGTGTCCAGGGAACCCCAGGGCAGCTCAGAACCTCCATAATCAGCCCATAAAAATACAGCATGCCAGTTAAATTTGAATTTCAGATAAACAAAGAATAACTTTTCAGTGTAAGCCCCATGCATAAATAATAATTATTATTAATCCTCATCCAAGGATACTTTTTACCATTGATTTTTAGAGAGAGTGGAAGGGAGGGAGGAAGGGGAGAATGAGAGCCATGGATTGGTTGCCTCTTGCATGAGCCCTGACCAGGGCCAGGGATTGAACTTGCAACTGAGGTATGTGCCCTTAACCAGGAATCGAACTGCAACCCTTCAGTCTATGGCTGACGCTCTAACCCAGTGGTCGGCAAACTCATTAGTCAACAGAGCCAAATATCAACAGTACAACAATTGTAATTTATTTTGAAAGCCAAATTTTTTAAACTTAAACTTCTTCTAATGCCACTTCTTCAAAATAGACTTGCCCAGGCTGTGGTATTTTGTGGAAGAGCCACACTCAAGGGGCCAAAGAGCCGCATGTGGCTCGCAAGCTGCAGTTTGCCAACCACTGCTTTAACCACTTGGCCAGGACCCAAGCAATTATTCATTGTTTATCTGAAAGTCAAATTTAACTGGTGTCCTGTATGTTTTCTGGCAACCCTACCAAGGGGTGACAGTAAACATCTTTGTCCCCCATTTGGTGAATCCTCACCTGAGGATACTTTTCCACTAATTTTTAGAGAGAGTAGGAGAGACAGAAACATTGATGTGAGAGAGAGACATCGATTGGTTCCTCTTGCACGTGCCCAAGTGGGGCCAGGGAATCCAGCCTGCAACCGAGGTACTTGCCCTCAACCAGAAATGAACCCGGGACTCTTCAGTCCTCGGGCTGATGCTCTATCCACTGAGCCAAACCAGTGAGGGCTGTCTCCCAACATTAATTAAAAAAAAAAAAAAAAAAAAAAAAAGCACCAGTTTGGTGTGTGTGCAAGTGCAAGCAGGCTGGGGTGTGTATGTGTGTCTGTGCATGTTCAGAGAGGCACAGCCTGGGTCTGTGTAGGACAAACCCTGTGCATCAGTGGGAGTGGGATGAAGGTGTGGGGGCCATGCACCTACTTGGTATATGCACATGTGAAAGCAGGGGGTGCCCATGCGTGGATCTGGGTGCTGTGGGGCTGATACCATTGCAGTTTCCTCATAAGCCTGTGTCTTTGAGGGGAGCGTCATTCTCTTCTCTGCTCAGAGCCTGGCACCTGAGGCTCAGAATGTTACAGGACTGGCCCTCAAGCACTGAGCTGCTGTGGGAGAAGCCCAAATCTCAACCCAAATTCTAAGCTAGAATCAGGGTATTAGAATCAGGGTCAGCACTAGAGGCTGTGGTGGCTGCGGGTATGAGGGGCAGGAGGAGTCAGTCCTGGGTTGGCATCCAGCCTGGCCTAGACTCCCTGTGCATGTTCCCACCTGTGTGGACCCCCCAGTGACAGAAACCACAAGCCCCAGGAGGTCCCCATATAAATGAGGATCACAGGCTGGGGCCTCTGGCAGTGGGCCATGAGGCAGGAACATCTGATGCAAGTGGCTGTAAGTGTCCCTTCCTGCTGGCTGACTCATGGCTCACTCCATTCCAGTGGCTCAGCAGTCCTGGGGACGGAGCCAGGGCCACAGTCCTCCTTGAGGGTGTAGGGGGTAGGGCAGGGAGAAAGGAAAGCAGGGGTGGGCGTGGCCAGGAGCTACCAGCTGTGGGTGTCTCTGCAGCCTTGGGGCCCACCCCACTGTGATAGGGGATAGTACTGCCCAAGTCCTGCCTCCCAGGGGTCAGTCACTAAAAGTCCCAAAGGCCACCACTCTGCCCGGTGACTGAGGATGGGGCACTTGGCTTATCATCACTTCTCTACCACATCCAAGGCGACACCCAGGTGACTCTTGGGGGAGCCAGGTTTCCTGTTCCCAGCTCCCAAATGGTGACCTGGGGCATCATGTACAAGTGCCCTAGTTTTCTGTGTTTTTTTGATTGAGTTTAGAGAGGAAGTGGCAGGGGGGAAGGGAAGGAGGTAAGTGAGGGGGGGTAGAGAGGAAAACATTGATTTGTTGTTCCACTTATTTATGCATTCATTGGTTGCTTCTTGTATGTGCCTGGGAGATCCAACCTGCAACCTTGGTGTGCCAGGACAGTGCTCTAACCAACTGAGCTACCCAGCCAGGGCAAAGTGCCCTAGTTTTGAAGAGAGTAGGGGGCTTTCATGGCATAGTATGGATCCTAGGAGGGGCACAGTCAAAGGAGGATAGAGAGAAGGGGCAGGGTATGGCTGGATGGATGTTGGGGGCCAGAGAGGAAAAGGGAGGTAGATGTGGGGGAAGCCCTGTGCCTGACCAGGCCACACTACTAAGCTCGCCTGCTCCCAAATCATCTTGTCTGGAATCCAAGGGCCTTTCCCTACTGGCTGACTCCAGGTGTAGTTTAGGGACCACCTCCTTGCAGGAGTTCCTTGCGTGGCCCGGAGTAGCATTGAGTTTTACATGTGCTAATGACACTCCTCCTAGCAGAGGGCAGAGCTAGCTCCATGCTTCAGTCACACCCTGGGGTCAGCAGAATAACAGCCTCCAGAGACATCGCCTTTTCAGTCCCTGTAACTGCGGATGTGCCACTTCATGAGATAGAGGGAGGGACTTTGCAGGTGGGATTAGTCAAGAACTCTGACATGTGGTTGATCCTGGATTCCCTGGGAGCCCAGTGTCATCACAAGGTCTTCATAAGAGGGAGGCAGCAGGGTCAGAGTCAGAGAGATGGAAGAGGTAGCACTGCTGGCTGTGAAATCAGAGGAAGGACCATGAGGCAGAGATGCGGTGCCACTAGAAGCTGGAAAAGTCCAGAAAAGGCTCTCCCTGGAACCTTGGGAAGGACTAGCCCCGACCACACCTGGGTTTAGCCCCATGAGGTCCATTTTGGATTTCTGGCCTCCAGAATTGTCACAGAATAAATGTCTAAGGAAGTCCCTAAATCCGTGGTAATTTGTTACAGCTGCCCTAGGAGGCTCATATGGGCACTAACCCGGGCGCATCCCAGAGTTCTCATTTTGCAGATGAGCAAAAACGAGGTGACTCCAGCCAGGCCTGGGGGAGGCAAACCTGGCTTCTCGGCCAGGTCCCTTGATGGGACAGGAGAGAGGGGCGACTTGTCCAGGGGACAGGAGAACCCTGGAAGCCTGGACTGCTGAGCCTCAGTTTCCGCCACGGAGGCCTCTTTTGGCCTGAGGTGGGGGGTTCCTCTTGACCACAGGCCGGTGCAGGAACCAGGCTCCAGGAATGTCCTCTCCCAGGGTTGAATTTGCTTGTGCTGCTAAAAGCTCGAGCCGATCTGCTGGCAGGCGTGTGACGCGGCGCCTCTGAACCCTCCCCGCCCTCTGCAGCCCGACGCCCGCGGCGCCCAGCCCGTCCCTGGAACCCCAGCCAGGCATGCCATTCCCGAGGTGCCTCCTCTTCATCCACGATGCGGGGCCTCTTGTCCGGCCACTCTGAGGTAACAGGCAGCGAGGAGCGCCAGCGTGGGGCGCCGTGGACTCGGGAGTCCGGGCCAGCCCTAGGGACCCCAGGCGGTCGAGCCTGTGCTCAGACTCCGGCCCAGGGCCAACTCTGCCTCGTAGCTGGAGCGGTTGCCAGGGCAACGCGTTTACGTCAAAGAAAGTGGCGCAGTGCCCAGGCTTTCAGGGAGTAGGAGGCGGAGTCTTGGCGCTGGGCCAATAGGATTTCAGGGACCTAGGAAAGTGGCGTGGCCTTGGCTTGCGCTTCAGCCAATGGGATTATTATTGTCTAGGCAGCGAGAATAGAGTCGCACCCCCTTTAAAGGGACCGTACGCATCTTTTTGTGGTCTATCTACTTCCTAGTTCAGGGTGGCAGGCATAGCCTGCAGTATGGGGTACGCAGAGCGGTTCCGGCTCTCCCTGAGCCTCGGTTTCCGCCAGATGCGCATAGCAGGGGCATGGAGGCAACGCATTCAGAGCCTGTGGCTTCCCTGAAGGGTGCCCCTGCATTTATGTGGCGCCACAGTATGCAACTGGACCCTATGCAGCAACCGCCCACTCTCCCTGGGGGTCACCACATCCTGAGTTTGTAGTGCCCTGAGATTGTAATGCGAGCGCGTACCACAGAAGGTCATACGGCAGGTGGGGGGCCGGATTTGTTCCCCAGGCTGGGCTCCTACGCCTACCCCTCTTCCCGAGCTCCGGGAAACATCCCTTACAGGGACCCTTACCCACCTGAAGGGGCAGAGAGGTTGGTTCTACCGAGTCTCAGGTCTCAATGCCTGGCACTATCCCCACAGGGGTGGTGGTGGTAATGAGGACCTGGACCCGGACCCTGTGGATTCTGGGGGGCAGTGACCATAGCCACAACGTCCCCCCACTATGGACAGACCCTCCTCTCCACTCTCCTGCCCACTCTGTGTCTCAACCCTGGACTGCCTCCTGGGGTGGCCCTTGGGGGCATAGAGATTGCCTGAGGCCAGGACCCTTTCCAAGGCTAGCCTCAAGGAATAGGGTTGGCATCTGGAGGGGAGGCAGGGCCCAGAGATTTGGGGAGGAGGGGGGCAATTAGCCTGGTAGGGTTCCTGGTCCATAGCAGGTTTTGAGATGTGGACCCAGCTTCCCCCTGGTGGCCCTGCGTCCTGCCCCCCCATCAACCCCCATCCCAGCACCTTTGGACGCCACTATCCTGGGGTGTCCTGCTTGGATCCTGTTCCCTTGTTCTTTATGTCCATGATGTAAGACATTAGCTTTAGGGAAACTGGGTTGGGGGCATTTGGGAACTCTTAGTATAATTTTGCAACTTTTCTGTAAGTTTAAAACTAGTTCAATATAAAGTAAAATGAAAGAGAGAGCACACACCTAATGTTAAGTAATTTCTAAACATTGTTGTGTGTCCCCACTCCCGCTGACCCATAAAATATGACCATCACAGCTCTGCATGCAGCTGGACATGCCTCCCAGGTGGCACGGCCTCCAGCTCTTCTAAAAGCAGTCTTCCTGCTTCCCACCGGTGTGCTGGGAAGGGCTGGCTTTGGTCTAGGAGGGCTGTGGGCTGTCAGTGGTCTCCACAATCCGCCTGGGCCCAGGGCCGGTGGGAAGCTTTCCCATGTATCCAGGATTCTTTGGGGTTTGTGGAGATACTACTACTGGGGTGGATTGTGAAGATGGGGAAGGGACCACCTGCCAAGGATGTGGCACCTCTAGAAGCGGGAAAAAGCAAGAAAAAGATTCTCCCCTGGAACTTCCAGAAAGAACCAGCCCGGCCACACCTGGATTTAGCCTTTTGAGGACATCTGGCCTCCAGATGTGAGGTGATAAAAGTCTGTGGTTTTAAGCCACCAAGTTTTGGTGATTTGTCACAGCAGCCCTAGGAAATCACCGTGCTGTCTCTCCAGGCTGATCCTAAGGGATGATGGTGCATAGGTCTTCTGTTGCTGCTATGACATATATAGGCATGGCTCCTCGGCAGCTTTTGGGGACTGGACTGATGGATGAGGGTGCTCATTTGACAGAAGATGAAATGGGTCCACCCTCTCTGGGCCTTTCCTAAAGGAGTCCTAGTGGAAAGCTTGTTCTTTCTTGGCCTGGCTGGGTGTTCAGAACGCATGATGGCCCCCAGAGCTGAACCAGAGGAACAGGCAGAAAGATATGCTCCCACACATGGGTCAGACGGTGGAGGGAAAACAGAGGTTCCAAAAGATGCAGGGTGTTTGCAGGGACACTGGGCTTGGGGCCACCTTCCTGCATCATGGCTGACAGGGACCGTGTTGTGGTATCCCAGCCAGTCTCAGGGCCCATCTATCACTGAAGTCAAGACCAGATCCTAGCCCTAGCCGGTTTGGCTCAGTAGATAGACCATTGAACTGCGAATCAAAGGGTCCAGGTTCTATTCCAGTCAAGGGCACGTATCTCAGTTGCAGGCTCCTCCCCAGCCTGGGCCTTGGGCTGGCGCGTGCAGGAGGCAACCAATCGATGTGTTTCTCTCACATAGATATTTCTCTCTGTCTTTCCCTCTCTTTGCCACTCCCTTAAAAAAAAAAAAAAAAAAAAAAGTCAATGGAAAAATATCCTTGGGTGAGGATTAAAAAAAATAAGACCAGAGCCCCAAGAGGCAGAAGGTTCCAGCAACTTTGTCCATCAGCACTGGGGACCTGGGCTGGGGGCTCATGGGTGAGCATGCTTGACTCCAACTCCCATTTCCAACAATGTGTTGCAGGGAGTTCAGTGTCACCAGTGTGAAACTCAGGTCAACCCTGGCATGTGATAGAAACTCAGATAGACCTTTGCGGCCAGCAACAGGGCAACGGTGACC
Organism: Plecotus auritus; assembly: GCF_963455305.1. Taxonomy (NCBI): domain Eukaryota; kingdom Metazoa; phylum Chordata; class Mammalia; order Chiroptera; family Vespertilionidae; genus Plecotus; species Plecotus auritus. The sequence goes on from NC_137773.1 coordinate 83,304,395, forward strand.
TCGCTGGCCTGGGTGCAGGACCGGCTTCCACCTCGTCTGTTTCTAGCTGTTTTGCAGTGCAGCGACCTTTCTGGGAGCAAAATTCCCGCCCAGTGGGAGGGGCAGAGCGTGGCAGCTGATTTGTTTTTCATCCACTGTCTTTGGTTTGGAAAGAAGGCCAGATAACTCCAGAAATATCTAGGAACACTTTCCTCTCCCTCACCCCCCTCCTCTGCCCTGGGTGGTGACTGGTGCTAGCATCAGAAGGTCAGCAGAAGTGCTGTGTAAACAGGGCTGCGAAACACAGCTCCTGGCACAAAGGCACAAAACTCTGCACGTGACTGGGGACAGCCAGAGGTTGCAATGACCTACCAAATGGATGCACAGACAAGCACAAGAGGTCACCCACACACAGGAATATTGCTCAGCCATGAAAAGGAGTGAAGCACTGACACTCACTACAACATGGATGGACCTTGTACACATGATGCTCAATGAGAAAAGCCAGACATAAAAAGCCACACAGTGTGTGAGTCCATTTATGTGAAATGTCCAGAACAGGCACATCCACAGAGACAGGAAGTGGGTTCGTGGTTGTCAGGGGCTGAAGAGGAGATGGGTGGATGGATGACTACAGATGGGAACAGGGCTTCTTTTAGGGTGGTGAGACTATTCTGGCACTAGATGGAGGTGGTGATTGTACAACGCTGAATGCACCAGATGCCACTGCGATGTGCACTATAAATGGGTGAATTGTGCAGCTTGTCAGTGATATCCCAATAAAGATGTTTAACAAATGAGCCCAGCATGGTGGAGGCTCGTGATTGTGTGTGGTGCAGTGGAGCTTGATGGTGCCATTGGGGCACGAGGAGAAACTACTGTCCTATTGACTAAGACTGGACACAAAACAAATCACACAATACAGCGCCTAGCACATCCTGGCCTGGAGAGGTTATGAAGGAGAGAATCTGTGTGAACAAAAGAAGGGAACCAGTGGGGATCCCTGGGAGTCTGCAACATGTAGACCAAGAGCTGCACGCCAAGACTGCGTGCACTCAGACTGCACTTTCAAGAGAAGGATCAACACTGGGAAAAAAGGCGTTTAAGGAAACGCCTGCTTCTCACTCACAAAAAGTTTCAGGAGAATGAACTCTGCATGAGAGAGAGCATGTGTTCAAAGGTAGCCCAAACTCTGCCCAGTGGCAGACTGGGAAGGCACCAACACCCTGTGCCAGGAAAGTACCCAGAGCCTTTGCACCTGGTGACATGTCTGGTGACATCTGTGTTTGCCACATTGGAGGAGTTCTTGGCATCAGTGGGTTGGTCTAGGGTTGCTGCTCAGTATCCCATAGGGGTGAGGCTAGAGGATAATCCAGGCCCAGTGCCAGCAGTGCCAGGTGGGGAACTGGTCTAGAGAGACTCTGAAGCAGAGCAGGAAGAATCATCAAGAATGTTCCAGCAGCACTATCTCTACAAGTGAGTAACTCCAACTGCTTTCATGTCTTTAAATAGCCACCTGATTGCTGTTCCTGTCACATAATGAAGCAGGACCTGTGACTCAGGGAGTGTTACTTCCACTTAGTGAGACAAAGCTGGACAGTTGGTGGGTGGTCATGTCCTTGTGTGGTCCTCTCCCCTGACTCGCTTCTGACCAATGAGTGGGGCCATAGTCACATCAGCTGTGATGCCCTTCTGGCCTACTTTCTCTTGCTGGCTCTGCTGAAGCAAGTGGTCATGTTGGGGCGGCCCACATAGCAGCTAGCAAGAAACTGAGGCCCTCAGGCCTGCACCTGCCGGGAGCTGAATTCTGCCAACAGGCCCAGGACTTAGAAGTGGACCTATCCCCAGCTGAGCCTCTGGGTGAGATCCCAGCCCTGCTAACACCTTTACTGCAGCCTGAGCAGGGCATTTCTGACCCACGGAAACTGTGAGATAGCAAACATGTGTTGTCTTTTTTTTTTTTTTTTTTTTTTTTTTTAATGTAAAGAGGGTTTTATTTGCAGGGGAGCAGGACTCTAATCAAACAAGCCAAATCCCATATCCTCATCTGACTCCTCCTTCTTCTCATTTTTTGTTCTCTGCTGCAGCTGGGGCAGAAGCAGCAGCAGGAGCTCCAGACCCTGGGGTGGCAGAGCCAGCCACAGACCTGCCAGCAGGATCTCTGGCCAGCTTGCCAATACCCTGGGTGATGGCATCTTTGTTGTTTTTTCCATTCAGCTCACTGATGACCCTGTTGAGCTGGTAGTTGTCGGCGTCGATGCTCATGCTATCCAGAATCTTCTTTTTAAAATTTTATTTATTTTTATGATTTTTTAAAAATATATTTTTATTGATTTCAGAGAGGAAGGGAGATGGAGAGATAGAAACATCAATGATGAGAGAGAGCCATTGATCGGCTGCCTCCTGCACACCCCACATTGGGGATGGAGCCTGCAACCTGGGTATGTGCCCTTGGCCGGAATCGAACCTGAAACCCTTCAGTCCGCAGGCTGATGCTCTATCCGTTGAGCCAAACCGGCTAGGGCATATCCAAGATCTTCTTGATGTATTTGGTGCTGGGGGAGGCATTGCCAGGAGGTAGAAAACAGCTTAGCCCATCTCGATGGCAGCAGCCAGTGTATTGTCTTAAGTGGTTTTGTCTGTGATCATTTATTATGTAGTAGCCCACAAATACAGTTCCTTTCTGATTAATAACTAATAGTTAATACAGCTACTCTTTTTATTATTATTTATTACTTATTTTTAAATTCTTTATTGTTCAAAGTATTACGTATAGTATTACATGTCTCCTTTTCCCCCCATTGACCTCTCCCCGGCCACCCCCACCCGCCAGCACATGCCCTCACCCTCCTAGTGTCTGTGTCCATTGTTTATGCTTATATGCATGCATACAAGTTCTGTGGTTGATCTCTTACCCCCCACCTCCTCCCTCCCCTGCCTTCCCTCTGAAGTTTGACGGTCTGTTCCATGCTTCTCTATACAGCTAATCTTAAAGACACAGAAGTGCAATCTCCATATTATACACAGGAAGTTGATGTTTAGAGTTTATGTTTCTTGTTAGGTGTACTGACCCTACAGCCAGGACTCTTCCCTTGAACTCTGTCTGGGCTGTCCTCTCTCTCCAGGGTATCCAGGAGAAGGCTTTGAACTTGCCTATGGCTGAGAGTTATTTAACCCTGCCTATTAATCTCTAGTTTTCCTGCATTCTGCCTAGAGGCAATTGCCTGTACAAAGTTTGGTTTTTATTTTTATTTTTATTTTTTGGAATTTGACATTTTTCATAGAGTTGAATGTGTACAATCAATTAAAAAAGAAAATCAATTTTCACAAATGTTTTTATGGCCCTGGCCAGTTTGGCTCAGTGGATAGAGTGTCGGCCTGCGAACTGAAGGGTCCCAGGTTCGATTCTGGTCAGGGGCACATGCCCGGGTTATGGGCTTGGTCCCCAGTCGGGGGGCTTGCAGGAGGCAGCCGATCAGTGATTCTCTTTCATCATTGATGTTTCTATCTCCCTCTTCCTTCCTCTCTGAAGTCAATAAAAATATAAAACAAAAACAAAAACAAAAACAAATGTTTTTATGATATTCTGGCAGAAAAAGAGGTTCTCTAGTTGTTAAGAAATTTTAAAAATAGTCAGTAAATAAACCTTAATGAATTACCTATATGTGAAATATTATTTTAATTTAAATTATGTATTAATTTAATATATACACAAATAATCTGAAGTAAAATTTTTTTAAAAAAAATATATTTTTTATTTCTTTCAGAGAGGAAGGGAGGAGAGAGAGATAGAAACATCAATGATGAGAGAGAATCATTGATAGACTGTCTCCTGCACACCCCACACTGGGGATTGAGCCTGCAACCCAGGCATGTGCCCTGACCAGGAATCGAACTGTGACCTCCTGGCTCATAGGTCGATGCTCAACCGCCACGCCAGCCAGGCTTTAAAATTTTTTTAAAGCAGGTGGTAGGCTGCCTTTAGCCAACCCTGATCCATGACTGTGGCATTTGGTTTTCCGGGAACCAGTATTGTGTTATGCTGTGAAATAGTCATCATTGCTGTTTTCTGGGCTTCCTCTCTTTTTGTAGGTACTGTTTTCCTGTCTTTGTCCCTCAGTTAATCTAAAACTGTTTGACATTTTACTAGTGGTTAAATATATATGCTATTAAACTTAATTTTGCCAATTGTCATAATCTATGAAACAGTATCTACTAATTACTAATTCTGATGATAAAAGGTAGACACATTCAGCCGAAACCGGTTTGGCTCAGTGGATAGAGCGTCGGCCTGCGGACTGAAGGGTCCCGGGTTCGATTCCGGTCAAGGGCGTGTACCTTGGTTGCGGGCGCATCCCCAGTGGGAGGTGTGCAGGAGGCAGCTGATCGATGTTTCTCTCTCATCGATGTTTCTGGCTCTCTATCCCTCTCCCTTCCTCTCTGTAAAATATCAATAAAATATATTTAAAAAAAAAAAAAAAAAAAAAAAAAAAAAGGTAGACACATTCAATTAATGTCTGCAGGTGTGAGCCTCAGCCTAGCAAATGTAGGAGGATCAACTTAACATTCAGAAAAGAAGCCAGTTACAAAATCCATGGTGAAATCAAGAGATTTCCTACCTGCTCCAGACATAACCATCCAGAAAGTACAATGGGGAGAAAGGCATCATGGTTGCATAGTTGCAAGTCAAAATAACTAAGAAGTAACTTTAAAAGGAACATGCAGCCCTGGCCGGGGAGCTCAGTTGGTTAGAGCGTCGTCCCCATATGGCAAGGCTGTGGGTTCAATCCCCCAGTCAGGGCACATATAAGAATTAACCAATGAATTTATCAAGTAGAACAACAAATTGATGCTTCTCTTTCTCTCCCTTTCTCTCTCTGAAGTCAATCAATGAAAAATAAAAAGACACGGGCGGATGTGAAATGTCAAGAACAGGCACGTCTTCAGAGACAGGAAGTGGGTTCCTGCTTGCCAGGGGCTGGGGGAGGGGTGTGAGTGACTACTGAGAAGGACAGGGCTTCTTTTTGGGGTGATGAGAATGTTCTAGAATTTGATGGTGATGGTTGCACAATTTGGGGAATGTACTAAAAATTACTCAGTTGTTCACTTTAAAATAGTGAATTTTATGGCATGGGACTTATAGCTCAATTTAAAAAATTATATGAGAGCCCTGGCCAGCTTGGCTCAGTGGATAGAGCTTCAGCCTGCGGACTGAAGGGTCCCAGGTTCGATTCTGGCCAAGGGCACATGCCTGGGTTGCAGCTTGATCCCCAGTGGGGGGTGTGCAGGAGGCAGCGGATCAATGGCTCTCTCTCATCATTGATGTTTCTATCTCTCTTTCCTTCTCTCTTCCTCTCTGAAACCAATAAAGAAATATATATATTTTAAAAAATTATATGAGAAAAAAAAATAAAGAAAAACAAAATGTGCAGAATGCTTCAGGATGGAAATGACAAAGGGACACGATGGCTGGAATAAATGGCTTGAGGCACTTGAGGCTCCTGGGGACCAATCTGTGTCCCAGAATGACAACCTGGGCCCAGGTTATTTTCCAAATTTACCGAAATCCCAGAGGTATTGTTTTAAAACTTAAAGTAATTCTAAAGTTCACCTGGACTATGAACTAAATGCAATTCTAAGTATAATAATACTGTTACTCCCCTACGTATAATATTACTATGCTAAGTATTTAGAATAGTTGAGAAAATACAAAAACAATAATAATAACAAGGAACTTATATTGCCAGATATTACAATTACTCTAACTCTGTAAAAAGTACATTAAAACTGGAGCCCAGTCTGAGTGGCTCAGTGGTTGAGCGCCGACCTATGAACCAGGAGGTCACGGTTAGATTCCTGGTCAGGGCACATGCTTGGGTTGTGGGCTCGATCCCCAGTAGGGGATGTGCAAGAGGCAGCCAATCAATGATTCTCTCTCATTGTTGATGTTTCTATTATCTCTTTCTCCCTCTCCCTTCTTCTCTGAAATCAATAAAAAAAATTTTTTTTTTAAAAGAAAGGAAATGCTTTGCACACAGAACGCCCTGGGATCCATTAACTTGGTTCTCCTGGAAAAAGAGAATTAGAGGTGGGCCCTAGGGTCACGGGTTCAATTTCTGGTCCAGGACACATACATTGGTTGTAGGTTCAATCCCCACACCCTGTTGAGGCAATCAGTCAGTGTGTCTCTTTCACATGGATGTTTCTCTCTCTCTCCAAAAATCAATGAAAAATGTCCTCACTCCTTGAGTGAGGATTTAAAAAAAAACAAAAAAAAACAGAGGTGAGCTTCTGAAAGACTCCCTGAGAGTCACTCATCCCAACAGGACAGTTCATCCCAAAACTTGTCCTACCAGGAGAGATAATGGGGGGCAGGTACTGGTGCCTGGGAATCTAGTCATACAGGTGGTGGTAGAAGGAACCAGCAGTGTTCAGCTTGGACGAGACTAGCTGGCCATGTATCCTCCTGGCCAATACCCAAGGGTCTATCATTTTGGAGTGGCTGTGGATAGACAAAGAATGGGTCAAAGAATGGCAGAACGAGGCAGAGGGCAGCCTCTTATGTCTAAGAGATGTTCTTCCAGAAACTCAAGAACTCAGTGCGGCCATCCTAGAAGATCTGGAGCCCCCTGTTACTGAGTTTCTGCACCAGGGTGGGCATTGTCCTAAACCCTGCTGTTCAGTAGGGCAGCCTCTAGCTGCATGTGCCTGTTTAAACTCTAATTAAAGATTATTCCTTAGCCCTTCCCTTCACAGTAGCCCCTGCCGGTGGGGTCTTTTTTTCTTTTTCTAAATGTATTTTTATTGACTTCAGAGAAGAAGGGAGAAGGAGAGTTAGAAATATCAATAAGAGAGAATCATTGATCAGCTGCTTCCTGCACTCTCCCTACGCAGGCATGTGCCCTGACCAGGAATTGAACTGTAACCTCCTGGTTCATAGGTTGATGCTCAACCACTGAGCCACGCCAGCTGGGTCTTGATAGTCGCCCATTTCCACCATGGCAGGAGGCTTTTATCCCTCAGCAATGTTTCTAAAAGCAGTTCCTGAGTCAGAATGAATATCAAGACAGAGACGGAATCCCTGCCAGTTCATAAAAACTGATGGTTAAGTCCTGGAATTTGATGACTGGTCCTCATCTTGACTTCCAAATGGAGAGGGAGCACGGAGTCATGGAAGGGAAACAAGTCAGCGTGACATAGGGGAGTGGGCACTGTGGAAGGCTGGGCGATTTGGAGATGCCCAGACATACATATACACACTTGCCTCTCTGTTGAGAACCATGCATTTTATGGATGCCCCATAACTTAACGAATCCCCTCTTAGTTGTAGCCATTGTGTTATAGCTACAATTACTATTCCCCTAGTCAAATCTTTATAAATATCCCTAATTATTGCCATAGGTAAACCGCCAATATTGGTGTTGGTGTCAGAGGGATTTACCTTGGAAGGATGTTTTGATGGGTTGTATAGGACCCTGCAGCTAGGAGGTACCAATTATCACCTCCACGGACATGTTTCATGGTTTCTATTTCCCCACATCCTTCTCCCCACACTGTGTATTAGGCCTTGTGTCATTTATCAATCTGATGGGACAAATCCTCACGGCAGTAATGCATTGTTGACCATTTATATTGCCAATTCACATCACTGGAGAGTGGTCTTTTCTTATTGGTTAGCTAAATTCTTTATATATGGGCTTATGTTTTTATATACTTATTTATAAAAGCTTTTCTATACATATAATTTATCATATATATTACATAAATTTTTCCTGGTTTCTTGTTTGTCTTTAAGAACACTGACATACTTTTTCCTTTTTTTTTTTTACATTTTTGATTACTCTTTTCCCTGATGGTTTCTACTCTTGGTGATAAACTTATAGACTTGGGCTGGGGCAGTGATTGGCAAACTCATTAGTCAACAGAGCCAAATATCAACAGTACAACAATTGAAATTTCTTTTGAGAGCTAAATTTTTTAAACTTAAACTTCTTCTAACACCACTTCTTCAAAATAGACTCGCCCAGGCCGTGGTATTTGTGGAAGAGCCACACTCAAGGGTCCAAAGAGCCGCATGTGGCTCGCGAGCTGCAGTTTGCTGACCATGGGGCTGGGGAAGACCTTTATGTAAATATTCTCCTTCATTTTCTTCTTATTGTCCATGGTTTTCTTTCATTTATATTAAACACTGGGGAAACTAGAGAGTTTAATTTTCATGTATGGTGTGAGGTAAGGCTCTATGGAAATTTTGATTTTGTTCAATAATAAGTGAAGCCCCATTCCAGCACCATACAATGCTTCTGCACAGATTAGAAGGCTATTTATTTAAAATGTATTTTTATTGATTTCAGAAAGGGAGAGGGAGAGAGATAGAAACATCAATGATGAGAATCGTTGATCATCTGCCTCCTGCACGCCCCCTATTGGGCATGTGCCCTGACCAGGAATTGAACTGTGACCTCCTAGTTCATAGGTCGAAGCTCAACCACTGAGCACACTGGCCGGGCTGTGCAAAGCCTTTCTTTCTAGAGGGTGTATGACTTTCCTATGACTGCTGAAACCAATGACCACAAATTCAATGACTTAAATAATGTAAGTTTATTCCCTTAAAGTTCTGGGTTCAGGAGTCCAACATGGGTTACATGGGGCTAAACCCAGATATGGGCAGGGCTGGTTCTTCTGGAGGCTCCAGGGAGAATTGCTTCAGGCCTTTTCCAGCTTCTAGAGGCGCCACATCCCTGGCTTGTGGCTCCTTCCTCCATCGTCAAAGGCAGCAGCTTAGTCTCTTCCATCTCTGACTCTGACCTTCCTGCCTCCTCTTATAAGGACCCTGTGATGACAGTGCCCCACCCACCCCTGGGGAATCCAGGGTCATCCCCATCTCAGATAATTCTATCTGGGAAGTCCCTTTACCACGTGGGGTGACATGTCCACAGGTTCCTGAACTGGGATGGGGGCTGTTGAAATAACAACAGCTCCCAAATTCTTTCACTGGTCCTGGAAATTACTGAGGGTAAATTAAAGGGTAAGGAGACAATGGCTTCTTTAGAAGGTATTTCCAAGCAACATGGAATCAATTCACCTCCCTTCCCACGGTGTCAGCACGCCCTCTGGGGGCCGGAAGCCACACTGGGCTCGCAGGTTCTTTGTTGCCAGTCCACCCCATGGCTCTGCGAGGCCCTTAGCGCCTCTTCCCCACCTGTTCCCACGCCAGGGCCAGGAGCACCGCCTGCAAGCCCCCTTGCAAAAAAACAAATCCCATTGGCCCCGAAATCATGACATTTTACATTTGAAAGGGGACCCTGACAGTAAGATGTCTGCTCCCATTTTTCACTTATGAAAGAAAAGTTTGTGTCACTTTGTCCTGTGTCCAAGGTTGCAGGGCTAGTTAATAATGGCTGGAATGGGCCACAGCCGGTTTGGCTCAGTGGATAGAGTGTCAGCCTGCAGACTGAAGGGTCCCAGGTTCGATTCCAGTCAAGGGCACATGCCCGGGTTGTGGGCTCAATCCCCAGTAGGGGGCGTGCAGGAGGCAGCCAATCAATGATTCTCATCACTGATGTTTCTCTCTCTCCCCCTCTCTCTGAAATCAATAAAAATATTTAAAAAATAATAATGGCTGGAACGGGAACACCCCTCTGTTCCCTCTCAACCATTCTTCTGCACTCAGTCCAATGTTTTCTGGAAACTTCTCTCACATGGCAAAAGCCAGATTTAGAATTACATTGGGTAGGTGGGGGAAGTAATTTAGACAAGAACACAAAGCCCACCTTCCCTATGGCATTCCTTAACCTGTTTTTGACATTTTTATCCTAATAGCCCCACTCTGTACCCCATGAAATTCTAACCTACCCACATTCTGTGCATTTGTTTATCTGTTGGGGGTGCTTTGGTGGACCACAAACCATTGTGACATTTATTTCGCCACTTCAGGATGAGAGCACCCCAGCGACAATGACAGTGATGTGTCCTGATACCAAGCCCCCTGCCAGGAAAACAGAAATGACAGCTAGCAGCAGCAGGTATGAAAATGACACAATTTATTCTGATGTTCGTGTGGGAATACCCACAGGCACAAGAGAGTGGGGAGGGGACCCTTCCTGCCCCAGAGTCCCCGCTACCTTCCCCAACCTGGCCTGGCCGAGGGGAAAAACTGGTGGAGACCTGGGAGGGGACACAGTGGTTCTGGTGTTTGGTTGTGGTTTTGTATTTAAAAGGAGCTACATTCGACTGGATGGTTTTCCTTCAAGGCCTGTGTTCCCGGGGATCTGAGAGCGCGACCCGGTGGTATTCAGGACGAGGCTGAGGTTGTGTTAATTGCACTTGTTTGATGTTGGGAGATGGTGCCCCTCTCTTCTGTGGGCGTCCCAGACACCTAGAGGTCCTCAGCGGTGGGTGTGGTTGGGTGGGAGGGCTGCCATGGGAAAGGCCACTGTTGTGCCCTGTGGGCAGGATTGAGATGCAGGGAGCCTGGAACTGGGGCAGCACGTGACTTCCTGAGGTCACTTCCATGCCTGGCCATATGCCCCAGTGTTCTTCGGGGAGACAATCCTGGGACTTAGGTCACCTGGCCATGAAGGGCCACACCAAGGGTTTCATATAAAGGGCAGACTAATGGAGGGATATTTGTCTAGAGGGGAGGTGAGTTCACTATCCTATATAATAAAAGGCTAATATGCAAATTGACCAAACGGCGGAACAACCGGTCACTATGACGCACACTGACCACCAGGGGGCAGATGCTCAACACAGGAGCTGCCCCCTGGTGGTCAGTGTGCTCCCACAGGGGGAGTGCTGCTCAGCCAGAAGCCAGGCTCACGCTAAGAATGTTTGACTGCCCCTAAGTGCTCCTGGACTGTGAGAGGGCACAGGATGGGCTGAAGGGACCTCCCCCGCCGCCTCCAGTGCATGAATTTCATGCACCGGGCCTCTAGTTTATAGATAAAAAGCTGTTTTCCTTTAACATCCATCTCAAGGTGGTTGTCAGTGTGACTGTATAAAAACCTCAATTTTTGCCCTGGCTGGAGCTGCTCAATGGTTAGAGTGTTGACCCACGGACCAAAGGGTTGCAGGTTCGATTCCCAGTCAAGAGCACATACCTGAGTTTAGGTTTGATCCCCAGCCCCGTTAGCTGTGTGTGCAGGAGGCAACCAATCAATGTTTCTGTCTCTCCCCCTCCCTCCCTCCCTCCCTCCCGCCCTCCCTCCCTTTCACTCTCTCTAAAAAAACCAATGGGAAAAATATCCTTGGGTGAGTATTAACAAAAATATAAAAATAAACAGAAACTCGATCTTTTATGACATGTGAAAGGGCCCAGGAAACCTGGGGTGCAGATGTGGGGCCTGGGAAACCCTGACGGATGAGCCAAATGTTTTGGATGCCCTGAAGGAACAGAGGGACTGAGGAAGAGAGGAGGAGGGGAAGAGAGCCAGGGACACGTCGTACCTCTCATGACACAGACATGGGGCTCAGGAGGCATGCGAGGGAACTAAGGCTTAAAGCCCAGCAGAGGTGGGTTCCTGTTTTGCTGACTAACAGCCTGCGCAGTCTGTTCTCTCCTGGCCAAGCACGCTAGGGGCATTACGGGACAGATCTGCGAAGGGCAAGCAGAGTTCCAGCCTCCAGGCAGATCCAAGTGCTTTACAGATAAAGTGGATTTTCCCAGTTGCTCACAGCATACAGAATCACAGAGTTCAAGTTCAAGCTCCCCCCATGGGGCTCTGGGAGGCTGGGCCTGTGGTGCATGGACCCATAGCTGCTGTCGTCTCAGAATCAGAGAGAGGACTCAACCCCGGTGTCCAGTGCAGCATTGGGGCACAGAGGTCACCACCTGACAGCTGTGGAGGTCACCGAGCTGCCAGGGCGGAACACAGTCCATGTTCCGGGAAGGTGGCCCTCAAGTCGAAGTGTCCCCTGGCACTGCTTCGGTGACAGCAGGGCCCAGGGGCTCTCAGTGGCACATCCGTGCGGTCATTTCTTTCTGTTAAGAACAAGCAGGGCATCAGGGATTGACACAGAAGTGACGGGTATCACACACACATACAGAAAAGCAGGGGGTGCAGTCTCAGGAGACTCGTGGGCCTCACTTAAGGTCAGTCCTCACAGAAAAGGGAACAGACAGCAGCACGCCTAGGGCTGGGGGTGGGAAGCTATGTGAAGAGCTCGAGAGGCCACTGTGTCAGCTCTGGAGGCCAGATGGTGTCTGGCTGCTCACCTCTGCGCTGTTGCTGAAAGCAGCAGGAGTAGTAAGTGAATGGCTGAGTGTGCCAATAAAACGATTCACAAAACCCCGTTTACTGGCCCCAGCGTCCCCCTCCCTGGCCCCCTCAGTCCCTGCCCTACTCACCAGTGGCTCCAGCTCCTTGGTGTCTATGAGTCCGAACTCCTTGACGAAGTAGTAGAAGTGCTTGTAGCAGGTGTTGACGTGCGCCTCGGAGCCCATCTGTGCGATGCGGTCGAAGTGGTGGATATAGACGTGCACAAACACGCGGAACAGCCTGGACAGTATCTTCTTCACCACCTGCAAGAAGTTCTTGGGGAACGGCGTGCCTGTGAAGTGAGAGGACCAGGGCACTCAGGAAGCAGCCTTGGGGCCCAGCGTGGCCTGAAACCACACTGCCCCTGGATTGTGGGCGCGAACTAGCCTGTGAACTAGAGGCTCAGGGACGCTGAGACCCCTGCCCAAGTTCAGATAGGTCATGTCCCGGTTTCCTCCTGAAGTCAAGTGTTGACTGGGTGGGCAGTGTGTGTCCCCAGGAAGGAGCCCCTTTCTCCAGGACCCTCGGCTTCCTGATCCCCACCCTGGTCTTCTCACCTCCAGCTCAAGGGAGCCCACTGAAATGCCACGAGAAACCCATGGTTCTGCTGCTTAACTATGCCCAGGGAATGGACGAGGACAGGCCTAGAGGTAAAGCCCATGCTCAGGGTACTGACATCAGCCGCTCTGGCCCGCTGGTCCAGCCCTCCCTGGGAATGTGCTGGGTGCCACACATTCCTTTTGCTTTTGCCTAGTTTCCCAGAACCCAGAACCAACATTTTATTCCTCACCCACGTGTGCAAATTGTGGATCTGCTATGTGCACTTCGGGATCTGGCCATGTGTATGTGTGTATTTCTAGTAACATTTATTTTTCTTAATAGAATGGGACAATCCCTAAAAACATACCTTTTTGACCTTTGATATTTTCCACTTGATATCTTTCTCTTCATCTTAAGTAGTTTTTAAAAAATCCTCACCCGAGGATGTTTTTATTGATTTTTAGAGAGAGAGGAAGGAAGAGAGAGAGAGAGTGAGAGAGAGACATCACTGTGAGAGAGAAACACTGGCTGCTGCCTCCAGCACGCACCCTGACCAGGGATGGAACCTGCAACCTTTTGGTACACAGGACGACACTCTGACCAAGCCACCGGCCAAGGCTTACATGTGTTTTTATAATATAATTTCATGTACTTGTCAGAGCTTAACTGAATCCATGCACCATGTTGCAATTTCTCCTCTTGTTATTGTATTTAATTTCTTTACTTTAAAAAACTGTGGTAAAGAGGAGAAACCAAGGTGGCGGCATAGGTAAACACCTACACTGCTGCCTCGCACAACAATTTCAAAACTGCAACTGGAAGACAGAGCGGACATCGTCCAGAACCACCGGAAAGCTGGCTGAGTGGAAATTCTACAACTAGAAGGAAAGGTAAAAGGACACTGAGACCCAGAGGAGCTGTGGACAGAGGTGTGGAGACCCAAGCACGAGGAGAGGGCGAGAGGGCGGGCGGCTGAATATGCGGAGAGGGCGGGCAGCAAGCGCGCGGCTAGCTGTCTCGTTCGGGAGGGAAACAAAACCTCCCGACTGCACTGAAATCCAGTTCCGGATGAGACTTTGGGTACCCAGACTCATTAGGGGAGAAACTGGACTGTCTGGCAGCGGGCGAAACTCAGGGCAGCCTTCTCTCAGAGGTGCGTGCAGCCATTGCCCCGGGACACTGAGACACAGGGGCCTCGTAAGGGCGGGGCTGACGGGAAACCAAGGCTGCTCCACCCTGAGACTTCGCCCCATCCAAGCTGAGCACAGAAGCTCTCCCAGAGGAGACACAGCTGATCCTCACAGCCAATTGGCCTGGAGGTCAACTCCCCCCAGTGAAATTGACAACAATCTAGGCTTAACTACAACAAGACTGTGCACACAGTCCACAAAGGGATGTACCAAGAGTGTCCACCTCAGGTAATTGGGGAGGCTGAGCCACTGGGCCCTATAGGGCACCTAGCACACAAAGGCTCTCCATCAACTCAGGGAAGCAGCGAAAATGCGGAGACAAAGAAACAGATCACAAATGAAGGAAATGGAGGAAAGTAAACGACTGGATATAGAGTTCAAAACCACGGTTATAAGGTTTTTCAAGAATTTCCTAGAAAAGGCCGATAAATTTAACAAGGATATGAAAAAGGATCAACTAGAAATTAAGCATACACTGACTGAAAAAAAAATATTATACAGAGACCTAAAAGCAGACTAAAGAATTGCAAGAACCAAGTCAAAGATTTGGAATACAAAGAAGCAAAAAACACTCAACCGGAAAAGCAAAAAGAAAAAAGAATCCAAAAAGTTGAAGATAGTGTAAGAAACCTCTAGGATAACTTTAAGCGTACCAACATCAGAAATATGGGGGTGCCAGAAGAAGAGAGAGAGCAAGATACTGAAAACCGCCCAAACCGGTTTGGCTCAGTGGATAGAGCATCGGCCTGCGGACTGAAGGGTCCCGGGTTCGATTCCGGTCAAGGGCATGTACCTTGGTTGCGGGCACATCCCCAGTGGGAGGTGTGCAGGAGGCAGCTGATTGATGTTTCTCTCTCGTCGATGTTTCTAGCTCTCTATCCCTCTCCCTTCCTTTCTAATATCAATAAAATATATATTTTTTAAAAAAAGATACTGAAAACCTATTTGAAGAAATAATGACAGAAAACTTCCCCCACCTGGTGAAAGAAATAGACTTACAAGTCCAGGAAGCGCAGAGAATCCCAAACAAAAGGAATCCAAAGTGGACCACACCAAGACACATCATAATTAAAATGCCAAGAGCAAAAGACAAAGAGAGAATATTAAAAGCAGCAAGAGAAAAACAGTTAGTTACCTACAAGGGAGCACCCATACGACTGGCAGCTGATTTCTCAACAGAAACTATGCAGGCCAGACGGGAATGGCAAGAAATATTCAAAATGATGAATAGCAAGAAACTACAACCAAGATTACTCTACCCAGCAAAGCTATCATTCAGAATGGAAGGTCAGATAAAGGGCTTCACAGATAAGAAAAAGCTAAAGGAGTTCATCACCACCAAACCAGAATTATATGAAATGCTGAAAGGTATTCTTTAAGAAGAAGAAGAAGAAAAAGATAAAGATAAAAATTATTAAAAAAAATAAAAAAAGATAAAAATTATAAACAACAAATAGGTACCTATCAACAAGTGAATCTAAAAACCAAGGGAATAAAAAATTTGATGAACAGTATTAACTGGTGAATATAATTGAATCAGGGGCATAGAAAGGGAGTGGTCTGACAATTCTTGGGGGAAAAGGGAAGTGGGGGGGGTGCGGGAAGAGACTGGACAAAAATCGTACACCTATGGATAAGGACAGTGGGGGGAGGTAAGGGCAGAGGGTGGGGTAGGAACCTGGTGGAGGGAAGCTATGGGAGGAAAAAAGAGGAACAATTGTAATAATCTAAACAATAAAGATTTATTAAATTAAAAAAAAAAAACTGTGGTAAAGTACACCCACCTTGAGCTTCCCTATCCGAGTCATTCTAGGCGACAGTTTGGTGCCTTAGGCACATCCATGCTGCTGTGCACCATGGGCTCCTCCCACTCCTGCCTGCTTACCCCACCAAGACCTCAAGTCCCCTTCGACCCACTGGCAAGATAGAAGCAACATGTTCATGAGGTCCTACCAGTGCTACCAGATAGGTGGCCAGGTAGACTGGCCCAACCTTTTTGTTTTTTAAATTGATTTGAGAAAGAGAGAGAGAGAAAGAGAAGAGGAGAGAAACACATTGTTTTGTTATTCCACTTATCTATGCATTCACTGGTTGCCCTGACCGGAGATTGAATCCACAACCTTGGTGTATCGGGACGATGCTCTAACCAACTAAGCTAGGGCCAGATCAGCTCATCCTCGAAGAAAGGGGCTCAGGGGCCAGGTGAGGACACACAGATGTGGCTAACCATGGGAAAGCTGCGGTGCACCAGACACACACTCTCAGGAGATGGGACAGCACTGTGGTTATTGGGCCTATGGATGGCTGAGTAATGGCCCAATGAAGTCCAGGTGAGTGCATGATATCCATGTGCCGGAAGGCTAAAGATACGGTGTCCGCAGCAAAACTGGGACCTGAAGCTCTGACATGGGGAGCCAACACAGCTGCTCCCCACCGTGGAAGGTCTGAGATGTGTCCAGTTAAAAGGCAATGGGGAAAGAACAGTCTCTCTGTACATGAAAGGACCAGCCTGGCTCTGTCCACTCCTCTGAATCTGGGGCCAGATGACGTCCTCCACGTGAGAACTGATGACTCTTGTATTCCCTCAGAGAGGGGGTATCAGGAGTCAGCGAGGGTGATGCTGGGGAAGGGGAGTGATTAACAGCAGCTCATCCTAGGAGAAGGGCTTAGAAATGTAATCTCTAGACCCGGGCAGAGTGGCTTGGTTGGTTGAGCATCATCCTGTGCACCTAAAGGTTGTTGGTTTGATTCCCAGTCAAGGCACAGGCCTGGGTTTCAGGTTTTTGATCCACAGTTGGAGCAGTATGGAAGGCAATTGATCAACGTCTCTCTCTCTCTCTCTCTCCTCCCTTCCTCTCTCTAAACATGTCCTCAGGGAAGAATAAAAAAGAAAGAAAGAAAGAAATGCAATCTCCAGGACTGCATAGCCTAAGCATGCAACGGTATTCTCATGCAGGGGTTGAAATTTGGCCCACTGCCTGCTTTTGTAAATAAAGTTTTATTTAGAACACAGGCCCACCTGTTTGTTTACACAGTATCTATGATAGCTTTTGGGTTACCTGGCAGGTTTGAGGGTTGAGACATAGACCTTCTGGGTCATAAAGGTGGAAAGATATACTGTGTGGTCCTTTTTTTTTGTTCCATAGAATTTTATGGTTTTATTAACACAAATACATTCTGTCTATTCATTTTCTTCGCTGGCACTGGGATTGGTGACTGATGGCCAGCTGGGCTGCTCTTTCCACAATGGCTTTGTGGTTCTTTGAGGAGACACTGTGAGCATCTCAGCACAGTGAGATCTGTTGTACATCAGCAGCACTTCAAGCTCCTTGACACTGTGGAGCAGAAACTTCTAAAAGCCACTGGGCAGCTTTGTTTTCTTGTTGCTCCCATAACCAACGCTGGGCATCAAGATCTGGCCCTTGCATCTTCTGTGCACTCCATAGTCAATGCCTCTGGGTTCCCACCAGTTACACTTATTTTGACATTTTGGTCTAACTGGTGCTGGATGAACTTCTTGGTCCTCATTTAAAAAGTATATCTATTTTTATTGATTTCAGAGAGGAAGGGAGAGGGAGAGAGAGATAGAAACATCTATGATGAGAGAGAATCATTGATTGGCTGCCTCCTGCACACTTTCTACTGGTGATTGAGCCCATAACCTGGGCATGCGCCCTTGACTGGAATCGAACCTGGGACCCTTCAGTCTGCAAGCCGACACTCTATCCACTGAGCCTAACAGGGTAGAGCTGCCAAGTTCATTTTCTCTCAATTGGTCATCAGTTTCCTCTTTGGTAAAATTGCTGGAATTATCATTCCATAGGCGAGGAACTGACTAGAGGATTCAGGGTCTAAGTTCTAGGATGAGGACTCTTGAGGAGCTGTCAGGACTTTAGGGGGACCCAGGAGGCGGTGAGTCAAAACACGAGCATGTGCAGACACGGACTCCAGGGCCACAGCACAGACTCAGTGGCCTGATGAGTGGGTGGGGGCACCTGTGAATCCCTATTTCGGGAAAGCATCTATTCTGAGTCGGTCTTTTCTCAGATGGGCCTCTGAAAGCCCTCTGCCAGTGGCAGGCCCGTTCCCTGTACAGAGGGTGAGTGAGGTCCAGAGGGGTGAGAAAGTTGACCAGGTGCAGACCCTGTCAGCGACCAAGAGCTGGTTCCTGAAAACTGTTCACCGTTTTCCATGGTGCTGTGTTGATGCCAATGGTGACAGTGAGGAGGGCCTATGTGTGGGTCTCCTAGGACTGCTGTAACAAATTATCACTAACCTAGTGCTTAAAATAACTCATGTGTGCTCCCTCATAGTCCTGGAGACCAGAAGTCTCACGTCACTTTCATGGGGCTGATGTCAAGGTGTGGGCAAGGTTGCTTCCTTCTGGAAGGTCCAGGGAGGATCCATTTCCTGACTTTTCTGGAAGATGCTGACATTCCTGGGCTTATGATCATGTCTTCCTTCTCCTGTTGTCACATCACCTTCTCTTCTGTGTGTCTAATGTCCCTCTGCCTTCCTTTTACAGGGACCCTTGTGATGAAATTAGGGCCCATCTGGATAATCCAGAACAATCTCCCCATCTCAAGAACCTTAACATGAAGCAAACCATGGCCGATCCACATACTGGAATAGTACTCAGTCATGAAAAGGAGTTGAAGCACTGACACTTGCTACAACGTGGGTGAACAATGAAAACATGATGCTCAGTCAGAGAAGCCAGACACAAAAGGCCACACAGTGTGTGATTCCATTTATGTGGAATGTCCAGGACAGGCACATCCACAGGGGACAGGAAGTGGATTGGTGGTTATTGGGCTGGGAGAGAGGGATGGAGTGACTGCTCATGGGGATAGGGGATGTTTTGGGGATACTGAAATGTCCTGGAATTAGAAGGGATGGTTACATAACCCTGTGAATGTACTAAATGGCACTGGACTTACACTTTAAATGGGCGGATTTCATGGTTTATGAATTCTATCTCAGTGAACTGTTATTAAAAACACCCCCACCCCCCGGCCTCACCCCAGGCCGCCCAACTCACCAACGTTGGTGGGAAAGATGTCCTCGTTGTTGATCTGCACCTCGATCCAGTCCATGAGCAGGTCCATGTACCGTGGGGCTGACAGTGCTGTGGGCTTGCGGAACTTGTGCTCGTCCTGCCAGCGGTACTCGTACTTGGGGCCTCCCGACATGATGGGGCAGGACTGCTCGGTGCAGCCATCGCTAATGGTGCCGTAGATGAGGTTGACACGATTGAAGAAGTCTACCACGTGCACTGCCACCCAGTCGTTGAGCTCCTCACCGGTGGGCAGCTGCACGGCCAGCTTCAGGTCCAGCCCCGCATTCAGTGATGCCTGTGCCTTCTTGTGTAGCTCAAACCGCTGGGTGCCTGGCTCAAACTTGCGCTTGGGGCGGAAGGTCTTGTCCTTGTTGAAGACCTGCTTCAGGAAGGGGTTGGACATTGTGGTCCTCGCTGCACACTCCTGGTGTCGGCCACCAACCCAGAGGTGACTGGAAATTCACTGGCTCCCAGGTCTTCCCTGAGATCTGAAATACAGACAGAAAGAATTATCACCTGTTCCTGGAAACCCTGTTCTGGAAGCAAGAAGGGCCACACTGGGGGGTTTTCCCAGGACTTGTGGTTTTGAGTTTTACCAAAAGGGTGCCAGCTCCTTAGTAAAGAGAAGTGCCCCAAGGTGTGTCCCAACTGTCTCAGAGCAGGAGATGCTGAGTCAGGACCTCTGAGAATCCAGCCAGGCAGCATCCTACACCCGCCACAGCATCCAGCGGCTTTCTATAAAGTGGGAGAGGGTATGCTAAAACATGCACAGTGGCTCAAGGTGACCATAGCGGGCTAAGTGGTGGCCTCTGTACAGAGATGTCCACATTCCCAGGACCTGTGATTGGGACCTTATTTGGAAAGACGTCCCATTCACATATGTGATTAAGTTAAGGATCTTGGGATACGCTTGACCTGGATTATCTGGGTAGGCCCTAGATCAGTGGCTCTCAACCTTTCTAATGCCGCGACCCTTTAATACAGTTCCTCATGTTGTGGTGACCCCCAACCATTAAATTATTTTCGTTGCTACTTCATAACTGTAATTTTGCTACTGTTATGAATCATAATGTAAATATCTGTGTTTCCTGATGGTCTTAGGCTCTACAGCAGTGGTTCTCACTAAGACCATCGGAAAACACAGATATTTACATTATGATTAGGGCCCACCTCAATCCAGTGGGAACTCATGTTATCATTTTGATGATATCTGCAAAGACCCTACTTCCAACGGGTGGACATGAATTTGGGGGGACACTATTCACCCCAGAATACCATCTGAGAAGGGTGGACCAGCTTGTCTGGGACTTGTCTGTGCCTACATGGGAACATGCCATGTTCTGGGAGTCAGGGCCTTGATATGGGTGCTGTAGCTGGCGCCCCTGCCATGAAGGCTTCAATCTCCTACCCAGTCCACCTTCTCCTGTCTTTGCTCAGTCTCCTCCTCTGTTATGTGAGGAGAATAACAAGCTCCTCTCAGAGGTGAGAGGATGAAATGATCATGAAGCCAAAGGCCCTGCTCACACTCAGGCTGTAGTCACTGCATCACCCCCAATATGGCCATCACTCTGCCATTAGGATGGCGCCAGCCAACCTGCAGCCTCCTTGTCTCCATCTGCAGGCCCAGGTGGGCCCACCCTCCTGGAAGTGTGCATGTGGAGGAAACAAGGAGGGCAGGTGCCCATAGGGCTGGCAGGGTAGGAGCGGTCTTTTGGGAGTTCACCAGAGAGAGGTAATAAATAATCATTTATAATGTTATAGTAAATGCCCCCTTTTCTTTGCTTAAATTGTGGTGTGAACAAAAAAGGGGCAACAGAGTAGAACTGACAAGCCTGGGGGCCATATGGCAGCCTGGAAAGCTCAGTGACCAAGAGTAACCATAGAAGATGATCTGATCGATCCCCGCCCCAGGCAGGTTGTGGAGGGTGGTCACATCCCAGGCCCAAGGTTTCCTTAGCAAAGGTCAGTCTTTACGTTAAGTGAGCCCTGCCCACTGTTCTTGTGCATCTAGGCTAACACCTTTGAAATGTCAGAGCAATCTTTTTTCCAGGCCCCCAGGAGGGTAACCACCCCCACCAGCAAGTGTACTCCTCAGTGTTATCTGGTTGCCCACATACCATCCCTATCACTGTAAAGGCTGTTAACTATACTGCACCCTCCAATGTAAAAGAAGCACGTGTCTCATTTTACCTTTTACCCCACCCTAGGATCTCCCACTTAGCTTTCTCCTTAATCTCCCACCAACGATTTCACGTAACCGTCCTGATTGTCCTCCTTTGATTCCAAATGCATAAAAAGAACTGCAAACTGCCATTCTCCGGAGCATTGTCTCAATCCCTTGAAAACTAGCTTCTAGGCATGTCCTCAGTTTGGCTCAAAAAACCTCTGAAAATTTCTTATAAGATCCTTCTATAGTCTGGATGTTCTTTTGTGGAAGTTCATTTCTGTGACATGTGGCCAGCTGGGTTTGTCTGGTGGCCCACCCTCAAGACTCAGCACACCATGTAGCAAATGACCACAAACTAAGGGGATTGGACCTCACATCCTCTACAGGGATGCTGCTCAACCCCAAGGACCCAGGACAGCCCCAACAGAGTATGATCCACGGAGCTCAGCACGGCCAAGGCCAGGCTCAGCCAAAGGGAAGTGCACGTCCACTCTGAACACAGCACCCAGCTCAGTGCAGCAGGGTGCAGGCCAAAGTCAAGTCTAGTCCTTCCCGGGCCCAGAGAGTGAGCTGGTACATACACACTGTATCCTTGGGGCCAAGGTGACGTGACTCAGATGACAAGATGGCTTAAGGGTGAGGATTTCAGAAAATTTAGAGAGCTGAGTCATGGCTCAGGCCACATCCTGGAGTTCAGACAGCCTCCTTCAGGCTTGGCCCTGCCCATCTCGGACCCAGGAAGAGTCTCTGAGGGCAGAGGGCTCCTGGGCCTTGGTCTTCAAGAGATTTCTCCAGAACCACCGCCAACTACAGTCTCTCCAATTGCAGGGGTCAGAGGGAACAGGGCAGAGTCTGCCAGCACCACCCTTATGTACTCTATGCACTCAACAAAGACTTCATGGCAGAAGGCCAGGCTCTGTCTTCCAAAAGCCTTCAGTTTAACACCAGATACTAGATATATAATAAAAAATGCCTAAACCAGTATTCTCACCTGGGTCATCCTGCCCCTAGAGGACCTTGAGCAATATCTGAGGACATCTGTGGTTGTCACACTGGGGGTGCTCCTGGCATTGAATGGGTAGGGGCCAGGGATGCTATTCAACAACCCACAGTGCCTAGATAGCCCCCGACAGAGTGTGACCTGGCCCCAGTGCCAGGGGTGGGGGTGGGGAGCAGTAGGGGGGAAAGAGACCCTGGTGTAGGTCATTTCACATAATTGGTGAAATCTGGCCCTACCATTAGGCCTGAACCATGTAAAATACAGAAGCTGAGCATGGGGACGGAGGAGCCAACCAAAGACAACAGGGCCAGAGGACAGGAGAAACCCCAGAGCAAAGGGAAGCAAACTACCCCCACACACGAGGACAGCTGTGATAAAAAAGGACAACCAGCCCAGCCGGTATGGCTCAGTGATTGAACATCAACCTATGACCCAGGAGGTCACGGTTCGATTCCCGGTCAGGGCACATACCCAGGTTGTGGGCTCAATCCCCAGTGTGGGGTGTGCAGGAGGCAACTGATCAATGATTTTCATCATTGATGTTTGTATCTCTCCCTCTTCCTTCCTCTCTGAAATCAATAAAAATATATATTTTTAAAAAAAGGACAACCAGCCCTGACTGGTTTGGCTCAGTGGATAGAGCGTCAGCCTGCAGACTGAAAGGTCCCAGGTTCGATTCCGGTCAAGGGCATGTACCTTGGTTGCGGGCACATCCCCAGTAGGGGGCGTGCAGGAGGCAGCTGATCGATGTTTCTCTCTCATCGATGTTTCTAACTCTCTATCCCTCTCCCTTCCTTTCTGTAAAAAATCAAAAAAAAAAAAAAAAAAAAAAAAAAAAAAGACAACCAGTCCCGGCTGGAGCGTCAACCTTTACACCAAAAAAGTTGTGGGTTCGATTCCCATTCAGAGCACATACATAGGTTGCGGGTTCGATCCCTGGTCAGGGCACAAATGGGCAATATTTGGGGACATCTGTGGTTGTCCCCAGGTATTGCCCATTTGTGCCCTGACCAGTAATCACAACTGGGGGTTATCACAAGTGGATGGGGGATGGCTCCCCACATTAGAAGATACTGACTCAGTACTAACTAGCTACTAAGTCAGTGTTTCAGGCCATGCAGCTGGTAGGAGAAGCCTGAGCTTGAACCCTGAACGATATGAGTGAAGTTGTGGTTCTTTCTGCTGGGCCACATGTCTCATAACTCACCAATTATCCATTATCCCAGCTTCCACTTGTTTTATCCCAAATCCAGTGCCAGGCACCCTCGAGGCTGGTCTCTCCCCCACCCAAAACCTCTAAAATGACAGCACAGAGTGCAGACCAGCACCCATCCCTGGTTTAGGTGAGTGGGCACAGCCCTGTGGGTACAGGGCCTGGAGGGTGGGAAGGTGGTGCCTCTAATAAGGGAAATGGGCAACCATAAACACTCCACCTGCCCACTTCTCTCCTACCATAGGACAGGATGGGGCCCAGTCTCAGACACCTCCAGGAAGCTCTGATTAAGAGGCCACTTCATTGACCCTTGTCTCAGAGATTAGCTGCATCCCTCAGGGCTGGACATCCTGGGATCCCTCCATGCCATGGGCGTGTACACTGGACACACCAGGTGGGGACCCTGCAGTACCACCTATAACTGCTAATTGCCCAAGCGGCTTGAACACCTGCCCAGGAAATGAATCTGCAAACCAAGTTGTTCTCAGGCCACTCTGGGGGCAAGTCAAGGTACAGAAACTCCTGTGGGCCACCCAAAAACGCCAGCTACCTTCCCTGTGCCCGCTGCCTGCTGCCACCATGGGGACACTTCCTCATTCCTCATCCTTGGTCTTATTTCAGCCTCCCAACACCCCTCCATGTGGAGCAAGGGCAGCCCCACTTGGTAATGAGAAGACAAAGTGGAGTGCCACACCCCTCATCCAGCAGAGCGGGCTGGCCAAGCCAGGCCACGAGCCCCGCAGCTGCCTCTATTCCAGGTTCCTGTTTATCCCGCAGCAAACCTTCTACCCTGATGGAAATCCCAACCCAAAGAAACCTGCACCCACCAGGGCCCAGTTGCTACCTTCTATTTTGGGGCCGCTTTGGCGATGGCTTTGGGAGTTTAACCACTGACAACGTCACTTGGGGACATGAGACCTGGGAACACAGGAGCCTTAGGGGCAATGACAGGACCACTGAGAGGAGCCCCTGCCTAGCCAAGCCTTAGGGAGGTGGAGGCCCCACTGCCCCCACCGCCCCCGCCCCAGGAAGGCCACTTTGTCTTTTGTCCACATCCTGTCATGCCATTGCACAGAGCTCTGGAGGATGGGGTAGGGCAGTGAAAGGGGCTTGCGAGGCTCCTGCTCGCCTTTCTGACTCTTCTCAGAAGGTGGGAGGATTTTTTTTTTTTAAGTGGAAGCAACGATTTTCTGAAAAAGTTCCTGGATGGGCAGAGTTCCCATTAAAGATAAACAACTTTGTATCAGAAACACACATCCCATGCCTGAAGGGTGGCCAGCTGTGAACCAATCCACATTGCTGCCCCCATTACCATCTCGGGGCCTTTCTCTTTGATATTTTTAGAACCCCTCCAAGGGTGCAGGCGTGGGGAGGGGTTGGGAGAACCGTCTCAGAATTCAATGCTCAGGGCTCTCCTGGCTCCCTGGTTCTTCCACAGATGAGATGTGTATGGCACCTAGAAGCTTCTAGAGCAGGGGTGGGCAAACTTTTTGACTCGTGGGCCACAATGGACCGGAGGGCCGGAACAAAAGCATGGATGGAGTGTTTGTGTGAACTAATATAAATTCAAAGTAAAGAAGCGGAGGGGAGAGCATGAGAACCCTCCTCCGCTCTTTCGGCTCTGCGGGCCAGATAGAACAGCTGAACGGCCGGATCCAGCCCGCGGGCCATAGTTTGCCCACGGCTGTTCTAGAGTGACACAAGGTAAGATGACAAAATCCCCCACTCAATACACCCCCACCCCCACTTTATTTCCTGTAAACAAAACAGTTCCTCCAAGCAACGGCCTTGCCTCATGAGGTGCAGCAAAGCCCAGCCCATCACCACTTCCTTCCGGTGCCTCCACATCCTGCCTCAGCTGCTGACATTGCCACCACCTCAGGGACACTACCCCAACCTGGTGGTGGGGGTGGGATTGGAAGGACAGACCCCAATCTGGGAGATCAGCCCCTAGGTTCAGGCCAGCAGTCCAAGTGTTTAGCTGGAAGATGCTTGCGGCCCAGGGTCTGTTCCATTACAGAAGCCAGTGCCCAGCATTGTCTTCTACCATCTTAATGTTCATTTTTATTTTTTTAAATGTGTTTTTTAAAAATTGAGTTTAGAGAGGGAGGAAAGGAGAGGGATAGAGAGATAGAAACATTGATTGGCCCGACCAGCATGGCTCAGTGGTTGACTGGCGATCTATGAAGCAGGAGGTCACGGTTCAATTCCCAAGCAGGGCACATGCCTGGACTGCGGGCTCCTTTCCCAGTGGGAGGCGTGCAGGAGGCAGCTAGTCAATGATTCTCTCTCATCACTGATGTTTCTAGTCCATTGCCTTAACCACTCGGCCACGACTACTCATCACTGATGTTTCTATCTCTCTCCTCCTCTCCCTTCCTCTGTGAAGAAAGAGAAAAAAAAAGAAAAACATTGATTGGCTGCCTCCTGCACGCCCCACACTGGGGATCGAGCCCACAACACGAACATATGCCCTTGACTGGAATCGAACCTGGGACCCTTCATTCCACAAGCTGATGCTGTGCCCACTGATCCAAACTGGCTAGGGCCAATTCCAACCTTTTAAAATATACAAGTCAATGTACGGTTTTAGTAAACTCATAGAGTATGCAACCATTCCCAATTCCATAACATTCCCACTACCCCAAAAGACATGTTCAAATCCTGATCCCTGGTAACTATGAATGAAACCCTGTTTGGAAATGGGGTCTTGCGGGTGTAATTAGTTACGGTGAGGTCACACTAGAGTAGAGTGACCCTAATGCAAGGACACATGTTCTTATAAGAAGAGGGAGATTTGGACACAGACACACAGAGACGATGGTCATGTGATGACAGAGGCAGACATGGGTGATACAAGCCCAGAGGCACAAAGGACTGCCAGTAAGTCACCAAGCAGCTGAAAGAGGCAGAAGGGACCCTTCCCAGGGCTGAGAGCTAAGAACTCACAGCACATGGAGGTGGGCTGAGATCTGAACTGGGTGTCCCTACATCCCAGCCTTTCCATCAAGACAGAGAGGGGTTATGGAAGAATTAAACAGGAAAAAAAAAAAAAAAAGACAGAGAGGGGTGTGGTGTGTGCATGGACCAGCTCTTTCTG
The DNA here is from genome assembly GCF_963455305.1 of Plecotus auritus. Taxonomy (NCBI): domain Eukaryota; kingdom Metazoa; phylum Chordata; class Mammalia; order Chiroptera; family Vespertilionidae; genus Plecotus; species Plecotus auritus. Next base: position 83,330,900 of record NC_137773.1, read on the forward strand.
CTTCAGTTTCCCATAGGGGCAAATACAGATATATTGTTTGACAAAACCATGTCACCTGGGGGACAGAGAGGAAGGTGAGAAAGGTTATGGGTCATTGATGTGTCCACTTAGGAGCCACACCTCTTTCAATGTACCTTCACTGACCAGAGGCATGTCAGGAAGGGCAGGACACATGAAACAGTGTCCCCTGAACGCCCATCCACACTTATGCCCATCACTGGCTGTTCACGCTTCCCTTTTTTTTTTTTTTTAAATCATTCTTTATTGTTGACCATGCTTCCTTTTCACATTGGGATCCTCAGATATGGACTTGACTGTGCACTGACCTCAGAGAAAGGGGGCTATGGAGGGAAGGAGTCACAGCTCTGAGCTGTCCACTGAGGGCCAGGCCCATCCACTCAAGGGTTTCACTCTCTTGGGGCAGGGGCAGGGGGGGGCGGGAAAGGGTGTCTGTAAAGAGCTCCCAGTAAGTCAGCTACAGCTGTGGGTCTCACCCAGGGAGGTCCTGCCCTCAGGGGGCCCCAGGAAATGTCTGGGGACATCTATGTTTGTCACAATGTGGGTGTTCCTGGCATTGAGTGGGTAGGGACCAGGGATGCTGCTCAACACCCTACAGTGTCCAGGATAGCTCCCCGCAGAGTGCCCATCCCAAATGTCTTACTTGGGACTCAGCCGCAGGAGTTACCTTGTCTTTCCCAGAATCCAGTTTCTGAAGCCAGATTCCCCTTTTCTGCTTAAACTATCTGAACTTCGTAATTCCAGGAAATCAGAAACAGAGCTCACCAGCTGGGGCACGTCTGGAACTTCCCAGAGTAAAAACCCAACTTCCTAGACGCTGCTGGGGGATTCTGTTAAATCTCCATTTTATGAGGCTTTGGAGATGTGAGAACAACTCTCAAAAGATAATTAATGGCTGACTTTTCCATGAATGTAAGAGCTCAGCCTCGGAGCAAGAGCATTTCCACAGAAGAAACAGCCTGGCTTAAATTTGTCAGAATATCAATTGTCTAAAAAGTTCAGGAACTGAACTAGCACTTCCACGAATCCCGAGGGACTAAAATACAGCTTTTGGAGAGAGAGAGAGAGAGAGAGAGAGAGAGAGAGAGAGAGAGAGAGAGAGAGAACTACTTATACTTCAGATGATCACAGTTACTTGAGATGCCTGGGATACGGAGAACATTGAGCTCTGCTTTGTAGGAAATGCAATGATAAAGACATGTTCTCTCCTTTAGGGAGGTTCCAATAAAAAGTAAGCTACCAGCCATGAAAGACATGAGGAACTGTAAATGCACATGACTAAGAGAAAGAATACAGTCTGAGAAGGTGACATTGCGATTCCAACTCTACGACATTCTGGAAAAGGCAGAACTACATAGACATTAAAAGGTCTAGTGGGGGCCAGGGGTTGGGGGAGGGAGGGATGAATAAGGGGAGGGGCATAGAGGATTTTTAAGGCAGTGCCATACTCTAACAATGTCATGGTGGACACGTCACTATACATTTGTCCCAACCCAAAGAATGTACAACACAAAGAGTGAATGAACTCTTATGTCAACCATGGGCTTGGAGTAATAGTGGTGTGCCAGTGTAGGTTCATCCTTGTAACAAATACCCTTCTCTGGTCAGGAAGGTTGACAGTGTGAGAGGCTGTGCATATGTGAGGGGACAGGGTAATGGGAAATCTCTGAGCCTTCTGCTCAGTTATGCCATGAGTCCAAAACTGCTCTAAAAGTCTACTAAGCCTTAGCCGGTTTGGCTCAGCAGTTAGAGTGTCAGTCCTCGGGGTCTCTGGTTCGATTCCGGTCAAGGGCACGTACCTCGGTTTACAGGCTCCATCCCTGGCTGGCCCCATTTGGGGTGCGTGCAGGAGGCAACCAATCAATGTGTCTCTCTCATATTGATGTTTCTCTTTGTCTCTCCCCCTTCCTTCCACTCTCTCTTAAAAAAATCAATGGAAAAAAAAATCCTTGGGTGAGGATTAACTAACTAACTAACTAACTAACTAAATAAGTCTATTAGAAAAATTATAGCTAACACTAATTCACCAATTAAAAAACACCAAGCATTTGGCTAAGTCCTTTAAGTAGCTCACCCCTACGAAGAAGTTATTAAAGCCACAAACAGGAAGCAAAAAACCACGAAGCCTAGGAAAGCCAGAGTTGAACATATATTTGCAGAAAGAATAAACACCATGGAAGGCACTAGAAATATAATATACACCCATGGTTAATTTCAAAATTTTAGTAGCTACATTGAAAAGTAAGAAAATGAAAAGAAACAGGTAAAATCAATAGTCATAATATATTCTATTTAACACAAGGGTAACCAAATATCATTTCAACACCTAAGGAATACAGAAAATATTAAGGCGATATTCTGCCTTTTAAAAACATAGGAGCCCCTGTGATCTGGTGCTCATCTTGCACAAATAGCTGGTCCCAGTTTAATCCAGCCATGTTTGGAGGGCTCACTAGCTGCCCGTGGCCAGTGGCTGATGCCCTGGACAGCTTAGCTCCAGAGGGTTTTTTTGTTAATCATCACCCTAGGATATTTTTTCCATTGATTTTTGGAGAAAGTGGAGAGAGAGAGAGAAAAAAAAAATACATCCATTACTTTCTCCCCCACACGCCCCGATCAACCTGGGGATCGAACCTGTAACCCCAGGTATGTGCCCTTGACTGAAAATTGAACCCTCCACCCTTTGCTTCACAGCTGATGCTCACACTGGCCAGGGCTCCAGAGGGTTTTAAAAGAGAGGAAAATCCAGTTGTCAGAAGAAAGGAGCAATGGGACAGGTGCTGTCTAAGATGGGTGTCGATTTGGCCCAGGGAGGAAAAACACAGTTACTGGAGCAGGATCTGGGGTGAAGACACAAAGGGTGCCTTTTAGGAGGGAAGAGGGAAAAGGGAAGGAGGAGGCCCTGGGGCCAGGGCAGCCAGGACTTGCACTTACTGTTCTCACTCTATACTCAGTCTCGGGTTCGAATGACCAATTGATGTGTCTCTCTCACATCGATGTTTCTCTCTCCCTCTTTCTCTCTCCCTCTCTCTAAAAATCAATGGAAAAAATGTCCTCAGATGAGGATTAACAGAAGAAAAAAAAAGGTCACTCATTTTTTAAGATGTCAAAGGGTGGAGAACAGGGGCTCAGGGCTTTGGGAGTCTGCAGCCCAGTGGCATCACTCAGCACTGAGTCTGTAAAATGGGCTTATAAGCACCCCCTTTATATTGGGTGAGGGAAGGATGAGAAAGCAGCTGCCCAGAGGCCACGTGTAACACCAGCAAGTCCAAAACCAGATAGTGCAGACAGGCTCTGGGCTGTGAAATATGCAAAAATGCATGTACATTATACTCAAAATTTACCTATGTGCTTTAAATATGTGCAGTGCATTGTATACCAATTAAACCTCAAATGACCAGAAGAATCTTACCCTGAAATTAATACTGGCTCTCTGGGTGGTAGGTCACCCATGATTTATTTTCTGCTTTGTGACTTTCTGTATTTTCCAACCACGCCCCTCTTCCCCTTTCAGTGACATCTTATAAAATACGTGGTCATTTCAAACAAATACCAGCCCACCAGCCAGTGCAGAGACGGAACTGCGAAGTCCAAGTCCCCGCAATGGGCAGTGCGGACACCGCCAACACCTCGCGCCCAGCCTTTGCCCAGTGCTCAATGACTCGGGACCAGGAAGCAAGAAGCACGCTCCTGAAAAGCCGACTCCGCGAGGTTTAGGAGCCCTGAAATCCTGCGGAATTGACCCAAACCAGTGGCGGGAGCCTAGCGATAGTAAGTGACACGGCTCGGAGTTGATCCCAAATTGACAGTTGTAGCCACGAATTCGACCGAGAGACCACGGCTACTCCCTTCCCGCCGCCCGCGTTTGCCCCTCCTGACCAGAACTCCCGCCGCCTGCGTTCGCCACTTCGCGGTCTTCGGCTGTCCGCCGCCCGCGTTCCCCCTCCGAGGACCCACCTGCCGCCTCACGCCGACCGGCCGGGCTGCGCTGGCCTCCGTCCTCTGTCTTCTGTCCCCGGCTGCCCGCTAGTTGGGACCTCGCCTCCCGCCGAGGAGGAACTCCGCGCAGAGCCTGCCTCGGCCCCGCCCGGCCGGATCTACTTCCGCTACAGACTAAGGCCTCCCCGGAAGCGGAGCTGGTGGGCCGAGGTATCAACCGAGAGGGGGGCGCACCTCGACACCGCGCTCTATGTTGCTTGGCAACCGAAGCCGTGATGCCATTCGTTAGTGCCTGCGGTTGAAGCCTGTGGGCGGAGCTTGCACTGTGCTGGGAATGCGGGGCGGGGCCTCGAGCAGGGAACGTCCAGGAAGGAGGAGCTTGCGCCGACTGTGGGCGCTAGAAGGGTCGCGGTCCGAGGGTGGGGCCGATCTGGGGAGTGGAGACTTTCAGGGAGTGGCGGCTTCAGTTTTCCGTCGCGGGGCCCGAGGGCGCCGTTGGTTGGTGCGTGGTGGAGAGGCGTGGCGCGGGAGGTGCGGTTGGTCAGTTGGTGAGCATGGTCAGGCCATGTCCCTGCCGCTGTGACTGGAACTGAAGGCCGCGCTGGCCCGCGACTGCCTGCACTGTCATGGCAACTTCTTGGAGTTCTTCACCCGCCATCACATGAACCTCAAGTTCTGGTAGGTGTTGGGCTGCTATTCACTGACTGGAGCCAGGACATAATGAAGGCGCTGCACCTGACCATCCCCGCGATCAGTGCGTTCCCGGCCCAAGCAGACCCCGGCCCGGGCCGCTCACCGGACCCCTCCTTCAGTGCCTAGCCCGGGAAAAGCTGAACCAAGTGGCAAACACCGTGTACCAGAAGATGGAACAGCTGTCCCAGGGGAAGATATATTTCCCGGATAAGGGGATGGCCCATCCGCCCTAGGACACCCCCGACCGCCCACCGTTCAAACCTGACTTCCCTCCTCCTGCCAACCCCCATCAGGGTATTTCCCCAAGGAGCTTCAAGCCATCTTCTGGGAGCAGGTGCACCTCATCCAGAATGCCTCCGTTGAAAGTGAGCTAGTGAGGGCTGAGGGAGGGGCGTGCTTCCCAGGGCCTAGGGGACCAAGGGCCACAGGAGTATTTTACTCCCCTTATAGGCTGGGAGCCCCGGGGCCAAGGCGTGTAGCTGGGGCTGTTGTTACGTGGATAGGGTGTCAGTGCATCCAGGCATTATAACTCAGAGCCTGCGGCCAGCATGGGACCAGACAGAAATCCGGGAGGAGGGCATCTCCCTGAGAAGAACCCTTTCATTCTGTGGGCACCAGCAGGGCCCCTTGAAAGATAAATCCCATCTCTTCCTCCCTGCAACCTTCCCCAACTGGCCCCCAGAGGCACTGGTGAGTATTGCTGCCACCCTGTCCAGTGGTCACTCCATTCCAGGCTAGGAGCCACCCCAGGTGACTGATGGACAAACCCTAAGCCTTGGGCAGGCCTGAGAAGGTGGGCTGGAGTCAGGGACAGGCAGGGCCTGCTAAGAAGGTGCTCTCCATGCTCTTGTCCCTGCACAGGCCGCATTGATTGTCAGCATCACTGTGGTGAGTGAGCCTCTGTCCAGGCCATGTGTCCCTCCTCCTCCCTGCCTTTCATCACGTGGGTAGGATGGGGTGGGCACAACTGGCTCTCTGAACTCAGGGCCACAGTGGCTCCACACCGTGTCCCCACAGGTTGTCGGTGCAGTGGAACACAGCTGTGCAGTGCCTCCTCCTTTACATGAGAGTTGTAGAAATAATTGGCACAAGACCCCCCTCTCCAAACCAACATGAGTTTTATCAGTCAGTAGGCTATGTGAGGGCAGCCACCAGGAGGCAGGACCTGGACCCTGTGCTCAGTGCCCCAGATCATCTTGGTTAAAGGGTTCCTTCCCACAGTCTGGTCTTGCCCCTGCCCCAAGTGGGTAGCAGGGTTGTGGTTAGAACCTAGGAGGAACCCCCGCTCCCATGATGGATGTACCCCAGTGGAGGGACCTGGGGGTCACGGGGCTAACCAGGGCCCAGTTGTGTCTTTCAGACAGGGCAACAAGGTGAGCTCCCCCTCTCCAAAGCCCTGGCCTGGTGGGAGTTGGGTGGGGACAAAACTTTGAGGGTCTGTCTGCAACCCTGTCACATGCCCTAAATGGGAGGAGAGGCCCAGGCCCCTAGCAAACACCTACCAGTTAGGTTGAGGTGGGGATGGGAAAAGAAGTACTGAGGCACCTGTTTCTCTCTGCAGCCTGGTATCACCAAGCTTCATGGGTCTAGAGCCCCCACACTTCATCAACCTGACACTGGAAAATGCTTCTGAGTGCTTGACACAGCACTGATAGCCTTTGGGCCCACTGGACCCACCCCAGCTGCAATGTGGGGCCAGGAAGCAGCTGGGCTGTCCCAGCCTGACTCTGGAGCAGGCTTGCTGCTCTCTTGGGGTCCCTGCACAACCCCATCAGAGCCCAGGCAGGGCCAGGGCTGGGAGGAGGGGAAGGGGGATGGATTGTATACAACAGATGCTAGGTGGGATCAGAACTATATGATTAAATGTCCCTGACACTTCTCATCATGGAGCAGTCCCTGTAGGGGCAGGGAGAAACCATGTGAGGCATGGGCTGGGTCCCTGGGCAAGACACATCTGGTCATGGGCACAGGGTCCAAAGGTCAGGTCCCCACACCAATTTGTGATTTGCCAGAGCATACATGGGCAGGCTCACCTGGAAAGGAGCCTGGGAGTGAGATGGTTCTGATGATTCAAGTGAGACTGCAGTCTAGTGAAACAGGGTTGGCTTGAGTGTATCATGGGTCTCAGGTCATCAGGTCATGTGGGACTGAACCTGTCCAAGGAACCCTACAGCACTGCTTCTGAAAACACTCCACATGGATTGTGATCCAGGCAGTACAGCTGTTGCAAGACAGGAGGGAGGCTCTGAAATGCTGCCCTGAGGTACCTTTCCTGTCTGTTCTGAGCAGGCACTCCTTTCTCGGCCTGGGTGTTGCTTCCCTGACTTCCTCATCCAGCTCCCTCTTGTTCTTGCGTCTGGAGGGGGAGAGTGGGAGCTGAGTCACAGGACTCTTGAGGGCCCCACACACCTTGCATGGCTTCCTACTGAAGTTTCCCTGACAGAATGTTAGCCACATTTTCACCTGTGTGTATATTCGGTAGGATTTAAACAAAACAGCATGAGAAAGGCTCAGGCGGTATTTGGATAGACTGTCAAATAATGGAGTCATGGGATGTCTTCAATAAACACAGGGAGAGGTGTGTGCCAGGAACAGGGCTGGCTGATAACCAGGATACTGGTCACTCCGTTACTGCTATGTCTACTACCTTGGCCTCTGCCTTTCCAGCCCGAGGGCCTTGTAAGGGGTTGGTATGCTACATGATGTACTTTTCCCCACTGAGAAGTGGAAAGAGTCTGCTGGCTAACAGTGGTAGAGGCAGGACTGGTGAGGCCTTTCTCCCAACTGGTGCTCCAACTGGGGTTTAATGTGGGGCTGATCTTTACCTCCCTACACTAGGGGATTCAAGTTGTGATTGATTTAGGCTCTCTGTCCACAGACCCAGCCTGACCGGATTTGAGTCATCCCTGTCCATGCATTGTCAGGAAAAGCCAGAGGCAATGTGGTGAATTAACACCAGCAGGGCTTTCCTTCTAGCATCAGCTCCCGCCACTCACCCAGCACACCCTCTTACCAGTGCGGTTTCTGGGAAAGGGACGGTGATGGCCACTGTGTGGTGTTGGACCCTATTACTCCCAGTCCAGGGACCTGGATGGCACATGGGAGCATGTCAACTCCCAAGAGGATGAGGGTGTCCCACAGCCCCATCTGACTCTGAGCGACTCAGGGATGTTCACAGACCCCCACAACTCCCCTGCCACCAGGGGATGACCCCTGCCAACAGGTAAATGCCTATTTTGCAAGTTTATTGGATCATCTTGACACAAAATCATGACAGCAGCGTGATATGTCTCCTTTACATGGGAATGTTGATAGCAAATTCTTATATAACACATCATACAATTTCGAGATTCTAGAATCACTGCACAGGATTCTGCAATAGATTACATGCTAAAGTGACAGTTTTCATCAAAAGGATAGTTAAAACATCATTGAGGACCATCATCTCTGAGGAAAGTCTCACTGGGGTGGGCCAGAGTCCCCTTGCCCTGCCCATGAGGCGCATTAAGGGACCCGACCTCCCCAGGACGCATGTGCTTCACCATCAGGACCATGGAACCCAGGCCTGGGCCTTCCCAGCAGCTGTGGATATGATGGGAGGACAAACCCTGTGCCTCACCCCAAGCAATGTCAACCGAGACCTATTTTACTGAAAAGGAAACAAAACAATGTCCAGTCCCTGCTCTTGTTAAGGGTCCTGAATAAATCCCTACCCAGACTGTAGCCCTCACCCCTATGCCTTGCATTCCATTGCCATTCTCTACCCGGCACACAAACACAGCAGTGGGACACAATGCAATGGACAACGGCTTGCATGACCATTTCCCCACCATGTTTCCTGGTGAGAGAGAACTGACTGGCTATGAGGTGTAAAGGGGAATGTCACTGTGGTGAGCAGCCAGCCCATTTCTCACCTCCCAGGTGGGGACTTGGGAGACTAGTGGGATTGGATGACTTCACAGAAGCAGGACGTGCCTCCCTGCCCTGTCCACTGAACACCCATCATCCGGGCCCACCCAGTCCTGGCTTGGACAGTGGTCACACTCATTCCTTGAACAGTTCTTGTGGCCATGTGCAGTTGACCCCGGCTACAGGAGTCACTGATGGTTTGAGGACTGGAACAGGGTTTCTCCCCAAAGAGAGTGGGAAGAGTCAAAGTAAAAAAGATGACAGGAGAAATCAGTGAACATATGACCTCAATATCTAACCGTGACGACAGTGGACTTAATGCCGGGCTGAATAAGTACATGCGACAAAGGAGAAACTAGCATTTGGAACCTGTCTCTCCTTCACATCCTCTCTGTGGTGGCCTCAGTGACAACAGTCAGCACTTGGCCAATGTAGCCTTCATCTCCTCCAGCAGGTTGCTGAGCAGTGTGGCATCGCTGCACTTCCCATCTACCGATACAGACTTCTCACCCTAAGAAAGGGAAAATGCAGTCCAGTATGTTGAAAAATGCATGAAAATCCTGCCTCATGAGTACATGTATTGTACTTTTGATTTTTCCAAATGCTATCTGTCCCTATGTGGGGGTGCTTTCAAAATCAGAACAAATGAGGAGCTGTGGAACCGGACTGAGGCCTGCAGTGGTGGCCAGGGGCCCACAACTGGAATCAGAACCCTGGGAAGAGCTTGATAGAGCTCGGGCAAAGTGACCTGCAAAACTGTTCATGAACTGAGGACCTGCCTGAAGGTGAGCACACATGTTCCTCACCCTGACGAGCCAACACACCAGACCCTGAGAACACACAGCACCACCCAGCCCTGGCCCCACGTATGGGGGCATGTGAGGCAGCTCCGTGCTGTGGAGGACAAAGGTGTGAAAATTGCAGTAGAAGCCTATGCATCAACATTCTCCCCAGGACTTAAACAAGGCCCACAGACTTGGCATATTCAAAATATCTGGGATATAGTCCCAAATTGCTCAGCATATAAAGACCAGGGCATCTCAGCTCACTGGGAAAGAATCGATAAAACACCCACACTGAGATGAAGCAGATGTCAGACGGATCTGACAGAGCTGATGAAGTGGCTGCTATGGAATCTCCCAGAAGCAATCACAACACTCTTGAAACAAAGAGAAAACAGAGCACCTCAGGAAACAAATAGAAGATATAAAGAAAAACCTCATAGAAACATTAAACCAGAAATGTGATAATCAAAAAACTCACTGAATGGGTTCAACAGCAGAGAAAAGAGTCAGTGAACTTGACAACAGGTTATTAGAAATACTACAGTCTGAACAGCACAAGGGACTGAGGGAGCATGGGGTAGACAGAACCTCAGAGACTTTAAGAATGGTAACAGAAAGACTGGGTTCAGGTCTCTGGGCTGCCAGAAGGAGATGATAAAAAAAAAATGCAGTGCTGAAATAGTTAATAATATCTAAAACTCCCCAAATTTTACAAAGAAATAAATGCAAAGATTCACCAAGTTCAATATACCCCAAACAGATAAACCCAAAGAATTAAATGCCCAGAAACATCATAAACTGCTGGAAACTGGAGACAAAGAAAAATCTTGAGAACAGCCAGAGAAAAAGTTGCACTCCCTATCCTATCCTATATAAGCCTATATAATAAAGAGCTAATATGCAAATGGTCGTCGCACCCTCGCACCGGGGCCGGGGGACCTGAGGCCGCGCCCCCCACCATGGGGCCAGGGGACCTGAGGCCACGCCCCCCATCCAGTGGGGCTTGACAGGGGACCTGAGGCTGCACCCCCGGCCCAGTGCTGGGCTGGGGGACCTGAGGCTGCGCCCCCCGCCCTGCGGGGCTTGACGGGGGTGGGGCCAGCTGGGTCTGGGTCTGGCACGATTTTGAGGCGTGTGTGAGTGGGCGGGGACTTGACTCTGGGTCCTGCAGCACACCCCAGACTCTGATAGGAAGAAGATTTTCATATACATTTTACTAATTTTCTTTCATCTCTGACACTTCTATTATAGAGAAAAGGCAAATAGCAATTTAACGTATTTCCTCTAATTAATTCCCTTTTAATGTGCACGAATTTTGTGCACTGGGCTACTAGTATAAAGAATAAAGGTACAGAGGAGTGCGACTTCTCATCAGAAACCATGGATTCCAAGTGGAAATGGCATATTTTTAAAGTATAGTTAGTCTTGACTTACAATTTTTAGACTTTAATGCCAAACTTTGAATCTGGATCTTTTCCTGGCTAGTGGTATGCAATACAATTTCTCTTGTGATGCTGGGCTGTTGGCCCCATGATCATGACAGAGAACAACACATTCCAGTATGCTGTGTTGGTTACAACGTTTTCTGGATCTTGTGTTCTGCACACCTATAAGGCAGGCTGGGCAAAGTTCTGATGTTCGCTGGTTAGGTGTATCAAATAAAATTTTTTTTAACTTTGAGAGAGAGAGAGAGACAGAGAGAAGAGAAGAGAAGAAACATCGATTTGTTGTTCCACTTATTTATGCATTCATCAGTTGATTTTTTAAAAATATTTTTGATTTCAGAGAGGAAGGGTGAGAGAGAGAGAGACAGAAACATCAATGATGAGAGAGAATCACTGATTGGCTGCCTCTTACATGCCTCCTACTGGGAATTGAGCCCACAACCTGGGCATGTGCCCTTGACCAGAATTGAACCCGGGACCCTTCAGTCCACAGGCCGATGCTCTATCCACTGAGATAAACCAGCTAGGGCACATTAGTTGATTCTAAAAAATTGATTTTTACTGATTTTTTAGAGAGAGAGGAAGGAAGAGGGAGAGAGAAACATAGATGTGAGAGCAGAACATCAATCAGCTGCCAACTGCACACTCCCTAATGGGGACTGAGCCCGCAACCCAGGTATGTGCCCTGACAAGGAATTGAACCAGCAACTTTTTTGTGCATGGGATGAAGCCCAACCAACTGAGCCACACCAGCCAGGGCCATTGGTGATTTTTTATTGTTGTTAATCCTCACCTGAGAATATTATTTTTTTTCCACTGACTGATATATATGTGTGTGTGTGTGTGTGTGTGTGTGTATGTATATATGTGTGTGTGTGTGTGTATATATATATATATATATATATATATATATTCAGAGCGAGTGGGAGGGAGGGAGAGAGGATGGGAGTAGAGAAACATCGATGTGAGAGAGACACATCAATTGGTTGCCTCTCTCATGCACCTTGACTGTGGCTGGGGATTGAACCTGCAACCCAGGTATGTGCCCTTGACTGGAAATTGAACCTGTAAACCTTTGGTGTGGGGGCCTATGCTTTATCCACTGAGTGACACTGGCCGTGATGGTTGATTCTTGCATGTGCCCTGACCAGGGATCAAACCTACAACCTTGGTATGTTGCTCTAACCAACTGAGATACCCAGCCAGAGCCTCAAATGAATTTTCGACTTACGGTGGGTTTTTCAGGATATAACCCATTGTAAATTAAGGAGCATTGTACCAAGAGAAAAGACTAGCGAAGGCAGAATTGTATATGCAGCAAAGGTAGCCCTGAGGAATGATGAAATCCTATATAATAAAAGGCTAATATGCAAATTGACTGAACAGCAGAACGACCAGTAGCTATGATGCACACTGACCACCAGGGGGCAGACGCTCAATGCAGAAGCTGCCCCCTGGTGGTCAGTGTGCTCCCACAAGGGGAGCACCGCTCAGCCAGAATCCGGGCTCACAGCTGGTGAGCGCAGCAGCGGTGGCAGTCCTGCCTCCGCAGCAGTGCTAAGGATGTCTGACAGCTTAGGCTCACTCCCCTAAGCTATCAGACATCCCCTGAGGGCTCCCAGACAGCGAGAGGGCGCAGGCTGGGCTGAAGAACACCACCCCCGCCCTCGAGTGCACTAATTTCATGCACCGGGCCTCTAGTAAAGAATAACCAGCTGAAGCACAACTGAGAGAATCTATAGCCAACAGATCTGTCCTAAAAGAATTGCTAAAACAGCCCAGCTGGTGTGGGTCAGTGGTTGATTGCTGACCTATGGACCAGGAGGTCGAAGTTTTATTCCCAGTCAGGAAACATGCCCAGGTTGTGGGCTTAATCCCCAGTGGGAAGCAGCTGATCAATGATTCTCTCTCATCATTGATGTTTCTATCTCTCCATTTCCTTTCTTCTCTGAAATCAATAAAAAATTTCTTTTTTAAAATTGCTAAAACAAAGTTCTTCAGACAGAAGGGACTGAGCCAGAAGAAGACATGAACATTAGGAATGAGAACAATAGAAATGGTCAACACATGGGAAAGCACAACAAACACTCTGCTCCCGAATTCTCTGAAATCTATCAAGGATCAAAAACAAAGTATAATGTGATGTAATGGCTCCTTTGATGTCTGCAAGTGCAATACGACAACTGCTCACAGAGGGAGGGTCAAGGGATGGATAGGGTGGTGACATACCCATATTCCACCTGAAGTTTTTATATTGATCTTTGAAAAGATCAATGAAATTGAGTGTTAGATAAATTCAGGTCAAAGCTGCAAGTATGCAGTCCTCAAGTGTCATAGAAAAGCAATTCACTGATGACTGATCTCTCCATTCAAAAGTGTGCAGTCTTAATGTACAGTGATGAGAATCTATTATTTCATTATATTTTCATTAAAAGCTTCACTGAAAATTTAAATATATAAATAAAATTGATAAACTCTAGGATAACCAAGAAAATGAGAACACAGACAATAGTGTGGTGAAGGCTTGGGAGGGGAGAGTGTGGGGAGGAGGGGGTCAATGGGAAAAAAACAAAAACAAAAACCCAAAGGAGACATCTGTAATAATTTCAACAATAAAGAAAATTTTTTAAAAAACAAGAAAAATGAGAGAAGACACAAACTGCTAACACAGAATTGAAGGAAAGTAATTACTACTGACCACTCAGGCATTCTAAGAACAAGAGGACCACAAATGACTCTGCCCACATCAATTAATTCGGTAACTTAGGTGAAACAAACTAATTCCTTGAAAACCACAAACTACCAACACTCACCTGAAGGGGAAATAGAGAAATTGAGGATCCTATGACTATTAAATAAAAGGAATGTGTAGGTAAAAACCTCCCAAAAAAGAAACCTCCAAGCCTGGATGGTTTCCCTGGTGGATTCTGCAAAACGTGTAAGGAAGAAATACATGAATTATACACAACCTCTTCCAGGAAATGCAGGAGGGGAGAATAGCTCCCCACCTCATGTGATGAGGCCATGGGTGCCCTGATGCCCAAAACCAGCAGAAAACGCAAGGCCAACTGTCCTCATGAACATGGGCTCCATGGACCACAGCAGAGCAGTCACAGACTGAACTCAGCCATGTGTTACACAGGAGAGTATGCAGGGACTAGAGGGAAGAGACATGGTGTGAGGGGCATGGTGGCAAGGAGTGAGCAGGCTGCCTTCATGTAGGCTCACCTTTTTCACTAGGAGGCAGACGTGGTGACCCTGGATGGATCGGCTGTACAGGGAGGCGCAGGAGTCCACTCGCTCCACAACTGCAACAGAGTAAGTGGGTGAGGCCAATGTGGCCCTGAGGGGAGCAGAGTGAGAACCACGTGTTAGCAGACTCCGGCCTACCAGTCCCATCAAATCTCTTACCAGAAAAATGGTGATGAAAGCAGATCTTTGTCAAAAGGTTCTGGAAGGACATATTAATGCCATCAACCTTGATTGAGCTCATGCTCAGGTCCCCAGACTCCAGCAACTTGGCAAAGGCGTCACTGTGGAAAAGACATAGGACAGGGAGGCTGGTAATAGGCAGGCTCCACAGCATCAAGGCAGACAAAGCCTCCAGCTGTGGAGGTGGGACCCCTCCTGTGAGCCAATGACTTGGGAGGTCTCCAAGGGTCTTACAAGATATCATGGGCTAAACTGTGTCTTCCCCGCCCAATTCCTATGTTGAAGCCCCGAACTCCAGGACCTCAGAATGTGACTATATTGGGAGATGGGGATCACTAGGGGGCCCTCATCCAACATTAACTGGGTCCTTATAAAAGAAGATCAGGACAGAGGGACGACCATGTGAGGACACAAAGAAGATGGCGTCTACATGCCAAAGACAGAGGTCTCAGAAGAAATCAACCTGCCAACACCATGATCTAGGATTCCAACCTCCAACGCTGTGAGAGAGAACCAATGTTTGCTGTTTGAGCTGCTTAGCCTATGGTGTTTGTTATGTGGCCTGAGCTGCTGACATGGCAGAGGAGCCTGACTTTCTGCACTACCTACAAGCTGGTCACCCAACCCTACTGCCTTTTTACACCTTAGGTCAGAGGACTTCGTGAGGTAACTGCACAAAGAGAGCCTCACACAACAGTAAAGTGGGGTGGGACCCACTCTGACTGCCCCATGGGACTCGGGATGAAGGTGGGAAGGGAAGGCAGGTGGGCTCATGCACCTGTAGCACGGAGTCGTGATCAAGTATGAGGTGCAGCTGAAGTGCAACTTGAAGTCCAGCTTCTCATGGGTAGAGCCCTCGTCGTTCTGTGGGAGCAGGGGTGCAGGGTGAGTAGGGAGGAGGGGCTGGATGAGTGGGGTGCGGGGACTATGCCTGAGAGCTCTGGAGCAGGGTGAGTGGGTAGTGGGGACCAGGCCTTGAGCGTGGAAGCAGGATTACTAGGGAAAGGGGCAGGGTCTTCGAGCTCAGATGCATCCAGGTAATCTGGGAGTGGCTCCCATGCAGGGCCTCACTTGCTCTCTGGACACCCAGCCCTGGGTTCTGGGTGTGCTTGGAGTGGTGTGGGGTTAATGCAGGCCATTCCACTACCTTAGGCCCCGCATACCTTAGCAATAAATGACAGGGTTCCCTTGAGTTTCTGGGCCATGATGATACTCTGGATGGTGAACACAAACTGAGCTTCGTTGGAGATGCCTGGTGAGGGGGGAAGGGAGAGAGAGGCAGGCTGGCCTGAGAAGCTGCACGAAGCCAGCCCCCCGGAAGCAGGTGAGTGGGCATCCCTAGGACTGAAGGAAGGAGGTGTGATAAGAACGAGCTCAAGCCTGAGAGAATGCCTGGCCTCCACTGAGCCCTGGACGTCAGCCATTGCTCACCTGGAGGCAGCTGGAAAGGCACGGGGACGCCGTCATGGACAGAGGAGCCCTCTGGCCGGGCCAGTTTGGTGTTGAGTGAGTCCAGCACGTTGAGCTCCATGCTCTTCAGGAAGCTGCTGCTCTGGTTTTCCAGTACAATGAACACGGTGACCTGGCTGTCCTTCTGTAGGCTGCCCTGAATGTCGTATGTCTGCAAAGCAAGGCTGGGCTGAGTGGTTGTGGTGGGAGCACAGGGGCCCAAGGGAACGCAACACGCATTCCATAAGCTCAGAAGAGTGGGGAGGAATGCTTCCTAGTCCTCACTGAAAGCCTCATCTCCGTTCTGTCTGCAGTATTTAGCTATTCCTGTCCTTTCTTCAAGAACAGCTTGCCATCCCATCTGCCCCTGACCTCGCCCACGGTGAGCAGGCCTTGCTGTCACACATGTGACGTGGGGTTCTTCCCATGGAGAGGCTGCCAATGGGGGACACACAGTTGGAGTCACTCATGCCCCCCATGGTGCAGCCACCTCCCCCTCCCATACAAAGGTACCCCAAGCTACCCACCAGCGCCTCTGAAATGCCTGCATTACTCACCATTTTAACATAGGAATTCTCAGCCAGGAGAGAGTAGCTGGACATGGGCTGGGAACAAAGGAAAACGATTCAGCTTTGGTTCACCAGAGCCTTAGAGTGCCCTCACAAAACAAAGTTGGCGGGAGCTGCCAAGTGCTCTGGGTTGAAATACTAGGACTGTGAGATTTGGGGAGCAAGGAGCCCTCCCCCGTCCTGCCACAACACAAGTTTATGCCCAGGGGATTCTAATACCAGCATGGTGAGAGAGGAACCCCGCCCCCCCACTCCACCAATGTCCACAGTCAGACCCTAGGGACCACCAGCCCACCGCCTAAGGCCCGACAGGCTGCCACAGCTGGCTCCTAAGAGGTAAGTAAAGTACCCCTCACCGGAAGAGGCTCATGGAGTGCGCCATTCTCCAGGGGTTCTGCCACCCCATCATTTGCAGGAGGCTTCTTCTTGGATTTCTTCTTATCTTTGGGTCTCTCCTCCTTTTCCTTCTTATGCTTCTTCTTCTTATGTTTAGATGGTTTCTAAAGCCAGAGCATAGGTCAGGGTCAACCCCAAACTTTTATGGTGATACCCTCCCCTCATCTACCCTGGCTGAAGACACAGGGACCAAATGCACCCAGGTAAGGGTCAGATGTCAGGGTGGATGGGCCAAAAACTCCCCAGGGTCCATGGGGAATGGACGAAGCTCAGTATAACTGAGATAAGAACCTGGGAACTCACTGCCAGACAGTTGCTGCTGATTTGGAGCAAAAACATACTGGGGAAAAGAGCAAGAATTCATTCGATGGCCCAGCAAATAGGAAACTCCTCAGAGCAAACCCAAGAATTGAAAACCTATGTCCACACAGAAACCTGCCCACATGTGTTCATAGCAGCAGGATTCACAACACCAAGAAGTGAAAACAATCCAAAAGCACTTCAGTAGACGAAAGGATAAGCACAAGTAGTCCATTCGCACTGGAACATTACTCAGCCATGAAAAGGCATGAAGCACTGACACAATGTGGATGGACTTTGAAAACAATGCTCAGTGAGAGGAACCAGACACAAGGGTCACAGTGTGTGATCCCATTTATGTCCAAAACAGGCAAAATCAGAGACAGGAAGTAGATTGGTGGTTGTCGGGCTGGGCGGGGGTCAGCTTTCCTGGGGTGGTGACTATTGATGGGGACAGGTTCTTTTTTTGGGAAGAGAGGATGATGATATGTTCTGGAATTAGGCAGATGGTTGAACAACTCTTAGAATGTACCACCAACCAGTAATGAACTGTTGTTCACTTTAAAGGGCGAGCTTTGTGGTATGAGTTACAACTCAATAAAGCTATCATGAAAACCAGAACCCCTTTAACACAGCGACAGGACACCACCATTCAGGTCAATGGCCCCCACTGGAAGGATTTGGGCAATAGGTAACCATCCTCCACCCCTGAACCTTGTCTCTTCTCCCCTACTAGCCCGAGTGTAGGTGCATGGCCCACCCCAATGAGAACGACCAGGTGGGAATCCTCACCTTCTCAGAGTCTCGCTCTTCTTCCTCCTCCTCTTCCTCATCTTGCTCCTGTCTCTTGGGTTCCTCACGCTCTTCCTCAGGAGCAGTGATGACTGTGCTCACTGTTGGCTCTTCCTGCAGGGAACACGGTGGTGGAGGCTCAGGGGTGGGTGGGGGTGAAGGGAGGGGGTAGCCAGAACCCAAAACAGGGTATCCTCTACCCCTGTGCCCTGGCCTACCCTCATCCTGGGATACACCCTGGGACCCCTCTGCCCGGGCAGCCTCCTCTTGCATGCCAGATGTTTTATCAGCATGCAGGTGTGTGGCCATCAAGAAGTGCATGCGGCCCTGACCAGTTTGGCTCAGTGGATAGAGCGTCGGCCTGTGGACTGAAGGGTCCCAGGTTCCATTCCGGTCAGGGGCATGCACTTTGGTTGTGGGCACATCCCCAGTAGGGGGTGTGCAGGAGGCAGCTGATCGATGTTTCTCTCTTATTGATGTTTCTAACTCTCTATCCCTCTCCCTTCCTCTCTGTAAAAAATGAATAAAATATATTTTTAAAAAAAAGTGCATGCGGCTGACAGATGGGAGAGGAAGCCTGGTCTGAGATCAACTGGTACTGACTGGGATCACTGCATAAGACCCCAGAGCACTATCTACTTTCATATAAAGAGACTGCTCAAGGCTGCTGCCAGACTCGGGGGGCACTATGGATGGGGCTGGGGCAGTGGCAGGCTCTGTGTTGAGGGCTAGTTGCCCAACCACTGCCACATTGCTACAGCCACTTCCTTGGTAAGGCATGAGGCATGAAAGCTGCCCAAATCTGGCTGGCCTGTGTGAGAGTCCATCATTGGGGCCTGGACAGCCAGGAAGGTCCCAATGGGTGATGGAGGGGAAGGGCTTATGTGGGCAGTACGCAGAGAGGGTATCCTTGCATTCCTTAGAGAGGCAGCTCTGCCAAGGCCATGAAATGCACCCATCCAGCTGAGGACCTTGTGGGGTTAGCACAGTGCACCAGTCAGGGTCTTACCATGGATACGGCTGGGGCAGCGGCAGGTGGTGGTGGTGTGGTGGACAGCCAGAAATCTAAGTCTTCGCTCTGAAACCACAGAAAGATGGGCCTGTGGCCAAAGCAGCAGGACGGGCCCCAAGAAACCCTGGGTGGAACCTGCAAGGCGGCCCCCACCAGGCACAGGGCCATATGGATAAAATGCATGCAAACACAAAAAATATCTGGATGTTCCGCTTAGGGAGGCTGACAATAGTTCATCTTCCCCTGATCACAACAGGCTGTGACAAGTCTCAGTGCCACCAATGGCTGGGGTGCCTGCCCTGTCTCCCATACGGCTGCCCGCCTGCACCAGAGGGAGGGAGGGAGGAAGGACGATGAGATCCACGGCAGGCAGGCCTCACCTTCCGCTCCTTCTCCTTCCTTCTTTCCCGGTCTTTCTCTTTGTGCTTCTTCTCTTTCTTCCTGGGTTTCTTGCTTTTCTTTTCTATGACAGGTATATCCTCTTTCTCAGGGGACTTGGAGGTCTCGGCATTTCTATGTTTCTGGACGGGCAGTTTCTCGCTGTCAGCTAAGGGCCTGGGGGTGGGGTAGGGGCAGGTCACAGGAAAAGCCGGGCTTGTCCTCCTGCACTTGATCCCTGCCACCAGGCATGCGTGTGGCCTGTGACGAGGTCTAAAGGAAGATGAACCCTTTGCCACCCCTTCTGTCCACACACGTTGTATAAAAATGTAAAGGGTGGAGGGGGATGGCAAGGACAGAGAAACATCAGGAAAGCCTACGCCTGAGTCCAGCCCTGCAGGGCCGCTACCCAGGCCCAGCCCCACACTCACTTATCCAAGTCAATGTCCAGGGCTCTGTAGGGATCATTAGGATCTTTGTCATCCTCGTCACTGGGCAGAGCATTCTAAGGGAAAGAGATTTGGTGTTGTTCACCCAGCCCACTGGACCCTGAGCTTGAGCTTATCAGGAGGCCCCCTCCACCACCTTTCTTGGAAACAAATGCCCAGGTTCACAGACATGAGTGTATCTGATCGGCCCAAAAGGTTGGAATGGGCCAGTACCTCCAGGCTACAGGAAACAGAGTGGAAGTGCAGGGTGGGGGAGGGAAAAGACACACACACACACACACACACACACACACACACACACATCCACTCATAGCTCAACACTCCCTGGCCTTTAGGCTTGGGCATAGAACAGCACTGGCTTCAGCCTTCCTGGGGCACAGAGGTAGTGGCAATGAGGAAACACACTTGAGTGTAGCTCTCTGACCAGCTGGGTCACATGGAGGCAGGAAGAAGCCTGTGTCGGGCTAAAAGGCTGACCTCGGGCATCTCCTCAGTGACGATGTCCACCTGCTGAGCCGGGGCAATGTCCTCGTCACTCTCTGTGTGCAGCGAGCTATGGCGTCGTGCCTTGCCCTTCTTCTCCTTCCTCTTTTTCTTCCGCCTGTCCTTCTCAAGCCGCTGCCGATGCCGCCTCTCCTCCTCCAGCTTCACGTACTGCTCTGATGTGGGCAGCCCTGTAGGCATGAACGTGGGCCTCAACTCCATCCAACTCCGGCCCCAGAGCCATATGTGAGCAGCCCGGGCTCAGGAGAAGCACCCTACACCCTGCCTGCACTAGAGGGTGATGGGACATGCAGGCAATGCCCCTCGAGCCACTAGACTCGGGAGGAAGCTTTCTGAATGACAGTTGGGAACTGGGCTCAGGGTCTCCTGCCACCCCTGCCATCAGGGAGCTCCCTGTCCCTATGCCACCTGCATTCCCTAAACTAGGCAGACACTTGCCTGGCACCTTCAGGGGCACTGAGAGGTCGATCTGCACTACGGGTATGTGCTCCACGCCCGGTACATCCTGGTAACGCTGCAGAGGCAAACAGCAAAACATTATTGGGCAGGATGAACGGTGACACCTGAGGAGGGGTTCACTGCCCAGTGAGGGGGTGCTAGTGACGACGACACGGGGAAGCAAGGGGTCTTCCTGGGAGATTGTCTACAGCATGAACAAGTATAGATTGAGACACAAAACTTCCATTAACTTTCTCCCTCTGAATCCCTTTTTTCCAAGTTAGGCAGACAACACAGGTACCCTCTCACACCGCAGTGGGGAAGGGTCTGTGGGTCCCTTAGGAGGCCAAGCAGAGATCCAGCAAGCCCAAGAAGGGAAGCACCTGAGCCCACTACACAGAGACACATCTCGTGCGCAGAGCCCAATGTGCCCTCCATTGGGAGTCCACTGGGTGAAGGGTACCAATGAAAGCAGCTCGTGCCACCCTGGACCAATATGTAAAATGTTCTTGCCAAGCAGAACATCCCATGTGCAGTCCACACATGCTGAGAG
Source organism: Plecotus auritus (assembly GCF_963455305.1). Classification (NCBI taxonomy): domain Eukaryota; kingdom Metazoa; phylum Chordata; class Mammalia; order Chiroptera; family Vespertilionidae; genus Plecotus; species Plecotus auritus. Next base: position 83,351,961 of record NC_137773.1, read on the forward strand.
GCGCCACCTTTGCAGCCTTTCTGCCTATTGGTCAAAGTAGCCTGAACCTGAGCACCATGTGTGGGACTTCCTGTTTCCTAGGTCCCAGGGTCTGGAAACCTCCTCAGTCCTGCCACGTGGATCTATGAAGACAGCCCATCACTGGCCTGCAGATGGTGGCCCCTGGTCTCCCCAAGAATGGACAGGGCCCCTGCAGGGCCGGGTGTATGTCCCTGGAGGATATTTCAGGCAGGCCTCACCTTTTGGGGGGACGGGGAACTTTTGATATAGAAGGGATTGTTGGCCTGCTCCTGTTTCCGGGCTTCTCGACGCTGTGGGGACAAGATTCAAGATCAGTAAACATGTGGAGCATAAGGGACAGAGTGAGTGGGCTGTAGAAACTGGCATAGTTTCTACCAAACTATGCCTGGTTCACAAAAGGCTGCAGGATGAACGCATACAGCTTCAACCCTTTCTCTGGTCCCATGCTGGACATGGAGGAGGAAGCATAAGCCCTTGTTCCTCCAGCTGTGGGCCACCTCCATGCTGCAGTTCCCGGGTAACTTAGGGGGCCAGGGTCCACCAGTACTTTCACTATGGGCCTTTGACTGACAAGGATACTGAGGTCAGCAGCGGTAAGTAGCAGGTGTGGGGATAGGCAGCAGGTGGCAATAACCCCAGGACGGGGGAATTACCATCTCCAAGTGCAAGGACGAGATCTCAAGTGGGGAGACCCCCTCAACTCTAGGGCACAGCCGAGATGGGAGCCAGGTCACATTGCCCAAAGGCTTAGCCTGGGAGGCCCAGGACAGTTCATAAGTGGAGGACGGGAGGAGTTCCTGAGGTGAGGGGTAGTGTCCATAATTTCAGAAAGAGAGGAGCCAGGTATGGTGGGATGGGGAAACAGGGAAACACAGCATCTCTATACTTTCTTGGGCTGTTGTTATAAAGCCCTGTACCCGGGAGCCTATGGAGCTGACAGAAGTGTGCTGAGTGCACCTATAGGGCCCTGGGCCTCCCAGGCTAAGCCTTTGGGCAGTGTGACCTGGCTCCCATCTCGGCTGTGCCCTGGAGTTGAGGGGGTCTCCCCACTTGAGATCTCGTCCTTGCACTTGGAGATGGTCAGGCCCCCATGGGTCTCTCTAGGGTCAAAGGAAGTTTCTCCTCACTGCAACAAAACTCAACTTTGGCGTCAAGGGTTGACTCAGCGCTCTGTGGAGGACAGTGGGACACAGCCTAGATCCGGCAGGACCATGCACGGCTGCCACGAGCTCGGGGTTCAGAGCCTGCTCTGAGCGGGCCAACTGCCCCAGAGTCATGGCACTCACCCGGGCCAGCTCCTCCTCATCGGCCTTGGGTGGCTGCTGCTTGGCATGCCGTTGCTCCTCATCATGGAAGATAGCCTTGGGCATCTCATCCTCAGACTCACTATCTGAGAGCGGCTCGTTGATCCAGGCATCCAGGTCTAGGCTGCAAGGCACAGCGAGGTCACATAGCAGCTCCAGCCTGTGTGCCTGACCCTGGAGTACTTATGGCAGGGGTCAAAAAGGATGAAGGACAGCCCAAGGGACCCTGGAGCCTGTGCTACACCTCACGGCCCTCCCCATATTCTGGGGCCCCCACTCTGGGGCTCACACCACCTCTGAGGTTTGTGGGAAAGAGATGCCAGCAGACCCACTTCCTGGGAGTGGTACCAAGGATGGAGACAGCAGGGCCCCACAAGATCTGGTGAACTCTGGTATGGCCTATGTGATGGGGATCCAGCCTATGGGAGCCTCAGGTACAGGAGGCCCTTTTCTCCGACTTAGACTCAGGTCCAGGCAGTGCTGCTCCCACCGCCCCTCTTGGGGCCACAAAACCTGCCCCCAACTCCATTTCCTCTTACGAGCCACGTAGCTCACCCTTCGGGGACTGGAACCTTCTTCTGGGCCTTGGGAGCCACTGGGTTCAGCTCCCCGGCAAAGAGGGCGCTCACTTCTTCTGCCACTGGCACATCCTTGGCCTGAAGCTTCTGGATGTGCTTGACCAGCTGCAAGATGCAGGATGCCTGTGGGGGCCATGGAGAAGCTATGGATGAGTCAAGGAGCACAGGGCTCTGAAAGCCATCTGACAATCACAGGGCATCACTTAGACCATGCAGGAACCCAGCCCGTGGATGGGACACTCAGCTGCTTTGTCTGGAGCCCTGCTGAGGACACCTGTAAGGCTCCACAAGAAGTCTTTGGCTGTGGAGCAAACAGTCCTGGCTCCCAGCTCCTTCAGCAGAGGTTAAGTGTGGAACAAAACCAGGCCCAAAAGCAAGATGTGTAGAAGGGGCCATGCCTAGACCACCAGCAGCACTGTGGAGCTCTAACTTAGGGTTTAAGAGTGCAACCCACTGACCCTGAGTCTGCCAACCACACACCCTTAAATCAGATCCTATTTGTCCACACATTCCCCACAACTCTCGATGGGCTCCACCTGTGCCCCCTCAGAGGTGCTGCCTACTAGCATATACCCGCTCTTGGACCTCCAGGTCTGCACTCTGTACAAACTGGGGTAGCCGTTCCACCATGAGCTGTGTGAGCTCCTGGGCTGCCTCAGCATCTGAATCCTGCTCCTTCTGCTGCAGGATGGACGCGTACAGCTTCACCACATTCTGCACATACACAGCCTGGATGTGGCCTGGCAAAGTGGTGACCTTGGGCTGCAGCATGGCCTCCAGGGTCTGGTGGGGCTCCTGCAGGTGCCTGATGGCAGGGAGAGGGTGAACAGAGAAGGGGGGTCATGCGCTCTGCTAAAGGGGGGGCTACTCCCAGCATCAGGGGTTGAGGGAGGGGATTTAAGGGAAAAAATCATGGCAACAATGTGACAATCACAGAGTAGCTAAAAAGAAAAGAGTTAAGAGAAAAAAGGGAAGGACACCATTCACCAGCAAGAATGTGGTGATGAACAGCCTGAAACGGACAAGGACAGGAAGAAAATCTGAGGAAAAAAACCCATGCACGTGAGGATGGTCACAAAGCTTACAGGGACTTTTCCCTAATGAGAAAGCAGCAGTGATGCTGCCAGTGCAGAGGTGGGAGCGCTCTGTGATGGGGAAACCAGGTCTGCAGACTAGGCTTTGGTGTGGCAGATGCCAGGGAGAGGACGAGTCTGCCGAACACGTTCCCTCATCCTTTCTTCTCGTGAGCACAGGCCCCAGGAGCCCGTTGGCGCCCACTCACTCTGAGAACTCCCCACAGATCCAGGCAGCGGCGTAGAGCACCTCACAGATCCCATTGCGCTGGGTGCTACTGGCCACCAGATGAGTGCTGTCAAGCAGCACAGACATTTGTGACACGGCGAACTTTCGGATGGCCTTCACTCGGATGGCCACATCTAGCATCTGTGCAGCAATGAGGTGGCCGTGGCGAGTGCCTTCTAGCCGGGTCAGCTCCACCAGGATGCTGATGTACCTGCAGAAGGGAGCCATTGAGACATGCCCACCAGGAGGCTGGTCCCTATGTCCCCTGGGCTATGGATGCATGGGGACGTACCATTCAAAGTTTGTGATGTGTTGGTAGTTGGACTGGCTACAGATGTCAATGATCTTTGTAAGCAGCTCGTCCCGGTAGGTTGTGCCCTCCGCCTTGTCCACGTGGGTCATCAGCTTCTTGACAATCTCCATCAGGTTCTTCTTAGACACCTGTGGGGGGGCCTTGTGAGAGAGGGGTTGGGCAAGGGAACACAGAGAATGACAGAACCGACCCCGGAGGGGCACACACCATTCCATACAGGAGGTCGAGGGCCCGCAGCCGGATGGACTCGTCCTTGTCATCCAGACACTGCAGAACGAGGTCTTTGTGGGCCTGCACAGACTTGGGGTGCGTTCTCAGGATCTTGGACATGGCCAACAGCCCCAGGTATTTCACTGAGGAGACAGTGAGACACGGTTAAACCTGAACACACAGCAAAAGGCTTCAGGGCTGACACAGAAGAGAGGCCAAGTCTGCAGATGGCCTGCCACCTGGCCCTAACCACCTGGGTGCACTGAGAACATGTTTCACTGCTGGCCCCTTCACTGCACCCTCTAGAACACCCTTCAGGCCATGTCCAGCCTGAAGCCTGTTCTGTAAATGAAGTTGAACTGGCACAAGGCCACCCGTTACTTAAATGTTGACTGAAGTCGGCTTTTAAGCTATAAGAGCAGAGACTATATAACTGCAAAACTGAAGACTTATTGGCTGTCCCTGCTCTAAACAGATCTGACCTCAAAAAGAGCAGTCAACATGCCGGGGCCTTAGAAGCCCTGGCCACCGCAGTCAGGCACTAGGCGGTGTCACTGGCTGGAATCTCTCAACAGAACACATTTACAACAGAAGAGGGCACACAAGACCAGCAGGGTTGCTCCATGTCTGTCAGAAAGACATCAAGGAGCTGTGAGCTGCCATATCTAATTAATGACAAGAAAGTCTCATGCACCCAGCAGGAATGCACACAGCTCTACAAAGGGGAGCGACTTACAGTTTTGGTCCGAGTCTTCTATTAATATCCTTAACTTCTGAACACAGAGCTGCAAACGGGGAGATGACACTGGTTACATCTCCTGAAGCAATGATGAATGCAGTGAACTCCAGCCTGCCCCACACCCCTATGAACCAGGGGGCCTCTGCACACCACGGCCTCCATACTACGGAGCACCCAGTTGAGCTCAGGAGGACTGTTTGTAAACACCACTGAGGACAGAGAGACAGTAGATACCCAATGTAGATGCATCTTACAGATGGGCAGTGAGAGCACCCACAGAAACATGCAAGGACACCCTGGCACTTTCCATGGGTGCTCACATGAGGACACAGGACAGCACAGCGATGCCTTCTGGGGCAAGGATGAGATCCGGGGACCTACTTATATGTTACTTATGTAATAAAAATAAACTTGAACCCCCAAAATAATGGAGTGACCATCGCAACGGTCCCCAGGCCACTCAGGGAGCCCATGGGACTCTGTGCTCCAGGGTGAACACAGCATTTACAGGGGTCACAAAGAAGATAGAGATCCAGGATGGGGAAAGACCTGAGAACAGGGGACAAGACATAGGCACAGGTTCAGGTTTCTGCAAGGAGAGCCAGGAGCTCCTAAAGAACTCAGAGCTGTACCAGGGCAGTCGAACAGGTATGGCCACTGGCTTGCTCCCTCTTAGGCATAGTCCAGGGTGCAGGGCACCAGGCATGAAGGATGGGGACATACGAGGGTGGGCCAGCATCTGTCAGATCACAGGAGCAGGAGGCTTCCAGGGCAGGGACACTGAAGGGAGAAGAGGCCCAGACGATGGCAGAGCCTCAGGACCCTGTGGCATGTGTCTGGCCCGGGACATACCTGGATGCTGGCACTGTGATTAGGCATGCCGGAGGACAGGGAGATGAGAACTGAAACAGACAACCTTCAGTTAAGAGCCTGGCAGGCTGACATCCACTCAACATGTCCAGTGTGTGTTTGGGGGGAGGGACCCAAATACACACTGGACATGTTGAGTGGGAAATACCATCACATTGAGAACTGCTTGGCCCAGCTGGTGTTTGTGCAGGAGGATTAACACAGCAGCCTGACCACTCTCCCTGGGAAGGCAGGCTTGCAAGTCTGTCAAGGCTGGTCCTCAGAAACAGAGTCCAGGAACTGAACTGATGGTGGGGTGGGGGGCAGGAGAGGAGCACTCCCTGTCCCTAAACTTCACAAACCCATGGTTTATGTGGAACACCTGCACTTATCCTGGAGTCTGGACCTCGCACATTCTGGGCAGAGGCGCCTGTGTGAGACCCAGTGAAAACCCTGGGTGCTGTGTCTCTGTGGTCAAGAGAAAATCAAAGCCCTAAGAGTACAGGCATCTTTGTCCAGGGTAGTTCCATAGAGCTCAGACCACACTGTCATGCCTGGTGCTCAGCACAATCACATGAGACCCTTTGCCTCTGCAATGTGCCAGCCCCTGGACAACCTGACCAAGGCCACTGCCCTCCCAGTAACCCCAATTGCTCCACCTACCTCCAGGGCCATCTCTGATCCTGCCATGCCCCATTGACTTTCCAAATGTAGGAGACTACTCTCTGGGATCTGTGGTCACCATCTCCAGGCACTGGCCTGCCCTGCATGCCACCCCTTTCTCTCCAGAACTGTCATCAACCCTTAGGGATACTCATGGCCCAGGCCACACAGCTATAGGCACGGAGCACAGACCCTGGGCCAGCTTCCTGTGATTCACTGAATTGAAGGTTGTCCATGGGTCCAGGATGAAGGACCACGAGACTGCTTCTCAACAGCTTTGGGCAGGGACGGGCAGAGACAGGCAGGCAGTGCGAAGCTGAGTCCCCTGAGCCTCCAGCTCTCACTGCCCATCTGTAAGATGCCCAGCTATAGCAACACAAGGTTCAGAAGTTGAACCAGGAGATAGCCAGCCGGCCCGGGAGTAACAACTTGAGTTCCAACAGATACAGTGGGGAGAGAGACTGTAAGTCCTCAATGGTGTGAATACCCATCAGCAGTGTTTTGCATGGCCCTGGGCCAAGTCCTGACCCTAACAAACGGCTTCTCAGAAGACCTTCTGAGGAGCAGCCATGATGGCACTGCACAAAGTCTGTGTTGTAGATTCCTACACCTAAGTACCTACAGAGTGCGACTGTAATGGATGGGACAAAAATAGCAGGATTGGACACTGGAGGCCGGTGAGGGCAGTGGACTCTGGCTGTGACACTTCCCATGGGGCTGGGAGTGGTTCAGAGATGGACTAAACATATAGCACTGAGACCAGGTGGGAATCGGGTGGAGAAGGTTGGGAATCTGCAACTCCAGGTGACCTTGTATACACTGGTGGGGGCTGGGGATGGCCATCAGGGACCAGCCCGTCCCAGGCCCCATCACCAGGATGGGCACTCTCTTGTCCCACCTGAGACCCCATGAAGTGGTAGTGGGGTAGGGCCTCCAACTAAGGACAGCCATCTGTTTCAGAACCAGGTAACTGTGGTTCTTACCTGCGATGACAGTGTTCACACATTCGTAGAGAAGGGACATGGCAGATGTGCTGGAGGAGGAACAAAGAGACGTGAGAACAGTGATGTGCTATTCTGAGAGACACAAGTAGACCCCAGTGCACTGCATCTGAAAAAATATGGTCATGTCAGCAATGGGTCCATGACAGCTAAAGTCGGAAAGTCACATCGGATATGGCTTCACCCTTTGGCCCAATCCCCCCACTCTCCCTGCTCCAAGGTGGGGCTAGGGTGGGTGTTCTGGCTCTTTTCCATGCTCCTGGCATCTGGTATCTCTGCCTGGTCAGTGAGGCCCAGAGGCTGCTCTCTCACCTCAGTCATCAGAATGCTCTGAAGGACAAGAGCATCCCATCCACTCACCACAGGCAACCTGCAACACTCCCTCCACAGGAGCCTATTCCCTTAATCTTCCAACTGTGCAACATCCATGAGGGAAAGTCAAATTCCCCACTTGCTCTGGCAGCACAAAGACAATTCTACCAGTCAGAACACCACTGCCGGTTCTACTGATGGAGGAGCCTGAGGGGCAGGCAGACATGGCCACACACAGGCAGGCAGATCACAGAAGTCCATGGCCCTAACATCTCCGCCCCCGCCCAGGGTACCTAGGGAAATGTGAGCACAGCACAGACCTACAACTAAGGTGGAGACCAAGTACATCTACTCAGCTGATATTCTCACAAGTGATGCTCTCCAGCTTAATCACCCAAACCCCAGAGTATAGAGGCCGCATGTTCCAGGAGCAGGGACATTCAGAGCCAGTCCACATACCCAGTCACAAAACTAATGGCTCCTTGCTAATCTCTGAAAACCACAGCTATGATGTAAACTCCATGATTGGTTATTTATATAAAACCCCAAAAGTCCCACGCCCAGACACCTGTTGTACCTAATTATCTTGGAACACCTAATTGGTTTATGCACTAGTAGCCCAAAGCCCAGGGGATGTCTTGAGGCCTGGACCTCATGGGGAGGAGCATGTGGCTATGATGAGCATGGGGAAAAGGCATCCAGCACCAGCAGAGGGAGCCACAAGCTATGGATTGCTGACAGCCCAAACGGGGTATGCAGGGCCAATCAGAAACAGAATCTGACATTGTCCTGCACTAGAGATTGGGAGTTGCAGCAGATCTACCTAATACATAGACACAAACCCAAAAAGGCAGCCAAATGGGGAGACAAAAAACAACCCCCAAATGAAAGAGCATGGAGACCCTGACTACCACCAACTGGATCCCTGTAAGATCAGAGGGCTCCTCATCAATAAGGGGGGCAGGGATCTTTAGCAGGCTGACCATTCAGTGTGCAGGGACCCTGCTTATTTATGCCTGGCATTGAGCCCATCCATCACCTGTGGGAACAGCTCAAACCCAAACCCCTTGGAGCCCTCACCACTATCACTTCCCAGAGAAAATGACCTCATGGCTCCAGTTCCTCCTGCTGCCCTCATCCACCTCACTGGGGGACCCTGGCAGCAGATCTACTGAACTACCTGCCATTTGGCCCCCACGATTCAACTGCAGGCATCTTAAGTGGCATGGCAGATCTTAAAACACGATCTGACAACAGACAAACTAACAACAACACGGTCATTTAAGGCCTTCACCATGATTGCCAAAGTCCACTATGAGCAAGAGGCTGAGTGAGTACCTTTCTTCATTTTCCTTTGTTTGTGTTGTTTTAAAAACAGAATGAGGGAAAGCCAGCCCAGCCTGGTCCCAGGAGGGGCAGCAGGTACCGAGGCACAGTTTTTCATCTGCAGCAAAGGCACAATGTGTGTGTTTGCTTTTCCATCCCAAGACTTTCCTTGGGTTTACCCGTCCCACATGTCGACAGTCTCCCAGGGAGCACAGGCTTGCCCACAGCAGGTGTGCCAAGGACAGGTGTGTGTGTGTGTGTGTGGTACTGGGGACAGGCCCCCGAGGCTTACCTGTGGATCAGGTTGGTGAGAGGCTCGATCAGCTTCTTGCCCAACCTTGGCTCCAAGGGGGTCAGAGCACCAAACTAGGGGATGAGAGGCCCAGGTCACAGGCAGCAAGAGCAGGATAGGCACATTTGGGATTCCACACGACCATGCTGACCAACTCCAACCCCCACCCCCTCCCAGCACTGAGAGTTCCCAGGACACCCCCATGGTCTTTCCACACACGAGAAGAAGGAAAGTTGGGAACACTTACGAGTTTGATGATTTTAATGAGGACCCAATTGTTTGTCGAGGAGGTCATCAGCTTGAAGAATAGTGGGGCCAGGGAAAGGTAGTTTTTGGGGTTGCGTCTGGCCAGCTCACAGATGACATTGACTGCCGCCGACTGGACCCCTGTGAGATCAGAGGGGTTGAGCATATGTGAGGAGCAGATGGCCCCTTCCCAAAATCCAGCTCCCCCTCCCAACGTGTGGGAATATAATGAAGGCCATCTGTACTGGCCAGCTCCGCAATCGAGGAAGGGCCAAAAAGAAACTGCACTCGAATGTGACCCGGGCTGTAAATAGCTGGCATTTTTATCTCACAGCTCATGCACGAGCACGTCTACCCTGCATGCCGTTTGCTCTGTTTTCTGTACTCTATACAACCCTGTGCTGCAAAAGCTTGTGTTGTGGAGACTTCACCAGTTGGCTACCCACAGTGCATACACAAGTTCTAATAAACTCATGTCTTTCTCAGCCAGTCCTCCAGGTTATTTCTTCAGGACCGGCAAACAATACGTTGAGGCCTTCTTGGATCTTGGCACTTTACATAAAGGAGGTCCTCATCACTAAGGGATGGGGTCCTCAGCAGGCTGACCATTCTGTGTGCAGGGTTCCTGCTTATGCCTGGCACTGCACCCATCACCTATGGGCAATGCTCAAAACCCCAATCCCTTGGGGCTCTGACCACCATTGCTCCCAGAGGAGAGGACCCAAGGCTGTGAGGTGGGTCCCCGTAGGATCAAAGTAATCCCTGGAACAAGATGCCCACCACACGAAGTGACTGTACTCCCCTCCACCTGACGGCAACCACTCTCGCCCCTAGACCACCATGTCTGCTGCCTTGGCTGCTATTTCTCCAGCCAGAACTTTCTACACCTATAATTCTCTGTGATGCACAGCAGATTCCCTGAGAAGAATCAGAACCCACAGTGGATTTAGAAAGGCTAGTTTGCACCTGCTCAGCCCAGACACGGAAGGAGTGAGAAAGTGATGGGAGGAATGAGGGCTGGAATAAGCCCCCCGGTGTAGGATGGGAGTTGAGGCATTGTAATAAACGCATGACTATTAATATGCAGACAGACAGGCCCCTGACCAGGGTGTTGGTGTCTGCTGAGGGTCTAGGAGATTGAATCCCCAGCAGCATGAGCACACTGAGTGTCCCAACCTCGGTTTCTAAATCCCACACCAATAAATGGGACTAGGGCTGCTTGAAGACATGGTGGATTCCAGGGCTGAACCTGCCTCTTGTGCCGGAAAATAAACAGGTACAGGGAGGATGGGTTTGCAGAACAGGGTTCCCGGGACCTAGTGTCCTCAACTCCTTCCTCACAACACCCTCCACCAGGTTCTAGATCAGGGGTGGGCAAACTTTTTTTTTTTTTTTTTAAATATATTTTATTGATATTTCACAGAGAGAGGAAGGGAGAGGGATAGAGTGCTAGAAACATCGATCAGCTGCCTCCTGCACACCTCCCACTGAGGATGTGCCCGCAACCAAGGTACATGCCCTTGACCGGAATCGAACCTGGGACCTTTCAGACCGCAGGCCGACGCTCTATCCACTGAGCCAAACCGGTTTCGGCTGGGCCAACTTTTTGACTCGAGGGCCACAATGGGTTCTTAAACTGGACCGGAGGGCCGGAACAAAAGCATGGATGGAGTGTTTGTGTGAACTAATATAAATTCAAAGTAAAGGAGCAGAGGGGAGAGCAAGAGAACCGGATAGAACAGCCGGATCCGGCCCGTGGGCCGTAGTTTGCCCAAGGCTGTTCTAGATACTGGAAAAATGCCACAACCCAGTACAATCCTCATCTTATCTCAAATCAACAAACCAGGGTCAGGGTCCTCCAGCTTCTCTTTCAGGCGGGGGAAGGCAGGGCGCAGAGACTCAGGGTACTTCAGGAACACCTTGTACATGATCAGCACAGCCTTCTTCCGGATGTACGGCTTGGTGTGTGACATCTGTGGGAGCAGAGGGCCATCAGGCTTCTCTCAGCACTACATCCTGTGCACCTACCCTGTACACCTGCACTGCTCACCTTCCATACTGCACTGCTCACCTTCCACACCTCCTACCCATGACTTACCTCCCCACACCTGCCCTGCTCACCTGTTGTGCACATCTCTGTGCTCACCTCCCACACCCACTACTCATGTCTCACCTTCCCACACCTGCATGTTCACCTCTCACACTGCCTTGCTCACGTCCTACGCCTGCCCGTGCCTCACCTCCATTTCCCAAAGGAAAACCCTCTCTCTAGCTTCCAACTTTCAAGCCCCACCAAGCCCAGGTATCACACAATAGTGTGCTAGGTGGGATGAAAACCTGTCTACCTGTGTCCATGACCCTAGGCTTGACCTCCAGAGTCCGAGACCCTCTCCATGGACTCACTGAGAAGCTAGTGGGGAGATTGGGGCAGAGAAGGTGAAAAGAACTTCACAATGGAAAGAGAGCCTGCCCATCAATGTTGGCCTCAGGTTATCCAGGCTGCCAAGACTTGTCCCTAGACCAGGATGCTGAGGAACGTTTCCAGATTCCCCTCACCTGGGCCTCAGTCTGCTCTGTGCCTCCACATTCCATAGCCCTGGAGCTCTGTCCTCCTCGGACTATGTTCCTGCCATGAAGGCCTCTTGGCCAGGTGGGCACACTCATCACCTGTCAAGGCCCCAGGGAGCCACCCCCTAAGAAAGCTGTCCCAGACCCCCATGACCTGGTACCAACGTGCACCATAAGCAACTCACTAACACCCCTCTGTGGGATCATATCACCTAGTCTGAGTCATCACACTTTCTAAAAGCACCAAATAGTCAGTATTTTTGGCTTGATGGGCCAAAGATTTCTGTCCAACTACTTGGTTCTGCCTCTGAGCTCTGAACCCACTATAGATACCAAGTAAATGAATGGCAGGGTCACGTACAGATACAAGGATTTACAACAGATGGCTGTAGTGTGCTGGCCCCTGATCTAAAACCTGACTGCACTGACAGTCCTTGAGGTCATGAGCTGAGGCCTGCCCACCAGCAAGCACAGCAAACAGGCTGACTGTGTAAGGCCAGAATTACCTTTTGATCATGTGGCATTAACACGATCAAAAGAAGTGTGTGTGCGCGCACGCGTGCACACACACACACACACACACACACACGCAGTTGGTGAACTAGTGCACAGTTAGTGTCTCTGAGGGCCATGATTTCTAGGAGGCCATCCATATTTAGAATGAACTTCCAGATGCCCCAGAGATCAGAACTAGTTGGGGTTATGCCTTTCAGATCAAATAAACTGTGAGAAGTCAAATTGTAAACAGACAGAAACAAATGGCCTTAGGGGTGGAGAAGGAAGAAGATAACCCTGACCACACTGCTTGTTGAGACAACCGATACCATCACCTATACCTCAATAAGAGAGTAACTGTCAGGTCACACACCTGATCTCAAGGGTGAAGACCCTCAGCTAGACCACACCTGCCAGTGATACACCCCTTCCCCAAGCAGAACTATTTCAAAGGAGGTGAAGTAAGAATTTGAGAATGATAGTGGCCACCAGATGATGAAGATGAAGACAGTGACTTGGTTTCCCCCTCTCATCCCAGGGATCCAGACCTATTTCCATATGCCTGAGTGTTCTTAGTGTGACAATTTAGCCTCAGTTTTCCAGGCATCCATGAGTTTCAAATTGCACACTCACAAACTCACCAATGTCATGATGTCGTTGGCCAAGTCTCTGGCAAGATCTGGGGTAACAAAACAGGACAGTCCAGTCAGTGCAACACCAGTGTCGTACTGGCTGGGGCTGCTCAGGTCCTGGAAAGAAAGGAAGAAGGGTTAGGGGCAGGCGCCAATCATGCATCACCCAGGTCCCCGCTGTGCCCCCGCCATCCCAAGGAGTAACACACTGCAGCCAGTTCCTGTCATTGAGAGAAGACCTGGAATAGATATAAGAGGAGGGTTGCACCTCACTCCTGACACAGCCCCATGTCTCAGGGATGCGACTAGGGCTGAGCTCCCTGCCTGTGAACCCAGGGCAGAGGAGATGGTGTGGCCAGCCAGTCCCACCCACCCACTGGGAGCCCCTCTACCTCCATTGGGGTGTCTCCCCTTCAACAGCCAGGAATCATTCCTCTGGGCCCCTCCTCAAAGCAGAAAGTTAGACCTATGCCTCATCCTCGAGGTGAACAGGAAAACCAGCCACAAAGAAGAACACATACCTAACCCCATGTCCCCACAATGTCACTCACCTGCTGCCCTCAATCTCTAGTTCTAAGACCAACCGCAGAAGTACCTCATGTTAACATTAGGCAAGTATTCTTTTTATATCACAAACTTATTTTTGTGGAGACATTTTCTAAGGAACCTCTCAAAACATTTTATACGTGCATATGTGGTAAAAAAAAACAAAAAACAATACTGATGCATTTTAAGAGTTCAGCTTCTAGACTATGCTAATAATATGAAAATTACTGGCTTTTAAAATCCACTCCAACCAAGGCTGATGAGATAAAAACACAGCAGAACTCACAGTACAGAACTCGGTCCCTGACTGGCGGACTTTCCATCTCAGAGTGATTCACAAAGGGCCAAGCAGAGGGTGGACACTATGGAGAAATGCCACGAGGCTTCTCAAAAATGGAGGATTGGGAAGAGGACACTGGTGGGCAGGTCTGTAGCAGTCGTGCTCAAAAGTCTCAGGTTCATTTAAAATGGCATGCACAGGGACTGCCAACATTGGGGATGTGAATGGAGAGGAATGGCAGTGGCAGACAGGGCCGGGGCTGCATAAAGAGAGGACCCTGTGAGTGAAGCTGAGATGACAACAGGCAGAGGGGGCAGTGGTGGTGGTTAAAGTCACCAGCCCAGATGTTACTATATCATCTGCTTTATTACGAGGACATTCTCAGGCTTGGGCCATCTCTCCAACAGAGCAAATCTAGGTGACCTGTCTCTAACACATCTTAATGTGAATCAGTGACAAATCTCTGTCTAAATCAAGGTGGTAAGGTTGTGCAGAGAGGGCCAGCAGGAAAACCAAAACTGGGCCTCAGCAGGTGGGCTGGTGTTGGGTACCCAGAGCCCCTCCACCCTCCTGCAACCCTCCCATTTACTGTCCCAACATCCTACACCCAAAGTGCTTCTACAGTCCTTCCCCTCCTCTCCAAGGCCACTACCAGTTAAGCTTGCCCCTCATCACCCCATGGCATCTGATACCCAGCACTGCTGCGCAACCTGGCCCACAACCACGCATCTCACCCCACACCCCAAGCCCTCAAGAACTGCAAGCGTAGCAGTTAAGATCTCAGACCCACATCTTATCCATGCCAACACCAGTACCTAGCTAGTGCCAGCACAGCCAACCTGCCTGCTCACAGTGTTCACCCAAGAGCCCATTCCTAGGTCACCATGTGGGATGACCAGAGCTCATGAGTGAGGACATTGTGGCTTGGACCAGAGTCACTGAGAGCCTGGGGCTACTGCCTCCAATGTGTGGCTTGGGGTCAGGAAAGGATGACACCCCCTCTGACCACAGGAAACAAAAGATGTTCAAAGTACTGGGGCCAAGGAGGACATTTTTTCAGTCAATGGCCTTCAAAGCCCATTTCAAAACAAACTTACACATAACTGAAATATAAACATAGTATGACGCAAAAGACATACTGGGAAACCAGCATACTGGGAAGGGCATGCAACCTCAACACAGGCACTCCTGCAAGAGGGACAGGACTGGAGAGAAGAGTGACCATGAAAGGAGCCCTCCAATGCCAAGAAATAAAAAGAAGAGGGCAGTCCAGCAAGCTTCCACCTCTCCCTCTTGCCCAGGCAAAAAGGCAGACCTGCTCTGCCATGTGTGGGTGTGTCTTGGGAATGATGTGACCAAGGGCAGAAGACTCTGCTCGATAAGAGAACTGTGACTGTGAGATCTCGCTGACCTTAGTGCTTTCTATTCACATGTAAGTGACAGAAAAACCAGAGCTGGAGAACAGACATTCATGTAGGGACCCAAAGGAACCCAGCCACAGAGCCAAGGAGACCATGGGGCCTACAGGAAGGGCAGCCTACCTTGCGAATCTGGTTTGTAGTCAGCATGATGACATCGGTCCCTTCGTGAAAGCACTGGGAAGCAGCAAGGTAGCCAATGCGCTGTTGAATTGAACAAAAGAAGGCATCAGAGATGATACAAGGGGACCATGCAGTATTCCTAGAGGCTCCCAGCCCTTCGCCTGATCTTGGCACCAAGCAGCCCTCAGCCTGGGGGTCACAGGTGGGTGGGCACAGGGAAGTCATTCAAAAACCAAGCTGGGAGTCTTTAAAACTCCAGAGGGAGTATATGGTCTTTGAAATACAATGCTCCTTTAAGGTTTGCCAAACCATGGAGTCCTGTTACTAATGATACCTTTTCACTTGTCAGCCAGGAATTGCTTTTATGATCTCATGCAGTAAGTTATCCTAAGCACTGGTTTTCTTAGGATTCAAATCTCTCAGCTAGGCTGATGCAGCTACCTTGTCACACTCACACATGTATATGATGCTTTAAGACACATGCAGAGCACCACCACAATTTTGGCAAGTGTAGCATTTCATTTCAAGAGAAGCCAGCAGGCAGGACGACCATGTCCTTTAGAGGGAACCTAGGCTTGATCACAGCAGAGACTCACAGGCAGGGCCCCAGGGTTGGAAACACTGCTTGGTTGGTGTGCATTGTCATCGAAAACTGAGCCAAACCAGGAAAATTCCAGAATACCCACAAATGTGCCAGGGTGTGAAAAATAGTTTTTCAGAATATGTACTAATACAGGAGGCATGTTTATATTACAACTAGAGCCTGGTGCACGGATTTGTGCACCGGTGGGGTCCCTTAGCATGGCCTGAGGAGATGGGGCGGGGGATCGGGCTGAAACTGGCATCCTACATACCCCAAGGGATATAGTAGTGCGCAAAGCAGGTGGCCGGGGAGGAGCCACTACAGCTCATCTTGGCCCCGTTCATCCCAGTCAGCCGAGCGTCTGCCCCCCCTTCCTCCCCCCCACATCTCCTGGTCTGCCACACCCAGCTATAGAGAAGTGGGTCCCTGGGACAGAGCTCCCACGGCCTCACTAGGGGTGCAGACTGAGGCTCGGAGAAGTGGGTGAGTGCTCGAGAGGTGCCTGGGGCGGACTGGAGAGTTGTGGTAGCTGCACACCGTCCTGCAAGTCCTGGGGGTGGCTCCAGTCTGATAGGAGGAGGTGGGTGCTAGGGACGAAGTTCATGGTCTCTTTTTTCCCTCCCTCCATCCCTCAGTCCTGGCTGCCCAGGCAGGAGGCAACCAGAGGGGTTGATGGGGGTCAGGGGCCCTGCGCCTCTGGAGTGGTGGAATTTGGGCTGATGGCCCAGTCTCCCAATGCTAACTGCAGCTCAGACCCACTTGCTTGCGATCTTTCACAGATTCAATTGCCTGTTTCCTTTTTCATCTGCCCAAGTTGACTGCCCCCCGATGGTCAGTGCATGTTACCGACCAGTCGCTTAGGCTTTTATATATATAGATATCAAGTGAGAAGAAAATAGTGTCCCAAATTACTCACGAGTAGTATCCCTCAGAAAATGACTGAGAGCACAGGACAATGTGATGAGTGATGGCCTCTGGGTGACATAATCAGTGCTTGTTTTCTTGAAGAGTAATGAATTCATTTTAATTTGTATTTAAAAATATATAACCAGCCTGGCTGGCATGGCTCAGTAGTTGAGCATCAACCTATGAACCAGGAGGTCAGGGTTCGATTCCCAGTCAGGGCACATGACAGGGCTGCAGGCTCAATCCTCAGTGGGGTGTATGCAAGAGGCAGCCCATCATTGAATCTCTCTCATCATTGATGTTTCTATCTCTCTCCCTCTCCCTTCCTCTCTGAAATCAGTAAATGTATATATATATATATATATATATATACACACACATACACACACACACACACACACACACATATATAAAGTCAATCTTATAAACCCATAATTTCACTTAAAATTGATATTATGTAAATAGCATTAATAATCTGACAAAATCTGGAAATGTGATGTTTGAATGGCTAGTTTGACTGAAAGAGGTAACTACTTTTTTATTTTGTTTTTTCACAGTGCAACCTCTGTCCATAGGATGGACCTCAGGAATGCCCAGGGGACTTCCCCTTCTCCACCAGGGACCTGCTTTGCCCAAGTCCCCATCACCACAGGGTTCAGGCTCCAAAGCAAGCTCACCTTGAACGTGAACTTGGAGGCACTCATCACTTCTATGATGTTGAAGGCAGCCCAGCTGATGTCGTATCCCAACATTTGCAACTGTTGGGAGAGAAACAGTGACTCACAAGCCTAAACCCTAACATCCAGCATCCCAGCTCTCAGAAGGACACATGCCACTCGCACTCTGAACATGCAGGCTTACCCAACACACAACCCGGGCATTTCATTTTTCCTGACCAGTTAAATCTTCATATTAAAGACTACAGGGACGGATTAGTAACAAACACTATAGGATGATGAACGTATGTAGCTGAAATCCTAGCATCCTGTGTATTGGTTAAAATCCTCTACAATGATATTCATGAAACCTACATGACTCTGACTAAGAAAGAGGTGGGGGGGCAGGGGGGGGTGCATGGCCCAGGCTCCCACACCAAGCAGGGACCACAGCCAGATAAGGTACACTGCAGAAAACCCACCCAGGATGGTCCAGAGCTCCACCCACCAGGCTCCTCAGCATGGCCTGAAGGGGAGCGAGGCCAGATGGGTCCGGGGCTGCACCATGCTCTGTGCACCTGATAATCATTGCTCACCCCTCCCTTGACTCTTAAGAATTAGCCTTGTATGCTGGAGGCCAGTGCCTGGAGCTGATGGCATCAATCAATGTTTGGCAGGTGGACAAGTGATGGACAGACAGAAAAATGGATGGACAGACAGAGAAATGGATGGTGGACAGAGAGATGGAGGAATAGATGGCTTGATGTTGGAGTTGATAATAGCACCAGGGGTGCAGGACAAGGGCACTGTGCAGAAGCGCCGCCTGAGCACTCACATACGTCAGCTTGCAGACGGCATTTGCTTTGACTGCGATGTTGTCCTGCTTCAGCTCTTGCTTAATTTCATCAATGCACTGAGAGATATACTTTGCCTAAAAGGAAAAAAAATTTTGAGAAATTATGAGTGCCTGGCTAAAATAGTTACAAATAATTATTTCAGAAAGAAGCCAGACCCAAAACAAAAACCCACAGAGCATTTGATTTATGTGAAAAGCCACATAGTATTTCATTTATGTGAAAAGTCCACAGCAGGCAAATCCAGAGAGACAGGTCCTAAAACTGGTTTTGTGATAGTGGCACGACTGTGATATACTAAAAACCACTGAATTTTAAAAAGCCATTTCATTTTGGTAAATATTTTTTTTTTTTATCTTCACTGGAGGACATGCTGAGGGAGGGAGAGAGGGAGAAAAGGATAGAAAGAGAAGAGAGAGAAACATCAATCAGTTGTCTTCTATATTTGCCCTGATCAGGGATCAAAACCACAACCCAGGCATATACCTTGACCAGGATTGAACCGGCAACCTTTCGGTGCACAGGATGACACTCAACCTACTGAGCCACTCAGGCTGGGCTTTTTAAATTTTTTAAAAATTTACTGATTTTAGACAGAGAGAGGAAGGGAGAAGGCGAGGGCCGGGGGGGAGAAAAAGAGAGAGAGAGACAGGGAGGGAGAGGGAAAGAAAGAAACATTGACTTGTTCTACTTATTTATTAATTCATTAGTTGCTTTTTGTATGTGCCCTGACTGGGGACCTGAAACCTTGAAGTATGAGGATGATGCTCTAACCAGCTGAGCTACACTGCCAGGGCCTAAAAAACCATTTCATTTGGATAGAATGCCTGTGATTCCTTCACCATCCTCCTCCTGAGGGCAGGGAGGGCCAGGGGAGTGCCAATGGAACAAGAGTGGTTGGTGAGGGGGAGAATGGGCCAGGCCCTGCAGCCTCCCAGGAACAGTGTTAAGGCGCACAAAGCATAGTAGGCCAGATTGTATCGGGGCTGTGACCAGCATGGAGGTACAGATAAGGAGCCAGGCTGGGGGAAGATTGGCTGTGAGAAGACACCTCCTTCCCTTAGGAACCCAGGAATCCAGTTGCTCCCAAGGAACGGGGCATCAACCACACTCAGCCAGCTCCTCCCTGCCAAGCTCTCCAGTCCCCTCTAAGCATGTCACATCAGGACAGCCTCTCCTAAAGCAGCACAGGCTTGACTAAGCATCTCTGTCTGTGGCTTCCTTGCCTCTCTCTGAGCATGATGTCAGGATCATCCAAGCTGCAGCAAGCATCAGTGCTTCATTCCAGTTCTACCATGTGCATGTGGATAACACTGTTTCTATCCATTCCCCCGTGGACACTTGGATTTTTCTCACTTTTTGCCTCTTGTGAATAGTGCTATTATGGTCATTTGTGTACAGGTGTTAGTGTGCATGTATGTTTTCAGTTCTTTTGGGTTTCCTTGCTAACTCAGAACATCTCCTAAAACACCATTCAAAAAGGTTAGACCTGCCCCTAGCTGGTTTGGCTCAGTGGATAGAGGGATAGAGCGTCGGCCTGCAGACCAAAGGGTCCCAGGTTCAATTCCAGTCAAGGGCACGTACCTTAATTGCAGGTTCCTCCCCAGCCCCAGCCCTGGTCAGGGCTCATGCAAGAGGCAACCAATCGATGTGCTTCTCTCACATCAATGTTTTTGTCTTTCCCTCTCTCTTTCACTCTCCCTAAAAATCAATGGAAAAATATCCTCAGGTGAGGATTAATAAAAAACAAAAACCAACAAACAAAAACACACACAAAAGTTAGACCTGAAGCAATACCAATCCACAAGGTCCAGAGCAACTGATGTACCCACTGGGAGAGGCATGGCACAGCCTCCTATCACCCCAGGAGATACGCCAGGGCAGCCCCAAACAGAACTGAAACCTGCTGCCAGGCAAGGAGCAGTCACCATGGGTCAGAATGGGTCTGTCCAGCACTCCATGAAGTATGAGGAGCCCCCGTCAGCAACAATAGCTTGTCCAGCTGGCGGCAGGATTCCATGTTCCCCTGCTGCACCACCTAGAGAGCCTGCCTCCCAGAGACAGGGCAGAAAGCACGCAAAGCAATAGCAGATAGCGGGCTCCTGTTCCACATGTCCCGCATGTTACCACGCATGCTCCAGGCTCAGTTCTTCGAGGGTAGCCCTAGGGACACCCACCATTCACATGCCACCCTGGACCACACTCTCAGACCCTCAGCCACCAGCAGTCTCACAGGGCAAAGAACTACTCAAGTGCCCTCAGCCACAGAATATTTTATGAATATTTTATGATCAAGAGTTGGTACAATGGAACAACTGTCACCATATCCTTCCAATGGGCTTCAGATTACTAAATCCTGCTCAGGGGACCTCAGCTCCCTGTCCCTCTACACAAATGACTCCTTCCTGCCCCCTGGATCAGGATTATTAATGATTTAAAAGGGAAAGAATAAGACGACAATCACAAGTGTTGGAGAAATCAGCCACACACAGTGAATGGGGAGTGAATAGTGCAGACATTAATAGAAGACAATGTAGCTCCTCAAAAGGGTGAACACAGTGCCCACTCTCAGGTAGACCCCTAAGAACACTGAAACAGGTGCTCAAACATACACTGGCACCTGGATATACAACCTGTGACAGCCCCAAAGCAGAAACAACCCAAATATTCACTGGCTGATAATACACAATGTGGTTCACCTGCCTATGGCAGCTTTCAGGAGGGCTGGGCAGGGTCCACTTCCGGTAATGTCTGAGCAGTTCCCACCATACTAAGGCCCCTACAAATACTGTTTACAACAACTATCCAGACACACTGGAGTACAAGCAAAAGCACTGCAGAATGTCCTGTTCTTCATAGCTTTTATATTTCCTTATTTTTAACATACTTTTTATTGATTTCAGAGAGGAAGGGAGAAGGAGAGATAGAAACATCAATGAGAGAGAGTCACTGATCGGCTGCCTCCTGCACACTCCACATTGGGGATCGAGCCCGCAACCCAGGCAATGTGCCCCGACCAGGGATCGAACTGTGACCTCCTGGCTCATAGGCCAATGTTCAACCACTGAGCCACAGCAGTGGGGCTGTAGCTTTTACCTTGAGTGCCAAGCCAAAGCTAGAAAAATAAAACATTTCACAGACCTTGTGCCCCTGTAA
Organism: Plecotus auritus; assembly: GCF_963455305.1. NCBI lineage: Eukaryota > Metazoa > Chordata > Mammalia > Chiroptera > Vespertilionidae > Plecotus > Plecotus auritus. Next base: position 83,373,334 of record NC_137773.1, read on the forward strand.
GAGCGGCAGAGTTGTAGTTTCAGCCCAGGCCCCAGATGAATTAACTGCCCACTAAACAAACCCTTCTCCCCACAGAATAAATAATCCTCAGAGAATACAACAGAATCCAGTCTCTACAATGTCCAGAATACAATCCAAAATTATTCAAAATAAGAAACAGGAAAACTCAACAAGAACCAATGAAGACTGGCCCTGAGAGAACCAGGATAATGAAATTCACACACAGATTTCAGTTCAGCAACAGTAACAATGCTCTCATGAAACACAAATGCACTCACAATGAATAAAGAGAGTAAATCTCAGCAGAGGAAGTGACAGAAAATAACCAAATGGGTGGACCATTTGAACCTGAAGTAGCTCTGTTGTTCAGGGACCTATCACGCATGGCCAGGATGCTCCTAAATCTCCTTCAGACGCCTGTCTTTACCCCAGAACCTAGAAGGCAGAGAAGGAACCCTAGGGCCAAGACCCTCCACATCAGCCATGGACCAGCACCCCTAGAGCGCAAGCCTGAAGCTCCAAGGAGGTGCATAAGACCACTGCCCTCCACCCCCACCCCCACATGTTGGCAGGCACCTCCTTAGGCACTTCCTTCCTTTGAGCTGGTCACCAGAGACATCTGGTTGGTTCTGAATGAGATCCAAAATCTTCAGAAGAGCACATACCTAATGTTAAGGAAGAACTCCCTCAGCCCCCTGGCAAGAGAAATATGTGTCAATACATGCTGTGGACTTCAATTGGCAAGCCCAGGCCCTTTTGGCCTTACAAGAGGCAACAGAAGCACTTCTAATACATCTCTGAGGGTGTCTATCTCCTCTCTCTACATGCTGGCCATGTTACTCTCTTCCCAAAGGATATGCAGCTGGCCAGAAGGACCTGAGGCTTCAGGAAGGACTCCGTTAAGCTGCCACCTGCCCTTGGATGATACCAGGGACTGTCTGGAGCCAGGATCAGATCCATGAAGCCCGAGGTGTTGTGTGGACTTGCTCTGAGTAGGGTGTGCATGTTGCTTTTGTAATTGTTTTTTGTGTTTTATTTTAAGGAGCAGACTGCAATGGCTTTCCTCGGCAATAGAGGTTAATGTGTAAGAAAATCAACACAGGCTCTAGCTGGTTTGGCTCAGTGAATAAAGCATTGGCCTGCGGACTGAAGGGTCCCAGGTTCGATTCCAGTCAAGGGCACATGCCCAGGGTGCGGGCTCAATCCCCAGTAGGGGGCGTGCAAGAGGCAGCCAGTCAATGATTCTCATCATTGATGTTTCTCTCTCTCTCTCCAAAATCAATTTAAAAAATCTATATATAAAAGTCTAATATGCAAAGTGCCCCCTCAGAAGTTCGATCACTCACTATGATGTGCACTGACCACCAGGGGGTGGCGCGGAACGAAGGAAGGCCCCGGCCGGCAGCCAGAAGGCCCCAATTGGTCCTGATCGCTGGCCAGGCCTAGGGACCCAACCTGTGCAAAAATTGTGTGCACTGGGCCTCTAGTGTTTGTGTGTGTGTGTACACACACACACACACATATATACTAGGGGCCCAGTGCATGAAATTCATGCATGGGGGGGGGGCAGGGGGATCCCTGGGATCAGGCCTAAACCGGCAGTCGGACATCCCTCTCACAATCCAGGACCGCTGGCTCCTAACTGCTCACCTGCCTGCCTGCTTGACTGCCCCTAACTGCTCCGCCTGCCAGCCTGGTCGCTCCCCAACTGCCCCCCTACCACCGGCCTGGTCTCCCCCAACTGCCCCCCCTCTGCCGGCCTCGTTGCCCCCAAGTGCCCCCCCCACCAGCCTGGCTGCCCCTTACTGTCCCTCCTGCCAACCTTGTCGCCCCCAACTTCTCCCCCTGCCGGCCTGGTTGCCCCCAACTACCCCCCCTGCCAGCCTGATCGCCCCCAACTGCCCTCCCTGCTGGCCTGGTCACCCCACGCAGCCTGCTGTTCAGTCATTTGGTTGTCCCTCACTAACCCCCCTGCCGGCCTTGTCGCCCCACACAGCCTGCTGTTCAGTCGTTTGGTCGTTCCTCACTAACCCCCCCCTGCCGGCCTTGTCACCCCACACAGCCTGCTGTTCAGTCGTTACTGTGACAGCATCCCGGACAATTTGCATATTCCTCTATTATTTATATATATACACACACACTGAGTGGCCAGATTATTATGATCTCTGAATGCATAATAATCTGGCCACTCAGTGTATATATGTATATGTATATGTGTGTGTGTGTGTGTGTGTGTGTGTGTGTGTATATACACACACACACATTAGAGGCCCAGTGCATAAATGGGGTCCGCCAGCCTGGCCAGGGTGAGGGGACATGAGTGGTTGGCCGGCCAGCCTGCCTGCTGGTCGAACTCCTGGTCGAGGGAACAATTTGCATATTAGCCTTTAATTATATAGAATACACACTGTGTGGCCAGATTATTATGCGTTCAGAGATCATAATTATCTGGCCACTCAGTGTATACTAGAAGCCGATGCACAAAGATTCGTGCCAGAATGGGCCTTCCTTTCCCTGGCTACTGGCACCACCTTCGCTCTGGCCAGAGCTGCCTTTCTGCCTTCCTACGCTGCCCAGAGACCCATAGCGGCTGGGGGTGATGCGGAATGCCTGCGTCCCGCCCCGCCCCCTTGGTGCCTGCGTATGCAAATTAACCCGCCATCTTTGGTGGGTTAATTTGCATACTCACTCCTGACTGGCTGGTGGGCATTGCGAAGGTATGGTCAATTAGCATGTTACTCTTTTATTAGGTAGATAATCAACACGATTCCAGAGGCCTGAGAATTATTTTCAGATAGAGATTTCCAAGGTTGACTTCAGCTTGTAAATTATTCATATGACTTCTTAGTGATTTTGAAAACATCAGATTTGCTGATATTTGCTTATTATTTTAAATTTTCCCATACCATTGAAATTTCTTACCATATGTGCATTTACTTCTACTTAACATATAAGGGGAAAAACAAGAGAAGAGCACTTCGGTCAGCTGCATGGAAGAGCCTGGCATATCTACCATACAAACCTCTGTCCTTCAGATGAACTCCATTACGGTAGTGGCAGCAACAAGCACCTATGTGGACTGAGCCTGTCAACAAATTATAGCTTTTCAAAAACTCAATTGGGGTGAAAATTGAAAATTTTCTAAGGTTTGATGTTCTGGTTCTTAGTAAATTTCTATCAAAATCATTCAGAAATTCTAACTTGTAGAACTTTATTATTTGTAAATCATAGATATAGCATAGTTTAGAACTTTAGAATCTTTCATTCCAGGATTTTACTGTATTGACAGGTATTTTTGCATCTTCTGTGTGAAGAGATGCTAGAGAGCAAAATGGAGATGAAAGAGTTAGAAAATTTAAAGGTGGAACCACAGAAGTCACCCAGTCACAGAAAAAATGTTGTTTTTTGGGGAGGAGATTAAACAGAGCCCTCAGGGACAATGTCAAAAGGTGAAATATATGGCTAACTGGGGTCACAGGAATGGAAAGGATGAGACAGAGAAAGTATCTGAAAAAATAATGGCTGAAACTTTCTGAAATTTGGTGAAAGACATACACATACAGGTTCAAGAAGCTCACCACCCCCGACAGGAAATAGAAAAGAAAACCACACCTAGACATATCATGGTCAAACTGCCAAAAACTGAAGATAAAGAGAAAATCTTAAAAGTAGCCAGAGGAAAATGACATGGTACATACAGAAAATAAATTTCTGCCAATTTTTTAAAAATGTATTTATTGATTTCAGAGAGGAAGAGACAGAAACATCAATAACGTAAGAGAATCATTGACCGGCTGCCTCCTGCATACCCCACACTGGGGATCAAGCCCGCAACCCGGGCATGTGCCCTGACCGGGAATCAAACCATAACCTGGCTCATAGATCAATGCTCAACCACTGAGCCTCGCTGGCCGGGCAATTTCTGCCAATTTCTCATTAGAAACAATGGAGGCCACAAGAACAGTAGAAAACACTGTTGACCCAGAATTCTCTATCCAAGATTATATCCCCTTTGGCAGAACAGAGCCCGATTACATCTATCCCTGCACCTCAGAACACTCACAAGGAAGAAAGAGACCCAAAGAAAGTGGCTGATGTTCAGAAAGAATCTGCCTGAACCTTATCTACCTAATAAAAGAGTAACATGCTAATTGACTGTACCTTTGCGATGCCCACCAGCCAATCAGGAGTGAGTATGCAAATTAACCCACCAAAGATGGCAGGTTGATTTGCATACGCAGGCGCCGAGCGGCCAGGGGCGGGGAGGAACTCTTGCGAACTCCTGGTCGCCATGGCGATGACGCAGGCATTCCACACCACCCAAGCCGCTCCGGGCCTCTGGGCAGCGTGGGAAGGTAGAAAGGCAGCTCCGGCCAGAGCGAAGGCGGTGCTGGCAGCCAGGGGAAGGAAGGGCCATTCTTGCATGAATCTTCGTCAGGCTTCTAGTTTTTAGGTATAAAAGAGGTACACAGGATCATGGTTCCTCCAAACGGGGAAAGATAGGAAAAGGTAATAAGATACAGAAAATAGTCCTGGCCTATTGGTTAGAGCAGTGGTCAGCAAACTCATTAGTCAAAAGAGTGGCAAACCGCGGCTCGCGAGCCGCATGTGGCTCGCAAGCCACAGTTTGCCGACCACTGGGTTAGAGCATTGGTCTGTGCACTGAATGGTTGCAGGTTCATTCCCCGTCCCCAGTTGGAGCACGTGAGGGAAGCAACCAGTCAATGTCTCTCTAACATCAATGTTTCTCTCTCTCTCTCTCTCTCTTTCCCTCCCCCCTCTTCCACTCTCTGAAAAAAGCAATGGGAAAAATATCAAGCCCTAGCCAGTTTGGCTCAGTGGATAGTTTTGGCCTGCAGACTGAAGGGTCCTAGGTTCGATCCCGGTCAAGAGCACATGCCTGGGTTGTGGGCTCAATTCCTAATAGGAGGTGTGCAGGAAGCACCAATCAATGATTCTCTCTCCTCATCGATGGTTCTATCTCTCTCCCTTTCCCTTCCTCTCTGAAATCAATAAAAACGTATTTTTTAAAAAAAGAAAGAAAAAATATCAAGTAAGGATTAACAAAAAATAAATGAAAGAGGAAAAATAACCTGCTTTATACTCACTTAAGAGTGCTAAACATTTATCTAAAAGTTATGTAAAGCTAAAGTGAAGAATGTGGGAAGAAATTATATTAATCTTTTATTTCTATACAGCACTGTTGACAGAAAGAAAAATATTACTCCTCCTCTTACAAGAAGAAAAAAGTTGGTCGGGATATACAGACATAATTTAGATCCAGAAAATTATGTAAAAACATAAATTAGAATTATTTTAATGTTTAAGATAAATGGCTTTTTATCATTGACATTTTTAGAAGAAACCAGAGGTGCAAACATGGTTACAGTTCTCTAACACCTAAGCCTGTCCCATGCCAATTCACACTTCACCACAGGGCAAATCAGCATTGTTTTTATTGTGACAGAACTTAATTTGAAACACAGGATACAAATATCTTTCATAAATGAACCCCTCAGGGCTGCAATAAAATAACCATTTCAACCCTGGCTGCTCAGAAGAGCTCCCTGGGGCACTTTTTAAAAGATCCAGACTCCAGGGCTCCCCATGGACGAGTGGTCAGGATCTCTCAGGTCAAGGCCCAGAGAGTCTATGTTTTTACAAAGCCCTGCAGTGGATTCCAAGGTGCTGGCAAGCTCAAAAGCTACATTCCCAACACTGCCCAAAGTCCCCAGAGGTAGAAGCTCCCAGTGTGAACCACTGCCCTAGAGCCAGGACATACAGTGGAAGGACACAGGGACCCATAGGTCTGGGGGAGCAGCAACAATATGAAGAGCCACAAATGACCATGCTCTTGGGGAAACTGGGCAAAGTGCATGGGTAAGAGGGGTGGGTAGTTTGAGGAGCATGCAGAAGGCTGAGGGGCCCTTGTGAAACAGGAAGACTACCAAAAGGTCCACAGTCGTGCTCAGGGCCCTGTTCTGGGAGCGGCCTCATCTGTGAGATGGACTTAGAAAAAAATTTAGAATTATCTTGTGGGGTTTTGTTGTTGTTATTATTCTGAATTTATTTTTAATTCTAATTGGCATACAGTAATACATTAGTTTCAGGTGTACAACATAGTGATTCAACGTTTACATACTTTACAAAGTGATCACCCCATAAGTCTAGTTAACATCTGACTCTATTCCCTATGCTGTAACTACATCTCCAGGACTTATTCCATAACTGGCAGGATGGACTTTTCCAGCACAAGTGGGTACAGCCCAGGGCTGGTGTTGTTCAAGGTAGTGAGCAAGATGGCAGAAGAGTAGCTGGAGGCTACCGTGGTTCAGAGGGACGAGGGGCTGTGGTGTGGGGCAATGTGTGTGTGACTGCAACACTTCAGGGGCTTAGACTGAAGGAGCAGTGGCTGTGTGGAGCTGACTGGGGGAAGGAGGTTAAGATTCAAAGGCCAGCGAGTTGGTCAGTGTAAGTCTCCTGCAGCTGCTGCAACAAGACAGGTGAGACAGAGCTGGTCTTTCCAGAAGCTCCAGGGAGAACATCCCAGCCTTTTCTAGCTTAGGAGATGGGAAGGACCCTGGATTCCCCACAGGCCCCAGTGTGATCACAGAGGTCCTTATAAGGAGGAGGCAGGAGGGTCAGAATCAGAGAGATAGATGAGGCTGTGCTGCTGGCTGTGAAGATGGAGGCAAAAGGAGAGGCATTCCTCAGAGAGGCTCCAGTGTCAGTGTGGGCTTCGAAAGTTGGTAATAGGAAACCAGGTCAGTAAACATGGGCAGAAATCCAGGCTCCCCCACCCCCGCCCAGTAGTAGCTGACTCCAAGATGGGGTTAAATGTGCCTAGATATTGTTGAGGACAACTCCTGTGACAGGAAAGAAGAGGGAGCTGGGAGTAGACTGTGTGGACCTGTCCCTGAGTGAAGGGCCAGAGAGGAAAGGCTGGATGGAAGCAGCTAAGGAAAGGTCAGCAAGACCAGTCACCTGCCTAAGTGGCCCTGCACACAGTCACCAACTGGGAATGGCAGCATGGCCTCTGGAACGTAAGGTGATGGACTTCGAAGCGGGGCCCCTAGTCAATTAAGCTCAGTAGCCTGAGGTCTTAGAGCAGCCGTGGGCAAACTACGGCCCGCGGGCTGGATCCGGCCCGTTCGGCTGTTCTATCCGGCCCACAGAGCCGAAAGAGCGGAGGGTTCTCCTGCTCTCCCCTCCGCTCCTTCACCAGCAGCAGTGTTAACATGGCAACGTCAGGAAACACGGCCGCAGCTCCTTCTGAGTGGGTGGATTTATATCCGCCCATTCAGTAGAAGGAACAACCTCTCAATCTTCCAGAGGCTCCTTGTAATGCCCGCGGACGCGTCTCCCGACATCACCCTGGGAATGCGTAGACACGTAATCGTGGTGATGTAGGGAGACACGCCCCTGGAGAGCACAGTATCAGAGCCTTTCTGAGGTAAGATTAAGAGCTCTACTCAAACACAATTTTTTCCTGTTCCCACATTCTGTACATCACAATGACTTGTTAATAAAACAACAAAGACTTTCAGCTTTTAGGGCTTGTATCCACTGCCGTTTTTTTTCCCACTGCGGACGCGCGCAGCAGGGAAAAAGACACACAGAGGACATGTCACACTAGCCATGCTGCGGCTGCATTTTTTTGCTGATACAGATGCGGTATCAGTAACGCTACCGTGGCCACTAACCGCATGTGTTAGTGGCAAAACAAATGCATTTTGTGCTGTGTTTGCTTCTCCCCCTTGCACCTGTAAAAATGTGTGCTACAGGGCATTTGTGTTAACATGCACCACTGCACATTAGCATCAACGCAAACATGATGGAAACCTGTGTACCCTGCATTAACCCTAGCTGCGCTGCATTGCAGTACTGCACCACACTGCAACGGCAGCACGGCTAGTGTGAACGAACCCTAATTCAGTGGGTTGAACAAAAAGATTGTATAGAATTGTGATGAACTAAAGATTTTATTACAAAATCGCTTAATTTCAGGGTTTCAGAAGTAATTGGACAAATGAAAAACTGAAAATCAAATGTTCATATCTAATACTTGGATGAAACCCTTTCCTAGTAATGACAGCCTGAAGTCTTGTACTTATGGACATCACCAGATGCTGGGTTTTCTCCTTTGTAATGCTCTGCCAGGCTGTCACAGTAGGGGTATATATATAAATATCCTGCCATTTCCAGCTTTTAATAAGAAAAACTGTTACAATGGGCATTTAAAAGTGGCACTTGGTTGTTTTTATAGAGTCCAGTGCATGCAATCTGACATTGATAATGGGCTCTTTCACACTATGTGCACTGTGGCTGTTTTTTGCCAGTAACGGAAGTGCTAGTGGTAACTACTGGTTACCCATGTTTTGCACTGCCCTAGCACCTCCCATACAAGTGTGTCTGGAAGACACAGCAATGTGCAGCTATGTGTGTTACCATAAACAAAGGGCCTGTGTGAAAGATACACAGGTTTCCTATGGAGGAAAGGGGTTGTTCTCTATGGTCAGGGTGTGCCTCTGAACTTTTTCAGATGATTTTGTTATATATATATTTTTTAGAAGACCAAAAATGTTATAGTAGAGCAAATTTAATCACTTGTTTTTATACTTTACTGTCTTATTTTAGCAAAGAATTTAGTAAGAGAACGGTACTGTTGGTTTTAGCCCAATATTAAACATGAGTGGACCAAAGAAAAGGAAAGTGGACAGTGAATGCCGAGTGTTTAAGAGGGAGTGGACAACAAAATATTTTTTCACCAAAGTCCGATCAATGCCGGTATGTCTGATATGCCAGGAAACACTTGCAGTCTTCAAAGAGTACAATCTCAGCCGTCACTTTGCCACAAAGCATGGCAACTATGCTAGCAAGCAGTCACCTCAAGAACGGGAGGCTACTGCACAGAGGTTGATGGCTAAATTACAGGCTCAGCAAAATGTCTTTCACAGACAAACTGCAATTCAAGAGACAACTACCAAAGCAAGTTTTATGCTATCATTCAAATTAGCAAAAGCTAGCAAACCTCTCTCTGAAGGCGAGTTTTTGAAAGAATGTATGATAGAGACAGCAGGTCTCTTGTGTCCAGAGAGCAAAGGCAAGTTTGAAAAACTCAGCTTATCGTGCAGGACAGTGACTCGTCGAGTGGAACTGATTGATGAAGACTTGGCCAGCAAGTTAAATAGTAAGGCAGAGTTCTTTAAGTTTTATTCACTAGCATTGGATGAAAGTAATGACGTAAAGGACACTGCTCAGCTCTTAATTTTTATCCGAGGGATTAGTGACAATTTTGAAATTACGGAGGAGTTTTTAGCCATGGAGCCACTGAAAGGAAAAACACGGGGAGAGGACTTGTATGACCGGGTGTCTACTGTCATCGAGTAAATGAAGCTACCATGGAGTAAACTTGCTAATGTCACGACAGATGGATCTCCAAATTTAACTGGAAAAAATGTTGGACTGCTAAAAAGAATTCAGGATAAAGTGAAAGAGGAGAACCCTAACCAAGATGTTATTTTTCTTCACTGTATTATTCACCAGGAATCATTGTGCAAGTCTATATTACAACTTAATCATGTTGTTAATCCAGTCGTAAAGCTTGTTAATTTCATTCGAGCAAAGGGACTTCAGCACCGTCAGTTTATTAAGTTTCTGGAGGAAACTGATGCGGATCACCACGACTTACTTTACCACTCTCATGTCCGCTGGTTGAGTTTGGGCAAAGTTTTCCAACGAGTGTGGGAGCTCAAAGAAGAGATTGGTGCATTTTTTAAATTAAAGGGGAAGTCTGACGAATTTACTGAGCTGAGTGACAAGAATTGGCTGTGTGACTTTGCATTTGCTGTAGATATATTTTCACATTTGAATGAGCTAAATGTGAAGCTACAGGGAAAAGATCTGTATGTACATGACATGTACACTAATGTGAAAGCCTTTAAATCGAAGCTGATTTTCTTTTCCAGACAAATTTCAGACAAAGTCTTCACTCATTTTGCCACACTAGCCACACAGAAGGAGACCATCCAAAACGTGAAGAAATACAGCAAATCACTGGATGACCTGCATGCAGAATTCTGTCGTCGGTTTTCTGATGTTGGAAAAATTGACCAGTCACTTCAACTGGTGGCCTGTCCTTTGTCACAAAACCCTGAAACAGCACCAGAAGAGGTGCAACTGGAACTCATCGATCTTCAGTCTGACTTTGTCCTAAAGGAGAAATTCAGCTCTCTTGAACTAAGAGACTTTTATGCTTCACTTAATGAAGCCACTTTTCCAAACATCCGGAGGATGGCACAGAAGATACTGGTGCTGTTTGGGTCAACCTATGTTTGTGAGCAGACATTTAGCGTCATGAACATCAACAAAGCCCCTCACAGATCCAGCTTAACTGACGAACACCTCAGATTTATCCTGAGAATAGCCACAACAAAACTAACTCCAGACTTTGATGCATTAGCTAAAAAAGGAGACCAACAACACTGTTCCCACTGAAGTTGATGTTTTAAAGACCAAAAACCTTTCAACCCAGTCTACATTGCCATCTACATCTATGTCCCGGGCATAATTTGGAAGTTGCACTAAAGAAAATGTTTAATTTACTGTTTACACATTTTGTTCTTTTCTATTGGTTTTAGTTTTAAATTATTTTATTATATTTAAGTTTAATTTGAAAGGCTTTCGTACCTTTCCTTTGTTAGGCAATTTTATTTTGCCTTTGCCATCTTCAATATAAGGTATGTTATTGTGCTATGATTCCTCCATTTTTTGAAGTTTCAAATTATAATAATTAGTGTTTACATTCTTCTTGTTAAAATGTTTGAAATGAATAAAACTATTGAAATAAAAAAAAAAAAAAAGACCGTACCCTTTTATGTAATGATGTTTACTTTGAATTTATATTAGTTCACACAAACACTCCATCCATGCTTTTGTTCCGGCCCTCCGGTCCAGTTTAAGAACCCATTGTGGCCCTTGAGTCAAAAAGTTTGCCCACCCCTGTCTTAGAGACTTCAGTGCTAGGGCTACCAATGGGCACAGAGGGAGGGCTCAGGAGCCTTGGGAAGTACAGGGAGCTTCCAGGAGACAGGTCTAAATGGAATTCAAAAGCAAAGGTAAAGGGAGGATGACTAGTCACTGGGTACTCAGCCCCAGGCAGCAAAGCAGCAGATGCAAACACAATGCTTCCCAAAACCTATTCTACCCAAATACTGAGAGGTACATACAGAGCTTGTGTCCAAGGGAGTGAACTGCAGCCCCAAACAGCAAACAACTGGAACCACTTAATGCCCACCCAAGGGGGAATAGCTAAATAAATTGATGGGAGGGTCTTCCTATGCTCTCATAGAAAGCTGTCAGTGAGATTGTTAATTCACAGGCAAGTCACAACAGAATCTTAACCTACACTCAGAAACACCCACAATTTCTATGCAGAGAAGTCTTAACGTAGACACAAACTGATTTACAGGGAGAAGTGTCCCCTTTTACTTAATAAACACTGAGCTTATTACAAAAAGTTACAGGTATAATTTTATAAAGATTAAAAGAAAAAGTTTCCCCCATAATATGAAAAGAGCCCATGAAAATAAAACATTAATTGGGGTTTTTCCTAGTCATATCCAACTTTTAGAAGCAAGGACATTCACAAGTGGATTTCCCCCTACCTGCCAACATTATCCTTGCTGTATCTTAAGAATAATAAATTTAAGCATCCAGAAATGTGTAAATCAGGCCTATTTTGGGGACTTGTTTTAAGAAATATATTTTCCCTGGTAATCCAATACATACACACATGTACACACTGAGTAGCATAAACTGAAATAAAAGTTTCAAGAAACAATTATTCTGTGTACATGAAGTCTGGGATTTTCTAGTTTCTTCTCCTTTTTTGAAGCATAACCCTTTAAATTGAATTCATAACCCACTAAAGGGCCACAGATTGAGGACTGGAAATAGCCAGGTACATGACTTCATGGGGTGTTCTGGTGCTCACAGAAGCCTGCATTATGTTATTCACTGCATCCTTATAAGCACAGTCAAGGAGAGGAGGCAGTGTTGCACCCACTTTACAGATGAGAATCAGGTTAGGGGCTCTGCCTAGGTCACTCAGTTAAACAGGCCCAAGAACTAAGACTAAAATCTCTTAAACTTCATACAAGCTCCACTAACTTATCCTGCCTTTCCAAGCAGCTTTTAAAGTCACTGCTGAACCTCATTTCTATGATACTGCACAGAAGTTTTAAGCTAAAATCTATTATAAAAAGTAACCTTTTGGGGGAAAACTATTTCTGCTGCAGGAAAGCACACTGTTAGAAGTCTCAGTTGGGGTGTGGTGGGGTGATAGGGAAGAGCCTATTTTAGAGAGTGGGGGTACTAGGAGAGTAACTCAGTAGTCATGGGCTGCGCTCCTACAGGGACAAAGATAAACCTTCAGAACGATCTTCTGATGACAAAACAACAGCACCCAGAGGCTATGTCCTGCCAGGAATCGCCCACAGGCCCAGGGCAGAGCCCACTGGGAAACCTGTGACGTTTGAAGACTTCCAGCACCAGCTTGGCCCTGCGCTACTTAAAAAAATGCTTCCACCAATACCCCGGTTTAATGGGTCCCAAGACTGTGGGGAAGGCGCTATTAATTCCCACCAATTTCAAATGAAGAAACCAAGGGTCAGGGTACTGCCCAGTGATTTGCTTAGCCACTGGCTCAGTAATAAAGGGCAACCAACTAAACTACTCTTTCAACTCAAAAGGAAAGATCAGGATAGGAGTTAGCTACACATTTGTAACCATTGCCATTAGGGAGAGCTTTCCAACAAGATGCAAAACAAGATGAAAGGTTATGGAAATGAACGAAAATAACCTAATCACATTTCAGTGAGATCACACCTATTCTGAAAAAGTGCCACAGAGGCAGAAACTCAGGCTCCCAGCAGAAGGACCTGGGCTGAGGGCACAATTGCCTCCCAGCAAATTCAACTTCCTTGCACCTCCTATTCTGTAATGCCCGACTTCCTAGGCGCCATTGTTTGGAAGGCCGGTTAGCATCTGGTAGTGGCACCTGCACAATATCAAACAGTTGCTCTCCTCAGGGCACCTTCTTTCTCTATCCAGGGAAGCAGGGACTTTCTTTAATGTCCCATGTGTAAGGATCTGCTTGGGCCTTTTCCATGAAGCCAGAGTTCTGGTGACCACTAACTGTCCCCATTCCTCCTAAATTTAGGTCACACAGGTTGCGGGGGAGGAAGAAGGAAATGATGCCCCACGGTTACAATTTTACTTCTGGAAAACCTTTCCTTGCCCCTGGCTTTTAAGGCTTCACTATTCCAGGACCCCTCAGCAGCTTCCTTATTTTGGCCTGGGACGCCAGCTGCCTCCGTCCCTCTCCCTAAGAGGGGAGTACCCACCTTCCCCGCCCCCCTCCCAGCCCCCGGACCGGGCCCCATAGGTAAGAACCAGTTCCGGGCCAGGACCCAGGGAGCGATCTGGACACGCACTAATCCCATAAGGGATTACTCCGGGGCTGCCCGAGGACAGGAGGGTCCCTCAACCAAGAGGCCTGGGGCAGGTTAGGGACTCAGTATTTGAACAGGTGATCCAGACACACAAGATTGGAGGGCCGCCGCTCGGGGCGACCTGCGAAGTCTCTTCCGGGGTCAGAGGGGAAGGGGGAAGAGAGCCCCATCACCAAGCGGGTAAACTGAGGCTCTCAAAGGGAGGCCACCCAGTGGCAGGTACCCCCAAGCAGAAGGGGCTAGAAGGGGTGTCGGAGAACCGCGGCTTGGGGACCTTCGGGGTCTCGTCTGGGGCCGCCTTCAGCCCTCGGGAGTAAACTGAGACTTCGGGAGGGAGCGGGTGTGCGGCGCCCAGGCCGGGGACAGGCGGGGCTCAAGCTGGGAGGAAGCCTCGGGACGAGCCGCAGATCGGGGTCGCGGGCAGGGCTGGGCCAGCCACGCGGCCGGCTCACCTCCTCCTCCTTGTGGTTGCGGATGCCGCGCACCAGGTCCTGCAAGTTCTTGTCGAACATGCGGTCGATGCTGCCCTTGACCATCTTGAGGGCCATAACGGCGGCGGCCGGCGGGCTGGAGCCCCGGGAGGCCTGATGCCGGGTGCCGTGCGGGGACCCAGGGGCCGCCCTTGCCGCCTGTGGAGCGCTGTGCCGCCGGCCGCCACTGCGGGACGGGCAACCAGGCCAGGCTTGCGGCGGTTCGGGGCGGAGCGGCGGCAGCGGCGGATCCGCTGGGCAGGCCGCACTCCCCTCCCCTCACGCTCCACGGAACTTGCAAATGGCGGACAAGATGGTGGCCGGTCAGCTGACAGCAGGCTCCGGGGCCGCCAGCCCGCCCCCGGAAGTCCCACCTTCCATGAAGATACCACGTTCCCACGCGACACCAGGCCGCCCAGTGGAAACAAGGATAACGCCCTCTGAGCCTACTTAGCCACGCCCAGCCCGGCTCAGGACTCTTCCCTCTTATTGGTCAGTGTCCTCCGGAGCTCCACCTACTTCCTCGTTTCGGGTAATAGCCACGCTCTAAGAAAAACCTCCCAGTCCTGCCCCTTACTAAGTGACAGCCGTGGGCGGGGCGCCCACGTGGAGCTTCTCTGGCAAGTTCCTGGAGAAGAATCCAGCTCTGCTTCTAAAAGCTGACGCTACCTGAAACTTGCAAACCCGACGCTGCGGTGAACAGATCCTGCATCTCCCGCACTTCTCACAAAATCCTGTGATATGGGCAGGACAGGTATCACCATGGCACAGAACTAGGCAGTCATTCATTCAACAAACATTTTTGTTGTTGTTAATCCTCACTTGAGGGTATTTTTCCATTGAGGGAGAGTGAAAGAGAGAGGGAAAGACAGAGAAACATCATGTGAGAGAAACACATCAATTGGTTGCCTCCTGCACGCACCAAGATACGTGCCCTTGACCGGAATCAAACCTGGGACCCTTTGTTCCCCAAGCCAGTGCTCTATCCACTGAGCCAAACCGGCTAGGGCTCAACAAACATTTATTGAGGGCCTTCCATGTGCCAGGAATGGTAACGAGATACATACAGTGCCAATCCAACAAATAAACCATTCAGAGGGTAAATAAGCCACAAACTGAGATAAGACATTTGCAATACAATGGACTTATCAGTATAGCCACAACACGGCTCAACAAAACAGAAAACCAAGAAGAACAATACAAAAATTCTTACAAATCACGAGAGATGGTAAAACACGAACATGCTCATCATCACAAAAGAAGACATCTGAATGGCCAATGGGTATATGGCTCCATCTCATTAGTCATTAGGGAAATATAAATTTAAACCACAATGAAATACCTCTGTACCCCTATGAGCATGGCTAAAGTTAGAAAGACTAATGACATCAAGTGTCTTGGGGATGGTTTTTGCTCTTCTTTTTTTTAAATTGTTTACAGTATTACATATGTCTCCTTTTTCCCCCATCAACCCCTCCCCAGCCACTCTCCACCCTACATATACACACATCAAGTGTTGAAAGGATATGGAACAACCAGATCTGTCTTTTACATTTCAGGTAGGAATGTAAAACTACACAGCTATATTGGACACCTGTCTGGCTGTATCTTGTTTTTTTTTAGGCTGTATCTTTTAAAACTAAAATATGTATAACCCTGTGACCCAGCAATTTCACTACTGTTCCCAACAAGAAACCAGTGACATATCCACCAAAGACTTGGACAAGAATGTTCAAAGTAGCTGCATTTTATTAGCAAAATCCATCCAAAATAACCCAAATGTCCATCAACAGAAATGGATACATAACTTGTAATATATTCACACAATGAAACACTATGCAGCAACTAAATAACAAATTACTTATACACAGAATGAAATGGATGAATTACACCATACAATATTGAACAAAATAAGCCAGGCACAAAAGAGTGTATTCAGTATGATCCTACTTATGTGAAGTTCAATTACAGGCAAAACCAATAGTTAGAATTAAGTATTAGAATTAGTATTTAAGTATTAGTGTTAATAGTTAATACTAAGTGATATAATTCTTAAGAAAAAGAATGACTAAGAAAACCCTGGGTGGTGTGGCTCAGTTGGTTGAGTGTCCTCTCATGCACCAAGAGGAGAGGTCACCGGTTTGATTCCCTTTCAGGGTACATGCTTGGTGGGCTCGATCCTCAGCAGGGAGTGTGCTGGAGACAACCAATCGATCTCTCTCCCTTTCTCTAAAGTCAATAAAAACATTAAAAAAGATTAATTATAAACCTATGGTAATCAAAACAGTGAAACAGACAAAAGAGAGTAAAGAAAAAGTATTTTCACATTTATATAGTCAATTGATTTACCACAAAGGTTAAATAAATGGAGGACAGAAATAGTCTTTCAACAAATGGTGCTGTAATGACTGAATAACAAAATGGAAAAAATAGTTGTCCCTGACACTTTTTTAAAAAAATGTTTTTATTGATTTTAGAGAGAGAGGAAGGGAGACTAGAGAGATAGAAACATCATTGATTGGCTGCCTCCTGCCTGCCCCCTACTGGAGAATCAAACCAGTGACCTCTTGGTTCATGGGTTGACTCTCAACCACTGAGCAACACCGGCTGGGCTCCCCATGAACTTTTAATGTCTATTGTGTCTATTGGTTTAAGACTTGCTGGGACACTGGACAGCTTCTGACTTTTTTGTCTCAGGGCCTTCTCCACAACATTCTCCAAGATCCCCTCTCCAGAGGAAACCACCATTTGTAGTTTGATATGTCTCCTTTCAGACCCTTCCCTCTGCATTTATACACTTCGTTCCATTAATGGGTGGATGCATTTTCATATAAGTGAGATCACACTGTTTTGGTCCTTGCTGTCACATAATATGTCTTGGATACTGTGGTAGGCAGAATAGCGGCCCCAAAAGACATCCTCGTCCTTGTCCCAGGACCTGTGAATGTGCCACCTTATGTGGCAGAGGGACTTTGTAGGTGGGATTAAGGACCCTGAGATGGGATGACCCTAGATCCCCCAGGCGCCAAATTCATCACAGGGTATTCATAACAGGGAAGCAGGAGGGTCAGAGTCAGAGAGACTGAAGAGGCTGCGCTGCTGGCTATGAAGATGTAGGAAGAGGCCATGAACCAGGGAAGCCATGCCTCTAGAAGCTTAAAAGGACTGGAAACGGTTCTCCCTGGAGCCTCCAGAAGAACCAGCCCTGCATTTAGCACCTTGAGGCATCAGACTCCTGACCTCCATACCAGTGTATTATTATGTGCTGTTTTAAACCACTACATTTGTGGTAATTCATTGCAGCAGCCATAGGAATCTCATACAGATAGTTTTCTACAATTGATTATGAAGCTGTATCTTGTTTTCCGTTTTATTTTTTCTCTCTTTTTTTTAAAAAAAACATATTTTATGGATTTTTTTACAGAGAGGAAGGGAGAGGGATAGAGAGCTAGAAACATCAATCAGCTGCCTCCTGCACACCTCCCACTGGGGACGTGCCCGCAACCAAGGCACATGCCCCTGACCGGAACCGAACCCGGGACCCCTCAGTCCGCAGGCCGAGGCTCTATCCACTGAGCCAAACCGGCTTCGGCTCCGTTTTATTTTTAAGAAAATTTTAATCTTACCACACCAAGTTTTTTGAAAAAAAAAATATTTTAAAACTATTTCAAGTTATTGATATTTTTTAATATATTTTATTGATTTTTTTTTTTTTTTTTTTTTTTTTTTTTTTTTTTTTACAGAAAGGAAGGGAGAGGTATAGAGAGTCAGAAACATTGATGAGCCATAGCTGGTTTGGCTCAGTGGATGGAGCATCGGACTGTGACCTGGGGGGTCCCAGGTTCGATTCCAGTCAAGGGAACATGCCCAGGGTTGTGGGCTCGATCCCCGGTTGGGGGTGTGCAGGAGACAGCCAATCAGTGATTCTCTCTCATCATTGATGTTTCTATCTCTCTCTCCCTCTCCCTTCCTCTCTAAAATTAATTTTTAAAAAAAGAAAGAAACATTGATGAGAGAGAAACATTGATCAGCTGCCTCCTGCACACCACCTACTGGGAATGTGCCCACAACCAAGGTACATGCCCTTGACCAGAATCGAACCTGGGACCCTTCAGTCCTCAGGCCGATGTTCTATCCACTGAGCCAAACCGGTTAGGGCTGAAAAAATATTTTTATTGATTTCAGAGAGAATGGAGAGGGAGCGAGAGATAGAAACATCAATGATGGGAGAGAGAGTCATTCATCGGCTGCCTCCTGTACGCCCCACACTGGGGATTGAGCTTGCAACTGGGCATGTGCCCTGACCAGGAATCAAACCATGATCTCCTGGTTCGTAAGTCAATGCTCAACCACTGAGCAACAACAGCCTGGCCTAAGTTTTGTTTTTTTAAATATTTTTATTGATTTTAGAGGGAGGGGAAGGTAGAGGAGAGAGAAAAACTGTATGTGAGAAACACCAGTCAGCTGCCTCCTGCCCCCTACTAGGGATCCACCCCACAATGAGGATATTTTTTCTATTGCTTTTTAAAGAGAGTGGAAGGGAGGGATGAAGGGGGAAGGAGAGACAAAAACATCATTGATGTGAGAGAGATACATCAATAGGTTGCCTCCCACAAGCAGCATCGACCTGCAACCAAGGTATGTGATCTTGACCAAGAATTGAATCCACAACCCTTTGGTGTGCTCTAACCAGAAAACACACCAACCAGGGCTGTTTTCCATTGCTATTTGTCATTTTCTTATTTAACCTATTGATGGAAAGACACATTGTTGCCATGTTTTGCCCTTAAAATCATTGCAGCTACCATATACAGAGGTGAGAAGCCTCCTGGGGAGAGGGGCAAGGAAAATAAAGACAGGGAGGTGACAAGCATCAAGGCAGATTAGGGGCCTGCTCTGTATGTGGAGGGAGACAAGAGGTGGGGCCTGAGAGGGCAGCAGGGAAGGGACTTGGGATCCTGTGATGAAGAGGGGGTTGGAGACAGAGCTTTCCGTTTCCCCTCCCCTGAGCACTGACAAGGTAGAACTAGGTCTCCTTCCTTCTCCACCCCTGACTCTTAGGATTTAGCACACAATAGTTTATGATAGGGTGGGTGGGTGCCTAGATGAATGACTGGAATGTTAATTCCTAGCTTAGCAGTCTAAAGCAGCCATGGTCCCACAGAACTTTCTGCCATGAAGGACAAGTCTTCTACCTGTGCTCTGCAATGTGGCAGCCACTAGCCACACATGGTTACCAAGCACTTGAAATGTGGCCAGTGGGACGTAGAAACGGTATTTGAAATGTTACCTAAAAATGAATATGTCGTGCCAAAACCGGTTTGGCTCAGTGGATAGAGCGTCTGCCTGCGGACTGAAGGGTCCCAGGTTCGATTCCGGTCAAGGTCATGTACCTTGGTTGCGGGCACATCCCCAGTGGGGGGCCTGCAGGAGGCGGCTGATCGATGTTTCTCTCTCATTGATGTTTCTAACTCTCTCTCCCTCTCCCTTCCTCTCTGAATTCAATAAAAATATATTTAAAAAATAAAATAAAATGTATCACCTTTTAGCAAACCATATTTTGACCTTGTCATCTTGTTTATTATCAGTCTCTACCACCTCCTCCACCCTAAACATAAATTATCTGATCTAGAGATCTCGGTCATCTTGTTTGCTGTAGGTGTTTAATAAATACTAGAGGCCCAGTGCATGAAATTCGTGCCTGGGGGTGGTCCCCTCAGCCCAGCCTGCACCCTCTCCAATCCGGGACCCCTTGGGGGATCTCTGACTGCTGGTTTAGGCCCGATCCCCAGGATTGGGCCTAAACCGGCAGTCGGACATCCCTCTCACAATCTGGGACCACTGGCTCCTAACTGCTCACCTGCCTGCCTGCCTAATCACCTGCCTGCCTGCCTGATCGCCCCCAACTGCCCCCCTCTGCTGGCCTGGTTGCCCCTAACTGCCCCCCCTGCCAGCCTGGTCGCCCCCAACTGCCTCCCTCCTCCGGCCTGGTCACCCCCAATTGCCCCCCTTGTTGGCCTGGTTGCCCCACGCAGCCTGCTGTTCAGTCGTTTGGTCGTCCCTCACTAACCCCCTGCCGGCCTGGTCACCCCACGCAGCCTACTATTTGGTTGTCCCTCTGGTCTGGTCATTTAAGTCATGACAGCCCCTGGCTTTTTATATATTAGGATTAGGTTAAGAAGACTAAAGAACAGTTTTGACAATAGTGGATTTTTACAGTACTGGGAGCTAGTCCTGCAACCCCCAGGATAGCCAGCAGAGGACAGTGCTTGCCAGGCCTGAGGTTAGGGACCTGGCCTGAAACTTGAACATCTGTGATCAATTCCAGCTCCACCCTGAATCAGTTCTTTTATCTACAAACAAGAGGCCCGGTGCACGAAATTCGTGCACAGGGGAGGGGGGTGTCCCTCAGCCCAGCCTGCACCCTCTCCAATCTGGGACCCCTCGAGGGATGTACGACTGCCCGTTTAGGCCTGATCCCAGTGGGATCGGGCCTAAACGGGCAGTCGTACATCCCTCTCACAATCCAGGACTGCTGGCTCCCAACTGCTTGCCTGCCTGCCTTCCTGATTGCCCCTAACCGCTTCTGCCTGCCAGCCTGATCACCCCCTAACCACTCCCCTGCCAGCCTGATTGATGCCTAACTCAGGGGTGGGCAAACTTTTTGACTCAAGGGCCACAATGGGTTCTTAAACTGGACCGGAGGGCTGGAACAAAAGCATGGATGGAGTGTTTGTGTGAACTAATATAAATTCAAAGTAAAGGAGCGGAAGGGAGAGCAAGAGAACCCTCCGCTCTTTCGGCTCCGCGGGCCGGATAGAATAGCCGAATGGGCCAGATCCGGCCTGCGGGCCGTAGTTTGCCCACGGCTGGCCTAACTGCTCCCCTGCCAGCCTGTTTGCCCCTAACTGCCCTCCCCTGCAGGCCTGGTCACCCATAACTGCCCTCCCCTGTAGGCCTGGTCACCCCTAACTGCCCTCCCCTGCAGGCCTGGTCCCTCCCAACTGCCCTTCCCTGCTGGCCTGATCGCCCACAACTGCCCTACCTTGCAGGCCTGGTCCCTCCCAACTGCCCTCCCTTGCTGGCCATCTTGTGGTGGCCATCTTGTGTCCACATGGGGGCAGGATCTTTGACCACATGGGGGCAGCCATCTTGTGTGTTGGAGTAATGGTCAATCTGCATATTACTCTTTTATTAGATAGGATAGAGGCCTGGTGCATGGGTGGGGGCCAGCTGGTTTGCCCTGAAGGGTGTCCCGGATCAGGGTGGGGGTTCCCTTGGGGTGTGAGGCAGCCTGGGTGAGGGACCTGTGGTGGTTTGCAGGCCGGCCACGCACCCTGGCAACCCAAGCGGAGGCCCTGGTATCTGGGGTTCATTTATCTTCTACAATTGAAACTTTGTAGCCTGGAGTGGAGCCAAGCCTTCTGCTTGCTGCGTGGTGGCAGCCATTTTTTTATTTTATTTATGTATCTTCTATAATTGAAACTTTGTAGCCTTAAGCGGAGGCCTGGGCCGGCCAGAGTGTGCGGAAAGCTTGTCTTCCTCCATCACCGGGGGCAACCCTAGCCTCCTGCTCTTTCCAGCTCTGAGGCTGCCCCCATTTCTGTTTGGATTTATGTATCTTCTATCATTGAAACGTTGTAGCCTTGAGTGGAGGCCTAGGCCGGCAAGGGCAGGCGGAAAGCTTGGCTTCCTCCATTGCTGGGGAAACCCAAGCCTCCCTCCTGCTCTCTGTGGCCGTAGCCATCTTGGTTGGGTTTATTTGCATATTCGCTCCTGATTGGCTTGTGGTGTAGCGGAGTGATGGTTAATTTGCATATTACTTTTTTATTAGATAGGATGAGCCAGTTCAGAACACTACTGGTTCCACATGTCTGTATTCATCTTCAGGACACCATTGAGTCCATGTATCTTTGCTCATCTTCCTGGGCCAGCCTGGTACCAGGTGCAACTTTTGAGCACCTGCCATCATTTGATTGGCCAGATCAAGCCAGGCTGCATACACACACACACACACACACACACACACACACTCACCTGTGAGTCAGGGATATTTTTCCTAAGGTTGGAAGAATTCAACCTCACTTGACAAAGTTTGTTGACACAGGGAGGGATAAAGAATATGAAAGAATGAAACAAGGAACTAAATGTGCCACTGTGGCCTTCTCATAAAATAAAAAAAACACAACAGCCCTGGCTGGGTGGGTTGGTTATTGGAGTGTTGTTCCATACACCAAAAGGTTTTGGGTTCACTTTCTGGTCAGGGCACATTCCTGGGTTTCTGATTCAATCCCAGGTAAGGTCACGTAGGGGAGGCAACCAATCGATGTATCACTCTAACGTTGATGTTTCTCTCTCTTCCTTTCTCCCTCTCTAAAAAACAAAAAAACAAAAATAACAACTATTGAGCTACATCTACGAAAAATTCATTTTTCCGCCTGTGTGTGTTTCCTTTACTTTCACACCCTGCCGTGCACACAACGTTTCTGATACCAGATACGTGGGTTTTTCCCCTACACAAAGCAATTCTCTGTGACATCAGCTGGGAGTCCCACAATTCAACTCACTCTGACACCATCTACTTGGAGATGGCATCAGACCCCACAGGTTAAGGGTTCGTCCCATTAGTCTACCCCCACTTGATGCCAATCACAAGTCCAGGTTGTCATTTGTGCTTCTGATTGACAGCCAATAGGTTGGAGGCTACAACTCCTTCCTTGGGCTCTATTAATTTGCTATAGCAACTCACAGAACTCAGAAAGACAGTTTACTTATTTTTTATTATAAAAGGATATGATAGCCCTGGCTGGTTTGGCTCAGTGGGTAGAGTGTTGGACTGCGGACTGGAAGGTCCCAGGTTCGATTCCAGTCAAGGGCACGTGCTCTGGTTGCTGGCTCAATCCCCAATGGAGGGTGTGCAGGAGGCAGCCGATCAACGACACTCTCTCATCATTGATGTTTCTATCTCTCTCTCCCTCTCCCTTCCTCTCTGAAATCAATAAAAACTTAAAAAATAAATAAATAAAAGGATATGATAAAGGGCACAGTTCAACAGTTAGATGGAAGAGATGTGTAGGGCAAGGTATGAGGGAAGGAATGCAGTTTCCATGCCATCTCCAAGACACAGCTGTCTCTGAACCTCCATGTGTTCTCTAACTGGGAAGCTCCCAAAGCCCTATACTTTGGAATTTTTATGGAGGCTTCCTCATATAGGCATGATCAATTATTAACTCCATTTCCACCTTCTCTCCTGTTCCTGGAGGATGGGGGTGGGGCTGAAAGTTCCAAGCTTCTAATCATGGCTTGTTCTTTCTGGTGACCAGCCCCACCCAGGAGCTATGCAGAGTTACCTCAACAGAACAAAAAACACTCCTATTACTTAGGAAATTCCCAGGGATTCAGGAGCTCAGTGTCAGGAACCAGGGGCAGACACAAAATATTAGAACAAAAATGCTCCCAAGTGCTCTTATCACTTAGAAAATTACAAGAGTTTTAGGAACTCTGGCCAGGAGCCAGGGGAAAGATTATATACAAACTAGAGGCCTGGTGCACAAAACTCATGCACTGGAGCGTGGGGGGAGGTCCCTCAGCCTGGCCTGTGCCCTCTCACAGTCTGGAACCCCTCGGGGGATGTTCGCCTGCCAGCTTAGGCCCGATCCCCCAGGAGGATCAAGCCTAAGCCGGCAGGCTGACATCCCTCTTGCAGTCCAGGATCCCTTTTGCAGTCTGGAACCCCTTGCTCCTTACCGGCTGCCTGCTCGCTGCTCCTTACCACTTGGCTCACTGCTCCTTAGAGCTGCTGCGGAGGTGGGAGAGGCTCCTGCCACAGCTGCTGCACACACCAACCGTGAGCCCGGCTTCTGGCTGAATGCCACTCCCACTATGGGGGCACACTGACCACCAGGGGGCAGCTCCTGTGCTCGACCGGTTGTTCTGCCGTCATTCCGCTGTTCGGTCGATTTGCATATTAGAGTTTTATTATATAGGATATAATTTCACAAGGTACACTTTACATACCATAAAATTCACCAATTCAATGTCCAACTCAGTGGTTTTTAGTATATTTATAAAGTTGTGCAACCATCAGTATTATCTATTTCTAGAACAGTTTCATCACCAAGAAACAAAAATAAAAAACAATAAACTCTATACATTAGCACTTCTCATCTCCTCCCCAGCCCCTGACAACCACTGACCCACTTCCTGTCTTTGTGGATTTACCTATTCTGGACATTTCATATAAATTGAATCATACACCATGTAGCCTTTTGTGTCTGGCTTCCCTCACAGGAAATCATGGTTTCAAGGTCCATCCACATTGCAGTGAGTAGTCAGTGCTTCGCTCCTTTTTATGGCTGAGTAATATTCCAGCATGTGGATGGACCACATTGTGTTTATACATCATCTGTTGAACATTTGAGTCATTTCCACTTTTTGGCAATTATGAATATTGCTGCTGTGAACATTCACGTACAAGTGTTTGTATAGACATATATTTTCATTTCTCTTAGGCATATACCTAGGAGTGGAATTGCTGGGTCACATGATGACTACACTGAGCGGCCAGATTATTATGATCTCTGAACGCATAATAATCTGGCCATTCAGTATATATATATATATATATATATATATATATATATATATCCCAGTGCATGTATTTGTGCATGGGTGGGGTCCGGCCAGCCTGGCCAGGGGGAGGGGACATGAGTGGTTGGCTGGCCTGCCTGTTGGTTGAACTCCTGGTCGAGGGGACAATTTGCATATTAGCCTTTTACTATATAGGACAGGGGTCCTCAAACTTTTTAAACAGGGGGCCAGTTCACTGTCCCTCAGACGGTTGGAGGGCCGGACTATAGTTTAAAAAAAAAAAAACTATGAACAAATTCCTATGCGCACTGCAGGCCCGGGACGAGTCGGCTGCTAAGCAGGACAGGCAGCGGCACCTGGCGGGCTGGATAAATGTCCTCGGTGGGCCGCATGTGGCCCGCGGGCCATAGTTTGAGGACCCTTGATATAGGATATACACTGAGTGGCCAGATTATTATGTGTTCAGAGATCAGAATAATCTGGCCACTCAGTGTATATATTTAGCCTTTTGAGGAACTTTCAGGCTATTTTCCACAGCAGCTCCCCTCTTTTGTTTCCATCAACA
Organism: Plecotus auritus; assembly: GCF_963455305.1. Classification (NCBI taxonomy): domain Eukaryota; kingdom Metazoa; phylum Chordata; class Mammalia; order Chiroptera; family Vespertilionidae; genus Plecotus; species Plecotus auritus. Next base: position 83,398,473 of record NC_137773.1, read on the forward strand.
ATGTATAAGTGTTCCAATTTCTGTACATCCTCCCAACACTTGTTATCTGTCTTTTTTATTCTAGCCATACTAGTGGTATGAAGTCGTATCTCATTGTGGTTTGGATTTGCATTTCCCTGATGATTAATGATGTTAAGCATCTTTTCATGAGCTCATTAACCATTTGTGCATCTTCTTTGGAGCAATGTCTATTCAGATTTTTTGCTCTTTCTAAATTGGATTTATTATTATTAAGTTGTAAGAGTTCTTTATATATTCTAGATACATGTCTCTTATCAGATATCTGATATGCAAATATTTTCTCCGATTTTATGGGTTGTCCTTTCATTTTCTCAATGGTGTTCTTTGAAGCACAAAAGGTTTTCACTCTGATGATGTGCAATTTGTCTACTTGCGCATACTTACGATGGATGAGTGCTCTCATATCTCTTGGTTATCCAGGACTGGAATCACTGAGTCACAGGTACGAGTATGTCCGTTTTTTTGTTGTTGTTTGTTTTTTAAAAAAATATATTTTATTGATTTTTTACAGAGAGGAAGGGAGAGGGAGAGAGAGTTAGAAACATTGATGAGAGAGAAACATCAATCAGCTGCCTCCTGCACAGCCCCTACTGGGAATGTGCCCACAACCAAGGTACATGCCCTTGACCGGAATCGAACCTGGGACCCTTGAGTCCGCAGGCTGAGGCTCTATCCACTGAGCCAAACTGGTTAGGGCAGTATGTCCGTTTAGTTGATGTCAAACAGTTTTTCAAAGCATTGTAAGAATTTACAATTCCAGCATCAGTGGGTGAATGTTCTGGTGCTATTTGTTTTCACCAACATTGGTTTTGTCAACAATGTTTGTTCAATGAATATGTGTCCATTAGGTGATTGTAAAGGTTCCCATCTGGCAGATGAAGAACTGGGTCTTAGAGAGGGAGGTGGCTTGCTCTGGTCACCCAGGTCAGTGGCATGAGCCATCTGGCTCAGAGTCAGAAAACACCTCTTGCTTCTGCCTTTGAAGGGTGGAGTCCTTAAGGCTATGACTGGTAAGTGACTGGGCACTTCTGGCCCCAGACACACCAATTAGGCTGCCTCAGGCCCCTGGTGGCTGAGGAAGGGGTCCCAGCAATGAACCCATCATCTCACATCACCTATGGTCCTGGTAACCACAGATACTAGGTCTGCAGGGAGGACGTGGAGAGGATGGCAACTCCTGTCAAGATAGCAATGCAGCCCTCTGGTTACAGTGTCAGCCCACAGATTTAGGGCTCAGGGATTTGATTCCTGGTCAAGGGCATATACCTCAGTTGCAGGCTCAATCCCCGGCCCTGGGTCAGGGCACATGCGGGAGGCAGCCAATTGATGTGTCTCTCTCACATCAATGTTTCTCTCTGTCTCCCCTCTCCCTTCCTCCTTTCTACTCTCTCTAAAAAATCAATAGAAAAAAATATTCTCGGGTGAGGATTATTAAAAAAAAAAAAAAAAAAAAGACAGCAGTGCAAGTCAGCCACCAAGGAGGTGATTAAGGAGCCTGGAGGGTTCTGGTCCTAGCCAACGCTCCACCAGGAACTCAACCTGACAGCATGATCCTGGGCCACGCTTTCCCCAGTTGTAAAGTGGGATTATGATATTCCCTGTTGGCCTGAGCTCATGAGAAAAAGGGCAAAGGTGTTAATTATGTTGACATTGATAATAATAATGAGCATATTTATCATTTATGGTGTCTAATTTGATGCCCACATATGGTTCACGTAAAAATCAGAGGCTCAGAATCCTTGTCTAACATATAATCACTAAAAAGGCAGAAATGGGAATTTGAACCCACTTATATTCCACCAGAGGGAGGCTCTGATTGGGCCACTAAGTAACCAGCCAGTTCTGGGCCCCCTGATAGGCTGCTTCTCCAATCTATGGCTGGCTGTTATGGGCAGGCAACCAATCCCTGTCAAGTCACATGATAACAAATATGGCAACGGGGATCCCAGGAAGTGCCTGTGGCCAATTTTCCAAAAGGCTGCTAAGGGCTTGGCAGATATTTGGATTTCTGGGTAGGAATGCCACCTAAAATACAGAACTGCCCGATTTAATTTGAATTTCTGATAAATGCTGAATATTGTTTAGTGTAAGCATGTCCCATTTGGGACCTACTTACATGAAAAAAAATTGTTCATTGTTTACCTGAAATTCAACTCTAACTGGGAATCCTGCATATTCATTTGCTAAATCTGGTGATCCTATTTCCAGGGATTCTCCACTGCAGACAGTACACAGGGAGGAAAAGGAAGAAGGATAGAAGTGAAAAGTTAATAAGGAAATTTGTTCCTGCATAGGGACTAAATCTGTAGGTTGTTGACCCAGGCCCCACTGGCTCCCACCCATATCGCATGCAGCCGCACCCTCTCTCAAGACCCTTCCTTTCTTTCCTCCCATGAAGAGGACAGTTGAAACGTGTCTTATTTCTCTCTTCTGAGTCTCACAACACCCAGTGGAACGTCATCAGAACAAATTTACTAACACAATTATACTAATGCAAGAACTCTGGCTTGTCCAACATTACATAGAAAAACTGAGTCTAAAGACCTGTGATTAGTAGCAGCTAATTCCAGCTTCTTTCTCTGTTTCAGAAACAGTCATTTCCCCATCACTGTCCCCTTCACTGGTAAAACACATCTAATAAAGACCTCTAGGGACACAATTATGGTCCTAGAAAGTTAGGTTTATTAACTTGTTACAGCAAAAGAGACCACATGTAGAGGCAGTATGGGGTTATGGGGTGTCTCACCAGAAAGAGAGAGAGAGAGAAAGAGAGAGAAATGATAGGAGTACTAAAGGCCCGGTGCACGAAATTTGTGCACTGGGGGACCTGGGGTCCCTCAGCCCAGCCTGTGCCATCTTGCAGTCCAGGAGCCCTCAGGGGATGTCTGACTGCCTGCTTAGGCCTGTTCCCTGTGGGAAGCAGGCCTAAGCCAGCAGTCGGACATTCCTCTCACAGTCTGGGGCCCCTCGCTCCTTACCACCCACCTGCTCGCTGTTCCTTACCAGTCGGCTCACTGCTCCTTAGCGCTACCATGGAGGCAGCGCTAAGGAGCAGTGCTCCCCTGTGGGAGCACACTGACCACCAGGAGGGCAGCTCCTGTGTTGAGTGTCTGCCCCCTGGTGGTCAGTGCACATCATAGCTACTGGTGGTTCTGCCGTTCGGTCTATTTGCATATTAGGCCTTTATTATATAGGATAAGCTCATGCTGCCAACTTGAGAGAGAGCATTGTTCTTGATAATGACATTAATACTGCTGATTCATAGGAGCTTTAAATTAATTCTGTGGAGTAGGACACCAGAATTATTAGTGTTCATTTTTAAAAAATATGTTTTTATTGATTTTTTACAGAGAGGAAGGGAGAGGACAGAGAGCCAGAAACATTGATGAGAAACACCAATCAGCTGCCTCCTGAACGCCCTCTACTGGGGATCAAGCCCCCGACCAAGGTACATGCTCTTGACCAGAATCAAACCCGGGACCCTTCAGTTTGCAGGCCAACGCTCTATCCACTGAGCCAAACCGGTCAGGGCTTAGTGTTCATTTTTATCTGAGATCTTTACTTATCTAATGTTCTTGGTCCTATTGAAACATTTCAGTATACAAAAATACTGCAGTGTTAATACCCAAGAGAAAATCCATCATAATGTGTATGCTGGTCATTATGATCAGTGTCTTACAATTTAAAAAAATAAACTATCATAAAAATAAAGTATCATGCCCTTCAAAAAAGATTATAGGATTTTTTTTGAAAAGCAGAGTTTAGGTAATATTTACATGAAACATAGTTTGATAGGTTCAAAGCTAGGCAGAGCTGTGAATAAAGAGGCTGGCACTAAGCTTGGGCTGAGAAGCAGACGCAGGGTCCTGTTTCCTTGGAAACTAACAAGTGGAGTACTGTGTCTAGACATCCTTTATTTTGAAGTTCTGCACCTGGGTTGGAAATCCAGGCTGCTAGTCTGGATCAAAGTGACTTACAGGGTCAGACCCTCCAGGCAAGAGTAAGATGTTACTTTCTCTCCAAGGGGATGGAAAACAAGAAAGATTCTAACAGTCTATGACTTTAGAGAACAATGTCTCCTTAAAACGTTAATATCCTTAATGTGATTAACAAAAGACATTTGTATAGACTCACATGACATATCACTGACTCATCACATAGAACACTTAAAAGTCCACAACATCCAGAACCCGGATCTTGGTTTCTAACCATTCTCCAATAAAAGGAACCAGAGCTCCATGGAGAAATGGATGATTCTACATTATGGAAAACAGTATGCAGTTTCCTCAAAAAATTAAATAAGGAACTGCCATTTGACCCAGAGATCACACTTCTAGGAATATATCCTAAGAATCCCAAAACTCCAGTCAGAAAGAATGTATGTACCCTTATGTTCACAGCAGCACAATTTACAATAGCTAAGATCTGGAAACAGCCCAAGTGCCCATCAGTAGATGAGTGGATAAAAAAGCTGTGGTACTTTTATACCATGGAATACTATGCAGCGGTGAAAAAGAAGAATCTCTTACCCTTGGAGAGATCTGGAGAGTATCATGCTAAGTGAAATAAGTCAGTCAGAGAAAGACAAGTACCACATGATCTCACTCATATGTGGAATCTAAGTAACAAAATAAACTGATGAACGGAGCAGATCCAGAGACATGGAAGCATGGAACAGAGTGCAAAATCTCAGAGGGAAGGCAGGGGAGGGTGGGTAGGTGGGAGGTAATCAACCAAAGACCTTGTATGCACATATGCATAACCCATGGACACAGACAATAGGGTGGTGAAGGTCTGGGATGGTGGTTGGGGGCGGGTTAGAGGGGGTCAATAGGGGGAAATGGGGACATACGTAATAATTTCAACAGTAAATATTTATTTTTTTAAAAAGGAGAGAGAATTGGCTGATTCTAGACTGGGGCTCATCATCATATACAAGATGAGCCTGGAGCAGCTTGTAGCACCAAAAAGTAAGTATTTAAAAATCCACACACACACAAAATCTACCACAAAGATGGGGATATGTCAAAGGGACAAAGGAACCAAGCTCATCTTGACCTTCTGCTCAAACCGCCAAAGTCTGATCCAGAAATATGGCCTCAATATGTGCCCCCAGTGTTTCTGACAATGTGCTAAGGATATAGGTTTCATTAAGTTGGACTAAGGGAACTTCCTTGAATGGGTCATTCAAGATATCTACCTTACTGCAAAATGCTAGCTCTTTGTACATAAAGTAAAATTTAGAAACTTCAATAAATAAAAAAGAAGACATGACCACTAAATGTCATACAGTACTCTGGATGGGATCCTGGAACAGAAAGAAGAAACAGAGTAGACAGATTCATAGAAATAGAAAGTGCATAGTGGGTTCCAGGGGTGGGGGAGGGGAATGGGAAGTTAAGTGTTTAATGGGGACAGAGTTTCCGTTTGGGAAGATGTTGGTAATGGTTGCACAACATTGTGAATGTACTTAATGCAACAAATATGTACACTTAAAAGGGTTAAAATGATAAAATTTGTCATGTATTATACAATTTAAAAAACAAACAAAAATAAGAAACTCTTAAGAATCCTATGTGGCCCAGCTGGTGTAGCTCAGTGGTTGAGTGTTGACCTATGAACCAGGAGGTCACAGTTCAATTCCAGGTCAGGGCACATGCCCAGGTTGTGGGCTCAATCCCCAGTGTGGAGTGTGCAGGAGGCAGCTGATCAATGATCCTCTCTCATCATTGATGTTTTTTATCTCTCTCTCCCTCTCCTTTCCTCTCTATAATCAATAAAAATATATTGGGGTGCCTGACCGGTTTGGCTCAGTGGATAGAGCGTCAGCCTGCGGACTCAAGGGTCCCAGGTTCAATTCCGGTCAAGGGCATGTACCTTGGTTGCAGGCACATACCCGGTGGGGAGTGTGCAGGAGGCAGCTGATCGATGTTTCTAACTCTCTATCCCTCTCTGTAAAAAATTCAATAAAATATATATATATATATATATATATGAAAAAAAAGAATCTTATGTGTTTGACTAGATGACTTTGGGAGACTTCCATGAAGTCAAAATAGCAGAAAAGATTGTCTTTTTGTTTATTTCTCCTTTAAAAAAATAATCCTCACCCAAGGATATGTTTAGAAAGAAAAGAAGGGAAGGGAAAAGGGAGAGGGAGAGAGGAAGAGAGGTAGAAAGGGAGAGGTATCGATGTGAAAGAAAAACATCAATTGGTTGCTTCCTGTACACACTCCGGCAGGGATTGAATCTGCAACTCAGGTATGTGCTCTGATCTGGAATTGAACCTGCAACCTTTTGTTGTACAGATGATGCTCCAACCAGCTGAGCCACCTGGCCAGGGCTCTCCTTTGTTTTTTTACCAGCAAGCTGAAACCCAACTGGGATAATTTAAAGCCAAAACTTGGACACTTGAGTTTGTCCAGTAGTGACTTCGACCAGTTCCTAAGAGATGTGTCCGAATAAGGATGGCTTCCTTCAATCACAGACCTCCCTACTGCACACTCATTGGGAATGTCTAAATATGAAAATATTTAGAGATTCCAGGAAAGCTCCAAGGTCTTGGGCGGCCCTAGAACTCAAGGCTTATCCCCAGCTTGAGGCCAAGTAAGAACCTGGATAGAAGGAGCCCTGAGGTGTAGTTAGCAACACAAAGAAGGAGCTAGAACCCCAGACACAAACCGCTCACCAAGAGAGGCAAGCTGGGGGGCATTTCAGTACCATGGAGAGCTCTGAGAGGCCCAGATAGTGCAAGAGCCCAGATCATGCCAGAGTGGGGAGGACACAGTGACCTGGTCTGAGAGGGGTGGAGAAGGTGCAACCTCAGACCCCAACTGTTTGGGATTCTGTGTGGGGTGAAAGAGGGTAGATAATTTCCCTCCTTGTGCTTTGAGCCCCAGTAATCAGGGACTGAGCAGGAGAATGTTGATGAGGTTTGTGCTACATTTGGGAATATGGGGAGGCTTTGTCCCAACCCCCTCAAGCTTGTTGGGCAGAGCTAGGCCGTTGATTCAAAGAGAAGTGTCCTGTCTTATATCAGGGGCTGGCACACTCTCTGCAAAGGGTCCCAGAATCAATATTTTTGGCTTTGCAGCCCAGGTGGTTTCTGTCACAACAGTCAACTGTGCAGTTGTGGCAGGAAAGCAGCCATAGATGATGTGTAAATAAATGCGTGTGGTTGTGTTCCAAAAGAACTTAAATTTTTTTTTAAAATTGACTTTTAGTGACAGATGGAGAGAAACATTGATGTGAGAGGAAGACATTGATTGGCTGCCTCCTGCATGCCCCCTACTGGGGATCAAGCCCGCAACCCAGGCATGTGCCCTGATCGGGTAACCTTTTGGTGCATGGGATGATGCTCAACCAACTGAGCCACACTGGCCAGTGCCAATAAAACTTTACTTATAAAAACAAGGGGTGGGATGGATTAGACACTGTCTTAAACCAACCCTTCTTAGGAGAGAAGGTATGACCCTTTAGAACATCCCAAAAGGGCCTGAAGGTCTGGAGGCTTTCATCCTTATCCTCTCACTGCCATTAGAACATCATGAAGTACAAAAGCCTGGCTCACCTACTGTGGGATGAGACCACAGACAGCAGGGATGAGCCCTTTAGATCAGTTAGCCTGCAAGTGGCCTACTAAATGACCCCACATAAGTGAGTGGTAAGACTAGCAGAACTGCCCCACTGGGCTCAGTCCAAATTGCTGATCTACAGAACAAGGGGTGAATTGAACAATGGTTGTTTAAATCCTAGTCAGGGGGACAGGGGTGTGTGCTCTGACAGCTCTACCAGGAAGCCCTGCAAACTCACATGGCAAAGGATGTGCACAGTCCTATTGCAGGAAAATTTGCATAGTCGGGAGCAGCAATTTCCTCCTCCCTTCCACTGCTGACCACTGTAATGTTTCTTGAGTTTGGAAGAGCCTACTTACATGCAAGCATATTTTAAGTATACTTAAATACAAACATCAGCTTGTTCTGAATCTTTTTTCACCTAACATCACATCATGTCATGCACATCTTTCTCCATGTGGACATCTTTCCAAAGTTAAGTCTGCCGGATAAGCTTACTAGTAAACTCTGCATACAGATTTATAATACTTCTTTCCTGCTGACACAAAGGCATCTGTGCCTCCAGTCGCGCCAAGAATGATCTCATTGACCCCAGGACAAAACAAATGAGGCAACAGGAATACAGCAAGGGAAGCCTCACAGGGTTCTAGATTTCTACAGCACAAGCCTACCCTTGTCTGCAAAGCTGCTCAGGTCAGTGTGATTCTAAGTGCTACCTCTGTTTTGTTTTGTACTTGAATTATGTAGGTTTCAGGTACAATTCTATCATACATTATCTGCATGTTATATTGTTTACCACAGTAAGCGTTGTTTTTTTTTAAATTGCAACAAAATGCACATAACATTTATCATCTTAACCATTTTTTAGTGCACAGCTCAGTGGCATTAAGTACATTTACAGTGTTGTGCAACCATCCCCACCATCCGTCTCCAGAACTTTCTCATTTTCCCAAACTGACACTCTGTCCCCATTAAACTCTAATTCCCTTTCCCTAGCCCCTGGCACCAGCTACCCATAGTCTGTCTCTATGGATTTGACTCCCCTAGGGACCTCCTATGAGTGGAATCACACAATATTTGTCCTTTTATGTCTGGCTTATGTCACTGAGCCTAACATCCTCCAGGTTCATCCATGTTGTAGCATGGGTCAGAATTCCCTTCCTCTTTATGACTGAACTAGAGGCCTGTTGTACAAAAATTCGTGCAATAGGCCTTCCTTCCCTTGGCTGCTGGCACCGGTTTTCATCCAGCACCCGGGACCTAGGCCTTCGCTCTGGCCGCAGCGGAGAAGCCAAGTCTCTTCAGTCTTCAGTCGTCTTCAGTCTTCGCTCAGGCCGGAGCCCTCAGTCTTCGTTCCGTGCCTGCATATGCAAATTAACCTGACATATTTGTGGGGTTAATTTGCATATACACGCCTGATTGGCTGGTGGGTGTCACGGAGGTATGGTCAATTTGCATACTTTTCTTTTATTAGTATAGATGATATTCTAGTGTGTGGATGGACCACGTTTTATTCATTCATCTGTTAATGGAAATTTGGGGTGTTCCTGCCTTTTGAGTACTGTGAATAATGCATTTATAAACATTGTGGTACAAGTATCTGAGTCTCTGTTTTCAATTCTTTTGGCTGTATACCTAGGACTGGAATCAGTGAACCATACAGTTTAACTGTGTTTAACTTTTCCAGGAACTGCCAGGCTGTTTTCCACAGTAGCTGCACCATTTACACTCCCACTGACCCAGACCTGGTTTTATGTTATTCTTTTTATTTGAGGGGTGACATACATACAAAAAGGACACAAGTGCACTGACCTTAAGTGACTAGCTTAATAAATTGTATCTCTTTCTCAAAGTAACCACCACCCAGACCACAATATAGAACATATGCAGCCTCCCAGAAGTCCCATATGCCCCTTCCCAGTCAACACCCCCAGAGACAACCTGTCTGACTTACCACTCATTGGTTTTTCCTGTTTCTGAACTTTGTATAAATGGAGTTATAAAGAAAGTCTTGTTTTGTTGTATTTGACTGCCTTCACCTAATCACTGTGGCTGACATTCATCTAATCCAGTGTGTGTGTGTGTGTCAGTAGTTCCCTTTTTTTCAATGCCACGTGGTATCCCTTTGTATGAAGATACAATTTATTCCATTCTTCTCTGGAAGGACATTTAAATCGTTTCCAGTTGCTGGCTATGGTGAATAAAGCATTGGGAACATTCTAGTGCACGTCTTTCATTGGTGAAATAAAAACTTATTTTTCTTGGGTGTACCTCCATAAGGGAAACTGCTAAGATATGGAGTCCATGTAGTTAGCTCTTGTGGGTCCTGCTGAACAGTTGTCCAATGTGGCTACTCCAATTTTCACTCCCACCAGCAATGCATGGGAGTTCTGATGACTTTCCATCATGGCCAACACTAGATATTATCAGTCTCTTTAATTTTGGCTCTTTGGGGGACAGGAATGTCCACCATGCTTTAAAACATAATAGTGACCAGGTAGGTAATCAAGATTAACATTGTAAGTCCTGTTGATGGCATGTACCCTTGATGTGACCTGATGAGAAGAGCATTTTATCTGCTGGGGTCCAAATTCCATAACGCCAGTCTAATTGCAAGAAAAATGTCAGGGGGAAAAAATCACAAACAAATTGAGGGACAAAATACCTGACCAGTACTTCTCAAAACTTTCAAGGTATCAAAACCCAGGAAAGTCTGAGAAATTGTCACAGCTTAGAGGAGACTGGGACAGAAAAAGATGTTAGGGAAAAACTAAGAACATTCAAATAAAGTCTGGACTTTATTTTATTATTATTTTTAAAAATATTTTTATTGATTTGAGAGAGGAAGGGAGAGGGAGAGAGAATCATTGATTGGCTGACTCCTGCATGCCTCCCACTGGGGATCGAGCCCACAACCAGGGCATGTGCCCTGACTGAGAACCGAACTGTGACCTCCTGGTTCCTAGGTCAACCCTCAACCATCTTTTTAAAAATATATATATTTTTATTAATTTCAGAGAGGAAGGAAGAGGGAGAGAGAGATAGAAACATCAATGATGAAAGAATCATTGATTGGCTGCCTCCTGCAAGCTCCCCACAGGGGATCGAGCCTGCAACCTGGGCATGTGCCCTTGACCTGAATCGAACCTGGGACCCTTTAGTCCGCAGATTGACACTCTATCGACTGAGCCAAACTGGCTGGGGCTCAACCATCATTTTTTGATGTTATATCACAACTAGGCTAGTGGTAGTTTCCTTTTTCCCCCCTGAATTTCACTTTATTTTCAAGTGATAGTTTCTTTTTTTTATTCCTCATGCGAGGATATTTTTCAATTGATTTTTAGAGAGAGTATAAGAGAAAGGGAAAGACAGAGAGAAACATTGATGTGAAAGAAACACATCAATTGGTTGCTTCCTGCATGCGCTCTGACCAGGGCCCGGGCTGGGGAGGAACCTGCAACTGAGGTACGTGCCCTTGACCGGAATCGAACCCGGGACCCTTCAGTTCGCAGGCCGACGCTCTATCCACTGAGCCAAACTGGCTAGGGCTAAAGTCTGGACTTCAGTTAAAAAATAATGTATTTAGATTGGTCGCTTAGTTTCCACAAATGTATCATACTAATGTGGCATGTTACAAATAGGAGGAGCCCTGGCCAGTGTTGCTCAGTGGTAGAGCATCGGCCCTCACACTGAAACGTTGTGGGTTTGATTCCCAGTCAAGGGCACATTACCTGGGTTGCAGGTCTATCCCAGGCAACCAATCAATGTGTTTCTCACATCGATGTTTCTCTCTCTCTCTCCCCACTTCCTTACCTCCCTTCCATTCTCTCTAAGAATCAATGGAAAAAAATATCCTCAGGTGAGGATTAATTAAAAAATAAAATAAATACTAGTAAAATAAGGGGAAATGGGTACAGGGCCTGCAGGTATAGGAACACTACCCAATCTTTACTACTTTTTGGTAAAGAGTATTTATCAAAGATAATACTGTAGCCCAACTGGCATGGCTCAGTGGTTGAGTGTTGACCTGTGAATCAGGAGGTCACGGTTCAATTCCAGGTCAGGGCACATGCCTGGATTGCAGCTCAGTCACCACTGGGGGCCGTGCAGGAGGCAGCTAATCAGTGATTTTCTTTCATTATTAATGTTTCTATCTCTCTGAAATCAATTAAAAAAATTTTTAAAAGAGAATACTGTAGTGTATTTCCTTGGTTTGAACATGCCTGGGCTTCTTTTCACTTTTACATTTTTGTCATCTGGATGTATGCCTTTTTAAAAAATATATATTTTTATTGATTTCAGAGAGAAAGGGAGATGGAGATAGAGATAGAAACAACAATGATGAGAGAGAATTATTGCAAGTGTGACATCCAGACTTCCCAGTCTGCAGGCCGACCTCTATCCACTGAGCCAAACCAGCTAGGACTGGATGTATGCATTTTATAAGCAATAACAAAAGATTGTTCCCAGCCCCTGGGCAAGTGTGGGTTGTGAGCAGGGGGTTTGCTCTGGAGCTGAGAACAAGACAATGGAGGAAGTGTGATACCTCCTGAAGTATTTAGAGCCATAGGAGAGGATGGGCCAGGTCACTTGGGAACTGACTCCAACACGACTGCTGCCCTGACCTTTTCTGTTGGATATGACTGTTTTGGGAGTCCAACAGCCAAGCATCTGTGTCTTGTACCTGAGGACACATCCAGGACTGTGTAGGGTAAAAATGCCTGGGAATTCATACCTTCATCAAGTCCACCCCAAAAGAACTGATAGGAGTTGGTAGAGAAGTACCCCAGTTCCCTCACCTTTCCCAGGTGGGCTAATTCCAAGGTGTGTGCACCAGTCCCTCTGAAGGTGAAGCTCCAATTGCCCCCTGTGGCAGCAGGCCTGAGAATCACCCTTTTTTGCTGCCTTCTCTTCCTTTGTGTCACCCCCGTGCTGTTGTCTGCACTTCTCAGATTAGTAACCTGCACTCAAGCCCTTGTTTTTAGCATCTCCAGGGAACTCAACCTGCAATGGGACTGTGACCATGATGAGAGGAAATACTCTGGAAAGAGATGCACAGGGGGTGATAGATAGACCATCATAGCTGGGGTCCAATCCCACCATTTCATGGAGTGGCAGGTGGGATGGGCATGGCATTTGTCATTTCATCCACAAAGCTTGTCTGAGCCCCACCGAGCTGCTCCATTCCAGGTAATCTCAGGATATAGAGGTGACCAGGATAGAGTCCCTGTCCTCACTGGATTCCGTAGGAACCAACCAGTCAGAACAATGTTAAAGCTAGGTCTCCTGATGTTGGGACTGGGTCATTCTCTGTGGGTGTGACCTGGGCACTGTGGGGTGTTGAGCAGCATCTCTGGCACCCACCCACTAGATGCCAGAGTACTGACAACCACAGATATTCTCAATGGTCCCTGGGAGCAGTCACCCTGGTGAAAACAGCTGTGCTGAAGCTGCCAGTATGGCCCTCGGTGATCTCAGCCGCTTTAGGGTCAGTACCTGCACTGAAAGCTGTCCCTCACTCTGGCTGGCTTGGCTCAGTGGATAGGGCATCAGCCTGCGGACTGGAGGGTCCCAGGTTCGATTCCAGCCAGGGGCACATGCCTGGGTTGTGGGCTCGATCCCCGGTGGGGGGTGTGCGGGAGGCAGCCAATTGATGATTCTCTCTCATCATTGATGTTTCTATTTCTCTCTTCTTCTCCCTTACTCTCTGAAATCAATAAAGAAATATATTTTTTAAAAAAGAAAGCTGTCCCTCTTTCCACCCCTCTCTTGCTTTAACACTCCCTGCGACATGACCCCTGTATAATAAATTACATCTTCTCAGTTCATTGTTCACTATCCTCTCTAGAACAGGAACTCTGCGAGGACAGGGATCCTCATCCACTCTCTTAGCTGGTATGTCCCCAGCACTCAGATGAGTGTCAGCTATGTAGTAGGTACTTAATAAACACTAGTTGGATAAAGGGTTGAACAAAGGCATGAGTGGATGAATAAATAAAGGGTTACAATGAAGGAAGGAAGGAGGGGAAGATTTCCTTTCTGCCTGTGTGGTGGATGGAAGATCAGGAAAACGGTTTATCCTAAATGGAGGGACCCACCATCCAGTTTGCCTGGGACCAAGAGGTTTCCTGGATTTCTAGTCTGAATGCTGAGACAGTGTTGGGCAAACTGAGATGGCTGGTCACCCTACCTAACTGCAATAACAACTACAACAGCAAGTGTGACAGCAAATAACTGTTATTGATTAGGCACTGTTCTAGCACTTTCCATATTAATTCATTCAATCCTCACAAACATCCTGATGTCGGGACTGCTAGTAGCAGCTGTTTGTCAGAGGTAAAGTGTTTTACCCAAGAAGCTAGGCAGAGAAGGGTGGGCCAGGACTGGAAGTGTGGCGGCATAGGGAGATACAAGGCATATCCTGGGACCTGGCCTTTTTGGGAGAGGTGCAGGAGGGTTCTGGAGAAAGTGAGGGAAGTGACACTAGAAGGAGGAGTCTAAGGAAGAATATTCTATGCAGGGGAATAGCACTGTTGATGGCCTTGGGCCCAAGGTCCCATCAAGCCAGGGCTTGCTTTGACATCCCTCACGGGGAGGAGTTGGACAGAAGCAGCTGCTGTGAGCCACTCTCTGGTTGGCTGCCTGAGTCAGGGTCTGAGAGGACCCTGGGGTCTCTGCAGAAAGTGAGGGGAAGTAGAGAAGGGGAGGAGGGAAGAAAGAAGGAGGAGGGGAAGGAAGAAGGGAGAGAGAGAGAGGAGAGGGAGCCGGAGATGTGAGGGAGGAGGAGAGAGAGGGAGTTCCCTGAGCCACTGGCTCCAGCTGCTGTGTCTTATGGGATGAAAGCTTAAAATAGCTCCTAGTTCAGGGAGCCTGGGAGCCAGAGAATCCAACTGACTGGCTCCTCTCCCTGGTAGGAGGAGGGGTGGCTGTGAGCTTTGGGTTTCTCAGGCTGAGGTGGGCGTACTGAGCAGGGACAGAGCAGGGACCCCAAACTCACGGGCCGGCGTCCCCGTGAGTTTGACATGCTTGCAGGTCCTTAATCCACAAAGCTGAACATTCCCAGCTATGAACATCCCTGTGTAACTCCCACCCCCACTCCAAGGTAACCACTAACCTGACTTTAACCTGTCAGTGGGCCTTGGTTGGGATTTCACACAAATGGAAGCAGCTACATCTCCTTCAGATCTGGTCCCTTTCTATCAGCATTGCTGGTAAGAATCACCGACAGGAGTGTGTGTGCTGCAGGGCTCCACCCTCAGCCCTCCCACCTCAAGCCTATGTGAACTTGGGTACTTTGCTGCACACCTCTGGCCCTCAGGCACCTCCTCTGGGGAGTGCAGCATCACCTCCCTTCCTGGGCAGTTGTGACACTTATGTGAGATACTGAAAAGACAAGCGGTTGGGTCCCTAGCTGCACAGATCCAACACACAAATATAATACATATACAATATATTCACACACATATGTACATATTTACAATGTATATACACAGATATATAAATATATAGCTGGCAATTGTCACAGTCAGGGAGCTGTGTTAGTAAGGATGTCCAAACAGAATCCATGGAATATGTGTGTGCATATACATGCATATATACATATATATAATACATATACACACCTGTATATAAGTATGTGTGTAATATACAATATGATACATGTATAATATATACACACATAAATATATACTTACATGTCTATAAGTGCTTATGTATACTATATATGTATATATAGCATATATTTATAACATATATATACATACAGTATATAAAAATGTCAGTATGTAGATACATGTTTATATGTATAATATACACATATATACCTATATACTATACACACATAAATATATAGGTGTGTATATACAGTATGTGTACATGTATAATATATACACATACACACAATATACAATATACACTGAGTGGCCAGATTATTCTGATCTCTGAACGCATAATAATCTGGCCACTCAGTGTATATCCTATATAATAAAAGGCAAATATGCAAATTGTCCCCTTGACCAGGAGTTCGACCAGCAGGCAGGCCAGCCAACGGCCCATGTCCCCTCCCCCTGGCCAGGCTGGCTGGACCCCACCCATGCACAAATTCATGCACCAGGCCTCTAATACACACACACACACACACACACACACACTGAGTGCCCAGATTATTATGTGTTCAGAGATCAGAATAATCTGGCCACTCAGTGTATATACAAACATATACACTATGTATATATGCACACATAAATATATGTATATATTCGCTATGTATACACATGTATACTCACTATTACACACATACATATATAGAGAGTTTTACATAAAGGTGTTGGCTCACCTGATGGTGCTGCCATCAGGTCAGAAATCTCCAGGGCCACAGCTGGAAACCCAGGGAAGAGCTGATGTTGCAGCTGGAGTCTCAGGCCTTTGAGGCAGAGTTCCCTCTTTCTAGGAAACTTCATTTTCTTCTTCCAAGACGTTCAACTGTTTGGATCAGGTCCACCCACATGTGTCTGTCACAACTTCCTTTACACAAAGTCCGCTGGTTTCCGTGTTAATCTCATCTGAAAAATAACTAGGGACCACATCTGGGATAAAGTTTGCAGCCATAGCGAACACTAAGATTAACCATCCCGAGGCATTTATGACACTTGCTTTATAGTCCCCCATGACCACTGTCAGCTAAACCGGCAGCTGTGTGAGCAGGTGACTTCTTCCTTGCCAGTACTGAGTGCCCAAAGTCTGGCAAGATGCTCAATAAGAAGCATTCCTGTTGAGCGAGTTCTGTAATTCGAACTGGAGCGGAGACCTGGACTCCGTCCATTATATGTAATAAAGAATTATGGCTTTATTATGGGGAGGGGGGGGGGGCCTTTTTTCAAGGGCGGGGCTCGAACCCGCCACCCCAGGCCCCGCGGGGTTTCCCTGGGTCCCAGCATCAGCGGGCTGGGGCGGCCGAGGACAGCCGAGGACGCGCGTGCGTGCGTCCGTGCGGGAGAGTCCATGGGGCTGGAGAGCAGGGGAGGCACGGGCGGCGTGGCGGGCGGGGCAGCGGGCGTGCGCCACCACCTCGCGCCGGGCTCCCCCTGCACGCGCGTGGCGAGTGGTTCGGTCCTGTTCCCGGCTCATTGTGTTCGTCTCACGCCGGCCCAAGATGGCGGCGGCGCTGGAGGCCCTGGTCCTGTGACCACAAAAAGGGAGCCGGGAGCTGGACGGGAGCGTGGCGGCGGCGGCGGCGGCGGCGGCGGCCGAGGCCCAGGCCGGGCCCCCTCTCCTCAGCCTCCCGCCCTCCCGCCCGCCCTCCTTTACACTCCCGCCCCGCCCCCGCTGGCGGCGCCCCGCCCCTCCCCCAACCGCCCGACTAGCATGGTGCGGCAGCCGCGCGCGCCGACATGGGGGAGAAGCTGGAGCTGAGGCTCAAGTCGCCCGTGGGGGCCGAGCCCGCTGTCTATCCGTGGCCGCTGCCGGTCTACGTGAGTACCACCCTTTCCTCTTCTTCTGCCGCCCCTTCTCCCAGACCCCCGCTCTCCGCGGAGCGCGCTGGGGGTCCACCGAGCAACGGAACGACTAGATTCCGTAAACATTCCTGGGGACCCTCCCTTCCTGCCTGAAGGGGGGTCTCCACGGCCAGACCCCGCGCCTCCGAAAGGCGCCCGAGCCAGGGCTGCGGTCGCCTGTGCGGGGCTGGGACCCCGATCATCCGGGCCAGGGAGGCTGGCGAACTTGCCTTCCCGTGTTTCATGTTCTGACATTCAGGGTTTCTTTTTTGCTTTCTTTTCTTTTTTCTTTTTCTTTTTGTAGTTTATTCTTGGAGCTGTCAGTGGGCTCCGCTTTATTTTTATGTTTGAGGGCATCTTTTCCTTCTCCCTCCCCCTAGTTGTTTTTTGTTTGTTTTGCTTTCGGCAGTTTGCCCCCCCTAATCTTGAGTGGCAGGACTGGCCAGACCAGAATAAGGCTTTCTGAACAGTAATCTAAACGGTGGGCTGGCCGGCCCCTTGGATATGAGGCTTTCTGTCCCCAATCTCGAGTGACCCTTGGAAAATGACAGGTCGAGCGGAAATTTACAAAGTTGTTCCCTGGGTGATTCTATAAATGCAGGGCGCGGGGTGGGCGCTTCGGCCTCTCGCCCTTGAGTGCGGTGTGGTGTGTGTCTGTGTCGGTGTCCCTGCGTCCACTCTCCGGCCGGGCAGTGTGCCGTCGTGAGGGAAAACGCAGCAGGCGCCATGGGCGGGCGTCTTTGGGGCGCCCTTTCGCGCGCCTGTCTTGAGGGGCGAGAGGGGGGGGGTGACAGGGGCGGGGCCTCCAGGGGACCCGGCGGGGAAACCCGTGCGCCCCGCCCCTCGCACACCCTGGGAGTGTGTCAGTTTTTGGAAACATCGCATCAGGGGCGGGGTTGGGACACTGGGACCGCCCGGGGGCTGGTGTCTGAGGTTTTTCCTGGTTTCCAGCCTGCCATGCGCATGAGCGCTTTGGAGTTTTGGTCATACCGAACCCGGAGGGTAAGGTCGAGTCCAGCTCTGGCTTTTCCGGTGTGTGTCCTGCGGGCAACTTGAGCAGTGGGCAGGGTGGGGAGCCCTCCAAAGCTAGAGAAAACAGAGTGCGAGTCCCTGTGGCTGTCCAGTGCATTGTTTAAAATTTAATTATCTTTAGTGGCATGTAGTATAATTCACTTTTTTTAGGGTACAGTTCTAGGGTTTTTTGACAGATCCATGGCAATCAGACTGCAAAACAAGCACGTCATTTCTCAGTGTCCCTTCTGCTGCCCTTTGCCACCAACCGTCCTCCACCTTCTGGCAATCACTAACCTCTCTCTCCCTACAGTTTTGGCTTTTCCAGAAAGTTAGGTCAATGGACTAAACAGCACAGAGCCTTTTGATTCTGGCTGCTTCTGCTCAGAAAAACATACCCGAGACTCATCCATGTTGTAGTGGGTCTAAAAAGTAACTCCTGCCTGGCTGGTGTGGCTCAGTGGTTGAGCATCGACCTATGAACCAGGAGGTCATGGTTCGATTCCTGGTCAGGGCATATGTCTGGGTTTCAGACTTGATCCCAGTGTGAGGCATGCAGGAGGCAGCAGATCAGTGATTCTCTCTCATCATTGATGTTTCTATCTCTCTCACTTCTCTCCCTTTCTCTCTGAAATGAATAAAAATATATTTTAAAATAATAATAAAAAAAAAAGTAACTCCTTTTTCTTGCTGTGTATCCCATTGATCCATAGGCTGCTGGTGGCAGGACACTTGGGATATTTCCAGTTTGGAGGGGATTACATATAAAGCTGCTCTAAACATCCTCAGATGCCCTGACCAGTTTGGCTCAGTGGATAGAGCGTCGGACTGCGGACTCAGGGGTCCCAGGTTCGATTCCGGTCAAGGGCATGTACCTTGGTTGCGGGCACATCCCTGATGGGGCGTGTGCAGGAGGCAGCTGATCAATGTTTCTCTCTCATCGATGTTTCTAGCTCTCTACCCTCTCCCTTCCTCTCTGTAAAAAATAAATAAAATATATTAAACATCCTCAGACAGGTTTTTATGTGAACTTGGGTTTCACTTCTCTTGGGAAATGCTTAGGAACAGGATGGGGGTCTGGTGGGCAGGGCTGTACTGAGTGTACAATGAACATTTGTGTACCTTACAAATTGGTATTTTTGAACATGGGAAGAATTAAAACCACTGTGACCCAGCACCCAGGCATTATATATTAAGGTGAAAATTTACCCAGAGACATTCATGTTGTTTCTATCACCTGCTTTTATTCGGGTGGAGTAAGGCCACAGGGATTTGTAAACCTTGTAAATAAGGCCTCCTGGGTTGGGACCTGGCTTTCTAGTGGCAGGTGTTTCTGAACTACAGAGCATCTTTCCGTTGCTGGCCCTGTCCTCACTTGGCAGGGGATGGGGGTGTGCTGCCCACCTGGCCTGGTGTGCCACCTCATGTCAGCAGGTCCCTTTCTGGTGTGGCTGTCCCACTGCCAGGCCAGTCCAGTGAAATTCTCAGCTAGCTGCCAGGGCTTGCAACAGCCTTCTTTGCAGTGACGTCTGTCAGTCTCCCATTTCCCCACTGAGGAATTTTGCTTTTCATGGGAAATGAGGGGGCAGTACTTATAGAGTTTATATTTTGTGATGACTCAATGATGACTACATGAAGAAAGTGGGCTACTTCAGAAGCTTCACTTTTTGGAAGGTCAGATTACTCATGTGACCACACAGTTGAAATGACTGAGCTTACTTGTTCACTGATTCATTTCTAGTGTTCCTGGAGGCCACAGAGGATAGTAGACAATGTTCTTATTCTCAAGAAACTTACAGATGAAGGAAGGTGAATGATATATAAACATAAAAGTTAGCAGAGCTATCGTAGCCCTGTATATAGGGTCAGCTGAGGTTCCAGAGGGGAGGAGGAGCTACCACTCTTGTCCTGGAGGAGGTGTGGGTGAATTCTCTGAGGAGGGGCATCTGTAGGAGGAAGTGCAAACAGCCACAAAGGCCACACTCAAAAGTGTCCAGCCTGGGAAACCAGCTTTTGTGCAATTGGCAAACATGAGGGGGAGACCCAGCACATTCTGTTCCTTCAGTGACTGAGTTTCAAATACCCACTTGCAGTTCACAGTGGCATAATTTCTAAAGCAGGATGGCCCTTCTTGGGTGGGAAACTAGGTCTCAGCTCAGAAGGGAGTAAATGGCATCTTGGATTGCTGGGTGGCAGGGCAAGAATATTAGAGAGGAGGATGTGCAGGGGTCCTTCACCTGGGTGACTTAATAAGTCTGTGGGTGGGGGAAGCAGCGTCAGTGTGACTGTCTCCACCCTCAGCTTCCTACCCAGAGCCCACTGTTCTCTGATGAGTGCCCTCTGAGTAGTCATGCCCTTAATTCTGGCAATGAGTAATAGCTGAGTGGGCCGGCCAAGTGAGCCAGCCATCCTGTGACTCAGAAGATATTTTCTGATCTGACCTCTGCCTGCGTGAATCCTACCTAATCCAAGTTCAGGGGGAAGGCAGATTAACCCTTCCATGGCTTTATGTTGTTGAAATAGCCTATGTAAAAGGGGAAGGGATGATCAAAAAAGTCTGGCGTTCCACATGTGGCTGTTAGTTTTCATACTCTAGTCCCTAAAATCCAAATGCCTACTGTGAACTCTGATCCTAATGAGTGGGAGCTGGAGGGAGTCAGGGGGGCCCCAGAAACTTTGGACATTCACTAGGGAGGAGGAGGAGGCAGAGCTACAGGGACCTGCCCACCCAGTCTCCCTGTGGGAACTCCATCCTCTTTTTCTTAAACTTTTTATTTTGAGATAATTGTGGATTCTTGTGCAGCCGTAAGAAATAATACAGAGACACCCCATGTTCTCTTTACCCAGTTTCCCTCAATGGTGACATCTTACACGACTAGAGAATAATATATAATTACTAGGGGCCCAGTGCATGAATTTGTGTACCTTGAAAGGAACTGTGGGCTGCGAGGCTGCAGTGGGCACAGGCGCGGGTCTTGGCCCATCCTCTGCACTCCCTCCTGGCCTCTCCTGCCACGACCCTGGCCCCCTGTCTGCCTGTAGCCCTGCTCCTGCCACTGCTGCTCCCACGGGCGGGCTGACTGACTGCGCTGGCCCTGCTTGCACCCGCTGACAGCACAGAGCTATTGGGGCTGGCGCCAGCAGCGAGTGTCAGCCCAGCCGTGGCTGCTGCCCCAATCACCCCTCAAGAGCAGGGGGACGTGAAGAAGCCCTGAGGGGCGATCAGCCGCCGCTTGCACCTGCCAATGGTGCCGAGCGATTGGGGCTAGCGCTGGGCGCTGGCAATGGGTGCGAGCAGTGGCTCTGGTGCCAGCAGCGGGTGCGAGTGGGGCCGGCACCAGCAACAGGTGCAAGCACCTGGCGGGACCGTGGCGCACGGGAGCAAAGAATTTTCAGTAACCACCAGAGGCTTGCCCTGATGACAGCGACTGGTGTCCCGCCTTGGTCTGGTGCCCCTGCTCACCTGCTCCACCATCCTGCCGTAGCTGATGCCTGCCATGTTCCACACTCTGCCACGTGCTGCCGATGCCCACCATAGAAACATCAATTTTCCATGCGCAACCCCTGGTGGTCAGCACACGTCATAGCGACCAGTTGTTCAATTGTTCCGCCATTCGGTCTATTTGCATATTAGGGTTTTATATATATAGATATTCATCTAATTCCAGAAGCCCTGTCCCTATCAGCAGTCACTCCCACACACCTCCCCAGCCCCTAGCAACCACTAACCCCATTCCCATCTTTGGACTTGCCTATTCTGGATATTTCACATAAATGGAGTCTGGCTTCTCTCAATGAACATCATGTTCAAGTTTTATCCATATAGCTAGTTCAGTGCTTCACTCCTTTTCCTGACTGTGTAATAACTCCCTATAAGGACAGGCCAAGTTGTGGGGTCTTGAGGCCCTGGTGAGGCATTCATTTAGCCTTCACTCTGGGGGTGGGGATGACCCCAGATGAACTGGTGTGGCACTAATAGTGACCACTTGCTGGAGGTAGAAATATTTGGAATTTTCAGGGGCACAGTGTGTCTTGGTTTTCCAGATCCAAGTTGAGTCTCTGCCCGCCACTTGGTGGCAGGGCCTCATGGGTGAGTTCTCCTGGTCAGAGGGGTCTCATCAGTCCTTGTGCTGTCTCTCTTCTCCTCATATCCTTGGCTTCAGGCTGCAGTGGTCTGTAGTAATAAATTATTTTCTCTGATGAGGACAAGAAAAGTTTGGGGGATAAAATTTTGGTCATCATGCCCCACTGTCCCACTGGTGTCACTTCTCGATAGCCACTTTATGAAGACCTCCATTATATAGTTGCTGGGCACTTGTAGAGGGACTTCTTTTTTTAAAATATATATTTTTATTGATTTCAGAGAGGAAGGGAGAGAGAGAGAGAGTTAGAAACATCAATGATGAGAGAGAATCATTGATCGGCTGCCTCCTGCACGCCCCATACCGGGGCATGTGCCCTGACAAGGAATCCAACTGTGACCTCCTGGTTCATAGGTCGACACTTAACCACCAAGCCACACCGGCCGGGCTAGAGGGACTTCTTTAGAGGCAGAGCACCTTAGACTATTACTGATGGGCTAGTTTTCTTGTTTGTTTAAATATATATGTATATATGTATATTTTTAATTGATTTCAGAGAGGGAGAGGGAGAGATATAGAAACATCAATTATAAGAGAGAACTATTTTTAAAAAATAGATTTTTATTGATTTCAGAGAGGAAGGGAGAGGGAGAGAGAGATAGAAACATCAATGATGAGAGAGAATCATTGATTGGCTACCTCCTGTACGTCTCCCACTGGGGATCAAGCCCGCAACCCGGGCATGTGCCCTTGACCAGAATCGAACCTGGGACCTTTCAGTCACAGGCCGACGCTCTATTCACTGAGCCAAACCAGCTAGGGTGAGAACTATTGATTGGCTGCCCCCTACGTGCCCCCAACCGGGAATCGAGCCCACAACTGCAACCTGGGCATGTGCCCTGACCAGGAATTAAACCGCTCAACCACTGAGCCACACCAACCAGGCTGATGGGCTAGTTTTTAAAAATATATATTTTATTGATTTTTTATGGAGAGGAAGGGAGAGGGAAAGAGAGTTAGAAACATCAATGAGAAACACCGATCATCTGCCTCCTGCACACTCCCTACTGGGGACGTGCCTGCGACAAAGGTACATGCCCTTGACCAGAATCACCTGGGACCCCTCAGTCCACAGGCTGATGCTCTTTCCACTGAGCCAAACCAGTTAGGGCTGATGGGCTAGTTTTTATTAAAGCAACTGAAGTTTTCTTGTTAAGACCAGAGCTTTGGTCTTAGCTCTTGTCCCCGGGGGCTATAGGTGGCACTTGTCCTCTAGTGGAGATCTAAGCCCCCTTTCCACATCTTTCCCGACCTTCGACCTTCGAAAGACCCAGAGCACAGGGCATTCCATGCCTGGTCCCAGCTCTGCAAGGACGCAGGCTCTCTATAGACTTCATGTTTAGGGTCAGACCTCAAAATGTTCCATCAGTTACAGAGGTGGAATGAGGTATGCGAGGTGAC
This sequence comes from Plecotus auritus, assembly GCF_963455305.1. Taxonomy (NCBI): domain Eukaryota; kingdom Metazoa; phylum Chordata; class Mammalia; order Chiroptera; family Vespertilionidae; genus Plecotus; species Plecotus auritus. The sequence goes on from NC_137773.1 coordinate 83,422,116, forward strand.
CCCTGGTGGGACTAGCACATGAGCCACGTTTAAAAAGTCAAAAGAAGCAGGTAAGATCAGTTTTCATAATGTATTTTATTTAACTATGACCAAAATACAAGCATTTCAACTGGTAATTAAAAAGTTAAGAACAACTTTTTTTGGTATGTATTCTGTGTCTTTGAAATTAGTGTGTGTTTTGCACTTAGAGCATTGCTTTATCTAGACCAGCCCATATCAAGTGCCTCCTAACCCTGTGGCTGCCATGGGGATGGCATATTTCTAGATCCCTCTTCCTCCCAACCACAGAGCTTAGCAGGATTGTGGGACTGTGTTTGCATAGTGGGTGCCACTATCCGAATGAGGTCTGGGGTCTAGCTGCACACTTGCTCAGTGGGGTGGGCGTTCATGAAAACCAGTGGTGCTAGGATGGTGTTGGTTTGGGGCTTCCTTGTCCCATGGAGTTGGGGGATATGGAGGCTGCAGGTCTGGTGGGTAGGGTGTGTATAGATGTTGCTCTGTCCTCCGGCCAGCCTGTTTGTCACCTGACTTATGCAAGTCAGAGTTGGCACTGAGCATCAGTGGCTGGGGCAGTGCGGCCCTGCAAGGAGAGGTGCCACAGGGGTGGCAGCAGGAGATGAGTCTTCCAACCTGGTAAGTCACTGCTGGCCATTCTCTCAGCTCTGTCTTTTGTCTGAGCAGAAGACATTCCCTAACAGTGGGAGGAAGGGCAGGTCAAAGCTGGACCAGCCCTGTGACAGTGCCAACTCAGCACCCTCCTTCCTGCAGAACAGCATTAGCCACCCTTTTTTGTCCCCTTATGTAATGTGACATTATTTTGGGGGCCACGTAAGCATAGTTTGTAAGACTAGTGAGCTCAAAAGCAGTGATTGGGTGGACTTGGACTTTTTCTGCAACTTCTGGGAGTGCGTTCACTGTGATTGAGACCTCTTGCCTCACTGTCCCTTCTCTCCTTGTGCTGCCCCCTGTCCCAGATGGCAGGCCCAGAGCCCTGGTATTCATTGCTGTGTGGACTTCGGCACTGTGAGCCTGGGAGTTCATCTCCATGGGGCAGATCTCTCCCTGGGTGGGTACGTGAGAGCAGAGTCTGGCAGCAGCACTGGGACAAACAGGAGGGTTTTCCAGCACAGACACGTTCCCACAGGGTCCAGTGCACAGATGAGAGAGCCATGAGCAGGGCTTATACGACCTGTCTGAGATCCATTTCTAGAAGCAGCACTGTTGGATTCAAACTCCATTCTGTCCTGCTCACAAACCTCCCTGCAGAAGGACCTCTCTTGGTTAATGCTCAAGTTTAAGTGTTGCCTTAAACTTGCTAACCATTTTTGAACGAGACACCTGCATTTTCCTCTTATCTCGAACCACACAAATCTGGCCACCCTCAGCCCATCTGACCTACCATCTTTGCCCCAGGCACCACATCAGCCAGGTTTCTTGAAGACCTGACCTCTAACTGCCCATTCTACGTCCCACCAGTACCTGCTCTCTGCCCATTCCTCCTCTGCTCCAGCCATTTGCCAGTTGTTTTTTTGCTCTTAATTTGTTTGGACATGTGGCTTCTGGGTTTGGGGTCCTGCATATTTTGAACTAGTTAATGTGCTATTATGATCAATACTTGAGTCGACCATATAAAGGATAAACCATAAACTACGCACTTTTGCTCCCACCTAAGCAGCAGAGTGCTTCAGGCCCAATTAATGCACTTAACCTAATCTGTAAGCCTGCCACCCAGTCCAACTCCAGGGGCACCTGTACACCAGGAAGTGGGGAGTGGGGTAGTGAAGAAAAGGGCAAGTGTGGGACAGGCACCTACTGGACCTGGTGCTGCCCTTCCCCCGCAGCCTTCGGTCACACCCTCTGGGACTGAGTTTTCTGGATGCCTGTTGACAGAGTGTAAGTGCACCATCTCCCGTCTCACTCCTCCAGCCAGACCTCTGCTCATCAAAACCCTGCCATTAAAACACCCAGAGAGCCCTAGCTAGTTTGGCTCCTATAGAGTGTTGGCCTGTGGACTAAAGCAGCGGTTGCCAACCTTTCGGTGGTCCGTGGACCATCGGTTGGCGACCACTGGACTAAAGGGTCCCAGTTTCAATTCCAGCCAAGGGCACATGCCTGGGTTGTGGGCTCAATCCCCCGCCCCTCGCCCCCAGTAGGGGCGGGCAGGAGGCAGCTAATCAATGATTCTCTCTCATCATTGATGTTTCTATCTCTCTATTCCTCTCCCTTCCTCTCTAAAATCAATAAAAATATAAAAAAACAAAACAAAAAATCACTCAGAGATGCCAAGATTGCAGGTTCGATCCCTGGTCAGGGCACATACAAGAATCAACCAATGAATACATAAATAAGTGGAACAACCGATCACTGTTTTTCTCTCTCTCTCCCTGCCTCTCTCTTTCTTTCTAAAACCAATAAATTAAAACAAACAAAAAAACAGCCAGAGAGACCACCTGTATGTGCCGTCACCTTGCCTTTAACATCTTGTCTCTTTTGTTCTCCATGTTTTAAAACTCTGTTCATACATCATATTCCCCATGTCTGTGTACAGCATCCATCTACCCCTGTGCTTGCCTCAGCTGGTCCCACTGTCCATGTAGCCCCCATGAGTGGGCCTCCTATGCAGTGGCTGCTCGTGGGATAGTCAGCAATGGCCTATCCTGAATCCACATGGTCTGTACTAGGGACCATTTTGTTTGACTTGCTTTGGCTTCAGGGACCATGTGTGATGGAAGTGACCTGGCACCCCCACCCCAGGGCACCAGAGTTGTGTGGAGCCACCAGAAAAGAAGGCAGCACCCTGAGAGATCAGAGATCAGGAACCCTCACTGCAGGACAATTCCTGCCCCCCTGCCTAGGTAGTCCGCTTGATTGTTTTGGGGGTATTTTCAGTCAGTTATCTTCACTTCCCCCTAGGAGAGAAAGGAGAATGTGTTTCCCACCTACCAGCTTTTGCTTCATCAGAAGGGAGTCCCTGAGAACTTGTTAGGAATGGAAGTTCTGGGCCTCCAGACCTACTAAATCTGCCACTTGAGGGGTGGGTCACAGGCATCTCTCCCAAGTCCTGTGCAGGATTTTGATGCTGGTCACCATGTGAGGACCTGGGTTCCTGCCCTCCCGTTGTAAGTGATCCTGCGGAGCCTGGGGCACTCCCCGAGTAACATCCTATTGCAACGGAAGTGAGGAGAGTGAAGTTGGCAATGGATCCAATGCAGCAGCGCATCTATAGTGCCCACTGTGGGCCCCTAGTGTACGTGTCCTTCATTAATTTCTTGTCTCTGCCTCTCACCTTGTACACTCTGGGTACACAGACTCCAGAAGTCACATGGACTTGGGATGAATAGAGTGTAAATGTTTAGAATGGTGGGTTCATGCCCTTGCCAGGGGGATCTGGGAGACCCTCCTATCCAAACTCCTCAGAGGGAGATGGGGGGACAAGCTGGTGGCAGAGCTGGAGCCATGTCCCCACTTGTAAGTCATGTCCCCACTTGTCGTGGGTGCTGTTCTCATACTTGTCCTCCTGGTGAAGGAGGAAGCCAGCACTTGCTGAAAGTGACAGCTGGGTTCCCCACACCCCCTCTCCCACCCTCCCTCTGTGAGTGCTCCCTGCACACACTCCTGAGCACATGAGGTTCAGTGTCTGGAAGAATAAGCCACAGCCCGCACCCAAAGTTGGGGAAGTGAGTAGTGCCATAAGGATCAGTTTGGTATCATCTCAGGGTATGATACTGCCTTCTGTGCAGTGCGCAGTTTAAGATGGAACAGTTGCACTTATTGTGGACCTTTTCACATGATTCCCAAAGTGGGCGGACCTGGTGAACCCCAGGTACCCACCACTAAGCTTTCCCAGCTGCCAACGTTCCACCAGACAGATTTTTATGGGAAGAACCTCTCTCAGCTGCTTTTTTAAAAAAAATTTTTTTATTGATTTCAGAGAGGAAGGGAGAGGGAAAGATAGAAATATCAGTGATGAGAGAGAATCATTGATCGGCTGCCTCCTGCATACCCCCTACTGGGGATTGAGCCCACAACCCAGGCATGTGCCTTTGACTGGAATTGAACCCAGGACCTTCAGTCTGCAGGCCGACACTCTATCCACTGAGCCAAAAGGGTTAGGGCTCTCAGCTGCTTCTTTAGGGTGCTCTGGTACAAGTAGTGAGTAGAACATGGGTCAGTCTCTGATGCAGCAGTGGGCCACCTTGGGCTGGGAACGTGGGCAGTGAAGGAGGCATTGTGGGGGTGTCCCTGCATAATGAGGGGAGGAGTGCCAACAATTGGGCCAACAATTCAGTGTCCAGAGCTCTTGAAATGCAAGGGGAAAGATGAGGAGGTGTCCTTGCATAATGAGACAAAGTCTGGGCCATCAATCTCTAGGGTCTAAGGCTCCTGTTATGGAGGGGCAAGTGTGAGGGGGTGTCCCTGCGTAACAAGATGAGGACTGGACTATCAATGCAGGATTCCTCAGGGCTGTTCCCAGTCTGACCTTTCCTGGCCGGGTCTGATATCTCTCTTCTACGAAGGTCTATGGAGAAGTAAAAGAGGCCATGGCCAGTAGGTCAGGAGAACTTCTGAATCGTTGATAGTGACCAGGGCTTCTAAAGTTACACCTTTCAGGACTGTGGATAGAAACTGGCCTGGTCCTAAAAGCATCACTCTGAGACCTCAGAGGGCACAGTTGTCAACTTCTCTCTGCCTTTATTTTGGTTTTAAAGCTGAGAAAGCACAAGTTCTCATCACAGAAGAGACCAAATTCCAGGCTCCTGCGCCTTTGCAGGCCTGTGTGCCTATTTGGGCCAATACAGTTAATGCAGTGAGGACTGTGGCTTGGTAATGGCTGGCAGCTGCATTACACTCTTGGCAGTTGTGAATCATGCTGCTGTGAACGCTCATGTATGAATTTCTGTGTAGATGTATATTCTCATCTTGTCCCCACCTTGTTTAAATGATACCAGTTTAATATTTATTAGTTGATTCTTAGTAAATGGGAGGACATTATTCTGAACACTAGAAGGATTTTTTTTTTCTTGTGCCTTAAAAAATAAGGCCTTGCACAAAAGGCCACATAGTGTGTGATCCAATTTATGTGAAATGTCCAGAATAGGCAAATCCATGGAGACATGAAATGGGTTAGTGGTTGTCAGGGGCTAGGAGGGGGCTGGGATGACTGCTGATGGGGATGTGGCTTCCTTTTCGGGTGATGGAATATTCTGGAATTAGTGCAGTGGTTGCATAACACTGAACCTACTAAGAACCACTGAACTGTGTATTTGAAACAAGTGAGCTCCATTCTATCAGAGTTATATTTCAACTAGAGGCCCAGTGCACGAAATTCGTGCACGGGGGGTGGTGTCCCTAAGCCCAGCCTGTACCCTCTCAAATCTGGAACCCCTCTCACAATCCGGGACCACTGGCTCCTAACCACTTGCCTGCCTGCCTGCCTGATTGCCCCTAACCGCCTCTGCCAGCCTGATCGCCACCTAACCGCTCCCCTGCTGGACTGATAGCCACGTAACCGCTCCCCTGCTGGACTGATAGCCACCTATCCACTCCCCTGCTGGACTGATGGCCCCCAACTGCCCTCCCCTGCCAGCCTGATGGCCCCCAACTGCCCTCCCCTGCCAGCCTGATGGCTCCCAACTGCCCTCCCCTGCCAGCCTGATCGCCCCACTGCCCTCCCCTGCTGGCCTGATCGCCCCTAACCACCTCTGCCTCAGCCCCCACCACCATGACTTTGTCTGGAAGGAAGTCGGATGCCCGGAAGATGGCTGGTCACCCAGTCTAATTAGCATATTACCCTTTTATTAATATAGATAAAGCTATTATTTTTTAAAAAATAAGAGATCAAGGTATTTAAAGAGCTGTTTTGATTCTGTTATTGAATGTGAGGCATTCTACCCATGGTCTCTGTCCTCTTGTAAAGTGGTGGAAATGGTGGCCTGGGCTAAGAGGCATTGTTACTGCCATAGAGCAGCAGTTGGCAGGCCTCTTCTCCAGGCCCATCCTCTTTGCTGACCCTCTGCACTAACTCTCACCGCAATGTGGAAGGTGTAGTGTTTATCTGAGAGAAGGCCAGAGTTAGAGGGGACTACTCGGTGGTTCTGATCCTAGTTTCTTCTAGATTTTGGATTAGCTTGCTGCCCATACCCTGGTGAAAGGCCTGGAGTGATCCCTGAGCTTCCTCTGAGGAAGATGGTGAAACCCCTCCCCCCCGCCACACACACAGTGGACACAGTCCTGGCCAGCAGTGGAAGTGGGAAGTGTCTTCATCTAGGCAGGAGGATGGCCACATGCATTCTCATAATGGTTATTATTGGCATTTCCCATTTTACAGATGGGGAAACAGAGACCTGGGAGTCAGTAACTCAAAGCCAGGCCTATAGCATCCAGGCCGTGGGAGAAGTGCCAGTGGATACTGGCGGGTAGAGGACAGGAGGGTCAGGGGCATAGACTTCATCCCTTCCCTGCTGCCTGCTGGGGAGAGAAATTATAGGGACAGGGTCTCCTCTAGGCCAGCATGTCCCAAGTGGGCAGGGGTCCCAGGACAGCACCCTAATTACCCTGCAGCACTCTCTGGGAAGTCCTACCTGAGTGGGGGGGCTTTAGAGCTTAGTGGGTCTGGAAATACAGAAATGGGAAAGCCCAGGGGCTACAGTGCCCCCATCCCAGGGGTGGGCAAACTTTTTGACTCGAGGGCCACAATGGGTTCTTAAACTGGACCGGAGGGCCGGAACAAAAGCATGGATGGAGTGTTTGTGTGAACTAATATAAATTCAAAGTAAAGGAGCGGAGGGGAGAGCAAGAGAACCCTCCACTCTTTCGGCTCCGGCCCGCGGGCCGTAGTTTGCCCATGGCTGCCCCATCCTGTAGCCCAGGGGTCCTCAAACTACGGCCCGCGGGCCACATGCGGTCCGCCGAAGACATTTATCCGGCCTGCCAGGTGCCGCTGCCTGTCCTGCTTAGCAGCCAACTCGTCCCGGGCCCGCAGTGCGCATAGGAATTTGTTCATAGTTTTTTTTTTTTAACTATAGTCCGGCCCTCCAACTGTCTGAGGGACAGTGAACTGGCCCCCTGTTTTAAAAGTTTGAGGACTAGTCCCTGGTCCCTAAGATGGCCAACCTGCCATCAATGGAGTATAGAGAGACTGCTCAGTCAGTTCTAAACCCTGTCATTTTATCTTTCAGGACAAACACCACGATGCTGCTCATGAAATCATCGAGACCATCCGGTGAGTGTGTCACCTGTGGGGGTGGGTCTGGCCTGGTGCCAGGGCCTGTTCCTGTCTTTCCAGCACACCCACCTTCTCTCAGCCCAGTCCTTCTTGTGTTCCCTATCAGCATCTTGAGAAGACTTGAAAAGTGTCAGAGTTTGGTTAGAGGAGTCCAGGTTGTCTGGTTGTGGCCTGGATAGGTCCTGGTGCCTCTATGAACTTCGACTTCTCGTGGAAATTGATGGACAAGGGAACTCCTTTTCTCTTCCCCTTGTTTTACTCTCTCTTCCATCTATCTCTGTCTTCTTCCTATTGGATTTGGTGCTGTTTCAGCCACAGCCCCTTGGTGGGCTGATTTTCCCTCCATATCCTCGGTAGCCCTCCAAAAGCCCAGTCTATGAGAGTGCAAGGAAGAACACAGGGTGTGTCAGTGACAATTTTGACAGAACCAGGAGGAAGGTGTCCTTTGCTGTGTCCGGTGGGCCTTCTCCTGGTATGGGACTTGAGGGTCTGGAGCCAGGAGGGAGGTACCCTCCACTCTGTCTCCAATGGGCCTTTTCTCCAAGCTGGATTGAGGGTCTGGAACAAACTCGAGCAATGATAGTGGCTACTTCCTGCTTTGCATATCCCATGCTTGGAAACTGCAATCTTTGTCAGTTTCCTCGGTAAACTCGCATGTCTGTTTGTTGGCATCTTGCTGAGTTGTTTCTTAACATCCTTAGCAATGTATTCACCACCTTGGTCACACACACACCATGACATCCACATGAGCCTGCAGTAGCCCATGGCAGGGTCAGGTGTGGTGTCTGTGGAAGAGTCAGGATGGGTGTCTCCACCCTGCCGTTTCGGAGCTGGTGACCTAACAGGCCCTGCAGCTCCCCCAGCTGCTTTGGTTTGATCTTGGGGCTGAGCAGAGTCTCCTTGAAAGATCGTTTTAAGGATGGGGTGAAATTATTTGCATGGATCTAGCAGGGCGCCATTGTTGAGATGTAGGATCTTTTTTTTCTCGTATAATCCATAAACCACACAGTTGGTGAAGCAGTATTACAGGTTGCTTAGTTTTATTTATCTATTTATTTCTTTATTTAAAATATGTTTTTATTGATTTTAGAGAGAGGGAAGGGAGAGGGAGAGAGAAACATTGATTGGCTGCCTCCTGCATACCCCCGATTGGGGATCAAGACCACAACCTGGGCATGTGCCCTGACTGGGAATCAAGCTGGTGATTTCTTGGTACATGGGATGATACTCAACTGAGCTGTACCGGCCAGGGCTGATTTATTTATTTTTTCCATTTTATTATTTTTTATATTTTTTTATTTTTTGTTAATCCTCTCCTGAGGATATTCTTTTTAAAAAAATATATTTTATTGATTTTTTACAGAGAGGAAGGGGGAGGGATAGAGAGTTAGAAACATCAATGGGAGAGAAACATGGATCAGCTGCCTCCTGCACACCCCCTACTGGGGATGTGCCAGCAACCAAGGTACATGCCCTTGACCGGAATCGAAACTGGGACCCTTCAATCCACAGGCTGACGCTCTATCCCCTGAGCCAAACCAGCTAGGGCTGAGGATATTCTTTCTATTGATTTTCTATGGAGAGGGGAGAAAGAGAAACATCGATCGGCTGCCTCCCGCAGGTGCCCCAATTGGGGCTGGGGATGGAGCCTAACTGAGGTATGTGCTCTTGATCCAAATGTTTAGTCTGAGGGCCAATGCTCCAACCACTGAGCAAACCTGGCTAGGGCTGATTTATTGATTAATTGATTTTATTGATTTTAGAGAGGAAGGAAGAGAGAGAAAGAGATAGAAACATCAATGATGAAGGAGAATCATTGATTGGCTACCTCCTGCAATGCCCCTACTGGGGATCGAGCCTGCATCCTGGGCATGTGCCTCTACCGGGAATTGAACCAAACCATGACCTCCTGGTTCATAGGTTGACGTTCAACCACTGAGCCACAGCAGGCAGGCTGATGTATTTATTTTTAAAGAGGCTGCTGGTTAGATGGTGGAAGTGTTGTGGTTGAGAGAGGTAGGGCTCTGAGCTGGCAGCTTGGTTCTTGTCTACTCCTTGTAGGTGCTTCATGGTGGCCGGCCTCTCCACTGGGTTTTCCTCTGCAAAGTAGGGTGTCTTTTTGTCCTGCAGTACAGGATGTCAGGCCAGTTTGAATCTGTGGAGCCAGCCTTTGGTTTGGAATCTCTAGTTGACCTGGTCTTCTGGGCTGGCAGTGGCTGCTGACCTCCAGGCCTGAGCCTCAAAACAACTTGACCTGGGTCTCAAAACAACTTGACCTTCTTCTCTCTTTGTCCCTACAGATGAGTTCTGTTCATTGGCAGAGATGGGTGGTTACCTCATTTTTTCCCCCTCTCCTTTTACTTTTTATAATGGAGAATTTGTAACATATACAGAGGTAGTTGAGGGTGTTCTTTCCGATATCATTACTTTAAAAAATGTAACTGAAATACACCCAAAGCACAGCAATATCTCTATCCCCTACATTTCCTCATGTCCCCTGAATCCATCTCCCCCTTCGCTCTTGTCCCCGGCAACCCTGATGTGCTTTCTGGCACTGCGTGTTACTTTACATTTTCTAAAATTTTACCTATATGGAATTGTACAGCACATGCTGAGCACACAGTTTTGAGATTTTCCGTTGTGTGTACCAGTAGCTTTTCCTTTTTATTACTGAGCAGTGTGCTGTTGTAGGAGGCACCACAGTTCCTTCATCCTGTTCACCTGTCCACCACATGATGAATGTGTTTTCAACTCTGGGAGCCCAATGGGGGCTTTTTCATTTTGTCCTGTGTTCCTCTGACCCCCGCCCATTCTGAGTCCAGCCTCACTTTCTGGAACCACAGGATGCTCCAGAGTCATTCTGAGTTTCCCACATCGCACCCTCGAATTGGCCACTTTCCTGGGGAGCTCTGCTTTGTTTTGCCATTTCTTGAGATTGAGTTGTTTGTCTCCCTCTGACTAAGTTGTAAGAATTCTTGACATATTCTGGCAGCGAGTGCCTGGTGAGGTACTACATGAGGTGTAGTGTAGCTGACTGCGGTTTTAATGACACCTCTATGAGTGGAAGCTTTTAACTGAGTTCATTCTTTGATGGTTAGTTGTCTGGGTCCCATCTTTGGAGGAAATCTTTGCCTCCTGAGTTGCAAAGATACTGTCTTTTATTTTCTTCAAGAAGCTCTGTGGTTTTAACTTTTACATTCAGGTTTAAAATCAGTTGTGAATTAATCTTGGTTCTAACAAATGAGATTATAAAGATTATGAGGGTGAAAATTCAAGTTTTTTCTATCTGATACTTGGTGGTTCCAGCCTCATTTGTTGTATTTTTTTTTTGCTAATCCTCACCTGAGGATATTTTTCCATTGATCTTTTAGAGGGTATGGAAGAGAGAGGGCAAGACAGAGAGAAACATCGATGTGAGAGAAACACATCTATTGGTTGCCTCCTGCACGTGCCCCCACCAGGGTCTGGGCCTGGGAGGAGCCTGCAACCAAGGTACATGCCCTTGACCGGAATTGAACCCAGGACCCTTTGGTTGGCAGGCTGACGCTCTATCCACTGAGTCAAATCAGCCTGGGCTCCAGCCTCATTTGTTGGAAAGACTCTTTTCTCCATTAAGTTATCTTGGTGCTTTTATCAAAATTTCATGTTTATATGTTTGTCTCTCTGGATTTTGTGTTCAGTGTCACTTCCCTATTTGTTTACCACATACTGCTGGTTACTGCAGATTTATAGTAAGTCCCAAAACAAGATAGTGTAAGTTTTGCAACAGTGCTGTTATTTTTAAAGATTATTTTGGCTGTTCCAGGTTCTCTGCCTTTGTGTGTCAGTTTTAGAATCAGTTTGTCTGTTTCTCCAAAAAAGCTTGCTGGGCTTTTTTTAGGGATTACTTTGCGGTGGAGTCTAGTTTGAGGAGGAGGTTTAATAATATTGAGTCTTAGATCCCATGAACATTATTTGTTTATGTTGCCTTTAACTCTTCTCAGCATTTTTTTTTTTTTTTTTTTTTTTTTTTTTTTTTTTTAGTTTTCAATGGAGCTCTTGCAAGTCTTTCATTAAAATGATCTCTAAGTATTTATGTTTTTTTAAGGATTTTTTAAAAGGATATTTTTTAGAGAGGGAGGAAGAAAGAGAGAGAGAAACATTGATGTGAGAGAGATACATCAATCAGTTGCCTCCTGTAGGTGCCCCGATCTGGGGTCGAACCCACAACCTAGGTATGTACCCTGACCAGGAATTGAACCTGCAGCCTTCTGGTGCATGGGTGATGCTCCAACTAACAGCCACACCAGCCAGGGTCTAAGTGTTTATGTTTTAATGCTATTTTAAGTGACATTAAATTTTTTTCTTTTTTCGCCTTAACCGGTTTGGCTCAGTGGATAGAGTGTTGGCCTGCAGACTCAAGGGTCCCAGGTTTGATTTTGGTCAAAGGCATGTATCTTGGTTGCGGGCACATACCCAGTAGGGAGTGTGCAGGAGGCAGCTGATCGATGTCTCTCTCTCATCGATGTTTCTGGCTCTCTGTCCCTCTCCCTTCCTCTCTGTAAAAAAAATCAATAAAATATATTTTTAAAAAAATTTTATTTTATTCTTTGTTGTTGCTGGTATATATAAATATAGCTTGTTTTTGCATGTTGACCATGTGTCCTGCAACCTTGCTGAATTCACATCTTGAGTTCTAGAAGCGTCTCTGTAAATTCCATAGGGTAGACTACATACTGAATTGTGTGTCTTGTGCACAGAGATAGTTTTGTTTCTTTCTTTCCAGTCAAGACTGTCAATTTGTTTCTCTTGTCATGTGGCACTGACCAAGACCTCTATCTATCTCGTATAGTGTTGAAGCAAGGTGGGGCCTACAGGCATCTTCACTGTCTCCAACCTCCTGGGAGTATGAGTCTTGCACCCAGTTTGGTGTTAGCTGTAGGGCTCATGGTCTCCTGCCTGAAACCATGTGTACTGATGATCAGAGGTTTCCCCATCAGGAGGTGCTCACTGGGAGTAAAGGGGCTCGTTCTGTAAGCAAAGGAGAAGAGAGCACTATTGCAGCCTAGGGACCCTTGGGTCTGGGGAGCACTAGGGAGGTGACACGTGGACTGTCCAGCTGGCCCTGGCGACTGAGTTTGGAATGGGTCTCCAGGGGAGGGTACCCAGACTTCTGAGGTAGGAGTGTGGTCTGAGTGTGTGGTCTGTGGGCATGATAAAGAAAACTGCTAGCTGGATTCAGTAGCTATTACGAGAAGTAATACTTCATGCAGCGTGAGGAGTCTTGCTAGAGGACATAGGGACCCAGGGACAAAAAGAGCTGTTCCTTATTCCTTCTCAAGTATTCTTGTGTTCCCCACTCCACCACCCATCCCCTGCAGAGCACAGAACTGAGCCAGCAGGCAAAGTGGAGCTGAGGGTGGTTTCTTGCCCAGAGACAATAGTTTCACACCTGACCCCATGACTTTTATTGAGCTGTACTCCCCCATTTCTAATTTTCTGAGAGTTTAATATGAGTAGGGATTTAATTTTGTTATGTTCACTTTCTGCATCTGTTGAGATGACCATACTATTTTCTCCTTTATTCTGTTAATGAGATAAATTACAATGATTAATTTTAATGTTAAGCAACTCTTCATTCTTAGAATAAACATCACTTGATAAAAGTGTGTTGCTAAATTCATTTGTAATATTTGTGAAGGGTTTTTGTGTCGATGACACAAAAATCTTTCTTGTAATATTTTTACAAGGCTTTTGTCTTCCTCTGATTTTGGTATCTGGGTAATGTTAGCCTCATAAAACTGGAAACATTTTGGTGGAATTGGTGCTATTTCTTCTCAAATGTCTGATATGATTCACCAGTGAAACCATCTGGCCTGGAGTTTTTTTATTAGGGAATCGGCTTATGTAATTGGATAGAGCTATTCAGATGTTCTGTTTCTTCTCATGTCAGTTTTGGTAATTTGTGTCTTTCAAGGAATTTGTCCACTTCAACTGAGTTGTTGAATTCATTGGCATGCCATTTTTCATCATATTCCTGATTTGCCTTTTATTCTCTGTATGATCTGTAGTGATGACTCCAGTTGAGTAATGAGGATATTTTCTTTTTTTAAATATATTTTATTGATTTTTTACAGAGAGGAAGGGAGAGGGAGAGAGAGTTAGAAACATTGATGAGAGAGAAACATCAATCAGCTGCCTCCTGCACACCCCCTACTTGGGATGTGCCCGCAACTAAGGTACATGCCCTTGACCGGAATCGAACCTGGGACCCTTGAGTCTGCAGGCCGACGCTCTATCCACTGAGCCAAACTGGTTAGGGCTCTTTTTATATTTAGAAGTAAACAGTGTTTAAGAAAGTTGAGAGTGAAATGTCCAGCCTGAATAATCTGCTTTTGGATTTCAGATGGGTCTGTGAGGAAATCCCAGACCTCAAGCTCGCTATGGAGAATTACGTCCTAATCGACTACGACACCAAAAGGTAAGTGGGATTCTGTCTGAGCTGCTTCTCTTCTATCTGAACACATGGTAGGGACACAGCCTATAATTAGTTCTTCTTTGATGGTACAAGCTGATCTGAAATTTCCTTTCAGAATTGGCTGTAATCTCTGTGGAGCTATTTTATAGGAATTTTTTTATCATATATTGGCAGAGGCTGTCAGAGTGAGGACATAATTGAGAGTGCCACATTGTGCAACGAGACTTGGTCTGTGTGAAATCACCTCAAGTTAATAGTCGCTGATTTCATAACAGGTGACTCCAGGAGCCAAACTTCCTACCCAGAAGCCACTGATGGCCTGGCCTCTGGAGCCCCAGACACTCGTTAGCCCCAGTCCAACTCTCAATAACTGTACCCAGCCTTTTGGCCTCATTCAGCAGTTTCCTGCAGGCACATCCTGATCTCAAAGGAGAGTCTTGTGGGTGGAGAAGGGAGAGGCCAACTCTGGAATGCCTGCTTGGAATTCTTTTATTTTTCTTTGAGAAAGAAAGATGACATTCCAGGCTCGTGTCCATTTTAGCTCTTGGCAGGCTAAAGGGTGGTGCTGTCTGTGGGCTTATATAGCTCACTCTTGATGAAGAACATGGCCCAAAGGAGCCCGGAAGCCCCCACACAGGGCCCAGCACTCAGGTGTCCCTTCCTTGACCTCACTTTTGTGTTTAGAGGCCTTGGTTCACGGTCAGCATTTCCCACCTCAATCAGCCAGATTCTGTCCTCTCACCTCTCGCCATCCTTCCCATTTAGTAAGTGTTACCCAGTGTTGTAAAAAGGGAACCAGCCTTGGTTGGTGTGGCTCTATTGGTTGGAGCATCGTCCCATACACCAAAAGGTTACCCGTTCAATTCCCGGTTGGGGCACATACCCATGTTGTGGGTTCAATCCCCGATTGGTGTGCGTGCGGGAGGCATTCAGTTGAAATCTCTCCCTCTCTCCTCCTCTCTCCCTTCACCCCCTCTCTCCCCCTCTCCCTCCCTCTCTCAAATCAGTAAAAACATATCCTCAGGTGAAGATTGGAGGGGAAAAAAAGGGAAATTGCACTCTCCTTGTCCAGGGCATCAATCATGCTGTGGGCCCCATGACAAAGTCCTCTTGCCCCTGGGGTGAGGATATGTAGGGGACTGGCCCTTGCATGTCAATCACATAGTCAGTGAAGCACATCCTATATAATAAAAGGCTAATATGCAAATCAACTGAACAGTGGAATGACCGGTCGCTATGACATGCACTGACCAGCAGGGGGGCAGATGCTCAACACAGGAGCTGCCCCCTGGTGGTCAGTGCACTCCCACAGGGCGAGCGCCACTCAGCCAGAAGCTGGGCTCATGGCTCTATGGCAGTCTGACATCCTCAGAGGGCTCCCGGACTGCAAGAGGGTGCAGGCCGGGCTGAGGGACCATCCCAAGTGCATGAATTTCATGCACCAGGCCTCTAGTCTTTAATAAAGGGGTGTCCACTGTTGTGCAGGGCCTATAGCAACAGATGTTTGAGAGGTCCTTTTGCTATAAGACGCTTGCATTGGAAATTTAATGTTCTTCCTTTCATGTTCAGTTGGCTTAGAAAAGACCGGAAGGATGTCAGAGTTGGCAGAGAGCAGTGGGGCCAGTCTGATGGCATCCCTAGAGAGACTAGTGTAACCTCAGGGTCAGGCGAGCAGTTGCACCATTTCTCTTTTCAAGCAGGGATAGCCCATGGGGCTGAGTTTGGTCTGTTGGGGTGGATTCCTGTCTGGGGCTGGGGTGCAGGGATATGGCCCAGGTGCTCTGAGCTCCCGCCTCTGCTCATCCTTGCAGGAGAATGTCTCCCAGGGGTGGTCGGAGGCTGTGAGTGGTCACTGTGGTTGGGTTGAAGGGGTGATGTGAATGTTGGAGCACAGGAACTAAAATGCAGAGTGGTGAATAGTGTAGTGGCTTCTGCCTGTGGCCACAGAAAGTGTGGGCCAGAGCCCTGGACCTGCTGCAAAGTCATCCTCCCACCTGGAATGTGCTGGAGCTCGTTTCTCCTGGTTACTGACTCATCGCATCAGCCCGCTCTGATGTTTCTGGTCACTGTCACTGTCGTTTGTGAGAACTCTTCAGGCTTTGGTGGTGGCTGCTCTGTCCTGCCCTTGAACTCTCTAGCTTTTTCAATGGCACCTGCCATCCAAGAAAGTTGCAAAACTGTCATGTGGGCACTGGTCTTAGTTGAATTTGTTACTTCTGTTAGGAAGGAAAGTGGCCTTAAACTCTGTAAATCTAGGGCTGAGAATGAGGGGTGGGGTGGGTATCAAAGATGCTTGTGGGGAGTAGTGGTTCCATGTCCCGTGTGTGAAGGCAGCTGGCATCACTGAGCAGATATAGAGAGCCCCAGGGATGCTCCTTTTATATAGCACAGAAACTTGGTACATGTCCTCCCCCTGTGGCACTGTGGACATCAGGGCTGGGTCACTTTCTGTGGGGCAGTCCTGGGCACTGTGGGTGCTGAGCAGCATCCCTGGCCCCCACCCACAAGATGCTAGGAGCACCCCATGTCATGACAAACACAGATGTTCCCAGACATCACCCTGTATTCCTTGGGTGTAGGACAATCCCAGATGAAAACCCTGGGTTAGGGGATTTCATTGAAAATGAATACCTGAAATAAAATTGATCATGTTTGGGAGAATTTAGTTTCTTTCTTTTTTTTTTTTAAATTTATTGTTGAAATTACTGAGTGTCCCCCTTTCCTCCCCCATTGACCCCATCCATCCTGATCCTGAACCTTCCCCAAGAATTTTGTTTCTTAAAAAACTACCTACACTTGGCTGGCATGGCTCAGTGGTTGAACATCGACCTATGAACCAGGAGGTCATCGTTCGATTCCCGATCAGGGCATATGCCTGGGTTGCGGGCTTGATCCCCAGTGTGGGGCATGCAGGAGGCAGCTGATCAATGATTCTGTCTTATCATTGATGTTTTTGTCTCTCTCTCTCTCTCCCTCTCCTTTCTCTCTGAAATCAATAAAAATATATATATTAAAAAAAACACTTCCCCCAAGCTCTCATTATATATCTAACACATGCTGCTTATAACTTCGAAAGTGTTGGAAACTTTAAAAAAGTTTTAGTAAACAGAAGTGATACCAGTGTGAAGTGGGGAGGTGCTGCCCTCCTTTCTGTAGTTAGGGTATCGGGCGTGGTCCAGCAAAGTCAGTTGCCCTTTCTTCCTGTGGGTGTTCTCAGCACCCATCCAAGTCAGGGCTGAGGGTGGGAGGGCTGCGGGATCCAGCCAGGGAAAGAAAGGCTGTGAAAGCATGCCTGCTGGGTTGGGGGTGAGGAATGGGGCTCTAGGAATGGCTGTGTGAACCCCTTTTCTGACCTATGGCCTGATGAGCACACCATTGACCTCGGGTTTGGCTTGTGAGTACAAGATACATCCTTGTAGCCATGACTACCTCACCCTGAAACTCTTGGCCTAGCCTTGTTGCCTATGTGGGGTAGTCTTTGGTGCTCTGTGACCACTGGGTGGGAGCCAGTCTCTGCCTGACCCTGTGACACCTGTCCACATGCCATCCCCTCCTGGTGTCCTGTTCTGACCTTGGCAGTAACCAGCGCCTTTCTTTTGCCTTTTTCAGCTTTGAAAGCATGCAGAGGCTCTGTGACAAGTACAATCGGGCCATTGACAGCATCCACCAGCTGGTAGGTGGCCTCACTCTCCCCTCAGGCCTATTTCCTCATCTAGACCCCAACTGTGGTTCTCAACCCCATTGTCCTTCATTCACATTACTTGATCCCAAGAGGGGAAGGCAAGGCTGAAGGGTGCTGGCTCTCTGCTGCTCTGGGCCCATTTCTTTTCCCAGGTAGATTTTCATGAAGACAGCCATTCTGAGGCCAGGGTTCTGAGGTCAACAGGCTAACAACCCTGTTGTCTAGAGGGGCAGTATGGTAGCATGGCAGGGCCCAGGCAGTGAGCATTGTGTGCACTGTGGGCCTTGTTGCTCGCCAGTTACACACACACGCATGCATGCACACACATGCATACCTATATACATGTGTACTCTTATACATACTCAGGCTCATACATGCGCATGTACCCAGACACACTCATGTATACACACACTTGTATACACACATGCACGCTTTTTTTCAATAGGGAGCAGTAACCTGGTGTTGGGGTGTGAAGGTTGTAGGGTGTATTTTCCCCTGTGTGATGCATTCCTGCACTTCCCTTGATGTCTGTAGTGGAAGGGAACCACGCAGCCCATGAAGCTGAACACGCGGCCATCCAATGGGCTCCTGCGGCACATCCTGCAGCAGGTTTACAACCACTCAGTGACGGACCCTGAGAAGCTCAACAACTACGAGCCCTTCTCCCCAGAGGTATATGGGGAAACCTCCTTTGACCTGGTCGCACAGATGATTGACGAGATAAAGATGACCGAGGACGACCTGTTTGTGGACCTGGGAAGTGGTGAGTGTGGGACAGGTGGCCCCAGGGCCATGCTCCAAGTCCCCAGACCTCCTCTGTGAAAAGTTCAGAGTGTGGGGTTGTTGGGGGAGCAGGTCCTCCCTCAGACCCACTGCCCCAGCTGACCTTCCTGCAGATCCTCTGGCTCCCCCAGAGATGGAGGAAACAGCTACATCCCAACAGGTTTCAATTAAGCCCCTTCTGCTTCTCAATACCTGGGTGGGGTCCCAGCTCTCTCCAGCTCCAACAGCCCCCTACTTCTTTGTTATGGGACATCCTCAGCACCAGTGGAGGCTACTGGGAGCAGGGCCTGTCTTAGCAGGACATCCACAGGGGTCTGACAGGTGTGCCCAAGATGAACTTTGTAGAATGAGTAGACATCGGGCTGATTGATTCCTGGTAGGATATTCTGATTGGCATGACAGGGCTGATTATGTGACTGTCAAACATGAGATTGCTCTACTAGGAAACCTGTGCACAGCCTTCCTTTCGGGTATCTTTGCCGTCCCCGTGTGACTTGGTTTATACACAACAGCCTCACGCTTACAGACTTGAAAGCCCTGTCTCAAACAGGCACGTGTGTCCTCGACACTTGGGAACAAGATGACATTTTTGGTGGCGTCATCCTTAGTTTAAGCTCTTTTCAAGCACACAATTCGTATTTTAATTAGAATGCATGTGGTTCAAAAGCCGGTTATCTAGAAGGTCGTTTAAGTTATCTCTCTTATATTGAAATCTCTTATATTGAAATAGTGATGATTTTTTAAAACCACCAGTCTTGTGCATGACTCTCACTACCTCCCCTGCCCCTGGTAGGGACCCTCACGACCTTTACCTGTGGGCTATCATTTACTTGTGTTTCTAAATAGTGTGCTTATTAAAAAAATGTGTGTGTGTGTGTGTATAATTGATTTCAGAGGGGAAAGGGAGAAGGGGAGAGAGATAGAAACATCAGTGATGAGAGAGAATCATGGATAGGCTGTCTTCTGCATGTCCCACATTGGGGATTGATTGAGCCCGCAACCTGGGCATGTGCCCTGACCAGGAATTGAACCCTGACCTTCTGGTTCATAGATCGACGCTCAAACATTGAGCCACGCCAGCCAGGCATGTGTGCTTATTTTTATTATTTGAATACATTCTATTCAAAATGGAAAATTGAAGGGCTCCTAACACATTATTTGAAATGAAAAGCTGACCTCTCAAGGGAGGACAGGTTGCTGACTAAAGGCCACAGTGCCAGCGCTGGCAGGCAACGCCCCTTTTCTGGATCTCGGCTCCGCCTGCTTGTCCGGCTGGGCAGTGATGCCACCAGGGACAGTGATTTGGAGATCCCATTTCTGTTTTTCGGGGGGCTCTCCTGCCACCTCCAATCCCACTTTAAACCCAGTCGATGACAAGCATTGATGGTGTTCTCAAGGCAGTGTCAAATCTGGTGAGCCTTGCTGTGCTGTGGCAGCAGTGTAGTGTGGATTCCAGATAAATGGGAGCCTTACCCTGAGGCATCAGTCTCTAAGGGCTGTGTCTGTGTCTGGATAGTTCATGCTTCATCTGGCAATAGACCAATTCTGGCTGTGGGAGCTAAAGTGTGACAGCCATCCCCTAGAGTAGTGGTCGGCAAACTCATTAGTCAACGGAGTGGCAAACCACGGCTCGCGAGCTGCATGTGACTTGCGAGCCGCGGTTTGCTGACTACTGCCCTAGTGAATGCTCGTGCCTTCGTGGAGAGTCTAGGGGCTCTGCCTAATAGCCTCCTGACCACTGCCCACCTGGCTTCTCCCACCCTCCATCACGGTCCTGCATCTGTGACTACCTGCCCCCTCTCTCTGAAGGAGTGGGCCAGGTCGTGCTGCAAGTCGCCGCGGCCACCAACTGCAAACATCACTACGGAGTCGAGAAAGCGGACATCCCAGCCAAGTACGCGGAGGTGAGCCATTTTGGGGACTCGGCCATGTCTTTGTGCCTCTTTTCTTTTTCACATCTGTTTGCCCCCCATCGTCAGGTGGTGGGGATGGGAGTGTGGTGGGACATGGGGAGGGAGGGTCATCCAGGCACGAGCTCTGGGGCTCTTTGGTCTCCAATGTGAGTTTGGGCCTCTGTTAGTGTGTTTCTGTTCCTCTGGAAACTATAGCCTCGTTGCCCCCAGGGTGGAGTCAGCTGGTAACACTGCAGAGTAAATGGATCTGAGCATCACCTCATCCAACAGAAATGTTTGTGGTTTGGACTCTGGTGGCCTCCAGTTCCCTGGAGGTTGGGAACTATCATAGGCCCCACAGTCTACCATCCATGGGACCCCCAGAATCCTGCTAGAGCTGTTGCTTACTGGTTGTGTGGGTAGAAGGGGCAGACTGGCAGTCTCAGCTTAATCTGTCAGAGTGGGAGGGGAACGAGGGGTTGGATGGGCCTCAAGGAGCCACAGGCCACCTGCCCAAGTTCCTCTGCCTTCCTGGCTGTCCTGGATTTCTGATGGGCTGTCTGATGTTGTTCCCTTGCAGACCATGGACCGAGAGTTCAGGAAGTGGATGAAATGGTATGGAAAAAAGCATGCAGAATACACAGTGAGTGCCATCGCTCCATGCCCCCTTGGCTAACAAGTCCCCTATACTTTCTCCTTCTCCCAGACCCGCCGTTCATCTCCTGTGGGATCCAGCTCATCCCCACTGGGGCAGCCCCTCCTCACCCATTCTTGCCCCGGCCTAGTCCGAGCTGGGCATGTGGTGTTGCTGGAGGAAGGCCTGCTTAGCTCCCTTCAGGAGCCCCTTGGATGGGACGGCTGACATTACCTAGAAGTTCTCCCTCCTCTCTTCCCCTCTTTTTCACCCCTTCTTGGTCATGCTCATCTTCCTCTTTCAGGGGCCACCTTGGGGGCAGGTGGTTCTAACTCCTGCTCCATGTTTTCAGAGAACAGAGGTGGCACATCGTGGCATCTTTCTCAGACCTTGGTTAGCACAAAGGTAATCATCACCTGCTCTCTGCGTGGTTCCAGAACCAGATGAGCTCTCGGAAAGCACTTGTTGTGCTCCTTTCATGTTGTGCATGTGTGTGTGTAGTGGAGCTGGAGCAAAGTGAGTAAGTAGGGTGTGGAGGAAATAGCTGCTTCCGCCATCCACTGGCCAGCTGAGTGGCATCTTTCTCTTGCTGCCTTCCAGCAGCTTGTGATCCAACCCAGAAGCCCCTTTTCTTGGCAAGGCTGGGATTAGGGGCAGCATTCTCTACGGCTCTCTAGGCTGCCCCTTGGTCTTCATCATTCAGCCCAGCCTTTCATCGACAAGGTTTCTCAGGCCCTGTCCTGGATCCTCTGGTCTCTCTGCTCCTTCTGCCCAGGGCCTCTATATCCACTTCTTGAAATGCATTTCCATGCTCAAGACTCCCTGTTCATCTTTCTACCAGGGTTTCCTGCTGCCCATGGACATACAGCGGTAATGCAGTGTCTATTCATTTGGTGTGGGTCCAAAATCAGATTTTTAACAGGTCCTTCTCTTCCTGTCTCAGTTCATTACCTACCACATACCCAGTTGTTGAGGCCCAAACCACTTAGATTCTACCTGGTTCCACCAGCTTGTCCTGTGGCCCTTCCCTCCCAAAGGGCTCTCACAACTGTTCAGTCCTCTCCCTCTGTATTGTCACCAGTTTAGATTAGGCAGTCCCATGGGGTGTTGACTATTGAGCGGAAATTGATGTCCCTAAGATGTTAGGGAAATGGATTAAATCGTATAATCATAGTTTAGGGATGGATCGGGGGTATGGGAGAGTAGGAAAGAGAAAATTTCCTGCTCCTTGGAAACAATATAACAGTTTCTTCTTTCACAGATCATGTTTTTGGTGTATTTAAGAGTCCTCGCCAAACCTAAGGTCACCTAAGTTTACCTTCACAATATCTTATAAGAGTTTTAGTTTTGTGTTTTACATTTAAGTCTGTGGTCTATTTAAGTTAATTTTCGTGAAGGATGTAAGGTCTGGGTCTTAATTCATTTCTTTGTAAGTGGAGATTAAGTTGTTCCAGCACCATTTGTTGTGAAGACTATCTTTGCTCCTTTGTCAGAGATCAGTTGGCTATGTTTGTGGTGGTCTGTTTCTGTGCTCTCTGTTCTGTCCATTAGTCTATGTGTCTGTTCTGTCACCTGAGAATATTTTTTCCATTGATTTTTAGAGAGTGGAAGGGAGGGAGGGAGGGAAACATTGGTTGTCTCCCTTATGCCCCCTGACCGGGGATGGGGGTTGAACCTACAACCCAGGTACGTGCCCTTGACCAGGAATCAAACCCTCGACCCTTCGGTGCTCGGGGTGGTGCTCTAACCACTGAGCAACACAAGCCAGGGCAACACACGCTGTCTCTCTCTGTGTGTGTTTGCTTATTCATTCATTTTTTATAAAATCTTTTCTGTTGTTGTTTCGTTAATCCTCACCCGAGGATATTTTTTCATTGCTTTTTAGAGAGAGTGGAAGGGAGAGGAAGAGACTGAGAGAAACATTGATGTGAGAGAGACACATCCATTGGTTGCCTCCTGACACATCCCAACCAGGGCCAGGGAACCTGCAGCCAAGGTACGAGCCCTTGACTGGAATGGAAACCGGGACCCTTCAGTTTGTGGATCTATGCTCTATCCACTGAGCCAAATAGGCTAGGGCTAAAATATTTTTTTAAGAGTAGTTTTAGGTTTACAACAAAATTGAGAGGAAGGTACAAAGATTTTCCATATACTCCCTGTCCCCACACATGCCTATTCTTCCCAATTATCAACATCATTCTCCAGAATAGTGACTACTACTTTGACACATGATAATCACCCAAAGTCTATAGTTTACCTTAGGATTCAATCTTTGGTTTTTTTTTGTTGTTGCTGTTTTGTTTTTTAAATATGTTTTTATTGATTTCAGAGAGGAAGAGAGAGGGAGAGAGAGAAACATCAATGATGAGAATCATTGATTGGCTGCCTCCTGCATGCCCCCGCACTGTGGATCAAGCTGCAACCCTGGGCATGCGCCCCTGACCAGAATCGAACCTAGGACCCTTTGGTCCGCAGACCGATGCTCTATCTACTGAGCCAAACCAGCCAGGGCATTTTTTTTTAAGGGTTTAATCTTGATGTTGTGTATTCTGTGGGTATGAACAGATGACATATATTCATTATTATAATATACAGAGTATTTTCACTGCTGTTCCCATAGTTTTGCCTTTTCCAGAATGTCATACAGTTGGAATCATACAGTATGTAGTCTTTCAGATTGGCTTTTTTTTCCCCCACTTAATAGCATGCATTCAAGTTTCTTCCACGTGTTCTTATAGCTTGATAGCTAATTTCTTCATAGTACTGGAGAATATTCATAATCTTTATGTATCACAGTTTATGTAATTATTCACCTACTGAAAGGCATCTTGGTTGCTTCAAAATTTTTGCAATTATAAATAAAGCTGCTATAATCATGTGTGTACTGAGTTTAGTGAGACATAAGTTTTTAAGTCCTTTAGAATATCAGCGAACATAATTGCTGGATAGAATACATGCTGTATTGATTACTGTAGCTTTAGAGTAAGTCTTGAAGTCGGGTAGCATCAGTTCTCTGATTTTGTTCTTCAATATTGTGTTGCCTATTTATATGGAGACCTTTTGCCTCCATATAAACTTTAGAATCAGTGTGTCAATATCCACACAACAACTTGCTGGGATTCTGATTGGGATTGTGATGAATTTGTAGGTCAAGTTGGGAAAAGCTAACATCTTGACAATATTGATTATTCCCATTCATAAACATTGACTTTCTCTCCATTCATCTAGTTCTTTGGCTTCTTTCATCAGAACTTTGTACTTTTCCTCACATAGATTCTTGTACATATTTTGTTAGATTTATACCTAAGTATTTCTCTCCTTTTGTTGTGATGCTGATAATAAATGGTGTTGTCATTTTAATTTCAAATTCTATTTGTTCATTGCTGGTTTATAAGAAAGCAACTGACCACTTTACATATTGTATTTTTTAAAATATATTTTTATTGATTTCAGAAAGGAAGGGAGAGGGTGAGAGAGATAGAATCATCAGTGATGAGAGAGAATCATTGATTGGCTGCCTCCTGCACACCCCCTTATTGTGGAACAAGCCTGTTACCTGGGCACAAGCCCTGATAGGAAATTGAACCTCCTGGTTTATAGGTTGACACTCAACCATTGTGCCACGCTGGTTGGGCTACATATTGTATAGTAATATATAATAATACCTTTACCCTGTAACCTCACTATAATTGCTTATTAGTTCCAGGTTTTTTGTGAATTCTTTCAGATTTTCTGCATAGATGATCATGTCATCTGCAAACAGACAGTTTTATCTCTTCCTCCCCAATCTGTACACCTTGTGTTTACTTTTCTTGTCTCATTGCATTAGCTAGGACTTCCAGTACAGTGTTGAAGAGCGGGGGTGAGGGGTCATCTTGCCTGGTTCCTGATCTTAGTGGGAAAACCTCAAGTTTCTCGCCATGGAGTATGACATTCGCTGTAGGTATTTTGTAGATATTTTTTCTGAAGTTGACAGAGTTCCCTATTCTTAATTTGCTGAAAATCATTATCATGAAAAGGTGTTGGATTTTACTATACATTTTCTGCATCTGTTGATATAACCATGTGGTTTTCTCATTGTGGTCTGTTGATGTGTTGGAGGTTCGTTGAGCTGACTGTCCACACCTAGGGTAAATCCCACTGGCTCATGGTGTGTGTTCTCACATGTTGTTGGGTTTTTGGTTTGTTCCTGCCTAGTTGAGGGTTTTTGCATCTATGTCTTAGTTGGTGGTTTCCCTTTCTGGTACTATCTTTGGTTTTGGTGTCGGTGATGCTGGCCTCGTACAGTGAGTTTGGAAGTGCTCCTTCCACTGCTCATTTGATTTTCCTCTGCCAGGACTTGCACATTCGGGGCATGGGCCTAGCTCTCCTTCCCTTTTTATTGGTAGAATGTCTTCCAGAATTTTTTCTGCACAGTGAAAGCTGAGGAGTCATCTCCTTTGACCTCTCCTGTTTCTCCAACACCTAAAGTTCTCTGGCATTTGTCCTGCAGGCTGATTGGGTAGTAAGTCCAGCTGCTTTTTGTTCCCAGGAAACATCTTCCCACTTGATTGTTGTATCTACTGGCTGAGAGTTCCAGATAGCTAACCATTTTCCTAAGACTTAATGGCTTCCTTAAAACACAGGGTATTTGAGGGTTTTTATAAAAGATTTTTTGTTGATTTTTGGAGAGAAAGGGAGGGTGGGAGAGGAGAGAGAGAAAAAAACATTGATGTGACAGTGAAACATTGATTGGCCGCCTCCCACATGCCCCCCACCTGGGCTCAAGCCCGCAACCCAGGCATGTGCCGACTGGCAATCTTTTGGTGCATGGGAAAATGCCAAACCAACTGAGCCACACAGGCTGGGCTCAGGTTTTTAAGTTCAAAAAATACTTTCTGCTTCTGGTGAGTGAGCCCAACAGTTCCAAGCACACAGTATAAGAGTTTTTATTGACCTGGTTCCCAGAATAGCCCCGATCAATCCACCTGTTGCCTTCAGGACTCTACAGTTTGGAGGAAGCTGCAGGGGGCGGGGGGTTGGGGGGCTTGCCCTGGGCACTTCATTTATCCTTCCTTCCTTCTTCCTTCTGTCACCATCCAGTGGCAGCGCCTAGCCCTGTGGGTGTTTGGGGGTCAGTGATGCGTCTGAACATTGTGCTACATCGTTGGGCACACAGGAGAGCTCCTTGCATGGAAACCATCTCATTCTTTGGGTCTCATGGGGCTTAGGGTGCTCATTAGCCCAATGTGGCTCCTGCAAAGTGGCAGGGAGCAGAATTTGACTAAAAGGACACTTGGTTTTAGCCTTGGTGGGATCTGGAACAAGCTGGCCGTAGGCTGAGCAGCCATCTGTGCCTTTGGTGTCTTCTCGCTTGCTTCCGGAGCTCGTCCTGTCTGGCACAGCCCTGCTCCAAGAGAGTGTGGTGAGAATCTGCCTGATTGCTGGATGCCTGGATTTGGCAGGAATGTGTCCTGGGTCTTGAGAGAAGTCCCATAAGCTTTCTGTGGCTTTGACCAGGCGCTGGTTGGCAAGTGCAGTCTTGCCTCCTGTTACTTAAGAACTGGAGAGCAAACAAAGCCAACAGGAGCCTAAAAATAGACCAACTTCTCTATGCCCCAGAGCCTACTTCACAGGGCCAAGGATCCCTTGTGGTCCTCTTCCTCCTCTGTTTCCCTCTCTATCTGCAGAGGTACCGCCCAGTCAGGCAAGGCCAGCCTCTGCCCTTGACCCTCCCTGTCCTGCAGCCCAGCAATTCCCAGTGTCCAGGACCTTCCTGCCCACTCATATTTCTCCTTCCATTGGTGCCCTATCTGCTCCTTCCTCTTGGTTCTGTCTGCTTATCTGTCATACCTCCACCTGGGAGACGCTTCATCCAGCTCTGCCCAAGCTGATGTCCAGAACCCCTGCAGTACCTCAGTCATCTGCTCACAACCTGATTGTGTGCTCTTGGTTCCCAGTGATGGGCCTGGCACACAGGTTTCACTCATCCAATGTGTGACACTTTGGGCAGCTGTGGCCTCATGGAAGTGCTGCGTGGGAAAGGTGTCCTGCAGCTGTGAACCTGCCTCTGCACCTGGGGATAGGTGCCTTTCCGGGAAGTGTCTTGGGGCCTCCACCTGAGTAAGAGCTGCCCCCTCTCGCTTGTCCACATTAGGACAGCCTAGTGCTGCTGATGGCAGACCCAGAAGGTGCAGAGCTACTGGGCACTGGAATGCTGGCTGCTTTGTCCTTAGGAGAGTCATCTGTGAGCTGCGTGTGTTCTGGAGATATTGGCACCTTTACTCTGATCCTGCCTGGGTTGAGTCCCTGGAAGTCAGGCAGTTCAGCTAAGCATTGTTTGTATAGATCTGTGACTGCTCCGGGCAAATTGGCAGAACGACAAAGCCTAGAGCCTCCTATCAGTGGTTCTTGCTCACCTGGCTTTGGGTGGGGCCTGCCTTGGTCTCCCCATTGGAATGGATGCTTCATACAGACCATGCTCTTTTTCCTGGATGCTGAGAGCATGTGAATTCTGTGAGATGTGGGTTGTGGCTCCCAGGAGGATGTCTGTGGTGAGGTGGAGCTGGCTGTGACAGGGGTGTGCACCCTGCCTGAGTCAGACTGTGGACCTTCCTGCTGGCTTGGAACATGAATAAATCTGGTTTCCTCGTAGAAAGGATGATGTGTGTGCTGGGGGCTCCTCCCATCTCTCTTTTCCCTCATGCGTGTCTCCACAGATGGGAGAAATAGGAGAACTCAGTGATTTGGGGGCCAGTCACAAGGGTTTTTTTCGGGGGGAACGTGCACATCTTTATGGCCAGAGTTAGTTCAGGCACATTTGCCTCAGTAACACAGAGCCCACTTAGGCAATCACTCCTTGGATGGTCATGGCACAAGAGAGGAGGGGCCTGGCAGGCAGAGGCGAGGACTATGGCTGTTTCCTTGCCTTGAGTATGAGGTCAAAGGGAGCAGTGGTGCTGTAGCTTGAAACAGTGTGGCCTGGATGGGGGAGCCTCCAGGCAGAGAGAGGCCACACCAGTAGGAGCCTAAACTCACCTGCATCAGGGTCTTTAGGATCACCCCCAGGTTTGTGGATTTGCAGGGAAGACCCAGGACAAAGCAGATAGTCATCCTCATGGCTGTGGTTTATACAGATAGAAGATAGATGATAGGCCTGCCCTAGGAGTTTTGTCTTATACAGCTCCAGTGAGGACTTTGGCCTCGAGTCACTTCTCCATGTCTTGGCTGGGCTGTTCACTGGTAGCGATGGCAAATTCAGAACATTCCTCAGGTGGGGAGAGGATTCAGTGATAGGATACAACCAGGATGTGGGCGGGTCCTCCCACAGCACCTGAGTGGTTTAGAGAATGGGCCACTTCCTCATGCCCTGTGCCACCACATCATATCATGTCACAAGACATCCTGGGTGGTTTCTCTGTGTACACTGGAGGACATAGGATTTGCAGTGTTCCTGCCCCAGACACAGTCTCACTGCATTGCGGCAGTAGCACCTGTAGGACACTTTGCTCAGGGTCTTCCTGAGAGAGATGCAGTGCCCGTTGGGCACCTGCTTTCTTCTCGAGAAGGGGTTCCTGGTCACTTCACAGCACTTGTGTATGGATGAGGGCCCACCAGCAGTCCCCTAGTCCGTGACAACCACTAACCCAGCTCCTGTCTCTGTAGATTTGCTTATTCTGGGCCAGTGGCCAGCAAACAGCAGCTCGCGAGTCACATGCGGCTCGCGAGCCGCGGTTTGCCACTCTGTTGACTAATGAGTTTGCCGACCACTGTTCTGGGCATTTCACATAAATGGAATCACACAC
The DNA here is from genome assembly GCF_963455305.1 of Plecotus auritus. Lineage (NCBI taxonomy): Eukaryota > Metazoa > Chordata > Mammalia > Chiroptera > Vespertilionidae > Plecotus > Plecotus auritus. Next base: position 83,450,573 of record NC_137773.1, read on the forward strand.
TTGGTGACTTTTTGGGTCTGGCTTCTCTCACTGAGCATCATGTTTTCAAGGTCCATCCATGTAAGCAAGTGTCAGTGCTTCACTCCTTTTCATAGCTGAGCAATACTCGGAGTATGGATAGGTCATGTGTGTGTATCTGTCCATCCGTGGATGGGCGTTGGGTTGTTCCCACCTTTGGGCTGCTGAGAATCCTGTTTTGGACGTCCAAGGACAGGTTTTTGTGTGGACATGTTTTCAGTTGTGATGGTGATAGCCTTTGAAGAATTACAGAACTGATTTTCTTGTTTTGGTAAATGTTACAGCTCTGAACAGTTCAGTTATTTAGAACTGTGTCCTCTTGGACAGAGTTTGTCCTTGAGGCAGAATGACATTAGTCCGCTAATAAAAGCAGTACTGAGAGCAGGTTTTGAAATTCCAAACGGCACTGTTCTCAGGTAAAGCAGGTCAGAGAGCCACAGCAGGTGTGTTTCATGTCACAGCAAAAAGCTTAGCCTATGCCATGTCTCTCATGGTCAGTGGTCTGTGTCCTGGACACTCCCCTGAGTGCCCAGTACTGGTTTCTTGTAGCCCTTGCCAACCCACCCTCTGTCCAGAACAACCCCGCTATGATGGGGTGATGACCTTCCGTGGCTCTGCAGGCCATGTGTTGGGAGCGCCCCCTGCTGGCCACGAATGAACAAGACATTGTGACTTCTGGGCACTTTCTCTAGTGCAGGGGTCCTCAAACTACGGCCCCGCGGGCCACATGCGGCCCGCCGAGGACATTTGGCCCGCCGAGGACATTTATCCGGCCCGCCGGGTGCCGCTGCCTGTCCTGCTTAGCAGCCGACTCGTCTCGGGCCCGCAGTGTGCATAGGAATTTGTTCATAGTTTTTTTTTTTAAACTATAGTCCGGCCCTCCACCTGTCTGAGGGACGGTGAACTGGCCCCCTGTTTAAAAAGTTTGAGGACCCCTGCTCCAGTGTCTTCATTGCTCTGTGCATTGGCCCCCTGGGATGGGCGCTCTAGCACTAGTGAGGGTACCCACTCCGGGGTTCATGGTGACCCATACTGCAGTGTGTGGTCTCTGCTTATCCCCAACTGTTTCCTCCTCCCTGTGGAGCTGCCAGCAGCCATGCCTCAGTCTTACCTCAAGGTCTGCCCATTTTAGTGACTGTGCTCATTTCATTTGTTCCTCGCCAGGTGGGAGGCTGGCTCAGGGGCCAAGAGAGACCCGTGATGAGCTCTTGTCCCTGTTTTCTTCCTTTCAGCTGGAAAGAGGTGATTTCCTCTCGGAGGAGTGGAGAGAGCGGATCGCCAACACAAGGTATGGCGGGTTTGGGAGTAGCCGCTCAACACTGTGAGGACAGTGTTGTGGCCTGGCTGGGCAGGGCACCCCCCAGGGGGCATCTCGCTTTCTCAGGTCCCTATGTGGTTGGCGTGGCTGCCTTTCTCAAAGCAGAGCTAGATGGCAGAGGCAGTTGGAGCTTCTCTTCTCTTCTTCCCTTCTGGTTCAGGCTGCCAAGGGTCACTCTCAGGGCTGTCAGCAGGTCAGGTGGTCAGTGACCAGCCTAGGGCCAGTGTGGCTGGCCCCTCACAGCCTATCAGGAAGGGCCCTTTCCTACTTTTGCAGCCAGGGAGGGAAAACTGCCTGGAGATCTTGGCCCTAAGCTCAGCTCTCACTGTGTTTGCACGTGGACATTGTGCTCTGTGCCTAGTGGAGGGAGGCTATTTCTCTGCGCTCGCTGTGGGGGGAGTGTAGTATGGGTGTGAACAGCCTGGCAGGAAACATCCTGAGCTTGATGACAGGTCTGCCTGCCTGGTCTTTGGATGAGAGGCCATCCCAGAGCCATTCCAGCTCCAGCAGACCCTTCAACCGAGGACTTGAGGTGTGACCTCCATGTCCACCAGATCCTGTAGCTGTGTTTACAGTTCTTCCCTACCCTCTCATTATTTTCCCTTTGTCCTTCTGCTGGCCTCAGGCTGGGGCTAAGATATGCCAGGCTGGATTGCTGTGCTCTGCCCCTCACCTCTAGCATAGCTGCAGATTTGATGGGTCTCGTTGGGTGAGCAGGAGGCAGTGCTGGAGTGTGAAGGTCTTCTATGCATCAGCCGAGGTAGCCAGGACCATGGTGATCTGTGAAGCCACGTTGCATGCTCTGAGTGCTCTTCCTGGGGAGTGGTGGGTCAGCCTTGGTGAGGTGTGGATCACAGGCTTTCAGTCTGACCTACTGTCTTGTCCTTGTCTCCCTGTTCTTCTGGGCACACCTACTGTACGTTGCCCTGTGTCCCCCACTGTGCGATTCTTGAGGCAAATAGGAACTAAGCATTGCTCTTTCGTAGAAGTATCCTCTTTTTTTGCTGCTTGTGAGCGCACTGTCTTGCAATGACTAGGTCCTCCTCATTGTGATGACTCTGTGGATATCCCCATCGAATAGGATCTGTTCTGCCATTGTGGTGGGCTGAGCGGGGTCTGAATGCAATGAGAGACCTCTCCAGTGGGGAGAACCCCATACTCACCACGTACTGCCCAGCAGCATCCAGGCTGCAGTGTCCTGTCTTCTGGGCATCCCAGTGGCAGCTTCCTGAGAGCACACTGCACCCTGCTCCTCTTCTGCCCATCGTCCGCTTGGCCTGTGACAGTCCTGTGGGCAAGGGCCCAAGGCCGGGCCCTGATTGTGTCCCCTGGATGTCCCCCAGGTACTCTGCTTCTGTTAAGGGTGTCTCCTCCCCACCAGTTCTTTTGTTGTCAGGTGTGACCCCTGCCTCAATTAGTTTTCTGGTTTCCTTGGGTCTGAATGTGAGAGGGCAGGAGTGTCTGGAGCCTCCTTCTTCAAAGCCTTTTTGGTTCTGCCCTCTCGTGGCTTTGGTCACCTTGAGACTCTGGCGTCCAGCCTTCCCAAGCTCTGTCCTGAGTAGGGCCATGGCCTAACTCGGCTCACCTGTCCTCATCATGCTCTGCCCATCGGCAGCTGGGGTGCCCCCATCCCACTTTAAATCTTACTGTCTTTTGTTTCTGTCTGCCTGGTTGAACAGGGAGAGAGTACTGGCCTTTATTGATACCTTCAGTGTCCTTCCTGCCACTCTTCCCTTGCACTTGTCAGGCCCTCTGTTATTGCTCCTTCACCTGCTTGCTGTAAAGGGTTGAGATTTCTTGATTTTAAAGCTATTTTGAGACTTCATTAAAACAAGCAGCATGGAGATGACAGTCAGCTCACTTCATCTTCTGTAACGTTCAAAAGAGGAAGTGATCCCATGTCTGCAGTTCTGCTACCAGTGGCCCAGTTTCTGCCGTGGCACAATTTTAATCTGGAGGCACTTGCGGCAGAGAGGAGAGCCACGTGACTCTAAGTATGAAACTGTCTGTCTTGTCTTTGCGTCTTCACGTGAACTAGCTGCACGGATGTTTCTAGCATTTAGCCATTCAGAGAGTTCCTCTAAATGGGCAAGGGCTGGGCTGGGTGGGTGAGGGAGCAGGCAGGGGAACACCTCCTCCTTCCTGGCGGGGCAGCAGTCTCCTCAGCCATCCCAGCAGGCATCTGCAGATTGAAGTTCCTTTGGTCATCTGGTGCCAGAGACCATTTGAGAAAATTAGACAGGCTGAGTTATACCGTCCCTTGGAAGAGCTTTGCTTCTGGTCCCAAGGGTGCTTGGGTGTCACGTTCAGATGCAGCTTGACTCAGTCGTGCTACCTTCCTGCCTGGATATTTGGTTCTCCTCACACCCCTGCCCCCAGGTTACAGTTGTGCTGCCTGCGTTCCAGTCTAGAAATGTCCATGGGCAGGCAGGGACCACCAACCATTCAGTACAGGTTGACCTGGGCCACCTTGGCCTGCACATGTCCATCTTGTGGGTTTTTTGTTGTTTTTTTTTGTTGTTGGTTTGTTTTTTGTTTTTTTTTTAGAGAGGCCAGCTATGTGGTGGTCATGGAAATTTCTAAATTGTCCATTAGCAACAAACTTGGGCAGCTAGAGCCCCTTCCCTGGGCCGGGTGAAAGTGGTGTGGGCAGAGCCTGGGGAGGCCTCACAATGGAGCTGGCAGTGGAAGCAATAGGTAGCATATGCAATGGCACTGTATACACATGTGAAGATGGAACCTTCATTTTACTCAACTGGAATATTATTTTGCAGTGTTATATTTGTGAATAACTTTGCCTTTGGTCCTGAGGTGGATCACCAGCTGAAGGAGCGATTTGCAAACATGAAGGAAGGTAACGTACTTCTCCCTTAACTCCGCCCTTATGTGGCTGCAGCAGGCTCACCGTGCTTCTTGAGCCGCCACCCATTTGGTCTGGCTAGATTTGAGACCTATTACAGGTGTGAAAGTTCTAAGTTTTCATACCCATCCATTTCAGTCCCAATTGGAAGGCTTCAGGCAGTGGGGATGCCTTCACTGTGGCTCTCACTGTCACCTGAGGTGCCGGGCTGGGTGCATCCCAGCTTAGAATTTGGAGTGGAATAGACCTGACCTCCCACACACACACTGCTCAGACAGCCTGAGGGACTTGGGGTGGGTGGCCAGATTAGCAAGTAAGATATAGGCTGTCCGTTTAAATGTGAATTTCCTATAGACAACAAATAGCTTCTCAGTGTAAGGATGTCCCAGCTTTTACTAAAGGAATATCATGTGTATCTGAAATTCAGACTGGTGTCCCTGTTTGTCTGGCAACCCTAACCTGGGGGCACTGAGGGCACTGGGATATCCATCCTAGGCCCTTCTGCATTTTCTGGGCCTTTCATGTTTGGAACCACCCTCACCTGTCCAGAGCCACCCTACTGCTTTCCTCTGTCTCCCTTTCCTCCATCCCAGGTCAGATAGCCCAGAGCAGACCTGGGTAGGGGAGGGGAAAGGTCATAGACACAGATAACTTTCATCTGCTTTCAGCACTGCCAGTGGATGTATGAGCATGTGTGATCCCATTCTGTGTACAGATGAGCATGTGTATATGTTTGCATGGTTGTTTTTAATTACTGTAAGAGTGAGCAGCGACTGTCCACTGCACCCTGCACACACCCCGTCTCCTGAGCCTTCAGGCCCTTCCCTCAGCACCTGTATACCCCAAGGAGAGGAGAGGACTGGGATTCCTGTGGCCTTGGGGCCCACCCTGCCTTGAACTCTCCCAGCTTCTCTTTTGTTTTTTTCCCATCTATTCAGCCAATAGTCACAAGTGGCCTTCGGGCCTTGGACTGTTGTGTAGTTTTATTAGAAAACAGCCCCTCCATCTTTTTTGGCATTGTCCATGGGTTATCTGGGCTCACTTTCCTGTGGGATGTCATCCATTCTGGACTCATCCCTTATGGTGAGCTTGACCCTGCCCCTCTGAGCCCCATTTGCTGCAGGTCTCAATGCCTGGTTGTCACACATGGGCCGGCTCAGGGGCAGGATTGCCTGCTAAACCCTCTAGTCCAGCCTTGGGCAAACTACGGCCTGTGGGCCGGATCTGGCTGTTCTATCCGGTTCTCTTGCTTTCCCCTCCGCTCCTTTACTTTGAATTTATATTAGTTCACACAAACACTCCATCCATGCTTTTGTTCCGGCCCTCCGGTCCAGTTTAAGAACCCATTGTGGCCCTCGAGTCAAAAAGTTTGCCCACCCCTGGCTAGTCATTAGGATCTGTTGTCCTATAGTGACTTGTCCTCAGAAGTCTCCTCATGCACGCATTGTCATCTGAGCATCGCAGGATGGCAGATTCCTAATGAAAGTGGTCTGTGGACTCCTGGGTTTTATTTCATTGTGTACCACACACTTAGATACTCCTATGACGGTGAATATCCCTCGCGGTCTCCTGACCCTGCACCAGGCTGGCCCTGGGACCCATCCTTTCCTTTTCCTAGTGGGGGTGGTGCTCAAGAACAGTTGTCTGAGCACTGGGGAGCTCCTCTGATTGGGGTGTTATGGGGCTATGTTCATGTGTATGGGTGTGTGTGTGTGCATGTGTGTGTGTATGCCTTAAATGGATTTATGAAACATTATTTTCTTTGACTTTTATATTTGACTCTTTTTTCTGACACTGCAAAGTTTAGCATTAACATGTTTACTTTGGTGTTTTCTTCAGTCCATGTAGAACGCTATCATAATCATAACATGAGCAGCACCACTCACATATGCTCACTCTGACAGGTGTGACAGTCCGTTTCCTCTATGGAACAATCACACTAACATGGGGCATTAGTATTTTCGGTGTGGCAGTTCCTAACCTGATACACAAGTCAGGGTGTTTCCGTTTGGGTGGGCAAAAGGGCTGCTGGTGTCCCCCAGATTCAGTGTGGGTTATGGGACACATATATGCAGGTGGGATTTCAGGAGGCCTTGGGCAAGTTTCTACAGGAAAGCCATTAGTAGGTCAAGCTTAAGCATACCTTAATTTTGCTCTTACTTGTAGGAAACGGAAAGGACTCCTGGTCCCTGGCTACTTGTATGCTCAGTGTGCTCATTTCTTCTTTTGGCTTCTCCTCCCCTGCTCTAACTTCCATCATCCTTTCCTTACGTGTATGACGGTTTTCCCATGAAAGGCAATAATCAGCTTTTGTGTTTCAGGTGGCAGAATTGTGTCCTCGAAGCCCTTTGCACCTCTGAACTTCAGAATAAACAGTAGAAACTTGAGTGGTAAGAAACTCTCATGTTGCTAAATTCTTCAGATGATCTTTTATATATATATGTATGTATATATATTTATATTATTATTTTTTTAAAATTGATTTCAGAGAGGAAGGGAGAAGGGGAGAGAGGTAGAAACCAATGATGAGAGACTCATTGATGGGCTGCCTCTGACATGCCCCCAACTGGGGATTGAGCCCGCAACCCGGACATGTGCCCTGACCAGGAATCAAACAGTGACCTTCTGGTTCATAGGTCAACGCTCAACCACTGAGCCACACTGGCCAGGCCATATATATGATCTTAAGCATTTGACACAAGTTAGTAAAGGGTCCCTCCACAGCACTGCTGACTTTTGGGCCATGTCATCTCTGAGGGAGCTTCCTGGGAACCTACTTGATGCCAGGAGCACCCTTGTCTTGACCACCACAGATGTCCCTAGACATTGCCCAGCCAGGTTGAGACCCCACACGTTTGTCACAAGGTTATGAAGACTCAGTGGTTTACAAGCTTCTTTGCTTTCGTATCTGATTGGCCTAAGGGGCAAATGGCTGTTGTGTATGATGGGCTCCAGGTGCAGAAACCTTCAGCAGGAAGAGCTGAACCTCTGGCCTCCTGGGGAAGAGCCATGTTGCTCTGTGGCACCTGGCCTTGGGGTCATAATTTCTCGGGTGCTGGGCATCTTAGTAGCCGTGTTCTTTCCAAGTGGTCCTCAAGTGCTTTTCCATCCCACCCAGTCAGGCTCGTTGCCGTTTTCCTTGGACAAGCACCTGGGTTAGCGGGGATCATTGTGCACGCCGTGCGCCTCCCTGACCTGCCAGCGTGCTGATATCCAGGCACCTCACCGGCCTGGCGAGTGGGACGGCCTCACGTGATGAGGGCGCGCGGTTCTGCTCCCTTCCTGCCTCGCCTGAGTCATTCCCCCAGGTGCACAAGGCCCTAACCTGTGCCCGTCGTTGCAGACATCGGCACCATCATGCGCGTCGTGGAGCTCTCGCCCCTGAAGGGCTCAGTGTCGTGGACGGGGAAGCCCGTCTCCTACTACCTGCACACCATCGACCGCACCATAGTAAGTGTCCCTGTGGGTGAGGCCCAGGCCCTCCCAGAAAGCCTCCTCCCCCTTCCCTCCCACCTGCCCCATGGCACTCTCCCTGGAGGATCTGAGATACTGTTGTGCTGTAGCATGAGTGGAAACCAGGAACTCTTTGTCTTCCCTCTTTGCTCCCAGTCCTTGTATGAGGCAATCATTGTCCCGAATGATGTAATAATAATGGATTTGGCCTCAGTGTCAGAGGCTTCTGGTATCCAGGGAACCCCTGCACTGGGCAGCCTGGTTCCCATCCAGCTTGCTTCATGTGAGATGGCACAGCCCTTGAGAGTGGGAACCTGTGTTCAGGGTGGGTCTTTGAGCAAAGGTGTATCCCTGTGATAGCTCCAACGACATTTCATGTTGGCGTGTCTCAGGTGTTGCTCTTGTCCTGACAGGGTTTGGGACTGATGTCTAATAAGACTTCTTTCCTTTCTTTTTTCATTTTTAGCTTGAAAACTATTTTTCTAGTCTGAAAAATCCAAAACTCAGGGTAAGTATGTGTTTCCCTCATTGAACATCACTGGCATGCTGCTTGATGAGCTTGATGGAACTCCAGGTGGTGGATGGGGAGTGCTGGTTTGGGGACGGGGATCATGGGTCCCTTGGGGCCACACTTCCTGTCAGCAGTCTTTTGGAAACTAGGTTGAATGAGTCTCGACCTTTGGACAATGTTATGATAGCTTGGTGAAATGTGCCAAGTGCAGGATTGAGGGAGGTGCTTGAGCCACACTGACCCACCATGTCTGGAACACAAGATGTTCCTCTTTCTAAACAGGCAACTGCTTCTAAGTGGTGTACCACACTTGCTAGAGGAGAGTGGCCTAGAATCTGACGTGGTGGTTCTACTGCCAGTCCCAGTGTCACTGCAATGCCCAGTCCTCAAACCTTCTTCCTTCGGACCTCAGAGTACATCTGTCCAAATGTCATTGTTTCTGGAGACTCAGACAAGCATCAGAGCAGGAAGAAGTCCCCATGACCTAGAGTCCTGTGCTATTCCTGCCATACTTGGGGTACCTGGGTCTTAATGAGGTTACCTACCCCCAGGACAAAGAACAAGCTAAGCCAGCCAGCACCATCCTCTTTCCTTTTCCTACAGCCTTTTCAGTAACCCTCACTTAGCAGGGATGTACTTCAGTGGGGGTCCCTGTACTCCCGAAAGGAGAGGACTGTCGGGCAGCTTTTTTGTGTGCGCCCAGTCTTTTTATCTTTGATTTTATTTCCTCACACATGTCACATGGGTTTCTGACTGAGCGGTCTAGGGGTGTCTGCACCAGGCAGTAGATACACAGATGGCTCAGGGCTGGCTAAGGGCTTGGGACGGCTCACGTGCTTCTCTGTGCCTTACTTTCCTCTTCTGTACAGCAGGCAGAGGAGTTGGCCTGAGCGGAGCTGGGCCAGGTAGCCCACCTTGGTGGCTCTTTTGGGTTATGCCCACACTTTGGGGGACACGTTGACACTTTGGAGGACATGTCCAACACTTGTTTTCCAGGAGGAACAAGAGGCAGCTAGGCGCCGGCAGCAGCGAGAAAACAAGAGTAATACAACCACCCCCACGAAGGTGCCTGAGAGCAAGGCAGCTGTGCCTGCGGACACCTCTGTGGTAAGTGCCCCCCAACCCCTTCTCTTGGGCTTGGGGCCCCACAGGGCTATTGATGGGCACAGCCCTCATTATACAGGGAGGGGCTGGGCTCTTCCAACCAGAGAGGTGGTCCTGGTCAGTACACATGTTAGTTGACTGATCACTGGGCTGGAGGAGGGAAGGGGGTTCCTGGGTTTCAAGTGCCTCTGTTCAGTTGCTCTCCCAGAGCCTGTGTTTTGGGCTCATTATTAACGGGAGGAGGGGTGGGAGCATTGCTCTCTCAGTGACCTCTGTCCACTAGGATTCTGGTGCTGAGGAAGAGAAAGCAGCAACCACCGCTATCAAGAAGCCATCCCCCTCCAAAGCGCGGAAGAAGAAGCTGAACAAGAAGGGCCGGAAGCTGGCTGGCCGGAAGCGCGGACGTCCCAAGAAGATGAGCACTGCGAACCCCGAGCGTAAGCCCAAGAAGAACCCTACTGCACTGGACCTCCTGCATGCCCAGACTGTGTCCCAGACGGCGACGCCCTCACCGCAAGGTGAGCCAGGCCTCAGAGCCCTCCTTAGGGCCACTCAGGCTATATGGGTCATGCTCCAGAGGGCACCTTATGATGTCCTCAGGATTCGCCTGGGCCTCACTTCACCCAGATAGTCTGCCAAGGGCAAATCCTGGTGGGGGCTTTTCCATCACATCCTGCCATCCAGGGCTTTGATAACGTCAGCAGCTATGGCAGAAAGAGCACTGCTCTCAGAAATTTCTTAAATTATGAGGGCATTTGTCTCAGCTTCTAGAACTGCTGAGATGCAGTATCTGGTTATGCCTTTGGACTGTAGGAGCTGTGTTGAGTCTTATCTTTTAAAAATCTGGAAAAGCCTGGCTAGTGTGGTTGAGCATTGACCTATGAACTAGGAAATCACAGTTCAATTCCTGGTCAGGGTTAATGCCCAGGTTGCAGGCTTTATCCCCAGTAAGGGGTGTGCAGGAGGCAGCTCATCGATGAATCTTTCTCATCATTGATGTTTCTATCTTTCCCTCTCTGAAATCAATAAAAATATATATATGTATATATTTTTTTTAAAAGGCTCGAAAAGTTCCATAGAACAATCTGGAATTCCCTGGGAGGGCGTTCCAGTCAGTGTTGACATGTAAATGTTGCTGTTTCCTGCAGATGCATACAAGTCACCTCACAGCCCATTTTATCAGCTACCTCCCAGCGTGCAGCGGCACCCCCCTGACCAGCTGTTGCTGGCACCCACCCCGCCCGCACTGCAGAAGCTGCTAGGTGAGCTAGCACCGCAAACACTGTGGGTTCATGTGCAGATTCTGACTTAACAGCTCTGAGAGGAAGGGGTGGGGTCCGAGGTTCTTCCTCTCTGGCAAGCCCCCTGTGATACCTGCAGCAAGCTGACCACACTAGAGTCCCGAGGGCTCAGGGTCAGTCCTGCCAGGTGGTGCCTGGGCTTTTAGGCCAGCAGGACCCATGTGGTTTTCTTAGGCTGAAGCTCTGCCCCCCTGGGGACACTGGGCCATGTCTGGGGACATCTGTGGTTAATTGGGGGTGCTTTTGTATAGAGTGGGGGACAGGGATGCTGCTCACTTCCCCACAGTACCCAGGACAGCCCCACAGAATGACCCAGCCCCATAGTTCTTACAGTGTGGGAAGGGCCTGTCAGGGATAAGCTGGGGCTCTGCGGGAGCAGGCACCTGCTCACCTTGCGGTGCTTGACCGATAAGCTTCTCATCTCTTTTAAAAACTGAGTGAAGGAAATGCCTTTGAATTGTGGGAGCCATCCGTTTCCCCACTTCAACAGCATGTGTTTACTGGGAGATTTGGTCACAGAAACCCTCAGTCTTGGGGAGAAAGAAAGTGTGCTGGTGATGGCAGGAACTGCAAAGGGCTCCAGGGGGACACTAGCAAGTGAGTGGTGATACCAAGGTAGTGTGGAACCAAAGGTGCTGGCACAGTGACAGGTGATTTTCAGCAGCAGGGCTGCTGAAACAGGGCTGGGGGAGCTCCCAGAGAAATACGAGTGCCCCCACGCTTCCCCTACCACCACAGCCTCCAGCCTCAGCTAGATGGCTTCTGTACTGAGACCTTGTCCCCGGTTCTCCTAGAGTCCTTCAAGATTCAGTACCTGCAGTTTCTGGCGTACACGAAGACCCCTCAGTACAAGGCCAGCCTGCAGCAGCTGCTGGACCAGGAGAAGGTGAGAGGTGCCTGCTTTTGTGTTCCCAGCACTCTGCAGAGGGGTGAGCCAGGCAAGCCCCCAGCCTGCCCAGAACATGCCCTGCTTCCTGTCACGACCTCTTGTCTCTGCCCAGAGGGCCTGCTGCTGCCCGTGCTGAGAGGTGTCTGTCACCCCCAGTTAGTAACTCAAATAGCCACTGAGTTGGTACCACCTTCCGATAAAGTCTCAGATGGAGGACCAGCCGGCGTGCCGTGTGTGTATGCTCCCAGCGTATGCATGTGTTGCCACCTGTGAGCATAGGGAGGTGGCAGCTCTCGCACTTCGGGGAATGGACAATGGTCTTTATCAATGAGATGGGCTGAGCAGTGTCCCATCAGCACTCCTCCGTTGAGCCTGTTTGAGGGAAGAGATGGTGTGGGCTGGGCTCATTCACCAGCCCTCTGTCCCCTGCAGGAGAAGAATGCCCGGTTGCTGGGTGCTGCACAGCAGCTGTTTGGTCACTGCCAGGCCCAGAAAGAAGAAATAAAGAAGCTTTTTCAGCAGAAACTGGATGAGGTAGAGCTACCTGAAGCCAGGATGACCCAAGTACAGAATTGAGGGGTGGGCAGGGGCTGGGCGGGGGGCACAGCCCAGGACAGCTGAGCTACAGAAGGACTGTTTCCTTTCTGGTGTTTTTTTCTGGTAGTCTAGAACTTGAGCTCTGGTCAGAAGGCTGCTCCCAGCAGCCCCTCATGGGGCTTGCAAAGGCTTGTGTCTTGAGGTCACTCCCTTGTTCCCCTCTCTGGGGGACTGTACTTAGTCTCTCCTGCCTATGACTAGTACAGTGCCACCCCGGTCTTACCTGGGTGAAAGCCAATCCCCTCCCCTCTCCACCATGGTGGCAGCTCCCTGCAAGCCCAGCCTTGCTGTTGTGTGTTCACAGTTGGGAGTGAAGGCGCTGACCTACAGTGATCTGATCCAAGCTCAAAAAGAGATCTCCGCTCACAACCAGCAGCTGCGAGAGCAGACGGAGCAGCTGGAGAAGGACAACAGGGAGCTGAGAAGCCAGAGCCTGCAGCTGGTACGTGCCCAAAGCAGGCAGCAGTTCCAGCACATTCCAGAGCGAGCAGAATCCTTAGACCTCAGACCAGGGGGAGGGTCAGGTGTCCCTCAGTTGATGAGTCTGGAGGCCCAGGTGCTGATGTGTGTCCCAAGACAGATAACCCGAGGTTGCCTGTGGGGCCCCAGCTCATCGTCCTGAGTTTCCATGACTGCCTTAGTCCGAGTGAGAAGACCAGGGCCCTCCCCATGTCTCTGACCTAGTTCATTTTAGGAATGCTGGCACAGCTTTACTTGGCTCTCAGAGCATATGAGCATGAGCTGAACTTGCCCCAGAATGTGGCTTCTTAAATTCTTGTCAGAGGTGTCCGAAGAGTCATGATTTTACTAGATGGGACTTTCTTTTTTTTTTAATCCTCACCCAAGTATATAGTTTTCATTGACTTTAGAGAGAGAGAAACATTGATTTAGGAGAGAAGCATTGGGACTCTTTCCCCCTTCCCCTCCCCCCGCCCCCCGTGGTTGTCTGTGCTATGAGATTCTTTTTCCTTCCCCATGTGGGAGTCTGTACTTTTTCTTCAATAAATTTTCACCTTTGCTATAAAAAAAAAAAAGAGAGAAGCATTAATCGGTTGCCTTCCATACACACCCTGACCAGGAATCGAACACACTACCTTTCAGGGTATGGGTGGTGCTCCAACCATCTGAGCCACACTGTCCAGGGACTAGACGGACCTTTTGAAGGGGCCTGGACTTTCCCAGTTCTCCCTCCTGGGATCCCCCTGGATGTGCAGGGGCCTCCCTTCTAATGGGTCCCCTTGCTTTATCCCATGAGACTCCTCACCATACTCTTGTGGGTATTTCTTATGGAAACCCTTGTCTCCTCTGGCTGTCTCTGCAGCCTGGCCTTCCAAAAGCAGGAGGGAGAGAGGGACTGGCCCCCAGGGATACCTGCCTAGACACCTGCCCTGTCTCCTCCCAGAGCCCAGTGTGAGGACGGGAAGCAGGTCCCAGGGGGCCGTCCTGTCCTCCCTACAGCCACGCACATGCTCATGGCCGGGACTGCCTTGTCCCCACAGCTGAAGGCTCGGTGTGAGGAGCTGAAGTTGGACTGGTCCACACTGTCCCTGGAGAACCTGCTAAAGGAGAAGCAGGCCCTGAAGAGCCAGATCTCCGAGAAACAGAGGCACTGCCTAGAGCTGCAGGTAGGGGGGCAAGGAATGGGGTTGCCTTGGCCTCTCTGGGCTTCAACTGTGGTGTTAGGAACATGATCAGTGCTATTGGCAGATCCACCAAACCCATCCTTCTCCCAAGAACAGTGTACTAGTTCTGGTATCACATTAAGAACAGCCTAACATCCCATCATCAGCCTAAAGGGGAACAAGAAGTAGTACCCCACTCTACCTACCCTAGGGCATCTCATCTGATTCTAAACCTAAAGTGTGCCTGAGCGCCTCCTGGTGAAGCATTTCTGACACAGTCACTGAACAGACCTTTGTGCATTAAAACAAAACAGCTTGTACTTTTTCCCCCTGTTTTTTAAAAATATACTTTTATTGATTTCAGAGAGGAAGGGAGAGGGGGAGAGAGAAACATCAGTGATGAGAGAGAATCATTGATCATCTGCCTCCTGTATGCCCCCCCACTGGGGACCGAGCCCACAACCCAGGCATGTGCCCTGACTGTGAATCGAACAGTGACCTCCTGGTTCATAGGTCGATACTCAATCACTGAGCTACACCAGCCAGGCATCTTGTGCTTTTTCTGATAGGGTAACTCGTTCATCGAGGTCAGCTAGAAAAAAGTTCGGGGAAGGAGAAAGCATAACACAGGTTATGACTGAGTTCCTGAGTACAGAACTTACAAGTAACAATGAGGACAATAAAGAGAGATGTGGGGCATGAACATTGGTCATTATGAAAGCTCCCTGTATACAATGAGGTTCTACTGCATTTACTCAGCTCAGCTTCATAACATAGAGCAGGGGTCCTCAAACTTTTTAAACGGGGCCAGTTCACTGTCCCTCAGACCGTTGGAGGGCCGGACTATAGTTTTAAAAAAAAAACTGTGAACAAATTCCTATGCGCACTGCGGGCCTGGGACGAGTCAGCTGCTAAGCAGGACAGGCAGTGGCACCCGGCGGGCCAGATAAATGTCCTCGGCGGGCCGCATGTGGCCCGCGGGCCGTAGTTTGAGGACCCCTGACATAGAGCATTGCCGGTTGCCAGATCCTTGGGGCTCTTTTAAGTGGTTTATTATAAAACTAGAGGCCCGGTGTACGAAATTCGTGCACGGGGGGCGGGGATGTCCTTCAGCCCAGCCTGCACTCTCTCCAGTCTGGGACCCCTCAAAGGATGTCCGAATGCCCGTTTAGGCCCAATCCTGGTGGGATCGGGCCTAAACGGGCAGTCGGACATCCCTCTCACAATCCAGGACTTCTGGCTCCCAACTGCTCACCTGCTTGCCTTCCTGATTGCCCCTAACCACTTCTGCCTTCCAGCCTGATCACCCCCTAACCACTCCCCTGCCAGCCTGATTGATGCCTCACTGCTCCCCTGCCAGCCTGTTAGCCCCTAACTGCCCTCCCCTGCAGGCCTGGTCACCCCTAACTGCCCTCCCTTGCAGGCCCAGGTCCCCCCCAACTGCCCTTCCCTACAGACCTGGTCACGCCCAACTTCCCTCCTCTGCCGGCCGGGGCACCCCTAACTGCCCTCCCTTGCAGGCCTGGTCCCTCCCAACTGCCCTCCCCTGGTGGCCTGATCGCCCCCAACTGCCCTCCCTTGCAGGCCTGGTTCCTCCCCACTGCCCTCCCCTGCTGGCTATCTTGTGGTGGCCATCTTGTGTCCACATGGGGGCAGGATCTTTGACCACATGGGGGCAGCCATCTTGTGTGTTGGAGTGATGGTCAATCTGCATATTACTCTTTTATTAGATAGGATAGATGCCTGGTGCATGGATGGGGGCCAGCTGGTTTGCCCTGAAGGGTGTCCCGGATCAGGGTGGGGGTTCCCTTGGGACATGGGGTGGCCTGGGTGAGGGGCTTGTGGTGGTTTGCAGGCCGGCCACGCCCCCCGGCGACCCAAGCAGAGGCCCTGGTATCTGGGATTTATTTATCTTCTACAATTGAAACTTTGTAGCCTGGAGCGGAGCCAAGCCTTCTGCTTGCTCCATGGTGGCAGCCATTTCTGTTGGGGTTTATTTATCTTCTATAATTGAAACTTTGTACCCTTAAGTGGAGGCCAAAGCAGGCCAGGGCTGCAGAAGCTTGGCTTCCTCCATCGCCGTGGGCAACCCTAGCCTCCTGCTCTCTCCAGCTCTGTGGCTGCCGCCATTTCTGTTGGGATTTATATTTATCTTCTATAATTGAAACTTTGTAGCATTGAGTGGAGGCCTGGGTCAGCAAGGGCAGGCAGAAAGCTTGGCTTCCTCCATTGCCGGGGAAACCCAAGCCCCCCTCCTGCTCTCTATGGCTGCAGCCATCTTGGTTGGGTTTATTTGCATATTCCCTCCTAATTGGCTGGTGGGCGTGACTGGTGGGTGTGGCTGGTGGGTGTAGGGGAGGTACAATCAATTTGCATATTACTCTTATTATATAGGATGAAACTATAATGAATTTTTCTGCACCATGATTCTTTTTTTTTTTTTAATATATTTTATTGATTTTTTACAGAGAGGAAGGGAGAGGGATAGAGAGTTAGAAACATTGATGAGAGAGAAACATCGATCAGCTGCCTCCTGCACACCTCCTACTGGGGATGTGCCCGCAACCCGGAATCAAACCCGGTACATGCCCTTGACTGGAATCAAACCTGGGACCTTTCAGTCCGCAGGCTGACGCTTTATCCACTGAGCCAAACCGGTCAGGGCACCATAATTCATTTTAAGGGTATTTCTGTAAAGACATAGTCCCCAAAATAGATCTGTGAGCAGTTTAAGGTCCTGTGATACATGGCCCAGGTGTCTCTTTGTCCACCACACCAGCAGTGTGTGTCATAGAAAAAGAGGTTTGTCTCTAGCCGGTTTCTCAGTGGTTAGAGCATCAGCCTAAGGACTGAATTCTCCTGTTCAATGCCAGTCAAGGGCACATACTTTGGTTGCAGGTTCAATCCCCTTTTGAGGGGGCCCAGACATCCCCAGTGTGGGAGGCAACCAATCAGTGTGTCTCACATTGATGTTTCTCTCTGTCTCTCCCCCTCCCTTCCACTCTCTTTAAAAATCAATGAAAGCCCTAACTGGTTTGGCTCAGTGGATATAGCGTCGACCTGCGTACTGAAGGGTCCTGGGTTCGATTCCGGTCAAGGGCATGTACCTTGGTTGCGGGCACATCCCCAGTAGGGGGTGTGCAGGAGGCAGCTGATCGATGTTTCTCTCTCATCGCTGTTTCTAACTCTCTATCCCTCTCCCTTCCTCTCTGTAAAAATCAATAAAATATATTTTAAAAAAAAATCAATGAAAAAATTGGGTGTGGATTAACAACAAAAAAAAGAGGTTTGCTGACTGCTACAAAAGCCAGGCCTTGTTTCCATGGGTGTACCTGTAAGAGAAGTCTCCACAGGGACTATATTTGGTTTCTGGCTCTTCTGTGTAATAAAGAAATGATACATGTTCATATAGAGAAAAAGCCCAAACATAGTGTAAGAAAAAAAGTGCCCTGTGGCCCGGCAGATGTGGCTCACCAGTTGAGCATTGACCCAGGAACCAAGAGGTCTCAGTCAGGGCATATGCCTGGGCTGTGGGCTCAATCCCCAGTAGGGGGTATGCAGGAGGTAGCCGATTGATGGTGTTTCTCTCTTATCAATGTTTCTATCTCTAAAATCCATGTTTTTTAAAAGCCTGTGTCTGAGCCCTGGAAGGAAATGCTATTTCAGGGTTTTTCCCAATGTTGTATACTCATGAGAGCGCTATCTTCTCTGTTCCTTGCTTTCCTGTGGGCGTCTTTTAGTTTCAGCAGATGTGCATCTGCAGAACCACTTTTAACACTCATGTGCTGTTTTATCTGTCTACCCAGAGTGCCCTGACCAGTTTGGGTGGTTGGCTGCTTTGGCCTCCCCTTTACACACAAAGTCAGTCTGCCTCCTTGTAGTTACTCTGGGTGGGCATCCTTCTCACTCTCCTGGGATGGTCCCCTCTGGTGGGTTGCTGAGTTGGGCTGGGCTGGCCTCTGTCTGAGGCCTTCGACAGGTGTGCAGGAGCCTCCCCCACAAGCAAGCTGAGGGTCTGACACCCTCGATCTTCCAGATTAGCATCGTGGAGCTGGAAAAGAGCCAGCGGCAGCAGGAGCTCCTGCAGCTCAAGTCCTGCGTGCCGCCTGATGATGCTGTGTCCCTGCACCTACGAGGGAAAGGTGGCCTGGGCCGAGAACTGGAGGCGGAACCCAGCCGGCTGCACCTTGAGCTGGACTGCTCCAAATTCTCACTGCCCCACTTCAGTAGCATGAGCCCGGAGCTCTCCATGAATGGCCACGCGGCCGGCTATGAGCTCTGCAACACACTGAGCCGGCCCTCGTCCAAGCAAAACACCCCTCAGTACCTGGCCTCTCCACTGGACCAGGAGGTTGTGCCATGTACTCCCAGCCACAGCAGCCGGCCCCGGCTTGAGAAGCTGTCTGGCTTGGCCTTGCCAGACTACACCAGGCTCTCCCCGGCCAAGCTGGTGCTGAGACGCCACCTGAGCCAGGACCACACTGCCAGTGGCAAGACATCTGCTGGTGAGCTACACCCACGGTGAGTCTGCCCTGCCACTCTTGGGCTGTTGGGGGGTCTTGAGAGGGGTTGCTCATCAGTTTGGAAGTGTTTGCTAGGCCCAGGCTGTCAGCTCTGAACACAAAGCCACAGCCAGTGAGTCTCCACAGAGAGTGACTGCGGTATATGTCTCATTCCAGAACTGAGCACGCCAAGGAAAATGGCCTTCCATACCAGAGCCCGGGCCTCGCCAATGGCATCAAGCTGAGCCCTCAGGACCCACGGCCCTCATCCCCTATGGCCTTACAGATGACAGGAGAAAAAGGCAGTGAGAAGGTGCAGGCAATCACTGGGAGGGAGGGACTTTTGGGGTGGGTGTCTTCTGACCTGTGACTGAGCCAAGGCTATGGGGGGCACTCAGTGGGTATCCTGAGTGGGTCTCTTAGAGAGGGCATCCAGGTGGGGGCTATGGAACAGGAGAATGTGGAGTGGGGATGGAGGGATAGGGCTTCGTTAGTCAGGTCCCCACCCTCAGTTGCTTCACATCTTCAGGAACAAGACTAAAAAAGTGGCAAGATAGTAGAGCCCCGTTAGAGTGGCATTGCCAGAGGGCAGCTCTCTGTTCAGGTGGCAAGTTTGAAAAACATTAGGTCAAAGTGTGAGGACCTAGTGACGGGTAGGGGCTTGGAAGGTCAGGAGAAGCGGTTGGAGTAGGAGGGATAGGTGTTATTGGGATGAGGGGACTGTCTGCTACAGCGGTCCCCTTGTCCATGGCTGGAGGGTAGTTGTGTCCTTCGGGTGGTGCTCGTGGCCTGGGGTTCACGGGTCAGCAGCAGCAGGCAGTCTGCTGTGTCTGCAGGGTCTGAAGGAGCGCGCCTATGCCAGCAGTGGGGAGGCCATCACCAGCCTTCCCGTCAGCATTCCACTCAGCACTGTGCAGCCCAGCAAGCTGCCCGTCAGCATCCCCCTGGCCAGCGTGGTGTTGCCCAACCGTGCCGAGAAGGTAGTGAGTGGGCACCATGGGGGGCGGGGGCAGTCCAATGCTGTGTTGCTCCGAGAGTATCAGCACAGGCAGAGGAGACTTTTGTCTGGTGTTTGCCCCACAAGACCTGGTTCCTTTTTGTTAAATTGCATGCAATTGAAGTTTGAGAAAAATAGAGCATCCAAGAATCCAGGTTTAATTACATTAATATCTTACGGGGTTTTTTGTTGTGTTTTAACCTTCATCCAAGGATTTTTTTTCCATTGATTTTTAGAGAGAGGGGAGGGAGGGTGGGGGGCGGGAGAGAGAGAAACATCCATGTGAGAGAGATACATCCATGTGAGAGAGACACATCGATTGGTTGTCTCCCACGCGCCCTGAATGGGGCCGAGGATTGAACCTGCAACCCAGGTACATACCCTTGACTGGAAATTGAACCCATGACCCTTCAGTGCACAAGCCGACGCTCTAACCACTGAGCAACATCGACCAGAGCACATACTGTCATTTTTATCTCAGATCCTTTTTTGTAAATGGTGGTGTGTGCAGGTGGAGAAGGAATAGAACTGCCCGATGTGGTAGACGCTTGAAGCGCATCCGCTTCAGTCCATACCTGCATTCCCCTTGCCTCACGCTTTGCAGGCTTTTTTTTTTTTTTTTTTTTTTTTAGTTATAATCCACATACAATTCACCATCTAAAGTGTGTATTTCAGTGACATTTAGTATGTTCACAAGGCTCACAACATCACCTCTAGTTCCAGAATGTTTTGTCACCCCCCCCCCAAAGGAAGTCCCACCCACATCCATAGTCATGTATGTGTCCCATCCCCATCTCTGACAACCACAAACCCACACTTCTAGACATTTCACATAAATGGAATCACACACACTGTGTGGCCTTTTTGTGTCTGGCATTTCTCATTGAGCATCCTGTTTACAAGGTTTATTCATATTGTAGCGAGTGTCCGTGTTTCTCTCCTTTTCATGGCTGAGTAATATTCTCGTGTGTGAGTGGACACATTTGGGTATTGTTTCATTTTTCAGTGGACATTTTTTTTGTTTTCACTTTTTGGCCACTGTGAACAGGTGTGTACAGGTTTTGTGTAGACAAGTGTTTTCATCTCCTTGCACATAGAAGATAATTTACTGGGTCAGATCATAACTGCTGCTGCAGCCCTCACTGCTTTCCCTGTACCCTTCATCCCCATCCTGAGCCCATTAGCCAGAATGATCCTTTAGGACCCAAGTCAGACATCTGTCCCACCCCTGATCAGACCCTTTGGCTGCCCACTGTGCTCACACCCTGAGCAGGTCACTTTCCCTTCTTCAAGCTGCTTTTCACACACCTGCTATTCTCCCTGTTTCATGTCCTCAGCACGTTCTGTGACCTGTGACCCCCTCCCCGACATTCACATGCCAGGCCCAGCTCAGCTGACAGTGCATTCTCTCCACAGAGAAGCACCCCCAGTCCTGTGCCTCAGACCCGAGAGTCCTCGTCCACACTTGAAAAGCAGATGGGTGCTAATGCCCATGGTGCTGGGAGCAACGCTGCTGGGAGCAAAAGCCTCACCCTGGCGGCCACAGGTAGGGTGCTTCTATTTCTGCCCTGTTTCCATAGGTCAACTTCCACCTGTGCCCACTGCCACCTCCCCAGGGGCTATGCTGGGGGTGTGAGTTGTGAACAGTGTCTATCGTGAGGCCTTCAGAGATGTCTGGCTCAGAGCTTATCTCCTCCCAGTCATGAGATCTATGCTGAATCCAGACTGTTGTCCTCCTTAGCAACAGCAGCAGCACAGTGAGACCTGGGGGTCAGGTACACTAGAGTGGGCCTTCAGTGCATTACCTGAACCTCTGGCTGGCATCCTGATATGATGTGCTTGGTCTGACTGTATTAGAGCCTGGGTAGTGTGGTGGCATTGTCCTTGTCAAACCACAGTGGGCTCTGGGGTCACCCAGTTTCTAGCTGGATTCTGATCTCCTTCAGAGAGTGCCAATTTCTGACACATCTATGTGTTGACACAGGGCCCCGGGGTGGGGGGAATTGTGGCTCTGAAGCCAAGAGGCTCTGTCACAGCTGTTCAACTCAAGTTGTGAAAGTCCGTGAACAGGCAGTGGGCATGTGCCAGTAAAACTACTATAGCAAAGCTTGGCAGCCAAAACTCCAGACCATGGGCTGGGCTGTAGTTTGCTGACTTTTGTGAACACCATGGCCTGTTTGGAAATTATTTTTCCAAGCATAAAGAATAAAACTCAGCCCTGGCCAGGTAGCTCAGTTGATTAGATCGTTGTCTCCATACATCAAGGTTGTGAGTTCGATCCCCGGTCGGCACACACAAGAATCAACATCTCTCTCCATTCCTCATTCTCAAAAATCAATTTTTTGAAAATTAAAAAACATAATAAAATGCAGAGGCTATTACTGAGAGCAGTCCTTCCCCTAGGCTCCCTGCATCCCACTACTCCAACGCGGGGGATACTTTGCAACTGGCAGCATGATGAGTTCTGGGCAAAGGACAAATTCTGTCTCAGTTGGATGTCACAAGGGTTTCTGAGCCTCTAGAGGAGGTGCCAAGAGAGGGCTCAGGGTGGGGAGTGGTACACAGGCTCCAGGACCTCCAGTGATGCCAGATCCAAACATGGGAATGAGCTCATCACGCCTGAGCACTCTCACCTGCTCTTTGCCAGCCCAAGGGTGCCTGCCTAGTCCCTTGGTGCCATCTATGGGTGCACCCACGACATGGAGGGTGCTTCTCCGGGGCTTAATGTACTTACCAGTTTCACCTGGGGTAGCACCGTCCTCTCCTGGGACGAGCCTCCCTGAAACACTGTTTCTGTTCCTGGCAGGCTTCTATGCAGGCTCAGTCGCCATCAGTGGGGCCCTGGCAGGTAGCCCGGCCCCACTCGCTCCTGGAGTTGAGCCCCCTGCCTTCGATGAGTCCTCCAGCTCGGGGAGCCTCTTCACTACCATGGGCTCCCGCAGCTCCACCCCACAGCATCCTCAACTGCTAGTGCAGCCCCGGAACTCCGGTCCAGCCTCGCCCACCCACCAGCTCTGCGTCAGCCCCCGACTCAGCGCTTCCCAGGGCCCACTCCCTGATGCGAGCAAAGGGGACCTTCCCTCTGAGGTTGGCTTCTCAGATCCAGAGAGCGAGGCCAAGAGGAGGATTATCTTCACCATCTCAGCTGGTGCCAGCAGCACCAAGCAGTCACCTTCCAACAAGCACAGCCCTCTGCCTGGGGGTGCTCGTGGAGACAGCAGTCAGAGCCATGGGCAGGACAGTCGAAAGCGGGGCAGAAGGAAGCGGGCATCAGCGGGGACCCCCAGTCTGAGCTCAGGCGTGTCCCCCAAGCGCCGGGCCTTGCCATCCGTCGCCGGCCTCTTCACTCAGTCTTCAGGGTCTCCCCTCAACCTGAACTCCATGGTGAGGCCGGGAACAAATATCTGGGGAGGTAGACAAGCAGGCATCTGGACGTTGGGTCTCTTGTTCCCGGGGGTAGCCGAGATGGGCTGGGGCAGGAGCACATGCTGGAAGGGAACAGCTGGCAGGCTTTGCGATTCCCCAGTACTCCATGCCCGGGGTAGCTTAGGCAGGAGGGATCAGAGCAAAGCCATTGGGGTCAGTGCTGTGGGAGCCCATTGACAGAGTTGTGCTGTGTCTGTGCTGGTCCCTCAGGTCAACAACATTAACCAACCTTTGGAAATCACAGCCATCTCGTCCCCTGAGAGCTCCCTAAAGAGCTCCCCTGTACCTTACCAGGACAACGACCAGCCACCCGTGCTCAAGAAAGAGAAGCCCCTGAGCCAGACCAATGGAGCCCACTACTCCCCACTGACCTCAGATGAGGAGCCGGGCTCTGAGGACGAGCAAGGCAGCACCAGGTGAGGGCAAGGCAGGGCAGGCACTCCACCCTTGGGAGAGGGGCGTACACCAGCAGGGTTCTGAAGGACAGTCCCTTGTGGTCATGTGTGACCCAGGGACAGGCAGCTTCCACCTGCCATTAGTTGGGGGGTAAAAGGGACCTTAACAATCACTCCCCATATTCTCTCCCTCCCCCAGCCCTTGGCAGCCACCATTTACTTTCTGTCTCTATGAATCTGACTTCTCTAGGAATCTCATTTGTAACAGTGTAATGTCCTCAAGGTTCATCCATGTCATAGCAGGTGTCAGAATGTCCTTCCTTTTTAAGGCTGAATAATCCAGTGTGGATGGACCACATTTTGATTGTCCATTTCTCTGTCCATGGACACTGGGGTTGCTTCCAATTTTTAGCTGTTGTGAATGGTGCTGCTGTGAACTGTCATATATGTTTTTTGTCTCAATTTACCTCATACTAAGTAGAATTTGTTATATATGTAAATATATTTTTATTGATTTCAGAGAGGAAGGGAGAGGGAGAAAGAGATAGAAACATCAATGATGAGAGAATCATTGATTGGCTGCCTCCTGCATGCCTCCCACTGGGGATTGAGCCTACAACCCGGGCATGCACCTGATGGAGAATCGAACTGTGACCCTCTGGTTCATAGGTTGACACAACCACTGAGCCACACCAACCGGGTGTACCAAGTAGAATTGCTGGGTCACATGGTCATTCTATATTTAATTTTTTCAGGAACTGCCATCCTCATTGTTTTCCACAATGGCCACTCCATTGTACATTTCCACCAGCTGTGCACTCAGACTTGAGTTCCCCCACATTCTCACCAACACTTGTTATTGTCTGATTTTGTTCTTAATGTAAATTCTTTTCTTATGAGTGTGAAGTGGTGTCTCACCATGGTCCTGACCTTCATCTCCCTGACAACTAGTGATGTTGAGTATCTTCTCATATTGGTGTCTTTGTGTGTCTATCCAGGGTCCTTGGCCTTTCCTTTCATTGGGTGTCCTTTGCTGTTGTGAGAGTTCTTTATTCTAGATACATGATCCCTTATGGTATGACGTTTCCCCTTTCTCCCTGGGTTAAATTTTTACTAAGTCCCATTTATCTGTTTTTTCTTTTGTTGCCTGTGCTTTTGGTGTCTCATCAAAGTGATTTTATTTTGTTTTTCTTCCACATATATACATTATGTTCTTAAAGGTTGCACTTGAGTAGTCTTCTTTTGTCTCAGGCACACCCAACTTACCAGTTTCCAGATTCATTTGGAAGTTCTATGTCCTTGGGGAAAGGCCATAATACACTGACGCGTAGAATGCACACCATTTATAATTTGGGGCTGCTATGAATTCCAACTTGCTGAGGTGTACTACATCCTATGTGTCACATGCATGACATACTATAGATGACATGACAAGCACCGGGGTTTTATTTTTTTATTTTATTTTTTTAAAATTTTTTAAATATATTTTATTGATTTATTACAGAGAGGAAGGGAGAGGGATAGAGAGTTAGAAATATTGATGAGAGAGAAACATCCATCAGCTGCCTCCTACACACCCGCTACTGGGGATGTGCCCGCAACCAAGGTACATGCCCTTGACTGGAATCGAACCTGGGACCCTTCAGTCCGCAGGCCGACGCTCTATCCACTGAGCCAAACCGGTCAGGGCAAGCACCGGGGTTTTGAACAGAGATTGAGAGATGGTTCTATCTGGGACATGTGTTTGTCTCTGTATATGGGGAAGTGGAGTGCCTATTCCTCTTTAGCTGCTGAGCCCTCAGTAATTGGGCTGCAACATGGACATAACAGCCATGTGTCCTCCTTGAAGGAGGTCCAGGGGCAGGGGAGCTGTGTGTCTACTGCTGCTCAACCTCCCTGGGCAATTCAGTGAACACATATAGCTCTCAGTATGCACAGGGATTTCAAACAGTCATTTTTTTTTTTTCTTGATAGAATTGAGAGAAAAATTGCAACTATCTCCTTAGAAAGCAAATCTCCTCCGAAAACCTTGGAAAATGGTGAGTAACAGTGCTCCATTGCATGAGTCCCCAGTGCTAGGTGGCATGCCCTGTCTTTTCTGCACAGGCGTTCCTGAGCACAGTGGTGCTAGAAAGGCCATTCCCACCACAGGCCAGTCTTGGTGCTGCCAGGTACCATATCCTCAGTTGCCTGGGCAGCAGACCTGTTTCCTTCCTGGTGAAATAGGCCAAAGTCTGATTTGTGTTGACTCGTTCACCCACCTGCCCTCCCACAGAAGCACTCCTTTCATCTTTACCTTCTCCTGTAGTCCGTCCCATCCTAACCACATGGAGGACCAACCTTTTCTGGGTGGAAGGGCATCCATCATTCTGAGCTATGGTGGTCTGAGCCCATGCAGCTTCCTCCCAGACCCCCTCGGAGACCTTCTAACCACAGTTCCCGTCCCACTTGACCCCTTGGAGGCACCCAGGCCTCAGCCCCTGCCTCTCCTCATCAGGTGGCACCCTGGTAGGAAGGAAGCCGATGCCCTCCAGCGAGCCCATCAACAGCAGCAAGTGGAAGTCCACCTTCTCACCCATCGCTGACCTTGGCCTGGCCAAGGCCACTGACAGCCCGCTACAGGCCAGCTCCGCTCTGAGCCAGAACTCCCTGTTCGCTTTTCGGCCCACCCTAGAGGAGCTCAGCTCAGTTGATGCCAAGCTGGCCACCCACCCCAGGAAGAGCTTTCCGGGTGCACTGTCGGGGGCTGGCGGGCTGAGTCCCATCAGCAACCCCCCCAACGGCTTTGCCTTCAGCGGGAGCCTGGCTGCCGACCTCAGTTTACACAGTTTCAGTGATGGTGCTTCTCTCTCCCACAAGGCCCCTGAGGTGGCCAGCCTGGGCGCCCCCCTGAGCTTTTCCGCCCCGAGGGGTAAGGAGAGCAGCACGGAGCCTGGCCCTTTTGTGAACAAGAGGCAGCTGGATGGACTGGGTGGCCCGAAGGGTGAGGGGGTCAAGGGCAGGGAGGGAGAAGTCAGCTTGCCCGTGTGCACACCCTCAGACAAGGCCTCATCACATGGCAAGGTGGGCAAGGGCCGGGACCGCGAGCCTGATTTCAAAAATGGCCACAATCTCTTCATTTCTGCCGCTGCCGTGCCTCCTGGGGGCCTCCTCAGTGGGCCAGGCCTCACCACAGCAGCGTCCTCAGCAAGCGGCACAGCCCCCTCCTCCCAGACACACCGGCCCTTCCTGGGCACTTTTGCACCTGGCCCACAGTTTGCCTTGGGCCCCATGTCCCTGCAGGCCAACTTAGGCTCATCTGTGCTGCAGTCCTTGTTCAGCTCTGTGCCGGCTGCTGCTGGCCTAGTGCACGTCTCATCCGCTGCAACCAGACTGACCAACTCTCATGCCATGGGCAGCTTTTCCTCCGGTGTAGCAGGTGGTGCAGTTGGAGGTAGGCAGAAGCGCGTCTCTCCTGTCTGACTCTCAGGTCCCACGGGACCTGCTCTGGGGTCTGTGACACTACATCGTCAAGGAAGCCTCCTGGACCACTGGGTTTAATCACAACTGCTTTACAGGTTCCCTTCCAGAGCCCCCTAAGGGGTGAGAGGCTGTGCCCGCGGGTCCCTTTGTGTCCACCTTCCACCTGCCACCTCATTCCTTTTCACAAAATGCAGATATGACTCACATGGGCAGAGCACTCACGCGTGCGTTGGCCTTGTCAGGCTTTCTGGTTGTGACTGTCTTTCATACCTTCAGGAGAGCTGGCGCCGTGACTAGAGCTTTCATGCCTCCCTGTGGAGGTCACCATCAGACCTGACAGCCTTGGGGACTGTCAGGGCATTGCAAGAGAGTAACCACAGCATCTACTGCACTGTGGCTCTTTGTAGGGTGGAGTGGAGCCACTGGCTGGGTCCTCTGCAGTCCCAGACCTCCATAGGTGGCTCCTTGCTGGGTACAGGTGGGCGAGATACTCACAGCTGGGAGCCTAGGAGGGAGTGCTGAGGGGGGTGTGGCATGGGGCCATCCTGCAGGTAAGTCTCACCTGGCCACCTGCACTCCTGCTGCCTGCTGCTTTGTCCCTGCACCTGTGTGCACTCAGAGCTGCGGCTGCTGTCTGCTTCCCCTTTTTTGCGTGTGTCTCTTCGCTTGCCTAGAGAATGCCCGCCTGTTGAAGCTGAGTTTTTCTCTCCTGTTTGCAGGTATCTTTAACCACACGGTGCCTTCCGCCTCCACTCATCCGTTTGGAGCCAGTTTCGGCAGCGGGGCTGCTTGTCGCAGCACCACGCTGAGCTTAACCCCGATGCAGGCGGTGGCCAGTACCCCCGCCTCTTCCTTTCAGGCCCTGTCCTCTGTGGAGACCAGGCAGCCCCCACCCCAGCCTCCTCTGCCCCTGGGTCGGCCCCCTGCGGGGC
The DNA here is from genome assembly GCF_963455305.1 of Plecotus auritus. Taxonomy (NCBI): domain Eukaryota; kingdom Metazoa; phylum Chordata; class Mammalia; order Chiroptera; family Vespertilionidae; genus Plecotus; species Plecotus auritus. Next base: position 83,477,960 of record NC_137773.1, read on the forward strand.
CACCAGCACTTCACGCGCCCCCCCCTCCTCCTAACGCTGCCTTGCCTCCTGCTCCTGCACTGCTCCCTGCTAACTCTGAGCCTGTGCTCCTGCAGAATCTTGCGCCCCTCCCGGCTAACCAAGCTTTCTTACCTGCCTCCTCTGCCGCCTCTCTGCCTCCTGCTAACGCCTCTCTGTCTATCAAGCTCGCCTCCCTCCCACACAAGGTCTCCCGCCCCTCCTTCATGGTGCACCACCAGCCCCTGCCTGGACTGGCTCTGGCCCAGGCCTCACCCATGATCCCACAGGCCAGCTCCACGGGGCCGTCCGCCGTGTGGGTTTCCCTTGGCATGCCGCCTCCTTATGCCGCGCGCCTTGCGGGGGTTAAGCCGCGATAAAGACCTTGGTTAGCTAGCCGTTCTGTTCTGTAAGGTAAGGCTAGAGCCCAACCAGGTGGCCCATACAAGAAACTCACCTGTCCTTTCTTCCACAGAGTGGACAGGCCCAAAGGGCTCTGCAGAGGGACCTGGGACCATTAGTTCTGAGAGGCGCTAAGAAAAAATAAGCACAGGGCGGGAAGGGAGACGGTGGCAGCCATGCATATTGACCTCTGAGTGCAGCCTGAGCACCACCACAGAGCTCAGGAGGGAAGTGGCCAATCCTTGGTGCCCACTGGACCTTCCCACCAGGTCCCACAGTGCTCCAGGCCAAAGAAATAGATCAGGGAGGCCCTGCAGGCTGGGCAGGCAGGGTACTGCATTAAGTCCTACATGGAGGGGACCAGGAGGAGGTGGATGTGGCCAGGGTCCTGGCTGTGCAATCCAGCTCCATTTTGCTGCCACCCTCCGGCTGCATGTCTGCGGTCGTCAGGGACCCAGGAAGCCCCAGTGTGGGGCCGTGGGGGCAGCTCTGAATCTCAGTGTTGCTATTTGCCCACTCTTAGGCTTCTCTCAATCTGTTTTACTGAATGTACCTCATGGTTTTAGTAAATTTTTATGCATTTGAGGCCCCTGGTACTTAGCAGGCCTTCAGAAGATGGTGGTTGTGCAGGCCCAACCCACATGCACCAGAGGCCTGTGGGTAATGGGATGAGCATAGCCAGCCACAGGAAGGGCTGCTTGGACAGGTGATTGGTGCTCCTCTGGCCCCCAAGGATTTTGATGTCAGTGTGGCATCAGAGAACAGTGTAGGAAGGGCCTGAATTTGGAAATGGGGTAAGGAAGGTGCCTGTGAGGCATTCAGGAAGGCCATCTGCTCCTTTGCTGGCTGTGAGGGTGTTGGGCCCCTGGAGCAGCTGACCCAGCCACTGCTGGTAGGGCAAAGGGCTTTTCTGGGCAAGTCCACAGCCTATGGGGTGAGTACTCCAGGATCAAGCTAGGTGCTAACTGGCACTGGGGACCAGGTGTGAGGTCTGCCTGCTCTCCTTGGCTATCTGCATGTGTTTAAGTGGAAACAGACAAGAAGCTGCAGGAGCCTGATGGCCTTCTGGTAGTGCCTCAGTCCTGATGGAAAAGTCTGGAAGGTAGGGTGGCTCCAGTTCACAGTGGCCTCATGCTGTCAGAGAAGGCACTGGCTTGAAGAGGTCAAAGGTGTATGTGAGGAAGCATCTGGGTGTCAGGCTCCCTGTCCTGACCCACAGTGGACACCTGCCTTCCATCTTATCCCAGGCCTCCCTAGGCTGGACAGTGATGACCTCACTGCTGGGGCATGCAGGCCTGTCAATGGGGCTGCCCACAGGTACACCTGCTCACTCCCCATGAGCTGGCATGTGGTGACCAGGGAGGTGAGGAGGCCGGGACCCAGCGCCCCATGAAAGGCCTTGGGCTGGTGACCTCCCACCTCTGATTGAACCAGGGGCATGGCAGGGCGTTGTTTGCAACAACTAAGTTCCTTCCGTCCATCCATCTGTCTATAGGCTTTGGTTCCCAGCCTGGGGATGTATGGGCTTCTCCCAGTGAGATGCTAACACTGTGCTGCCTTTCCTCCTGCGCCGGTCTCTGCAGGTAACTAGGATTTCTACCTCAACCTCGAGACCTGTGCAAGGATAGGTGGGCTGCAGGGCTGGTGGCCGACCAGATGGCGGGATGGACCGAGGACGAGGCTCTGCTCTGAGTCCACGCTGCGCAGACCTGCGGGAGATGCTGGGCCTGGCTCCAGCTTATACTGTCAATAGTTTTAGATAAAATATTTATCGTTTTTTTAAAAAGTATAAACAATTTTGACTTATTCCACCGAAGTCATAAAGGCAACCTATTAAGAAATGTAAATACTATATATGAGAGGATCTATATAAAGATATCGACCGGACGGACTGGCCCGCCAGCAGAGACTCCAACAGCCGGGCCCGGTGCTATCTCGTCGCCAGGCCTTGCCATCTCCACGTTCTCTTGGTGCTGACTCGAGGTTGACCAACGCCAAAACCAGTCCTTGATGCGCTTGCCCTATCATCCCCAAGCTCTCCCATACCAAAGGCATGCCTATCTCCTGGTCAAGGGTGGTTCGCTTGGTTTTGAATGCCCCTCAGAAAAGGCCCTCTGCCCCACCCCATCACTGTGAATGCTTCAGCCAGACTGTCAGCCCTGGTCCCAGGGATGGCGCCTTTGGGTGAGGAAGGGCCAGTGGGTGGCCTCTGGATGTTGCACAGAGGAGGGCTGCTGTGAGTGGTGCTCATGGGGCAGGTCTGGTACTTGACTCCAATGTGGGGCTGCTGGGGAGCAAGTGCTTTACTTTGTATGTCTGTACTGTCTCGGGCTTGCGCAGTCAAGCAAGGCACTGGCCGGGGCGTGGGGCAGGTTAGCCATGGGTGCCTGGTGTGTCTGTATAGAAGAGAGTCACGCTGACGAGTGACAGTATTTTATAGAGATGTGATGAAAATTTATAAATTTCATAGACTTGACTTCATTTATTTTTAGATTGTATAATGCACAGTAAATGTAAAAAAAAAAAAAAAGTGAGGGGGAAAACCTTTTTATTTATTCAAGTGCATACAAGTGGCATTGGCCCAGGGCCAGAGCACCCCCATCCCCTTGGTCAGTCTGTATTGCTGCTCCGTGGCCCTTCAATGCCACAGCTGGGTTGACACCTGCCCCCAAGCCTGGAGCAGCCTCCCTGGTGCTTGGGAATGAATGCACTGTGGGTGAGCAATGAGGGCAAAGGCCAACTTCATGTGAAGGCAGGAGAGCTCTTCTGATGCTTCAGAAGTTGCCAACAGGGTTATCGGGTCCCTCCAGTGCTGCAGTCTTTAATAGTCCTGGGTCTCAGTTGAACAGTGTTTGTGCATTTTCCGTGAAAGAGTGTGTCCAGAAGCCCTCAGTTCTCTTGAAGGGCCATCAGCCAAAGGTCCTGGCTGGTAACGGGGGCCTGGACCCCCAGCAAGGGGTGCTTCAGGCTTAGATGGGTTCAGTCAGAGCCCTGCTATTCTGGTGCTTGTCCCCATGAGATAGCACCACCAAGGAACATGGGAACCCCAAAAAAGCCTCAAGTTCCTACCTTCCCCGGCCTGGCCAACACAGCCCATCCTTCCAGATGTGGTTGCCAGGGGCCCTTGGCCTGCCTGGGAGGGCTGATGTGGCAAGCCTGGCTTGGGCTCACTCCTCCTGATCCCTGGAGGCAGGGCTGGAGCCAGCCTTTCTGGGGGGTGGGCAGTGGCCTTGTGGAACACAGGCCCAAAAGGGTGCAGAACAGGCCTGGCTAATTTCCTCGGGTGCGTCCCTAATTTCCTCGGGTGCGTCCTGGTAGAGCCCTGTGTACCAGGGGCGATGCCTGGCCCAGAGCAATAGTCAGGCTGTAGATGGTGCTTAGACAGGTTCTCATAACTGGCTGTCTTGTAACTGCTGCCCTGGCTCCCTTACCTCCAGGTCTGTGCTCTTGGCACACGAAGGTGCTGTGCTCACCCTATATCCTGCAATGTCCTCCAGCACAGGGCTCCCTAAAAAAGCTACAGGGTTAACAGTAGCAAAGTTGCAGCATGTAGCGAGTCCCTGGTCTGGAATCAAGCAACCCTGTAAACACTGCATCACTTCTGTGATAACTGTGTGCCACCATGCAGGACTTCCTACTGACGTGTTATATCTGTGTTCCCCACACAACCATGTCTACCCAAGCACTGGGGTCTCCTTTCTGTGCCCACCCTCCAGCCTTCCTGACTGTGAGATTGATCAGCCGCTATTGGCAGTGAGGGCATGGTCGGGGGCAGCAAAGGGGTGGGGTGGGGTGGGGTGCATGAACAACCATCCCCCTGTGGAGAACAGGTTCTAGTCTCCTCTGGGCAGAGACCAGTGCTGCTCTGACTACAGGCAACTTCAGGGAAGCCCAGGGCTATGAGGGTGCTTTGCTCAGGAAAACCTAACTCTGAAGACCCTCCGGTCAGGAGCCAGCCTTCCCTTCCAGCTATGACTTATGATTTATTTAAGACCCGCTTGCCCTTTTATTTATCCACAAAGTCCAAAGGAGACTGTTCATCCACCCCACTCCCATTCCCATGGTCTATCCATGCTGGCTTATGTCATGTGTCTCAGACCAGCCCTGCTTCGTCCTTCTGGTAGACCGTGTTTCACTTAGGGTTACTGGCATGGCCCATCTCGTTGGGTTGCTGGTTTGACCCTCTTTTCCTAAGGGAACCCCACTGTACTCTGATTTCCATCTCCAGACTGTAATAAAATGTTTGTTTTCACTTGAACCTGGTCTGCTGGCATTTCTCACATGGTGAGACCTTAGAGAACCTTGAGGGCTCCATGTGTTGAGCATGGTCACACACAGTAGAGGCCCCACATGCCCCTGAAAGCAGCTGTTGTGACTTGGACAGTGAATACCCACCTCAGGGAGATCTATCTGACTAGGTCAGGCCTCCTCCCCACCCGCTAGACAGCACTTCAATGAAAAACCAAACCCTTTGCAAGGTCCTGCCTGCACTCAAAGCATCAGCCTGTGACCAGAGGTGGGATCCTGGGCCATCCGGGGATCCCATCACCCTACCCATTCTCCCTCAGGGCCCTTGAGCTGGGCTCCCAGCCTCCCTGACTTTCTAGGTTCTGTGTCTCCTCCCCTCAATTTGGATGGCCCAGCCTCTTCCTCCCAGGCACTTGAAACTCGGGCCTAAAGGGAGCCACTTCTTGTCCCCCAGGAACCCTACTTCCCTTGGAAACCAGCTCCACCGGCCTGTGGAGGACATGTCCCTTTTGCATTCACTGCACCACTGTCCCGTGTGGAAAAGAGGTACCTTTATTTGAATAGAACAAATACACCAGCCTGAGGGCAAATGCTTCTAGCTCTGCCCAGAGGTGTTGGCCGGGCCCTGGCCCTCAGCAGAATTCACAGCAGCCCAGAAGGCAAGGCTCCGGAGCCCTTCACAGCATTATCTAGGTTCGTACATTCAGCCTGCACAGGGCAAGAGAGCTGCACCAGCTTCTGGAGCCCACCAGGCCCTAGATGGGTGAGCCCAAGGAACCAAGCACAGCTCCTGGGCATTATATACTCGCCCTCGAGCAGCAGCATGTGGCACTGAGAGGTGCTGAACTAGTGATGGGTCCCAAGGCACAGCCTCTGCCCACCCTCACCAGCCTGGGGCTACTGAAGTCTTTAAGCCGAAACACCTCACTCCAAAAATCCAGGCTTGGCCAGGAAACCCAGGGCCGGGCGAGGATAGGGAGGGCTCCTTTGGGCCTCAGTGAGTCAAGCTGAGGAGCCCAAGCCTAAACCCAGATTCATGCCTTCAAGCCACTCAGCTGGAACCGGGCCTCCTCCGATATGCCGAACTGTTCCAGGGGGTCCTGTGTGATGGATGGGTAGCATGAGCCCTGGCCCAGGAGCTCTCCCCCAGCTACCCCACCACCACTGCCCCAGACACACCTTGCCAGTCATCTTCTGGATCTCATTCCTGTAGAAGATGAGGCTCCTGCGCATGAACTCGTAGCTGGGAAAGGAAGTGGCCTGTGCTCACAGAGCCCAGCTCTGCCCTTGCCCCAGGCACCCAGGCCAGGATATATCCCACACCCTACCTGGCTCGACGAAGAGCTCCCATCCACTCCTGACACTGTTCCTCGCTGTAGCACTCAAAGTGATACTTCCTGTCCGGGTCCTCGATAAAACCTGCAGAGGAAGCCACTCAGAGGAAGGGGCCCCATCTGTCCCAGCTCACTCCCGCCACCACCCATGCTGGCCACCGGCCTCAGCTTCCTGTTGCCACTGTCTACAACTGTCCCCTCCTCTAGACCCAGCTTGGGCTCACCGCTTCCCACAGACTATAGACTGTATCCCCCAAAAGAGTATATTCAAAACCTAGCTCCTGGAACCTGGGAACAGAGCTTATTTGGGTATAAGGTCATTGCAGGTGTAATTAGTTAAGGTGAGGATACACTAGAGTGGGGTGGGATTGGTGTCCTTATAAAAAGGAGAGATCTGGACACAGACACGTAGGGAAAAGGCCATGGGACTATGAAGTCAGAAATCAGGGTAACACTTCTAAAAGATTGCTAACAGCCTCCAGAAATTGGGAGGGCCTGGTTCCTCCCTCAGAAGGAACCAGTCCTGCAGACACCCCAACCTCGAACTCCTACCCTCCAGCACGGGAGAAATAACTTTTTGCTTTTGAAACCTCACAGTCTGTGGCACGTTAAGGCCACTACAGAAAATGAAAAGTTCTCCCTTTCCCTGCAGACTCGATCCTCTCAAGGTGACTCAGGATAATCCTCTGGAGTCCCCAGCCGGGCATTGAGAACCGGTGCTCCCCGGTTCTCAGTAGAGGCACCCCGAGAGGGCAGTGCTCGCCAACAGAAGTGAAAACCCTGGTGGCCTTGGCGATGGCAAAGGGGAGAGCGCAGCCCTGCCCGGAACGGCGGACTTTGTTTATGGGGAGGGGCAGAGCGGAGCTCGGGTCCCCGCCTGCCTGGTCCCCGCCCCCCGCACTCACTGATGGAGAAGTCGCTGGGCTCTTCCTGGGTGACTCTGCAGTGCTCCAGCAGTAGAGCTCCGACGGGCTGGGGGCAGACGAGCCGGATGGGCGGGCCATCCGGGGACCCCAGCTCCCCAACCCCAGCCCGGGGCCCGCCTTCCCGTCGCCCTACCTCGGCCTCGTCGGTCCGGAAGTAGAAGAGGAAATTGACTACCAGCTTCACCAGCCGCCGTTTCACCACTGTGGACACAGGGCGGGCTCTCGCGGGCTCGGTGACCGCCCATCCCGCCCCAACCGGCACCCCCGTCCGCCCGGTCCCCGGCTCACAGCCCCTACCCCACTCACCGCTGCCCTTCTTGGGTCCTCGCATGCCGAGTTCGGCTGCCAGCTCAGCCGGCTGCCGGGACAGCGCCTGCAATTCCTTCTCGTTGTAGCGCATGGCGGCCCAGGACCCAGAACGCTGAGTGCGGGCCGCGATTTCCCGGCCGCCGGCCGCCGCCCCCGCTCGCGCCAAAAAAGTTCCACAGCGCCGTCCCGGAAGCGCTTCCAAAGCTATTGCGCCTGCGCTTCCCGGACTTCTCAACCTGTACATCACCGGGGAGGGGCACTAGCGTCCCGGGTGGGGGTGGGAGTGGGGCACAGAAACAGAGTGGAGCCCTCGTCGGGCATAGGGGATAGCGGGTGACACGACGGTCATTATATTGGACCCGGGTTGGAAAGTAAGCATCCCTACTGAAATGGACCGGAACAGGCCTAGGAGGGCAAGTCCCAGCCTTCCTTCCCGCGATAACTGGCCTCGCGCGAGTTAGACAGACTGAGAGGTGCTGTTTTTTTGGTTCGTGGTGTGTTTTTTTGTGTGTGTTTTGTTTTTTTTGTTGAGCCTCGTGGGCATGCGCACTTCTGCTTCCGGCCCGCACTCTCGGCGCCCTCCCACCCCCTGCCTTCTTCCCTCGCACTTCCCGAGTGTCTTGCCTACGCTCCCGAGCAGGCGGAACTTGCGCACAAGGGAGGTCCCGCCCCGTTTGCCTCCGGAAGTGCTTCCTTAGGCCGCGCTTGTGCACTGAACAAAGTCGTAGTGGCCCGTGGCGGGTGAGAAGGCGACGGGATCGCGGCCTCGGGTGCAGGTGAGGAACGAGGCGAGAGCGGCGGCCCTGGAGCCCGGAGTTCCCTGGAAGGGACCAAACGTGGGCGAAGGGCGCCTGCGGCGCGGCTGAGGGCGGGCGGATACGTTGCCCACTCCTCAGGAATGTCGGGTCTCTATGTCCCTGGCTCCCCACCGCTCGCTTGAAACTCTCCGAAGACCCGCTGAGATCGGGTCGGGGGTGCAACTCACATGGCGCCTTCCGTGTAACCGAGAACCTCTCTGAGCATTAAGTTGCGTCCGTTAGTTGACTGGCTTTGTGGTCGGAGAGTCACACGGTGCCGCTGAGCCTCAGTTTCTATACCTGGCATGGGGGTAAGGGTGGTCACGGATTCCAGGCCAGCTAAATAAGAAATAAGGTCCTGAGGACAGAGTGCCCCCACCGCGCCGAAGTCCACCAGAGCCCGTTGGCTGGCCCCTTTTCGCCAGCGAAGCCCCGAAGTTAAATGACTTTCCTACTGGTCAGACTGAGATGCCAGGACCATTCTTTCCGATACCCGTTGGCAACGCAGAACGAGGGAGAGAAGTTCCCGATGTTAATAATCTGTTTGCCTTGTTTAAGGAGATAATAGCCTGTTCATAAAAGCGGTCATTCATCCCTGCATCCTCCTTGGCCCCAGAGGACGCCTCTGCTCAAAGCTTAAAGCCGGCCTTTACCTTTAGGAATAATGCTTTCTGGATGTGTTGCTTTTAGACTCAGCCTTTTGGCTTCTTACTGTGATTGATGAGGTCTTATTTCTGCCCCCCACCCATCCAGGCCAACTTCACCCTCCATACCTGGATGTGTTTATGTCATGAGCATTAGTCAAATCATTAGTTCTGTTTTCATTTATTATTTTTTTTTTATCCATTGATTTTAGAGAGAGCAAGGAAGGGGGAAAGAGAAACATCCATTTGTTGTTCCACTTATTTATGCACTTATTGTTTAATTCTTGTAAGTGCCCTGACGGGGGAGCAAATCCAGACAATGCTCTAACCAACCCAGCTACCCAACCAGGGCCAGTTCTGTTTCTGAGACTGAAAATATTGTTCACTATTAAGGCAAGTAACATGTTTATCTGTGTTGCTTTTCCTGTACTGTTCATTCTCCTCCCCCCCCCCCCCCGACCCTCCAAAGCTAATTCACGTCTTCATCTTTTCTGTTAGCTTGGTTTTTAATTTTTTTTTAATATATATTTTATTGATATTTTACATAGAAGAAGGGAGAGGGATAGAGTTAGAAACATCAATGAAAGAGAAACATCGATCAGCTGCCTCCTGCACACTCCCCACTGGGTTATGTGCCTGCAACCAAGGTACATGCCCTTGACCAGAATCGAACCTGGGACCCTTCAGTCCACAGGCCGACGCTCTATCCACTGAGCCAAACCGGTCAGGGCTTGGTTTTTAATTTTTATTTATTGATTCAAGAGAGAGACTTGGATTTGTTGTTTTGCTTATTTATGTACTCATTGGTTGCTTCTTGTGTGTGCCCTGACTGGGGATCAAGCCCACAACTTTGGTATATTGGGATGATGCTCTAGCCCAGTGGTTGGCAAACTCATTGGTCAACAGAGCCAAATATCAACAGTACAACGATTGAAATTTCTTTTGAGAGCCAAATTTTTTAAACTTAAACTTCTTCTAACGCCGCTTCTTCAAAATAGACTCGCCCAGGCCGTGGTATTTTGTGGAAGAGCCACACTCAAGGGGCCAAAGAGCCACATGTGGCTCGCGAGCCGCAGTTTGCCGACCATGGCTCTAGCCAACTGAGCTACCCGGCCAGGAGCCTGATTTTCTTTGCCAGCTGTTCATTTTTTCCTTTGTTTTATTTTCCCCAGACCCTGCACTCTGCTACTCCACAGTTGTCCTAGAACTTTATGTTAGCGCTCTCCTGAGTTGGCGTCTGTTTTCAGTCTGACCACTTTTTTCTCTTCCTACTATAAGCTCATCTGGTAATTTTTGAAGAAATCAATTGATCAGTGGGTTGATTTTGAGTCCTTAGTTATTTGAAAACTAGAGGCCCAGTGCACGAAATTCAGGGATCGGGCCTAAACCGGCAGTCAGACATCCCTCTCACGATCCTGGACTGCTGGCTCCTAACTGCTCACCTGCCTGCCTGCCTGATCGCCCCTAACTGCCCCCCCCCCCCGCCAGACTGATCACCCCTAACCGCCTCTGCCTGCTGGCCTGATCGCCCCTCACTGCCCCCACTGCCAGCCTGGTCACTCCTAACTGCTCCCCTGCCAGCCTGGTCACTCCTAACTGCTCCCCTGCCAGCCTGATCACCCCTAACTGCCTCTGCCTGTCAGCCTGATCGCCCCCAACTGCCCCCCCTGCCGGCCTGGTCACCTGTTCAGTTGTGATGGTTGCTTAGGCTTTTATATAGATAGATGGCTTTATTTACCTTCACAGTTTGGGTATGAAATTAAAATTCTGGGTTGAAAATCCACATTGAGACCTGTGAGAATGTTGCTCCTTTTATGAGTTCAGTACTGTTCTGAAAGCCGGCCTTTACCTTTATGAATAATGCTGGCCCCGTTCTGCTTTCTGACCTATTATTTCTTTTGACTAATAGAAATGGGGTTTTCCTCAGTGGTGTAAAGTTTCTTGAGCCATTTATTGAAGAAGGTCTTTTTGTTCTGTGGGAAGAATTAGATCCTTTTAGTCCTGGGGCATTTTCTTTTAATTCTTTGGTAATTATCTTTGGTAATACTCTCTCTTTCTTTCTGTTTTCACTCTGGAATTCCATCTAGGTTTTTACTGTGCTCCTCTCTTTTCATGTTTTTGTTCTCCTTTATGAGAGATTTCTTTGACCTTCAAGCGCTCATATTCAATTATTTGGATCATCCAGTCTCTACTTTCCAAGGGTTCATTCACTGGGCTGACCTTTGGCATCCTGTTCAAGTTTCGTGGTACAGTAACTTCTCTGATAATTCAGGAGGATGCTATCATCTTCTATTGAGGTTTCCATTAGGTTTCTTGTTCCTTGGGTATGTTTGATTCTTTGTGTCTGTTATGTGAAGTTACCAGCTCTGTGTGGGAGAGCCATGCTTCTTATCTTGTGGTTCTCACTGCTCAGTGGGCCTGGTATGGGAACCCCCCCAGCTGTCAGTGTCTGAGAATACTTTCCCTGGCGTTCTTTCCCCAGAAACGTCTTCTAAAGTGCCCCTGGGGCCCTAGCTGGTTTGGCTCAGTGGATAGAGCATTGGCTTGCAGACTGAAAGGTCTAGGGTTCGATCCCTGTCAAGGGCACATGCCCGGGTTTCAGACTCAATCCCTAGTAGGGGGCATGTAGAAGGCAGCCGATCAATGATTCTCATCATTGATGTTTCTATCTCTCCCTCTCCTTTCCTGTCTGAAATCAATAAAAATATATAATAAAGTAAAAATAATTTGAAAAAAATAAAAAATTAAAAAAATAAAGTGCCCCTGGGCTGGGGCCTCCAGGCGGGGCTGCCTGCCTTCTAGACACAGTGGGAGGAAGGACAGTCTGCCTACTGGCCAGTAGGCTAGTTTTGATGGACTCCCTCTTTTCAACCTGGCCCTCACCCCCAGCCTCTCTTGTGCCTGCCTCTCTCAGCTGAGAGACGCCTCATTCCACTTCTTCTGAATATAAAACTGATTTCTCTGGGGAGCCGAGGGTACCTGGGCAGGGAACTTCCTCTCAGTGGCCCTTCCTCTCGGGGTCAGGGTGTGAGTTCTCATTTCATTCTGGGTGGGGGTGCTGCCAGGGGAGGAATAACGTGTACCGTGGGCTGTGAGTAACCAACAGTTTGGTTTCCAATAGTTACTGGTTTTTATTCTAGGTGAGCAGTTAAGTATTTGCTTGGGTTTGGATTTCCCTGAGCCAGATTCAGTGGGTACTTTTCTCAACACCAGCCTGCCACTAGTGATTCAGGTGCTTATTCTGAAGGAACTGGGCTTGAGTTCCCCCAGTGACAGCTGGCCACATTTAGCAACGTTTACCACCTCTCCCCTTTGCCCCCCCTTCTTCAGGTATCCCCTCAGTCCAGTAAAGCCCAAAGGCCTTCACCATGGACTTCCAACATCGCCCTGGGGGCAAGACCGGGAGTGGCGGCGTGGCCTCCTCTTCTGAGAGCAACCGGGACCGGCG